>NC_091473.1:57743255-58373255 GCF_036971445.1 Narcine bancroftii
TACACCCCCCCACTCTACACACCCCCCCACTCTACACACCCCCCACTCTACACACCCCCCCACTCTACACACCCCCCCACTCTACACACCCCCCCACTCTACACACCCCCCCACTCTACACACCCCCCCACTCTACACACCCCCCCACTCTACACACCCCCCCCACTCTACACACCCCCCACTCTACACCCCCCCCACTCTACACCCCCCCCACTCTACACCCCCCCCACTCTACACACCCCCCCACTCTACACACCCCCCCCACTCTACACACCCCCCCACTCTACACACCCCCCCCCACTCTACACACCCCCCCCACTCTACACACCCCCCCCACTCTACACACCCCCCCCACTCTACACACCCCCCCCACTCTACACACCCCCCCACTCTACACACCCCCCCCACTCTACACACCCCCCCCACTCTACACACCCCCCCCACTCTACACACCCCCCCCACTCTACACACCCCCCCCACTCTACACACCCCCCCACTCTACACACCCCCCCACTCTGCACACCCCCCCACTCTGCACACCCCCCCCACTCTGCACACCCCCCCCACTCTGCACACCCCCCCCACTCTGCACACCCCCCCACTCTGCACACCCCCCCCACTCTGCACACCCCCCCCACTCTGCACACCCCCCCACTCTTCACACCCCCCCCACTCTACACACCCCCCCCACTCTACACACCCCCCCCACTCTACACACCCCCCCACTCTACACACCCCCCCACTCTACACACCCCCCCACTCTACACACCCCCCCCACTCTACACACCCCCCCCACTCTACACACCCCCCCCACTCTACACACCCCCCCCACTCTACACACCCCCCCCACTCTACACACCCCCCCCACTCTACACACCCCCCCACTCTACACACCCCCCCACTCTACACACCCCCCCACTCTACACACCCCCCCACTCTACACACCCCCCCCCACTCTACACACCCCCCCCACTCTACACACCCCCCCACTCTACACACCCCCCCCACTCTACACACCCCCCCCACTCTACACCCCCCCCCACTCTACACCCCCCCCACTCTACACAACCCCCCCACTCTACACAACCCCCCCACTCTACACAACCCCCCCACTCTACACAACCCCCCCACTCTACACAACCCCCCCACTCTACACAACCCCCCCACTCTACACACCCCCCCACTCTACACACCCCCCCACTCTACACACCCCCCCCACTCTACACACCCCCCCCACTCTACACACCCCCCCCACTCTACACACCCCCCCCCACTCTACACACCCCCCCCCACTCTACACACCCCCCCCACTCTACACACCCCCCCCACTCTACACACCCCCCCACTCTACACACCCCCCCACTCTACACCCCCCCCACTCTACACCCCCCCCCACTCTACACCCCCCCCACTCTACACCCCCCCCACTCTACACCCCCCCACTCTACACCCCCCCCACTCTACACCCCCCCCCACTCTACACCCCCCCCCACTCTACACCCCCCCACTCTACACCCCCCCCACTCTACACCCCCCCCCACTCTACACACCCCCCCACTCTACACACCCCCCACTCTACACCCCCCACTCTACACCCCCCCACTCTACACCCCCCCCACTCTACACCCCCCCCACTCTACACCCCCCCCACTCTACACCCCCCCCACTCTACACCCCCCCCCACTCTACACCCCCCCCACTCTACACCCCCCCACTCTACACCCCCCACTCTACACCCCCCCCCACTCCACACCCCCCCCACTCCACACCCCCCCACTCCACACCCCCCCCACTCCACACCCCCCCCACTCTACACCCCCCCCACTCTACACCCCCCCCACTCTACACCCCCCCCACTCTACACCCCCCCCACTCCACACCCCCCCCCACTCCACACTCACCCCCCCCACCCTGCTTTACAGCAGCTTGGAAAAATTCACCCTTGCATAATTCATAAATCACTACTCAAAAATCTGAGTGACCAAATAAAATCCACTCTTACAGAATTTGTCAACTTTTCTTTCAGCTCTCATTTCTTGTTGCTTGCTTTATAGAAAATCATCGCACAGATGTTTTTTAAAGAGATCGTATTCCCCCCCCCCCCCTTTTCTCCCTTCCCCGGGGAATTGTTTTCCATCAATGCTGCCTGATCTGCTGAGTGTTTCCAAAATGCTGTTTTTTCTCTGCCGCCACCACCCCCCCCTCCTCCCTCCCACCCTCCCTCCCTCCCTCCCACCCTCCCTCCCTCCCTCCCTCCCTCCCTCCCTCCCTCCCCTTAAAGATTTCCAGGAACTGCCTTTGGACAAAAATATAGACGTAAATTGTATAAGAACTGCAGTGTTGTGGGGAATGGAGTGAAAGGCTCCTCGGGTAGGAAATTAAAGCAGTGGTAAGCGATTATATTTTTAGAAAACTTCACTGCAAATTATGCAGTGGTGCTGTCTTTTGTAGTATCAGTGGCAATGAATAGAAGGGCACAAATTTAATTCCATTTGTGTGCACACTTATAGAGAAACCTTTGGTTTTTTTTCTCATGGATGACCTTTTAAAAAAAAATCTGATTTTCCAAGAAAATGCTGTCAATAAATTAGCTTAATTGGCTTTGTGGATGAGTCATACATTCTTCCATGTAAACATTTGGGTAGATGAAGCATTCATTCTCGATTTAAACCACCAATACTTATCACTGATTCTGCTGAACTAAACTTCACCATAGGAAATCATCCATTCATGAGTAGACTTTCCAACTACCCATGTACATTCTGTCGATAGTCAGTTTGCCCTTGGCATGTCTGAGGCTGAAACCCACATATTGGCCTTTGCTGTAGTCTCAGTGATTTAGACTGGCTTATCCCAAACCCTAATTTCAATCCACCCTTCTCATGCCAAATATTAGTCATCATTCCTGTCCTGTTTAGCTTGTTTTGGCTTGTCACAGCTTTCGTGTCTCAAATTTAAAGTTATCAACAGTTTCTAAAACTTTTTGTACAATCCTAGACATCATCCAGCTTTGTATCACCATGCCTGAGCTCTCTTTTTCACTACAATTTCTCCAATCTCTTGTTGCCTCCCACCCATTTGGAGCTACACACTGGAAACACCAGACGAAAGCTATGTGGATCTATTGGAAAGGAACAAGAGAAGATCCTCCAGAGAACTCTCCTTGCATAAATCAATGTTCACATGAATATTGGGTATGTTTTGAGGAAGAGTTGGGAGATGTTTTAAATCTAGCTAGGGTAGAAAGGATGCAGCTTCTATAATAATTTCTGGCAATTTATGGTAACTTTGGGAATAATAATTTCTGGCAATTTAACTTTTGCATATAAATCAGCTTGAGATGCCTTTATAGGATGGATCCTGAAGGTCTAATTGCAAAAAATATCCTTGGAAATTGCCCTTCCCATTATACTGGCCATTATAGTAACACACTGCTTGTTTATTGCTATCTAATGGGAGCCTCAAAGACAGTCCAATGTTCATGTCACAAAAGCTTTGGTGAACCAAGTTGAAATTAGCACCTAATCAACTTTTGTGAAATGGCAAGCAAATCAGCTGTACAGTAAACAACATTGGAGAAAGTGGCCTTAAAAACATTGTAATAAAATAGTTATAAATTGGATTATCTGAGACAATAATACAATTGTATTATTGTTGTACTTGGGGTACTGAGTGCAGCTGTTGTTCACATGTTCATAAGGGGACATGTGGGGTGGCATGTTTGGCGTAATGGTTAGCACAATGCCATTACAGTGTCAGCGATTAGGACCTGGGTTCGAATCTGACGCTGTCTGTAAGGAGTTTGTACGTTCTTCCTGCATCTGCATGGGTTTTCCTCCATGGGCTCTGGTTTCCTCTCACTGTTAATTGGGCGGCACAGGGCCTTGGGCTGAAATGGCCTGTTACTGTGCTGTATGTCTAAATTTAAAATTGAGAAAGTTGGCACCTGAAGAAAAGTCAACAGGTTGCTCCTCTTTTTTTTAACTGTAGAATGATAAGTGATTTTACAGGAACAACAAGAGGAGGAGGAGGATTGTAGATGGATGTTGAGAAGAGGATTCCTTCGATGGGAGAACCTGGAACTAAGGGCACAATGTGATAACCCCAAAAATAGTTTGTCTCATCACCAACAGATTTGTTCTAAGAGAAGTTTTTGACTGAGCACTGTGGAGATGGAGTCATTGGAAAATATTTATGGCAGCAATAGATAGTTGAACTAAAAGGGAGTCAATTATGAGGGAAGAGCAGGAAGTGGAGCAGCACACAAAATGCTTGAGGAACTCCATGACAGGCAGCATCCTTGGCAATAGATAGTGAATGTTTTGACTAAAACCCCTCATTCCTGATAGGATTTTTGCCCTAAGTGTTGACTCCCTATTGCCTTCTTTAGAAGCTGCCTAACCCATAGAGTTCCTCCAACACTCTGTGTGTCTGTGTGTGTGGCAGTTTTCCACCAGCTGCAGGAAGAGCAGGGAAATATTGCTTTGACACAAATGTTTTGAATGCTGGTGCAGTTTGATTGGTTCTGTTCTCCTGTTACATTCTTGTGTTACAAGAAGCGAGATAGAATATTCTCTTGTTTATTATGCTCAGAATGAAGGGATCATTTGGGCCTGAATTAGTGCAGCACCTGTAACTAAATGCTGACTGTTGGTATTAATAAGACCTGTGTCTGGGAGGATTTCTCTTCATCAGGATCTTGCTGTTAAACAACTGCTGTGGCATGGTCTATTTCTCTGTCATCACATCTTTCCTAGTCAATTATCTGCGCAGACTTCCCTTTCTTGGATTTTCTTATGGAGAGGAAAAAACATCTCAATGTATTCAATGCCTTTTTTTATCATCACAGAAGCATCTCAGGGTAATTTAAGAGATGCCAAGAAAAAATGAAAGCCAAAACATTAAATAATGGGAGAGATTACTAAAATCTTAATCAAAACTTTTTTTAAAATATTTTATTTAATATAAAACCTCAAGCAAACAAATCACAATATTCCAAACTTAATCCAAACACATGTGTTTTACAAAAATTAAAAAAAAAAAATTTAAATACAAAAGAAAGAAAGACCTTCTATAAATCCCCTCCACACCTCCCCCAACCCCCTACAAACTTGAAAAAGAGGACATTCAAGAAAACCACAACAGGAATACTTTCCAATACTTTTAAACATTATTTATTTATAGCACACACACAAATATATATACACACATATATAAACACACACACACACACACACACACACACACACACACACACACACATATATAAACATGTGTATATATATATACACACACACATATATTTAAACATATATACATACACACACATAAACATACATATACATATATATAAACATGTGTATATATATATATATACACACACACATATATATAAACATATATACATACACACACATAAACATACATATACATATATATAAACATGTGTATATATATATACACACACACACATATATATAAACATATATACATTATCTTTCTTTGGCTTGGCTTCGCGGACGAAGATTTATGGAGGGGGTAAAAAGTCCACGTCAGCTGCAGGCTCGTTTGTGGCTGACCAGTCCGATGCGGGACAGGCAGACACGATTGCAGCGGTTGCAAGGGAAAATTGGTTGGTTGGGGTTGGGTGTTAGGTTTTTCCTCCTTTGCCTTTTGTCAGTGAGGTGGGCTCTGCGGTCTTCTTCAAAGGAGGCTGCTGCCCGCCAAACTGTGAGGCGCCAAGATGCACGGTTTGAGGCGTTATCAGCCCACTGGCGGTGGTCAATGTGGCAGGCACCAAGAGATTTCTTTAGGCAGTCCTTGTACCTTTTCTTTGGTGCACCTCTGTCACGGTGGCCAGTGGAGAGCTCGCCATATGATACGATCTTGGGAAGGCGATGGTCCTCCATTCTGGAGACGTGACCCATCCAGCGCAGCTGGATCTTCAGCAGCGTGGACTCGATGCTGTCGACCTCTGCCATCTCGAGTACCTCGACGTTAGGGGTGTGAGCGCTCCAATGGATGTTGAGGATGGAGCGGAGACAACGCTGGTGGAAGCGTATACACACACACACATAAACATACATATACACATATATAAACATATATATACACACACACATATAAACACACACATATATAAACACACATATATAAACACACACACATATATATATATATATACACACACACATATATAAACATATATACACACACATATACATTTAAATTTTAATAACCAATTTGTAAATATGAGCTCCATATTTTACAAAAAGTATGATATTTATCTCAAATTTTAAGTAATTTTCTAAAGTGGAATACAACTCCGAACTTCTCTATGCCATCTATCCATTTCCAAATCAATATCTGACTTCAAGTTATAGCAATACATTTTCTAGCTCTTGCCAAGGCAATTTTAACAAATTTTACTTGATATATATTCAATTTTAATTTACGTTGTTAATCTCCCAGTAAAAATAATATTGGATCCTGTGGAAACCTTGCTCCAGTTATTCATTCTAATTTACCCAAATTAATCAAAACAAAGTTGAGGGCAGGAAAAAGTTTAAAGTGCAAGGCCTGGGCTGCTTGATAGCATGTGGATAGTGTGGTAAAGGGGATGTGCAGCATGCTTCCCTTTATTGGTCAGAGCATTGAGTAAGAAAACTGGGAAGATGTTGTAGAGGTGTAAAAGTTTGGTTAGGCTACATTTATCCAGTTTGCAGTTCCAATTGGAAGACCAGGAACGATTTGGAAGCACTGGAGAGGGTGCACAAGGTGTTCACCGTGATGTTGTCTGGATCAGAGTGCATTGGCTACATGGGCAGGTTGGACAAGCTTGGATTGTTATCATAGGAGGTTGAGTGGTGACCTAATTCAAATTTGTAAGAAGCAGAATATGATAGATAGTTTTTTTAAATTTTCCCCAGGGAGGAAGTGTCAAATACAAGAAGGCATGCGTTGAAGATGAGATTTTTGAGTTAATTTATTTTTACAGTGTTAAGTGCCCAGAACACACTGGTATTGGAGGGAGTCGTAACAGTTACAATGCCAACATTGAAGAGGCATTTAGACAGACACGTGAATTAGTGGGGAATAGAGGATTATGAACCATGCAGAAAGGATGAGTTTAAATTGGACCAAGGAGACTTGGTGGGCCAAATGTCCTGTTCCATGGGAGGAATTGCATTTATGGGTAAGAACTGAAAGATCATATATTTGGCTTATGATGCTGGAGGAAGTTTGAAAACTATGGGATAATTTAAGAAGCAGGATGAGAATTTTAACTTGATATTACCAAAAGCCAACCCTGGTCAATAAGCTTTGTGGTTAGGATGGTTTTGATTGGCAAGTTCATGTAAAGTAGATTAAGACCAGCTGGGAATGCATTGGAATTGAACACTCTGGAGGTTACTGAGGATTAAATCCTAGAAAGGCATCAAGTATGGATAGCAAGGTGAAAGTAATGGTCTTAATGAAGATGTGCATATGGATACTAAAGCTCAACCCTGAGCCAAATAACACTAAGATTCAATTTATTGTCATGTAATAAAAAGTGTCATTTTACACAAAATTGCTTTGTCTGCTGTAGGCACTGTTCCCTTTAAGCTGTGTACACATTTTGCAATCAGTGCACGGAGGAAATTAATGTGCACACAACAGGTTAGTTACCTAACATACGTAATACTGTATTTGTCGGCATATAAGAACCCCCAAACCTCTCCTCCCTGCTTTTCCTTAAAAAATTGCTCCAAAAATCTCCCCAGGTTTTGTATGCAAAGGTAATATTTTGGAGAGCATGGTATTCCGTCAGGGCCCAGTATCAGGGAGGGAGGATCCTTCTAGAGCCCAGGAGCCATTTGAAGGCACACTTCTCCTCCCCCCAAAAGCACCTCCACCACCCCTAACCCCAACTCTGTGCTGCCACTGCTGCCACTATCCTGGACATAGATGGAACACATACCTGTTCATCCTAGCATTCCCTCTGAATGAAACAATGGCAAATACAACATAGTTACCACCAAGGCCAGGTCTCACAAGACCTGCTTACTGGTAAATACACTAAAACATGTACACTAAAAAATTTTAAATTCTTAATATTGAAATGGGAGGGAATTATGTGCTGTCAAATATGGTAATTAATAATACTAAACTAAGTATGTTGCTTCATAGAATTCAATCATGCTTGTGTAATTTTGGCACAGTCAAAATTATCCTGAAACAATATCAAGTTTACATTTAGACAAGCATTCAGTGCGCACATACTTTTGTCACTGGAAAAATATTTGCACAACATATGATTTTTGTGCACACTGACTACTAAAAATTAGAGGTGTAGGTTATATGAGCTACCTGGTGTAAAGAGAGGGGTGGTCACAGTGATGAGGAATTTGTCTTTTAGAGGGCCTTTGCAGTGTTTTATTTGGGGAAAGCTTCTGTACGTTTGTACAGTTAAGGATGCGAATGTTGGGGAGGGCCTTGATAAAATGGTGGTTACAAAGGAAGTAGTGATGGAGAAACTAATGGGACTAAAGCCAAACAAATCACCTGATCCTGATGATATGCATCCAAGGGTTCTGAAGGAAGTGGCAGAAGTTATAGTTGATGCATTGGTGGTCATATACCAAAATTCCTTGGATTATGGGCAGGTCCTGGCAGACTGGAAGACCGCAAATGTCACACCACTTTTTATGAAAGGATGTAGGCAGAAGACTGGAAATAATCGGCCAATTGACCTCTGTAGTTGGAAAAATGCTTGAAGCCGTCATTAAAGATGAAATAGTGAAACTTTTGGAACGTAAGGGTTCAATCAGACAGACGCAGCATGGTTTTAGAAAGGGAAGATCTTGTTTGACAAACTTGTTAGGATTCTTTGAGGATATAATGGGTGCAGTGGATAGAGGGGAACAGGTTGATGTTTGGATTTCCAGAAAGCGTTTGATAAGGTGCCGCACAAGAGACTTATCAGTAAGTTACAGGAAAGTGAAGTCCGGGGAAGTATATTGGCATGGATCGAAAATTAGTTGTCTGACAGGAGGCAAAGCGTTCGGATAAGTGGGAGTTTTTCAGGTTGGCAGAGAGTGGTAAGTGGGGTGCCGCAGGGGTCGGTGTTAGGCCCACAACTGTTCATCATTTACATTGATGACTTGGAGGAGGGGACAAAGTGTGGTGTAGCCAAATTTGCGGATGACACCAAATTGAGTGGAAGAGCAAATTGTAATGAGGATGTGGAGAGTCTGCAGAGGGATATAGTTAAGCTGGATGAGTGGCCAAAGGTCTGGCAGATGGAGTACAATGTTAGTAAGTGTGAGGTTATCCACTTTGGCAATAAAAATAAAAGAGCTGAATATCATTTAAATGGTGAAAAGCTACAGCATGCTGGAGTGTTTTTGCATGAATCGCAAAAAGTTAGGTTGCAGGTGCAGCAGGTTATTTAGAAGGCAAATGGAATGTTGGCCTTCATCGCTAAAGGAATTGAATTCAGGAGTAGGGAGGTAATGTTGCAACTGTATAAGGTACTGGTGAGACCGCACCTGGAGTACTGTGTCCAGTTCTGGTCTCCATATTTGAAGAAGGATATACTGGCTTTGGAGATGGTCCAGAGGAGGTTTACTAGGTTGCCCCGGGGAAACTAAAATGAGAGGACACAGTCTCAAGATTCGGGGGAGCAGATTTAGGATAGAGATGAGGAAAAATAGTTTTTCTCAGAGATTAGTGAATGTTTGGAATTCTCTATCCAGGGAAGTGGTTGAGGCTGCTTCATTAAACATACTTAAAATTTGGTTAGATAAACTTTTACATGATAAAGGAATTAGGGGATATGGGGAGAAGGAGTTAGGTCATAAATTAGATCAGCCATGATCTTATTGAATCGCAGAGCAGGCTCGATGGGCCATTTATGGCCTACTCCTGTTTCTACTTCCTATGTTTCTATGTTCCTATCTGTCTCTACAATTATACCCATTGGCACTAGCTGATTTGGTTCAGAGGTGGAGAAAATAGTGATCTGCGAGAGGTAAAACAGGTTTATTAGCACATTAGGGACTCACTTTGCTATTTTTGGAAGAGGCAGTGAACAGTGTATGACTGGTTTAGAATAATTTGTCACGAAGCTCTCAGCAGAGCACGTACTTATACAAGTGGAGGTGCAGAAATGGGAAAGGAATGGTATGAGCTTACTAACCCGAATTAAATCTCCCAGTTAAGGATAGTCTTTGGAAATGTACCCACAATATGGTTGCAGTTAAACATTTGGCTGTGAGCAGGGCACATTTCAAAGCTTTAGTACTCTGATAGCTACCTGATCTATTGATAAACCATTCCACTAATAGAGATTGCTGTGCTACAAATCAAGTATATCCTCACTTAACTAGTTGAATAACAAATGTTCAACATATGAGATAGAAGTTGCATCAAGCTGGGAGTGTTAAAGTAGCCAGGAAGCCTTGGGAAAAGCAATAAGGTGCTGCAAAGGAAATAACATGATGTTCGATGAAGAAGCAAGGAGGAGCTTGCGTAGGATTAAAAACTAATTCATTTTTAAATAGATTGGATTTGTCTTTGAAATAAGTATGGAGAAAATTGTACTCCTAAAATGAACCCTTCATTTCCCTTCTCTACTGAAGAATCAGTTGACAATGGTGTAAGAATATTTGACCAGGAGAGGGACATTCTGGGTCATATGTGAGTAGGTGAGGTGGGTGGCTGCATGGAGGGTAGGGGGGATTGTGGGAGAGTGAAGTAGCACTTGAAAAATCATCAAGAATTTACATCCAAAAAAAGTTAAAAGTAAATGTAAAAATTATTATTGCATTTCACACCTTTCCAAAGGAGCCTTGTTCAACCACTGCAAACACTGGAATTTAACCTTCAACTTTGTTCTCCATCTAATATAAATATAAACATGTCTGTACATGTATAAATTGCTCACAGTTTGTTCATGTTATGTCTTCAGAGAAAATACAATCCTTGGCGGGTTTATGATTAAGATTTAATTGTCTCTTTGAATTAATCACTCTATTCGAGAATCAGGAGGTTCCCACATTGGAGATCCTCCGGGTGATTTCTCAAATTTGATGAAAATTTTAAAGCTTAAATTGTTTTATACTTGATGTCCATTTATAGGCTAATCACATTTTCTTGCTTGGCATTGAATACTTGTGTGAGATTGCAACCAAGGCCATTTGGCCTTGTCAAGTTTTTGCACTGGTTCTGTGTATGAGTGATCCCACCCTTCAGGCATCTCACTCACCCAGTAAATTCTTTCCCTTTTAACCAGTTATCCAGCCCTCTCTTTAATGCCTTATTTTGCTACATCAATGCTCCAGGCAGGTGGTGTATTTTCAAATTAGACTTGTTCATTTTCCCCATTGTTTACCTGAAACTTTTAAAGTCTCTTAATATATCCACACCCCATTTATCTCCACTTCCAAGGAAACCACCCAAGATTTGATCATGTTTATTGTCATACACACAAGTGCAATGTACATGTGTACCAAAATCTCTTATTCTCCAGGGTATCCACCTATCTGAAGTCTGTCATCTCTGGCATACATTCTAATAAATTTCTCTGTGCCCCCTCTCAGGCCTTCATGCCTTTACTAAATTAGACACTGTGTTCTATTTCCTGTTGTATTGGGGTTATATAAAAATTCATTATGACTTTGTAGCTTTTTATAGAGGCTGATAGTGATGTACAGCACTGAAGCAGTCCCATCAGTTCAGTGTGCATCAGCTACCATGCACCCATAAAGACACACACGCCGGCATGCATACACAGTATGTAGTGACCAATTAACCTACCAACATGCATGTCCCTGAATCATGGAATGGGATCAGAGCACTTGGCAGCAACTTGGGTGGTCAAAGGGAAAGCATGCGAACTCCACACAACACCTGTGGTCAAGTCAGGATTGAACCTTGGTCTCCTGTGGTGTGAGGCAGCAGCTGCATCATGCTCTTAAGAAAGCTCAAGGTTCCATGTTCTGTCTTAACCACTTTCATAGCCAACCTTGTTTTCTACAATCTCAGGCCTTTGTACTTTTACTCCTATTCCGTAAAGAAATTGATTCCTCTTGTTTATATCGTTTCTTATTCTTCCTACCAATTTAATCTTAATTTGCCATTGATTTAGTCACTTCCTCAGGCCTTGCTATATCTCCTTGTTCTATTACCATTTTCATGGTTCATTGCGAAATGCGGAAGTTTCCCCTCGACAGCTCATTTAGATGTGTTTTTAAAAAATATATATATTTACATATAAAACTCTCTTGTCTTGACCATTGTAGAACACCCTGGTAATGGTTCCATCCTTTTCAAAGTTCAACCTTTTGCTGCAACAAAGTTAGGAAGCAACCAATTTTCTCTTCGTGCTGCCATAGCATCTTTGATCTCTGTGGAATAAATTAGCATCTTTGATCTCTGTGGAATAAATTAGCATCTTTGATCTCTGTGGAATAAATTTTGACACTTGATAAAACATCCTTGGAAAGTCTGCACCAATCCTATCGATTGCAGATCCTTTCCTTGATTGCCTGTTGTTTCAAAAATGTGCAGACTCGCTGGAAATCTCAAGAAGTATGAACAGAATTACAAAGATTTTTCAGGAGTCAAAGTTAGCACAGAAACAGGATCTTCAACCCATCTTGTCCACACTGGCCATCCTCTATCCATCCATGCTAATATCATTTACCAGCGTGTGGTCTTTTGCTTTGCATTAAATAAGTAGGCTTGTGGGTAAGATGCAGGTAAAGGTCCAGCAGTCGGCCTTGTCGGTTGAGGTTTGTCCACTATTTGCCAATGGTGGCTTGGAGAATCACTTGGTGGCTTGAAGATTCATAATCCAAATGGGATCTTGATTGTATGATTCAGCAGAATGGTACTGGGTCACTTCCTACCTGCCTTATGACCCTGTTCAACACAAGGAGTTGATGCCATTCTGGTCCAGAGTTGATGTCTAGCTGCATAAAGGCTGCTATTTGATGACCTTTGTGCCCATGAAAGGTGCCCTTCTAATCAGAACAAACCCTAGTTCCATTTTCCAAAGCGTACATGCCTACATGTGCATTTCTGTTGGGGATAGTTGACTGGTTCGCTATAACATGTGCTTGAAAAATCCTAGCAGTGACTAAGGTTTCTGCTGCTGTCTTGTTAAGACCATTAACATAATTCTCGTACTAAATTTTGTGTTTTCTATAAGTGACTAAGTCCTATGCTAAGAAAGCTTACCCATTTATCTTGTTTTTGACATTTGTATTGCATTTTCTTTTGTTTCTGTCCATTATTTATTGGCAAATGCAATAAAGCACTGAAGTGCATGCATATAATTTATCTGAAGGTTTTCTCATTTGTTTATAATTGAGATAAAGTTGGCACCCAGACATTGGTGATAGTGATAGATGTCTCGTACAAACACTGGCGAATACAGGAGTGATTTGTTTATGTGTGATACATCCAATCGTAGAAACAGGTAAACAGTGCGAGAAAGCCAGCAATCTGCAGTCTCTTTAGGGTTGACAGAGTAGGACATCAAACTGGTTTTAGCAGTTGGATTTATACTTTCGGCAAGTGGCTAAATGTAGTTTTAAGTCTTGGGCAAGTTTCTGCTCTGGACAAAGGAATACTCTATAATAATGCCTGTCTCTCCTGATGTATAGGTCCTGAAATATGAACGTTAATTGCTTAATCCATGGCACAATCCTTTTTTTGATGTTCAGTTGTACATACTGAGTGCGCTGAATTGAAAGCTTGAACTCTGTTTCACCTTGACTGAAAGAACTTGTGTCTGCTCATTTTACCAAAGCTTGACTTTACAACTTGCTGAACAACACTCTGGTGAAAACTTATTGGTGTCCGTATTTTCCAAGTGGGTCTGGTAGTGGTCTGAAAGCAGTCACAATAGTAAGTAGGTTTTTACTTCGGTAATTTCTCATGGCAGTATGAGGTGACTGGAATTTAAAAGACCCCAGGTTATAACCCAAAAGTGTGTAGCCTCCAGAAAAGTGCTCAAAGGTCCAGGATCTGCAATGCCTGTTTGATTCAAAATGAACTCTCCTGCTATGATAAATGAAAGCTGTTCAAAAAATGAAGCAAATTTATACAAGCCTTGCCTTTTCTATAATTCACAGTGAGATTTAAAAAAAATGATGGGCACAGCTAGTAGTACTGTTTCCACTCCAATGATGTGGGTTCAATCCTGACTTGGTGCCCTTGGTGGTAGGTCTGCTCATTCTCCTTGTCACTGTCTGGGTTTCCTTCTACATCCCCAAAGTATGCAGGTTGGTGGGTAAATGGGGGCCACTATAAATACCCCGTGTGTGGGCGAGTGGCAGAATCTGAGGGAGCTGATGGTTGATGTGGAATCAAAAGGCTGAAGTGTCAATTTCTGTGCTGTCTGACTTGGTAATGCTAACTTTTAAAAAAAATCAGTGTTAAAATAAATTCCCTCAGTAATGATGCAATCCTGTGTTTAATGCATTCAGGATGGATTTCATTGTAGTTGAAGTTTGGTGGTTAGCAAACACTTTTCATCAACGTTGGCATCTGTTCAGTAGAACAACCAGTTGTCTGTGTGCTCTGTTCCAATCCCACCACCTGTTCACCATGTCTATCCACCAATGGATGAGGAGTGTTAACTTCGCTGGAGTTCCATAAGGTGATGTTTTCCTGCAATAGGAAAGGATTCCAAGTTTACTTCAAGTGCAGATGTATCCCTAATGTCCACAACAATTGTTCTTGGAACAGACGAGTAACCACTCTCCACCTTGAGTGCTAGCCCTCCTTTTGGTTTCTTAACTGCAAGAACCTGTTTTCACTCAGTTTATCAAAGCTTGCCTTCTTTCCAACTTCCTAGGCAACACTGGGCAAGGAGCTTTGGTGGCCACATTTGCCCCAGTTGGGTGCCACTGGTATTGAAGAGAATTGAACCATTTTTATGTGACAATCTGACACTGTCTATGGTTGAAGAGACCTCAAAGGCTCCCCTCTGAGCACTGTAGTTCAAATCTGACAGCTAATTAGTTTGAATGATAGCAGATATGTGTATGTGATGTTTAGAGTAGTTCTCCTCTGCTAAACACTGGATACAGTACAGCCAGACACTCTCTTGTGTTTAATCATTTGGATCCCACAACATTTGTGTGGCTTTTTTTAAATTCTAACTTTAAAATTTTAGTTTCTGAAAGGACATGCAGGTTTTATTTAGTTTCTAAATCACCATGGATACAAAGTAAGTGCTTGCATTGCTCATTGTACAATACAACTTCGATTATCAAAATGGTTGGGACCAGACCTATTTCAGATGACTGAATTTTTCAGATAACCGGTCAATTTCTAAAAACAGCCCTGTAGCAACAGTAAATCACTTGCAACAATGTTTAAACAAGGAAGGCTTTTTAAGCATTAAAATAATAAATGCTTAATTTTCACCCAAAAAAATGCTGGTGGGGGAAAGAGCAGCCAACCCCTCCCCCGATATTTTCAGCCCAGCAGCGCCCCCGACCCCATGGCCTTCCCAAACTGCATATTTTTGAACTGTGAGACCACAGCGTGTTTCTGATGCTCGAGTCCTGACTCCAAACCCTCCCCAAGACCTACCGCACATGCACACAAGGGAGTCTGGTCTGCGGTAGTAGGCCAAGGGAAAGATTTGGAGTCAATATCAGGTGCTCTGGTCTGCCAAGGAGGGAGGGAAGGGGATACAAGGGAGGGGACGCCACTGTGCCCGAGGTTTCACTCCAGGCCGGGAGCCCACTCTCCTTGATGATGCTGGGACAAGGGATTCTTCTGGCTGCTTTCGGCTGGGAGACAGTGGCACACAGTTTGAGAGGGAGAATTGGAGAGAAAAGTCCAAATATGGGAAGGTAAAGAAGAAATGGAAAGAGAAGGGAGGGAATTAGCTGAAATAAGGACAAGAATCATTCTAATTTCATGTCAAGAGAATTTTTTTTTCCAACCTGTGAGGTCAGTTTGGCTCCGAAAAAAATTCAGTTAACTGAGGATTTCTGATGTTTTGGATATCCTCATTTATCCAAAACTTTTCCGAGGTGAAAAGCAGCCCTGACTATTGCAGTTTTTCATTTTCTTCAAAGGCAACAGAAACCACATCTCTGAATATTTTCAAGACTGAGGTTGAGTGGTTACTCTGGGTACTTGAGGATGGAGAGTAGAAGGAGACATAAGATTGAGGAGCAGGATTATTCCACTCAGCACATCAAGTGTGCTCTGCCATTCAGATCATTGCTGGTGAATTTTTCCAATCAACTCCATTTTCCTGCCTTCTCCCCATAACCTTTCATGCCTTTAGTTATCAAGAACTACCTAGTGTCTGAGACTCCACAGTCATCTGTGACAACTAGTTCCACAGATTGTTCAGCAGAGGGTAGTGAAGAGCGGCAGAGAGAATCACGGGGGTCTCCCTCCACTCCCCCCCCCCCCCACCCCCATCGATGTGATCTACTGGGATTATTGTCTGAAGAGGGCATGCAAAATCATTGAGAACCCTTTCCACCCTGCACGCGGCATCTTTCAGCTGAGGAAGAGATACAGGAGGATCAGAACCGTGCTGAGGAATAACTGCTCACACTTAACCACCAGATACACTCGTATGTACAAAACTATTTATTTACTTATTTATTTGTTTAGATGCAATACTTGACCTGCGTATGTATTGTTTGTCTCTATGTGCGTTATGTCTGGTTGTGTGTCTCTAAGTTTTGCACTGAGGACCGGAGAATGCTGTTTCATCAGGATGTACTTGTACAATCAGATGACAATAAACTTGACTTGAAACTTCTCAGCTGTATTAAAGGGATGTCCTTTTATTTCTGGTCCTAAATTCTCCCACTGCTGAAAGCATCTCTTCTATATGTCCACTCTTTCTTGCTCTTTCAATATTCAGAAGGTATTTGATAAGATGTGTTTCTTTCGATATTTAGTGGGCTTAAACAACTGCTCCTAGTTCATAACAATGTTGCTTTGGTTGTCTGCTCTCAGGGAGTATAGAAGGAACATAAATGGAAGTAGGAATATGCCCTTGTCCTGCATGCCTGTTCCACCATTAATCTTTTACTTCGGCTTTCCTGACTCTTCTCGCATTACTTGATTCCCTTGATAGCCAAAGCAATGGCACGTTCAGCCACCGAGCTTGTAGAATGTTCTTTTTATTTCAAAAGTTCTGTAATTATCATGTATTGTTTGTTGATCCATCGTTGAGAATGTGTTTAGTTTCTCCTACCACTGCAAACCAGGGTGGTGAAAGACATCAACGACACATGTGAGGCAAGTCCTGAGCAATCATCCTGATCTGCCCAAGTTGGGAAGGCAGATGGTACAAAGTGGATGTAATGGTGGTCCTATGCATGTGTTGCCTGTGTCTTTCTGGATCGGTTTTGAAGGTTCTGTTGCAGTTGCACCTGATGACCATTGGAGTAACTATTGTTGATGTTTGCAAGCACAGGTGATAGCTATTGTCTGTCAACTCCAGATTCAGTCCACATCTGTGTGGAGTCTACGCACTTTCTCTGTACTCTTCCTTACCCCCCCTCCCCCCGCCCCGAACGTTCTACTTTCTTCCCACTTTCTGAAAACATGTGGTTGGTGAGTAAACTGGCCACTGTATGTTGCCCCTGTGTGTGTGGATGGGGGGGTGGGGGGGGGGGTGGGCGGGAGGGAACAATGTGTGGAGTTGGTGTAAATGGCTGCTTCATAACCGATGTGGATTGAGTGAGCTGAAGGCCTGGTTTTTGTGACTGAACATATTTCATTTTTAAACTACATCAGATCTGTAGTTGTGCTACTTCATGCATCCTAACACCAAAATGGTTAACTAATGGGTGTTGTTGGCATTTCTCTCCAACGATTTGGCATTTTCTATCATTCCACAATTTTTGTCGGCAACTTCCACATGGGTAGGTCTGGTTAGAGTCTCTAACATTTGGAAGCAGTTCAAGTTGAGATTTGTGTATATGGTATTGCCACAATTGATGGGTTACCTCCATGTTATATGTATGTTACTTTTTTAACCTTGCATTGGATAATTTGGTCTGATCAGTTAGATACATTTTCATTTGCATTCAAACTGCCATCATGCTACATGCTAGTTTCCAAATACAAAACAAGAATCGAGAAGGAACTACCATATAACCATTTACGGAGCGGAAACAGGCCACGTTGGCCTTTCAAGTCCGCACCGGTTCACTGATTTTGTGAGCCCTCTTCAGCCATTGGTCCCGGTAGATCTTCATTCAATAACGATGGGCGAATTCAATGTGAAGGTGACAATAAATGGATATATAATCGAACCAATTTAAATTAAATAGGTCAACTTGACAATATTACAAACCAAAGTCTGCCCATCACTAATTAGGCATCAACTGTGGCAAAGGAGCAGATTGGGTACCTTTGAGTCAGCAAGTCATTTGTTGAAGTCTCACTACAGAGATAAGTACCAAACTGAAACAAATATTCCCATGCAAGGGCATAACTACATTAAAAAATATATATTTAATTCCCTTTTGGCACCGTTTACGATAGCAAAGAAAGGTTTTTTTAAAAAATATAAATGACAAAGTAGCAAGAATCATATAGAGTAATCTAGAACATGTTCATACATAAATAAGTGTATTATGTGGTGGACAGTAGGTATAGCTCTCCAGGTGCTGACATTCTGATCTGCCAGACACATCGGTAGACAATGGTGACCACACACTTTTCCCAGATGGAGTGAGACACCCCAGTTATACTGATGCATTGTGGCAGTACGCCATTAGGCAGGTGAACCGGTCCCGCTTGTCACGCACGCGGCGGGGCAGCCGGCCAAAATGGCGGCGTCGGGGGTTTCCTCCCGACCTCTCCACTGGGCTCAGAAGCCCGCGCTTGGGGACCCACGTGACACCCCAGTGACGTCGGGGCCCCCCAGCACGGTTCTCAACCAAGTCCGGGCTGGGAGTATAAGGCCAGGCAGCCTGCAATAAATCAGTATTTGCTCACTGAACTCAATCCATCTGGTATGGTTGTGCGATCCTTCAGTTAGTAGTGTAGCCGCTGCTACAGCATCTTTTTTTGTTTTGCTGCAAAGCAAAAGAACCAGGCACGTGAAAGAAACTTCTCGGAAGTTGGGATGCTGTTCACAATCTAGGGAGAAAGAAAGTTAAATAATTTCTATTGTAAGTGCAGCGACATTAGGTTTTAAAGCTGTTTGGGGCCTTTTTTTTTAGCATCATTGAATTGTACTTGAAATTAATTGGGTTTTTAAAAAAAAATTTCATACGAGCAGCATTAATTCTAAAATGAATGTACTATTAATATGGCTTATTTTAAAGAAACAATTTTTTTTTGGTTTGTGCTGAGCTGTCTGGTTCCTCCACTACTTAAATTCAACTTGTTGAGATAATTCAGTCAGCTCTGGGGATTAGATTCATTTCTGGCGATAAATGTCCAAGATATTCCATTTTGGTTTTGCTTTCCTACTTTAGATATACTAAATGCATCGTCACATTTAACATAGCCTTGAAAATATTCTCAGACAGGTGGTACTCCAACAAGGTTGGTAGATGTTCATTATCTCCCACCCACATCATATAATTGAAATACTTAGAGTATTGTAGAAATATTATCGGAAACTCGTCAAGCTGTAATTGAGATATATTGGCAGCCTGAGACCTCTTGCAGCAGCTGTTTCACAAACTGGCACATGTTCCTGGTCAGTTGTCAGTCAGCATCAACCAGCTGTGCTCCAGCTTGAATGAATTGTCGACTCTCAATCAGCGGGCTTCATGCTCTACTTGTTGACGGGTCACAAGTGATTATTTGATGTTGGTGCCAGCTGCACACGACTGAAATAGATGCAGGCAAGATAGCTCATATGAGATCAGGGTTCACTTTGGCTAACAGTACAGTTTAAATTTATAATAGACCCGCCTTTTATCCCCTCCACTCTCCCCCACCAAATTGTAGCAAAAATAAAAGCATGCACGACTGGAGGGAGAACACACACTTTTATTAGCTTAGAACTGAGGGTAGGGTCTTGCAGTGGTCTTAAGAAGAGCACAGAGTTTAGGCAGGAAACCAGGGTTATATATGGGTAGATGACGACAGAGCTGGAAGGTGGAGCCAGCCATCAGTACAACACACCACCAGTGAATCTCATTTCACTGCATTTACCACTTCCTGCAGAATTTAGGGTCTGTGAATGAAGACAGAGAACATTGATTCTGAAAAAAATTTTGAAAAAATATAGTTATTTACAAATTTAAGTGATCTGGGGGTCTGGAGATCCTGGTAGAGCACCTAAGCCTGGGAGGGTCTTGGGTCTCCTGGTCCCCTTGTGAGGGAGAGAGGCAGGCTGGGTCTCCAGCTCTGCAGTGGAAGGGAATGCACTTTCCTCCTGAACCAGATTCCATGAGACCCTGACTGGGGTGGCAAGAATGAGGCAATGGGCCCTCTGTTCTGGTGGGTGCCAGGTCCCTGATGAAGACAGTGTCCTCTCTGCCATCAAGGTACTCCACATAGGCATACGTGGGATTGGAGTGGAGGAGTTTCACCCTTTCCACCAAGGTGTCGGTCTGCTTCTCCTCGTGCACTTCCTGAGAAGGACCGAACCAGAAGTGGTTGAGAGCACAGTTCCTGATGCTGACCTTCTCTCAAAATTGAATAGGAGCTCGTGAGGAGTAGCATTGGACACTGTACATGGTAGCGACTGGATGGAATGGAGTACCATAGGAAAGACTTCCTGCCAGCATGAGTCTGGAAGGCCTCTTGACTTAAGGGCCAGATTTATAGCCTTCCAGACTGTTCCTTTTCAACCTTCCTGTTTCCCCAAGGGTTGTAGCTAGTAGTCCTGCTGGATGCGATGCCCCTCGCCAGCAGGTACTTACATAACTCTTCGCTCATAAAAAATTAGCTGTAGTCACTATGAATAGAGCTGGAATACCCGAACAGGGTGAAAATGGAGTCTATGGCCTTTACGACTGATGAAGTGGATGTGTCTGGACATGGGATGGCGAACAGGCAGTGGGAGTACTCATAAATGACAGAGAGGAAGAAGGTGTTCCTGTTCGTGGAGGGGAGAGGTCCCTTAAAATCGACACTGAGCTGTTCGAAGGGCCTGGATGACTTAATCAGGTGTGCCTTTGCAGGGCAGTAGAAATGCGGCTTGCACTCCATCTGGCAAGACCTGTTCATTTCCTTGACATCATCCATGGAGTAGGGAAGATTGCACATCTTGACAAACTGAGCCATGCGGCTAACCCCTGGATGGCAGAGCTCATTATGCAGAGACCGCAGTTGGCCGATGTGTGCAGAGACACAGCTTTCTCTGGATAAGGCATGTGGAGGGTCATGAAGGGCTCCTGGCCGATAGGCAATGTCATAATTGTAGGTGGAGAGCTCGATCCTCCACCTCGCAATTTTGTCATTCTTAAATTTTCCCCTCTTGACGTTATTAAACATAAATGCAACAGAACGCTGGTCAGTAGGAGCCTAAATTTTCTACCAGCCAGGAAGTGCCTCCAGTGCCTCATGGCTTCTACAATGGCTTGAGCCTCATTTTCCACAGAGGGTTTTCAGAGTTCGTGGCCATGCAATGTCCGAGGGGGGAAAAATGCAACCAGCTTGCCTGCCTGGTTGAGCGTAGTGGCCAGGGTTATGTCCGAAGCGTTGCTCTCCATCTGGGAAGGTGCATTCTTGTCCACCGCATGCATGGTGGCTTTCGCAGTGTGGTTTTGGAGGTAGTTAAAAGCCATTTGGGCTTCGGCCGAGAGGGGAAAAGAAGTGGCTTTTAAGAGAGAGCGAACCTCATCAGCGTATTGAGGGATCCACTGGGTGTAATAGGAGAAAAACTCTCGGCATCTCCTCAAAGCCTTTGTGGTCCTGGGAATGGGGAGCTTTAACAGCGGTTGCATCCTATCGTGATCGGAACCAATGATGCTATTCTCTACCACGTAGCCAAGGATAGCCAGACGTTTAGTCCTGAACATACACTTGCTAGACTTGTAAGTGAGGCTCAGGGCTTTCGCTGTGTGGAAAATAATCTGAAGGTTGACGTCATGGTCTTCCAAGATGTGGCCACAGATGGTGACTTTATCGAGTGTAGACAGGTGCTTCTATTGGCTGTCTGCAGCCACTGTACTCGCTACAATGCTATTGTGCATGCGCAAATCCCCGCGAAGCAGGCTAGTTGAAAAAAAAAGGAGATGGAGCTTGGCTGGTGGTGGACGCTATTTCCATGAGCTCCTGTTATACATTGTATTGTTGAATTTAACGGTAAAGCATTCGTCAGAGGTTACCGTTTTGTGTTGTCTGGTTATTCGATGCATCAACAAACATTGAGGTAGGGGAAGGTGACCTTCAAACCTACTCATCCACCATTCTGTCCATCTGCCTTTGGAAGATAGAAATCCCATTAGTGATACTGAATCGGACCCTCCAGAATTGATAGAGACGACTGTTTGTCTCAAATGCTGTATACGGAAGGTCCTCGGAATAGATTGGCAGCTGGTGGTAAGCAGCTTTCAAGACAATGGGTGAATAGACCCGATACTGTGCAATATCATTTACCATGTCCAAAATTCGAAGGAAGGGGTATGTGTCCAGGAGTGTACTGACCGATTAATGGTTTGGCAATAGTCAATTACTAGCCTGGACTTGTTTTCCCTTTTTACCACTACCACTTGCGCTCTCCATGGGCTGGTGCTAGGTTCGATGATACCTTCATCGAGCAGACGTTGTGTCTCAAACTGTATGAAATCTCGGTCTGCTCCACTGTACATCCTGCTCTTGTTAGCAATAGGTTTGTAGTCTGAGAACAGATTCGGGAAGAGAAGAGGGGGGTCGACATTCAGTCGGTGCACGTGGGTACTGATTTTTAGGGGCTTTCCGTTCCAAACCGTTAGAGAGGGGAGGGTACCAGAATACTCCAAGGTTACGCTTTCAAGGTGACACAGGAAGTCCAGACTAAACAACACCAGAGCACACAATTCATCAAGAATATACAAGTGTATCTTACAAAATTTGCCCCCACGCCACGGCAAATGTACTATACAATGTTGTTGAATATGAGTGGAGTGCAAATGAGACGCAAAGAATATGCATTAATTTGAAGGATACATCTTTTGGTTGTATTTTTGCACAGTCCATGAGTCTATGAAGCTTTCAGTGGAGCCCATGTCGATTAGGTATTTAGTGGAATATCCGTTTACCTTCACAGTCACTATGGAGTTGCTGAGCTGGTGAGGTCTGTCCTGATCCAGAACCATGGAGGCTCAGACCCCAGAGACTCCATACTTCTCACTCAAGTGGCCCCCACCGCCCGAGTTACCTGTGGGTAAGATGGCGTCGACCTTGTAGCACAGCAAGATGGCCGCCTCCTCTTACGATGATGCCGCCGAGTTTGAATTTGGATCACGGCAAGATGGCCGCTGAGCCTTTTCACGCCTTTTCCTCACAGCCACCTACTTTGGCATGTAGCACAGCAAGTACATTCGGGTGAATTTGGGGCAGATGGCTTGAGGATGGAATCAGATCCAGCAGTGGTGCAGGCCATGGACTTCCCTGGGGTTCCCCTCACGCGGCAAACCCTCGCCCAATGTCCCTTCTTGCCACAGCTGGAACACACTGAATCTTTAGCTGGGCAATGAGATCAGTGATGCAGGCTCTTGCTGCTGAAAAAGCACTCCCTAGTACGGGAGCGCTCCCTAGCATGGGTGCAGCAGCCGTTAGGGCAGGGGTAGCGGGAGCAGACGGTCCTTGGAAGGGGTTACCTGGGTGAGCGAGCTCACTGGCTTCACGGTCGTCATTCTCAAGGTTGGCCTGTTCCAGCGAATTCGCCAGCTTGACGTGGCTAGCCAGGCCCTCTTTATTGACTCGAGCAGTCGAAGCCTCATGTACCTCGAGCGGACCCCTGTGACTAGAGTGTACCAGATCTGTTCTTTCTTATGAACATGGCCCATATCTGTTTCGTGCCTGCACTTCTTTGTAAGCATCCACAGATCCAGCAGGTAATCATCGATGGTCTCTCCTGGCCATTGGCGAAGTAGTGCAAGTTGGTACCTCGCTAGGACCTCATTTTGTGATTTTAAAGTACTGAGCCTTCAATGGCTCGATGGCCGCATCCTATGTAGAGCAGTCCCTGATGACTGCTTACCTTTTCCTTCCTACCCTCGAAACGAGTGCAGACCTCCTGAGTTCATTGGTGTGGAAGACATCTCTCATCGCTTTCAGGTAGGTCTGGAAGCAGTCTAGCCAGTATGTGAACTCCTCAGCCACATCGGGGGACAGAGGGTCTATCAGCAGCGTACCTGGCTTGAGTAGCGTCTCCATCATTTAGGGAATAAGCCAATAAAATTGTAGCGTGAATAAAAGTTCTCACGAATGGAGGAAGAACACATGCTTTTATTAGCTTATTACTGAGGGTTGGGTCTTACAGTGGTCTTCAGAAGGGCACAGAGTTTATGTGGGAAACCAGGGTAATATATGGGTAGATGGGGGCAGAACCAACTATCAGTACAACACACCACCATATTACACCCAGTTCACTGCATAAATAAAAGCAATGGCCCATAGTTTACAGGGTATTACAACAGTTCTGCATACAATTGCTTGGACTTAATGCCAGCTTGTTTTAGGGTTCCTGTACAGGCCTTCATCCCGTTGGCAGTGTTCCAGCTGTACTCCACATTTGATCTTTGGTCAGCTAAATGGCAAGAGGAAGTTGAGTTTATAATTAATTATACTTTCTCATTCATCGGATCATAAAAAGAATCAGGAGTAAATTATTCACTCCCCCTGATCTTAAGGTGCAGTATTGTGTTAATCTTTTGCCTCCATTTAAGGTTTTTTGTACTTTTCATCTGGCATCAGGATAATTATCTCCAATTTCAAGAAGATTTGACAGCACGATAATGTTGTGTGTATAGCGGAGAGTACTTATATTCCCTTTTAATAGGAAGCCTAATCATGTCTGGTGGCTCTCAGGACAATCTCATCCGTCCTATTTCCCTCACTTACCTTTCTGTAACTTCTCCTTCTTTGAGACCAGCCTGATTTACTTGCCATTTTCCTCCAGTGCAAGACACCATTAGGATTAGAATTGGCCCATCAAGTTGACTCCACCATTCAAATCGTTGCTGATGTAGTTTGCCTTTCAACTCTATTTTCCTCGTTCATGTTCATATTTAATTGCTGTATATGTCACATATTATTTGTGTTTTGAACGAATAAAGTTTTTTTAAAAAAACCCTCTATTTCCTGCCTTCTCCCCATAACCTTTGATGACCTGACTCAAAGAACCTATCAACCACTGCTTTAAAGATACCCCATGACTTGGCCTCCACAGCCATCTGTGGCTATGAATTTCACAGAAACACCACCCATGTGTTTTGGATATGGGAGGCAGCTGATGTACCCTGGAGAATCCCACACAATCTTGGCTGCAGGGTGGATGGGAAAACGAGCAAACTCCACAGACTGGAGGTGGCAGAGAGACGAGGATTGCTATAACTGTCGGGCAGCAATGCCTGCTGTCCCACTGTCCTGCGGGCACAGCTACCTCAAGCCCACCCATTCTACTCTCATTGCATTGGTCCAAGCTTCCTTTCTGCATGGACCCATGCTGCTCACACCCAGAATGGTCTTGGCTCACAAGATCAAGATTCAAGACCACGTAAATGATGGAACATAGGGAGTAGGAGCTGCTGGCTGCCTTTGAAGAAATCTAGACCAATATATTTTTCTGACACTATAGCCACTTTCAGGTGCATCCTCCGCAGGAGCAGATCCCAGACTGAAGGCTCACCTTTCAGGTGGCAGCCTTAAAAGGCTGCAACAGCCCACCTGAAAGGGCCTGTTTTTTCAGAGGTGCCTCGTATCGCCTCTGCATCTGAAGGAGGCGGGGCGACTGGTGCCACCTGTCATAAGTATGTGGCATAGCAATGGCTGTCTTCCCTACCCATAAATCCCCCATGCAGGTGGAACTGCTCTGGGTTTCCCACACAGTTCCATCTGCATGGGGATTTATGGGTAGGGAAGACTGCCATTACTATGCCACACTTTGAGCAGCAGAGAGTGGCCCCAGTTGCAAGAGCGGCCAGCCAGGCTGTGACAGCCTGCACCGCCCCCCACCCCACTGCCCGAAAGTCACCCCCTCCCCGCTGCCTGACAGACCCTACCTTACTGGGGAGGGGAGGTCGGCATTACATTGGGGCAGAGGCAGCTGGCGGGGCAGCGGGGAGGGGGGCTGTCAGGCGACAGGGAGTTGGGTTGCCGACTGATAGTGTAATTAGCCCACCCCTTAGCAGCCGCTTTCAGGCAGCTGCATTCAGGTGCCTAGGGGTGCTTCAGTGATTATCCCTCCTGGAGGAGGGTTAAAAAGTGCATCTTGCTCTTTCAGGTGGGTACCCCATGAGCCATATTGGGGTACAATATGTGGGTTTACATTGGGGTATTCTGGCCACCTGAAAGAGCCTATAAGTCTCATTCAAAAATGCTGGTTAGTGACTACCAAGTTTAATTCTAAGGACAATGGTACTTAAAACCCAAAAAGCATTATTTTGTTTTCATTTTGAGAATGGAAGACCAATGTTGAACGGAGATGACCTCCAGAACATGGCTTGTGTCCATTTTTTTATTTGGCTGACTTATGATTCAGCATCTAAGTGGAGGCAAAGTTCTGCTCTTGTTTTTGCTCAGAATCCAGGCCGCAACGTTGGACAAGAATGACCAAGTACAGTGCACTGTTTCCTGTGGAGCCACGATGGGTAATTCATATGGATTCCATTTAGTTTTGTTGTAAACAATTCTTTCTGCCAAGGAGCTGACATCTGGGGGGGGAGGGGGGGGGAATTAAGTTGAGCATCAAGCTTAATACTTTTCAAACTGGAAGACCAGACAATATTTACATGGTTTAGCATTTGACACAAAATCCTGCCTCCTCTAATTTTGGTTAGACCTTAATTTAAAAATAAACAATACAATAAATAATTTTGGTGGCATTATACTGTGTGGGAGCATTTGGCTGTAGTGTGCTATTTTTAAAATAGAAATGTTCAAGGTGTAAAATAATCTTCCCTTCCAACTTGACGGGCTTTTGACATTGGTAATGCCAAAAACAATGGTGAAACACAAATGATCTTCAGTTTGGCTGCCTATTTTTGTGTGTGCTGAAGTTGTGAGTAGGCAACCGAAGTAAAAACATTAATATTGGAAATCAAAGACATAGAAAAATGTTGAATATGTTGGATCTGTGAAGTGAGCTAATGATATACCACAACTGGTACTAGTGACTCAAAGGGAATGCAAGTGTAAAACAAGAGCTAATTGCCCTCTTAAAGTCTAGACTTCTGCACCTGTTGCTGTTCTATTTCAACTTGATTTCGCTGTTTATTTGGTGTAGTTTGTTCAAATGACTCTGTTGGGGCTGACGTGAGTCCCAGTCTGAAGTACAGAGTAAGAAGACTGACTCTAATTTGGATAGGTTGCAAACTTAAAAGAGGAGAATTTTGATGTTTTTTTTTGCTGCTTTTGGTGTGCCACAAACATTGCATATAACTAGATGCTGGTGGACTATTCTGTTCTGGCTGCCCCACCTGCAATGAACAGAAACATTCTGGTAACAATTGTCGATCAATTCCAAAAGTGCTTACATAATTTATTATCCCAGGGAGGCAATCTATTCCAGCTGCCTGAATGTCCATAGAGGAGTGGAGAACTGGAAGCAAAAATTGGTCCATATCCAGCAAAGGAATTAACATTAAACTGCACCTTGGCTTAAACTAGTTTGGTTGATCTGCACAGATGGTCTGACGCTTATTGGATCAATAGGATTTCAATACAGTATTCAATTTGAATAGTTACATGACATTTTCAGGAAAAAAAGGATGTTATCCTGGTGTGCACATGAATTTTTCCCTTTTTTCCAGACTGCAATCCATCTGTAACATTTTAATGTTATCGCCTCTGAAGGTCATGCTCTGTTATAGCTCTGTTGTTATTAAATGGAGCTGCTATTGTCATAGCAAGGCAATGTCTACATATTTTTCAACAAAACCAATAACACCAGTTGTAGGACAGTTTCTTAATCAGATTAGAGCTGTATGAATCTCTCACCTTGAGGTGAATCCTAAAATTACTTTCACATCCAGCCCCAACAGAGTCACTTGAAATGAGAATGATTCTGCTTCTGAGTCACAACTCTCCTTGCCCAAGATTTCATGTCAAATCTTTAGCCCTTTTTTATGGAGTGATGCCGCATTGAAGGTGGCTCAACGAGGGGAAATAAATGGACTTGCCATTTATGGAGAAGGCCTACTAGACTGTTTCAGTGTTGTCGTTTTGAAGATCGGCATCAGGAGCCATCCTCCAGAGCTGAGGGAGGCGGGGTGAGTGGTGCAGAAGTGCCGCCCGTCGCCATGAGGTCAAACGTACATGCTGAGCAATGGCCGTCTTCGTTACCCATAATTCCTCATGCAGCTGGAACCGCTCTGGGAAATGCAAATTTCCAGCTGGGGATGATGGGTAACAAAGGTGGCCATTGATCCCACATTAAAACTGAGGTTCTTGTTATAAAACCTGAGGCTCCTTCTTCCAGCTCTTCTGCTCGCCACTGCCCCTCCGACACGCAGAACCCGGCTCTTTCCTCCTTTCTTTTGTCCATCGGTCTCCCCAGCTCTGCATCTCTGTGGCCACTCCTCGGGCTATGGAACTCAGCACTGGGGTCCCTTCGCCCTCTGTCCCTGGCGGCTCAGCGGGCTCCGACTCTCCTTGTCCCTGTGGGGTCCATGCTCTTCGGGCTGGACTTGCTCCCCCTCACCTTGAACGTCCATTCCCGCTCTTTCCTGCCCTTCAGTCTCAGTGGCCTTGGTGAAGGAGCGAGGGGCGGAGGGAGAACAGGAAGAGGACATATCTGGGTGGCAGGAAGTTGCCCTAACCCCAGCACCGATCACTGTGCGAGCCCTGGTGGGTGGCTCCTGGATCACGGGCTGACGGTATCATCATGATGTCATCGGCCACCCCTAATCAGCTGAATTCAGTGGCATTGCCTTTATGGAGTGAGGTGGAGCCACTCGCTCTACCTCTGGGACTACCCCCCAGATGGATCAGACTCCACATCCAGCATCTGCCATCAGCATTTTTATAAAAGGTAGGTGCAGCAATGTGAGGGCGGAGAATATCCTCCTTTGCATTCGCTCCTACCCCCCACAACCCCGCCTCCAGTATAAAAAGGCCAAATTACTCTCTGTCTGCTTTAACTTTTTTTCACGCAGTTCGCTTATTTTCTTCCCCTCTCAAATCGGAGCTCGTCTTTCACTCGTTAACTTGGCAGACTTGCTTCCATGCCCTCTCTGAGATCCCTTTGAAAACAAGTTTTGCTCTTGGAATTGCATTCATGCATGATTGTTTGAAGGGAATTTCTAAGAACATAGTGTGATTAAAATATTGTGCAAGTGGCTTGCTGTGGACAGGATCACTTGGTTTAAACATTCCAATATTGACTTTTTGGAAGGGTGTGTAGTGCAATATTGCTTTCTGGACATCATATATATTTTCACTGATCACAGGGCATCTCATTTTAGGACACTTGTTTTGCAGGTGTGATGAATCAATACAACAGGCAGATATTTTTAATTGGACCAAGCTTACAAATTATTTTTTTTTTAATATACATTTTGAATAAAATTGAGGTTTCGTTTAAGACAGTGGTCTCAACCTTTTTTTTCCCACTCACATACCACTTTAAGTAACCCCTATGCCATCGGTACTGTGTGATTAGTAAGGGGATCGCTTAACGTGGCATGTGGATGGGAAGGGAAGGTTGAGAATCACTGCTCTAGACCCAATTGTTACTGAAATATTTTGCTTGAGAAAAATTGTCATTGGCCCATTTCCTTTTTTTTTAAACTTTATTTAAGATTTTATAACATGAATAAGATATAAGATTACATTAAAAAAAATTAAAAATGAAATAATGAAATTACAATACAACATCAGTAATCTAAACAAACTATACCCCCCCCCCCCAGCCCATTTCCTTTGAAGTTATGAAACCGTGTACATAACGAGTAAATTAGGTACGATTAACACAGTGGTTTTCAAAATTTTTCTTTCCACCCACATACCACCTTAAGCAATCCCTTATTAATCACAGAGCACTTATGGCACAGGGAATACTTAGTGGTATGTCAGTGGAAAGAAAAAGGATAATAACCACTGGTTTAAGGCATTTCAAATTTTGCTTAATTTGATCTGTAATGATTGTGCAAAATTATGAGCTGTGGGAGCAACTAGTTAATGGCAGAATGCTTTAGTAAGTTTATTTTTAAAATAGTGTGAATGTTGCCAAAAAGCAACTATTATACAGCAACCCATTTGCTGGCATCTCACCTTTGACATTGGCTTTGTCCAAGGAAAGGTCTTGATGGTGAACTTCCCCATGTAGATGATTCCATTCTGACTGTGTCCTTCCTCAGCAACCCTGGGCTCACTGGGGATTACCTGGTTTTTGCCAGCTTGGGTTTGGTGGAGAGGTGAAGGGATGGGGGTGGGGGGGGGGGGAGTTCAGTTAATCATTGAGATAGGGAGACCATGCTGGCTTGAGATTCAGCAGGCAAACCAGCCTCCCTGCCCCCTCTGCTCCATCTTAAAGGATATATCTGATCATTGATTTATTCATGGAATCTGGTGAATAACATGTTATTTTGATCAAAGTGAGGCCAATGTTTTCCTGCCAAGCTTGCTGATTTGAATTAAAGTATATTTTTATTGGCTTTCAAGTTGTTTGAGTTTTTAAGATTTTGGACTTCCCTTCTTTGTTTCCTAATATTTAAGCTTGTGGGCTGTTCTTCCATTTACACGAGTTCCTTTCAAAATGGACAACGGTCGCGCTATCATAAAACCACATTTTTGTCGACACTTTTACCCTCTTGAGAGCCTTGTAGTCGTCTCCAAAGAACGGGTGTTCCCTTGTTCAACTATCTTTGTGGAATATGAGCAAGTCAAAAATGGAGCAGCTTTACTTGAGTCTGGAACTGATGTCCATGCTCCAATTGTTGGCCTTGTAATAAGGCCTAAGAGGATAATACCGTGAAAAATTTGAGCTTTTTGATTCAAAATCAAAACACTCCAAACTTTGCATCATGGGTATTGCTTGCTTTATAAACTCATGGCAGTTGGACACTTTGCTGAGTTCAAATTTGTAGTTGAACTTCCCCTGGTAAACTATTGACTCCACTTTTGTTACAGAATTTACTGGTTTGACCGCAAGTTTCCTTGAAGTATTGCACTGATAAAGACTCCAAATGAATGTAAGCTGTCTTGTTTCATAATGCTTAAACAATGGATGTTAATGTCTGCAGAATCCAGTGTTTAACATTTCATGTCGAATAGCCATGGATTAGAATCTTTCATTGTTGTTTAGCTCTCCAAGATCTAACTGGAAGCATTTCTGGCTATAATTCTGAATGATTCACCTGGTTCCCAGATAGTTTAGTTTGCCCAGCTTCTGGGTATGATGTAGGAATACACTAATATTTTAGATGGCACAGTTGGATGTACTCGAAGCAGAAAATTATTCACAGATGCTAGAGAACTTTAGTTTCTGGAACATGCAAAAAATCAGTTGAGAATAAAAGGGGTTTTCAACAGTGATGAATTTTAAGTGAGCTTTTACCTTGACACATTCTAAAGGTTGTTGTTGATTTTTCTGGAGCAGATTTATCACCATTAAAGCAATGATTCACTAACCTGGCCCCAGAAGTTGACAAGATGATTAGCCATCGTCTGCAGGCAAAGGTTTACAGATGTAAAACACGAAAATCTGTAGACACCGTGGTTGAAGTCAAAGCCACATGATGCTGGAGAAACCCAGCAGGCACTCACTTTCTGGTTTCTGCTAACCTGCTCTCCTCTTCCCTCTCCCTCCTTGCCTTCCCCTTTCCAGTTCTCCTCCCTCCCTTCTCCACTTATCACCTCCTGCATTTGTGACCACATCCGTCTGCCCCCCCCCCCCCTTATTCTTTTACTCAGACACCTGCGACATTTTTCCATACCGTGATGAAGCCTGAAATGTCGGTTATATATTTTTACTTTTGATATATATGAAAGAGTTTACAGACAGGTGATCCATATTTGAAAAGGCTAGGAATAAATTTCAGGAAGCTTGTGTCTCACTGAAGGAGTGTTTGCATTTATTAGAAGTGTAATAGGGATAAAGGTATTTTGCTTTTCAGTAGCAAGGACAGAGATGGTTCCCACTCCAGTTGCAGCAAAACAGATCTTGGTTTGCTGAAGAAAATTAAATGAAAACTGCAGATGCTGGGAATAGGAAACAAAAATTGAAAATGCTGGGGGTAACCCCCGCAGATTGGGCAGCATCTGAAGAAAGGACGAGTCAATATTTTTAGGTTGTGGCAACTTCGAATAATTTTTCAGTCTGGTGATGGCTCAATTGGATCAATTAACTGCACCTCTTTTGAAAAATACTACATTGTTTAGTTTTTTTTTCCAACATTTTCCATTCTTTGTGCTTTTTCATACTCAAGATACAGGTCTAGCCAACTGGACATATCCCACCACCTTACTCTTAAGTCGGTAACAGACCCAAATGTTTGATGGGCTATTTCATCTCATCAGCCTCAAGCACTTGGCTCAGTATATTCTCCCCCAACTTAACTCTTCCCCAGTTCTAAAGGGTCAAAAAAAACTAGAAATTTGACTGTTTTCTTTTGCAAGTATTCGATTTGGCCTGTGCTTTTCCACCTCTTTGTTTTTGTACCTTACTCGTTGTTTCTTTTCTGGAATCAAATTTCATGAATGAGCAATCATCCAATATCTGTTGACAACTGCTGGACTTGAGGCCAGAGGCAGTACTGATGAAGTAAAACACTTTAATGGTGAACCTGGCTTGACCACGAGGGTCCAATGAAGAATAATGGGACACCCACAGGAAACTCTCAGCTTCTGGAATTGGATGCATGGGGTTTGTGCAGAATTTTGCTTCCAACGGGAAAGGTCAGAAGCATTCGAGGGTAATTGTTGACGGCTAAAGGGTACTTAAGAATGAAGGTAGACATAAAGATTTCTGACATTGATTCAAAAAGTTACATTATTTGGATCAGGGCAGGAATCCTGTTTTAATGGTTGAGATTTGGGAGCCTGTGACACATGGGTGTTCAAAGAGAAGGAGGTGGATTTCAGAGACTGAGTGAATATTGCCTTTTGAAAGGGAAGGCATCACAGTACAGTGTCTAGATGGTGGGATTAGGAAAAGGGGATGAAGAGATGTAAAGGCCATTTATACAGGTAGAATGCTTCTTGCAGAAGATAAGGTAAGGTCAAGTTAAAATATGGGAATCAAGTTGGAAATTATGAGCAAAGAAGTTGTGTTTGGGCATGACTTCTACAGAAAGAGAACTGTAACACTGGAGGCTTCACGCACGAGAATGTGCCAGTAGAACAGGAAGAAACAAAGCAGAGAACTCACACTTGGGCCCATCCATACCACTTGTTATCAGTTTAGACTGGAAGATGCAGACTCTTCAGTGAGAGGCAGAGTTTCATCAGCTGTCGGGCATGTGCCGGGGAAGTTCATGCGGTCTTTCACAATAGCATGGTTGGTTAAAAGGCCTCAATCGTGTCAGCAGAAATTTGAAGATATAGGGAGGTGCAGTGCCGATTTGAATTTTGTCTGTGATGGAAGGGCTAAACAAGATTAAAATAACAAGTTTTGGGTTGTGATTATCACAATGCAAAAAAAGTGCATTTTCCTTCAAAGAAATGTCTGTTACTATATGGTAAAGAAATGATAATCAATGAATTCAAAAGCATTGCATATCATTGAAGAAAAGAAACCAAAATGAACCATTCCACCAGCTCTTTCATTTTGACCAGCAGTTTGCAATGCAGCCTGTTAATTCAAGCTTTCAAAATATTAAACTCTGCTTATAAAAACTTGCTTGACAGTTGTGGTTGTAAAAACTGAGTTGTTTTGAAAACTTCCATTTGCCAAACAACACTGACAGCTGCGCAGTTTCGTGCAAAAAAAATCGGTGTAATTGTGCTTTTTATGGGTGACATGAGAAATTTACCTTTTGTTCCTTTGTGTGTACATCAGTTACACTTTACAGCAAACAAAACCTTAAATGTACAACTGGCAGAACTTTTTTTTGTCTGAAACATGCAGTTAATGGGGCTCTGAGCCAAGTAGAAACATATCTTTAGATTTGCCACATTTTGAGTAAGATCTAAAAACTGTCCTGTGTTTTAGAGTGGACATAATCAAACTACACACAAAGAGAGGAGGACCATAAATCAAAAGTCTATCTCCACATCTGTCTTGTCTTCTAGGCCAGAGAAAGAACCGTTCATCTCAAAGTCACTGTGTGCATTTAGGTACACATACAGATTGTCTTGGTTTTCATGGAAACACGGCATTGTCTGATCATGATACGCTGCTCAAGGAGTCAGAATACTGTGAAAGGATTCACGACCATTTCAATAAGCTGTCTTTGTGCTTCAGATGCTTGAAGGGGAATTATTGCAAGCTGAAGCATCTTAAAAGCGCACGCATGGAAAATAATTTGTGAAATTATTTGTTTCGACAAATGCCAGATCTGTTCATTTTTTGCTTTGAGTTGGTCAAATTATTTGAGCAGCAGGACTGGAATTGCATGTGAAAATGGACCCCATTTACGACATTTTAAGTGTTGCAAGTTAATAAATTAGATGAACCAGCTGGGAGGCATGTCAACAAATAAGATATTTTAATGATTGATTGCTGCCAATCAGTTACTCTCAACCCCACCCCCATTCCTGGCTTGGTGTTTTCACTCTAGTAATAGGAGGCATTGCTTTTAAAAAAAAACTGGGCTCTCAAATGAGTACTTGTTATACACCACTTGCAAATATTTGTTCTTCTGTAAAAATTACACTCACTTTTTTTTCCCCAAGTATTGTGCAAACAATCATCTTTAGTGTGGCTTTAGCTTTCTCTCACCTGGTGAAAGGAAATGCAAGTTGTTACAGGGAAAAAAAATCTTTCTTCCTTCACCCCTCAACACCCCCCCCTCCCTCCCCCCTCACCGTGCACGCAAAACAGCCATGATTTTGCTTGATTTCATCCCCAGAGTTCATTGGCATCACACCAACAGCGCTATTCTTGTGAGGGCAGGGGTGGGGGGGTGGGGGGGTGGGGGGGGGGACACCGAGCAAAGCAAAATCAGCACTGTTTTAATTTGTTTTAAGTGGTTTTACATTTCATCACCGTATGTTTGTCTGGAAGATTCGTACTTGTCTGAGAATGTTTCTTTTTAATAGGCATCTCAATGTACTATGTATGCGTCTGAATTGAACTGGTTTGCTTTGAATTAACATACAAGTCTGCACAGGCAAGATAATGTTGCTTGTAAACCCGCCCCTCTTCACCACTCCTTCCCTTTGTTCTAATGCTGACAAAACTCCATTCGTTCACCAGCACCTTACTCGTAGGAGGCTGAACTCCAGCCTTGCTGGTGGAGTTTTCAGCGTGAAGCTGAGGTAGAGATTTTGGAAGCGAAAGGTTTAAGCTCAGGCAAACAGGAAAGTTTTGCATCACACAGTGGGAGGAGTTGCAGTGAACTTTGCCAGGCATGGATTTGTTCCAAAGCCAAGCAGTGCAGTAACTCAGTGGAGTGTGTGACAGGATTGCTAAAACTTCAGTTCAAAGAGTCGGGAATCCAAGAGGCAGGATCATGAAGAGGAAGATACGAATGCGGTTACCTTGGAGGCCTAAGATGGTACAGTTGGCTATGCTTTGTTCTTTGGCAGTGGGTGTGAGGGAGAAGGAGCCAGACCTAGCTTTCCTTATCATTGAATATGTTGGACTTGGTGTAGCACAGAGTCTGAAAGTATTACGTTGTCCTTTCTGTTGTCAAAAAGATTTAACTTGTTGACTATCAATTTTTTTTGTTGCTTTGCTTGGTCTTCATTTAAAAATCCTGTTGGTACTATGGAATGTCTGATAATGAGTTGGGGGGGGGTGGAATTGAAGCTAAAGATTCACAGCGTGTTTACGCCAAAAGTGAAGTGCTGCTGTTCCTGAGGTTATTGTGCAGTACCAATGCTGAATTAAGACTGAGCTCTCTCGCTATCAACACGCTTGGTCAGACAGAAAGATTCACAAGATGTCGATGTGGGGTGAAGGACAGAGACTTCCCTCACATTGATGTAATGCACAGACATGTATCCGTTTCCTGTCCATTGAATAACAGCAGTTCCTACATTACAAAATATCTATTGGCTTCGAAGTGGCTTTTGTGCTGCTACATTTAGTATGCTCTGTTCTCGATGCTACCATCAGCAAAGAGGTATAGGTGCCACAAGACTTATCACACCACCAGGTACCCTTGGCCCATCAAACAATAAACTCAAACGGAGACTCATTTAAGCTCTCTTACTTTGTCCATTATTTATTATTGACTTTCTTTTCTGTATTGCACAGTTTGTTTACATTTCTCTGGACTACTCATCTTGAGTGTGGTTTTTGCACAACCAATGAGTAGAAATTCTACCTGGCCTCCAGGAAAAATTCTCAGGGTTGTATGTAATGTCATATATATGCTCTGATAATAAATCTGAACTTTGTATTTAGTATCTCATTTTAAATCTGAAATGTCTTGGGATTCTGCACTGCATGTCGGGAACAGCATTTGTATTAAATGGTTACCAGTACAAACTTTAAAATGAGAGGCAATTTGATCCCTTGTGAAGCTGAGTATAGCACGGTCTCCCAAATATACTTAATATCCCATGAGCATTGCCGGGACACATTTGGTCATTTTGTTTTTGTTTTGAGCAGAGTGCATGCATGGTACAGCATATTTTCCTTGGAGTGGACTTTCTCCAAACATTTTATTCTACACCAGAATTTCTAAACAAAAGGATTTAATGTTTTGGGTTTTGATCTTCCACAGCACAATTCAATTCAAGACTGGGGAGAAGAGGTAGAGGAAGGAGCTGTTTACAATGTTACCTTGAAGAAGGTCCAGATACAACAAGCAGCCAACAAGGGTGCAAGATGGCTGGGGGTGAGTGGCTTCAGATTTTAATCTTCTGCAAATTGAATTGAATTGAAAAACTGTCAGTGCTTGCAACTAATGTACAGAACATGTAACATTGCAGCACAGTACCGGCCCTTCAGCCCACAAATACATGTATTTTACTCTAACAGGATCATACCCTGAATATTTGCACAATTGGCAGGGAATCATCAATTTGATGTGCAAAACAAAATCCCACATGTCAAGGTGAAGGCAAAGATTGGGGAAAAGGTGTTGGAAGAGAAACTCAAACAACATGTTTTGTCAATTGAAAGGATTCCTTTCGTTTGATGATCAGCTCTTCTCATTGTGGTAGTGTTTATTCCTTTGGAGCAATGAGGCAAGTTTGGAGTATTTCGGCATTTTTATCTGAAATTGCTGATCCCACAGGCTTGAACATGTTCCTTGACAGATCATTCCCTTGAACCCAACAAAAAAAGAAACTTGCCTGTGCAAATAGATTTGCTCATTCTCAACCACTGAACAGTGGGTAGTGTTTGGTTTAGTTTGGACATTTCCTCCTGGTGTTCTTCATAGGATTTTCCCACCATAGCAATTTGCACATCTGGTGAGATCCAATTGCTGTTGGGGTTTTAATCTGCTGGGATTCTGCTGCAGCTGTTTACAGTAGATCATTGCAAATCAGTTTGATTCAGTTCTATTTTTAACTTGGTGCTTTTTTAAAAAGAGAGCACAAAAATGTATAGAATTTTAAAGGCTGGCAGAATACAGAGGTCATAAGGAAATGTAATATAGTTAATATATAATATATTTTTGTTGCTCTCTGGTTTTGAATTATATTTTAATGCTTCAAATGCTGTAGCTAATGCTAAGTGGCTTCCTTGCTTAGAAATTGATCCTGATGTGCATGGGTCACAGTTATTTATTTGCACATCAGCATCTGTTGCAACACTTTTAGGGTGTCCAAAGCAAGGAGTATTTTAGAGGCTTAAGGTTGAATCTTAAGCCCCTTTCTGACTTGTGTCCCACAAAATCGGCTGTTCAGTGTCCTGGAATAGGGATGGGGGTTTGGCTTTGCACATTTGCCCTAACTGGGACACTGAACAGAGCCATCCGTTCAAACTTGAAAGGAGGCATCCCCGGGGTTAGGACTGTTCTACTTTCCACTGGTGACATCATGATACATTGAGGAATGGTGGACCCGCCCTAGATCCTGATTAATGTATTATGATCTTTCATTTCAACAAAATTAATCATGCCTAATTATAACATAATTAAGCTTTATGTAAAGCACAATATGAGCTCTTCAGCCCCTGTTGTTGAGCTGACCAATATAAACCTTTGTAAGGGACAGTGGGGAAAGTGCGAGCAATAAATAGCAATAGCGGACAATTTTTAAATGGGGTGGGAAAGTTGATAGCGCTATAGTACACAATTTACACAGTGTGGGAATGTTTGTAGTGTTATAGTGAACAACTTATACAGCATGGGAAAGTTGGTAGCTCTGTCATGTACAATTTATAAATACCGTGGTGGGGGGGAAAAGCGAGGACAGACCTACTTTTCCAGAACTCCGTGCAGCAGAGAAAGGTCTGTATGCATGGCTGCATACATGGAGCATTCATGGAGGTGTTACTTTGCTACATGGCATTCTGGGAAGTCAGGTCCACCATTGTTTTTTTTTCCCCCACACACTTTATAAATTGTGCACTTTAGCACTACTAACTTTCCCACACTGTTAAAAATTTGTCTGCTATTGCTATTTATTCTCTTTCTCTTTTGCTCTCTCTCCCACTGTGACTTTCCCAAACCAAAGTTTATACCTTCGTTTTAATCTCTTTTTCACATTCCTGAACTTGCAAAAACTTAGGTCATTTCAATCTCACAACGCAATCGTTCATTTCACACTTGCCTGATTGTAACGTCAGCATCTACAGATGCTGGAGATTGTACTGGGGTTCAAGGCCATCAATCCCCAGCATGCGGTGGCACCATCTGATGACGGCATTGAGCTGATTTTGCTTTCACACTAGACACTTTAAGGGCCATCGGCCATGAATTCCTGGAATCACTTGCAAGTGTGAAAGAAACTTTAGACTGGAAAGCTGCCATGTCCAGGATGTTTACATTTTGTCAGTCGTGCCAATTGACTAACCCCATTCTCATAGAGCTTCTAGCCCTTATTCCACTGGCATCCCAGTTAATTGGCCATGCAGTGTCCTGGGATAGGAAGGTGCTTACAGTGTAACAACATCAGTTATCATTGGGCCCCTATATAGTCCAAATATGGCTACTATATCTTGACAAATATGTCATATTGGTGTTTTAGATTGTATGGAATTTTCTCCATAGGTATACAACTATTCATCTCTGCTGTGAGTAAGGGAGAGTTAGACTTCCAAATAGTTGCAATACACTTCTTAGTCACAGCTAAAACTACTTTGACAAAAGAAATTTGGAATTTAGTTAATTTATTTCTTATTTCAATAAAATTACCCAAAAGATAAAAGTCCATGTTGTCCACAAAGGCCACACCTGTTATCCTTGTTAATGTTTCAGCAATATCCTATCAAAAAGGCCTCACATGACCATGTAGCATGTAAAAATGTTCCCATTTCAATCCCACATATAAAACACATCTCTGATATTTCACATTTTGCCCTATGTAGCTTCTTTGGCATAAGATATAATTGGTGTAGGAATTTGTACTGAACCATTGATAACTGATGTCATAATATTCAGACCAACATCTTTCTGATATTACAACACCCAAGTCCGACTCCTCTCTCTCTCTCTTCTCTCTCTCTCTCTCTCTCTCTCTCTCTCTCTCTCTCTCTCTCAACCTCTGCAGACCTGGTTTAGCACTTTAATTCTAGAGACAAAAATACATTTTTGTTATAAATTTAGGTCCATTCCCCAGCCAAATTGTACATTCCATGTAACTAATTTCAGGTTGGACCAACGCTGGCCCTAATCATTCTTTCAAGAATGAGCATAGCTGGAGGAAGCAGAAGAAAGTTGTATTAGATACTCCATATTTCTGTTTTAGTTGATCAAAAGACATAAGAACTCCCTCTGCATAGCAGTCTTTAATATATCTTATTCCATTGTTACACCAGGAGTTTATTATTCTATTACTTAGATTCATAAACAGCAACACGTGCTTACATAATGGTGCTTTTAATAATATCCCTGCTTTTTTTCTCCAATACACTCTTGCCATACTCTGTTCATATGTATTAATTAATATATAAGATTAATTATAAGATTATCCGTCGTTATTGAATTAACACCCCATTTATAAATAAAATCTTTCACTGCCCCCTTTCTTATTGGGTACAGTCCATTTGAATCCAGTGGAGATGGGGGGAGGAAGGGGGTTTTCTTCCTCAAAGAAGAATGAAAGAAATCTAGCTTGTGCAGCCAAGTAGTACTTTTTTGAAATCGAGTAGCCTAAGTTCCCCCAGAGATCTTCAGCACCTTATTATTCCAAAGGAACTGCCTAATACAATTATTTAATAATTTAAATACATTTTTGGCAAAGAAATAGGTAGTGATTGGAAAAGATATTGTAATCTTAGCATCACTTTCATTTTAACACAATTAACCCTTCCCACCAAAGTAATCCGTAAATCTTTCTATTTCCGCAAACCCATCTCTTCCCTAAAAGAGGATTATAATTTAATTTATACAAATTCTGTGTTTTTTTCTGTCATTATTCCTAAACATTTAATTCCATCTACCTTCCATTTAAATCAACTTCTACTTTGATATCTTTAATAATCAAAGTTTGTCAATGACATTATCTCACTTTTATCCATATTAACTTTCTAACCTGAGATTCTTCCATATTTTTCTAGTGTTGTTTGTAATTTTTCCAAGGACTTGATCGGATAGGCTCCATAGCACATTATCAGCAAATAATCTGATTTTATGTTCTTCTTGTCCAACTTTGAAGCCTTTTATGTTCAGATCTCTCTTCAATCGCAAGGATCTACTCAAAGGGAAGACCACTGATATCTGAATGTTAGTTATAATTTTACCTTGTGGTTTATGATGGAGAGTTTTTTAATCCAATTTATAAATAGTCTACCTATACCAAATTTCTTCAGTGCCTTAAATTAAAAATGCCTTTTCAGTACCCCAAGAGACTATTATACAAGGATCAATTTTGATTTAGCCATATGTATTACATTAAATGGTCTGCCCAGACTATTTCCAGAGTGCCTTCCTTTCACAAATCCCACTTGACCTGAATGTATCAGTTTAGGTAAATTTTGTCCCAGTCTGTTGGCTAAAATAATCAACATTCTAAAATGAGATAGACCTATATGATGAAGTTTTTAATGGGTCCCTATTCTTCTTCGACAACACTTCAATTATCGCTGTTGAAAAAGAGTCTGAGTCTCCAGTGCCCGGACCTGTAGATTATTCATAAGAGGCATCAACAAATCCTTAAAATGTCTATAGAGCTCAGGTGGGAGCCCATCCTCCTCCAGAGATTTATTAGCCTGCGAAGTACTCAGAGCCTTCACAATTTCTTCTCTTGTGTAAGGGGCATCTAGCTCCATCTGATCTCTGTCCTCCAATTTTGGAAACTCAACAGTTGCAAGGAACTTGTCCATCTCATTATTATCTCCTAATAATTCTGATTTACACAACTTTGTATAATATTATCTAAAAATATCATTGATCTCTTTCTGATTGAGGGTTAACATATTTAAATCTGTTTTAATTGCATTTATCGTCCTCGATGACTCCTCTGCCTTCACTTGTCAGGATAAAACCTATGTGCTTGTTCTCCTAGTTCATAAAATTTTTGCTTAGTTTTTAAAATGGTTCTTCCTGTTCTGTATGTTTGCAACGTATTGTTCCAACTTTTTTTTTCTCCAAGAATCTTTACTTTTCTAGTAAACTCATCCTTTGATATTCTTTCTCCAATTCTATTATTTCCTTCTCCAAAGCATACACTTCTGCGGTCAATTCTCTTTAAGAATTTTTTTGTATACAAAATAATTTGCCCTCTCAGATAAACCTTAAGCATATCCCATATATATAAAAAAATACTGTTCTCAGTGGAAAAAAGTTTGTATCACAGAACAACCGTCTCCTAATGAATTCGCAAAAGTCTGTCCTTTTCAACAACATGGCATTAAGACACCATCTATACACACCTTCTTGTTTTTCTGACATCAAAATGGTCAAGGTTAATGGTAAATGGTCTAAGTAGTCTCACCAAGTACTCCAGTTTTATCACTCTGCTTTTTAACTGTCAGACATTAAAAATAAATCAATCCTGGCATGTGAGTCATGGACCCTTAAGTAGAAATGAGTAGTTCCTCTCTGAGAGGTTGAGCTGCCTCCAGATATCAATCAAATTTAAATCCTTCATAAATGATAGCATCACTTTTGCAGCTCTTGCCCTCATTACTGTTCTTGCTGATTTATCCAATATCCTTCATAAAGGATTCATCATCCTAACTTGGAGCATAAATATTCTTAAACGTCCAGGATTCTGCATAAATCTAGCAATGTGCCATTGTAAACCTTCCTGTATGTTCTACTCTTAACTGGTACATTTTTATTAATCAAGATCGCTACCCCTCTCACTTTTGAACTAAAAGAAGACAATATTACTTGCCCCACCCAACCTCTTTTTAACTTGGCATGCACCAGATTAGTAAGATGTGTTTCCTGCAGAAAAACTGTGTCCGCCTTTAGTTTTTTTAAGTGTGTCAAGACCTTTTTTTCTTTTAACCTACCCATTTAATCCATTAATGTTAAAACTATAAACTTTGTGTTCTATATATACCAATTCTTAAACAAATGTTGTTCAATAATAAAACCTTTTTGATTATTCAAACTATACTGTGGTCTTTCCCCTTTAAACACCATATAGTGCCCCTGCTCTGACGGTGATGTAAACAAGAAACCCCAAGTATTCTTCCGAGGAAGGAGAACCTCCCCAGTACCATCTTGTAAAAATGCTCCTCTAGGTTCATTACCCCTCCCCCCCCCCCAGACTGGAATCTCCACCCTGTTAAAACATTTCCCAAGTTCTTGCTCTTTCTTGAGCTCTCAATGCAAATTGCAATAACATTCACATTTAGTAATAATTAAAACAATTTTTTTAAAAACTTGTACTTCTTCCCATTATAAACATTCTTGCCAGTCTTCATATCTAATGTCTTCATTTTTCCCATAATCTTCATAGAAATTTCTCCGCATCTTTCTTAGATTTGAAAAAAAACACTGATTTCCCTCCGCTACTTCAATCCTCATTGTCACAGGGTATTACCATCAAATAACTCATATTTTGACTGCAATTGTCTCTTCACATCATCAAACATAGGCTAAAGTCTTGAAGGAATATCACCTTTCCACTGTCCATCTCAAGCAGGCCACAATAATCAAATGTTGCCCCAAAATCACTTCCCGATCCCAGTAACTCAAAAGTGTTACTAGGACTGGCCTTGGTCGCTGCTCCTCAAGCCTTTGGGACCAAGGGTCCAATAAGCCCTTTCTATATGTAACTTCTCATTAAATTTATTTTCTCCCAACACTCGTGGGATCCATGACTCAAAGAAGCTCACTTGATCATTCCCTTCAGTCCCCTCCTTCAGTCCAATAATTTGAATGTTGTTTCGTCTGCTGAAGTTTTTCGAGTGGTCAATCTTGTCCAGCAACATTTGCCTGTCGAAGTCCCACTTTTTTGCCCCATCTTCTAAAGCTTTCAGCTTTTCTTGTGTTGTAACCGGGTTGACTTCCACTTGGTCCATTCGATTCATTAAATCATCAATGCCTCTGAGAGTTCACCCGTCTTCTCTGACCTGTTCTTTACTCCATTTTCCACACATGTAAATTATGTACATAAGATCTTCGTTTTCTCTAGGATTTTACTTAAATCTTGCGCCCATCCCTGAGCACTGCCAGGTTCAGCCGGTCTTGACAGCTCTTGTGCTACTCCTTTTCAGGCTTTCACTTGATAATCCCAGTGGACTGGATGCTTCTTCAGATTTCGTGTTTTGCAGTCTTGGTTTCTTGCTAGTCATTTTGTAGATACATAGTGGAAAAAATTCTTGAATTTAAACTTTTAAATTGTCCTTTTTAATCACCCTTCACATAGAGCTCATTCGAAACGTGTCTGCCTATTGCCTTTGCATGGCCACGGCCCCATTTTGCATCAATTTTAACCCTTAATACCTATATTCGCAGACTCTTATTTCCAGCAATACAGCATTGTTTTCTCTCCTTTTTCCTCTCTTTCTCCCCCCCTTCTCCCCCCCCCCTCCACACCCCCCCCCCACCCCACAAACACTTTCAGCCCACCTAATCTTCAAAACTCTGTTGCTAGAATTTTGGCCCTTCACACTCAGACAGATCTCCCAACTTGTTGGCTGTGCAAACTTCAGCTAATTCAACTATAGGTGTATGTTATCTTGACAAGTTCCCAAGTGACTGACCAAACAACTTGCTACTGAATTTAAATTGGACCCATGGCTTTGCTTATTCTTTCTCCATCATATCAATCCCTATAATTCTTTCTCACTCTCAGTCTCTAGTTTATTCCCCTTCTTCAGCCCCCCCCCCCACCCTCACCTCTAACATAGGCAGCCATGCCATCATTTGCCTATACATCTTTCCCTGGACTTGAGCCCAGTTGCACTCCTTTCTTTGACTTTCTCTACTGAGAGTTGATCTCTTCTGCTTGGTATTTGTTGTGTCACCTTTGCCCTGCTACCTATTTAGCACCATTTCCTTATCCACCTTCTAACAGGTGGTACAAAAGATGCACAGATGTTGTGTTTATGGAAGAGAAAAGAATTTTGTTCAGCTAATTTTTTTTATTTAATAAAAACCTGAAATGAATGTGCTCAAAACTTGTCACTAATGCACAACACAATCTTCATTCAAACAGTCATAGACAATAAATTGATCTGCTTTTTGGCCCATTTTAATGTCTCTCCCCTTCCTGCGTTTCTTGGTAAAAATGGAGGGTTCAGAGCTGCAAAGCTTTGCTTCACACCTGAATATTATTTGAAGAAGAACTGTCATTGTCTGCTGTCACAGCCTTGGATGCATGGAGAAAATTGGTCCTTTGTTATTGTAAAGGACCGGAATTGTCAATCTTTGAATTTCCTCCAAATCTCGGAAACTCAAATGAAGAGGGTGCCTTGGCTTTGTGCAGTTAGGAAGTAAGTTTAAATAAAAGTGTAGCTAGGCTCCACTGTTAAGTTCTCAGAAACATAGTTATTTATCTTAGTTTTTTTTTTTAAAAAGTCCCATCCCTGTTCTTTTCAAGTTGCTCTGAACCCCTGTCTGTTCTCAGGATATAAAAGCTCCAAGGCACTATTTTAAGGATCAGGGCCATTTTTCTTGGAATCCTCACCAGCACTTGTCTTCGCCAACATTGCTGAAGCAGATGGTTTGCTTTTTTTTTGGAATGACTGTTAATGGGAAATTACTTTGTGTGTTGGTTGCAGAGTGTACAGTACTACGGCAGAAACAATATCTCAAGCCCACCATTTTTTTTTAAATTTATTTCAAATCTCTTAACCAAACTTGGTGTCAATTGCAAAGTTTAAAAATACAAGTTCAAAGTTATATTCAATATTTACTTCAGGTTAGTATTAACCCAAATACCCCTACCCCCCCCCCCAAAAAAAAAGACCCCAAAGGGAAAAGAAATGAATTAATATAAAGAAAAGCAAGAAAAAAATAAGAAAGCAAAGAAAGAAAAAAGGAAATGGATTGGATTGCAGAAAAGTGACACACACTTCACAGATCACAAATTCATATTCTATTTAATTTTCTTTAGAGTAGATCAGTGCTGTTCTCGAGGGTTGGGAAGAACTCATCTAAAGGTTGCTGCCTAAATTTTGTAAATATGGTTGCCAAATTTGTAAAAATATCATACTTATTTCTTAAGTTGTAGGTGATCTTGTCCAGGGGAATACAATTCTCTATCACTGCATTCCAATGTGCCAAACATAGATGTGAATCACACTTCTTGCAACAGCTATATATTTTCTGGCCACTGCTAGCACAATTTAAACAAATCCTATTTGATATTTGGACAGTTTCAATTTGGGTCTTATTCCTGTAATGTTCCCTAATAAAAATAATTCTGGGTTTTGTAGAAATTGAGTTCCTATAATCTGGGTTAAAATGTTACCTCATGCTATCCAAAAGGTCTTACTTTAGGACATGACCAGGTTGAATGTAAAACAAAAGTTACAACATTCTCACCACATCTAAAACATTTGTCTGAAAGGTTTGAATTTAATTTGTTTTATTTCAGTGGTGTGAGATGTAATTGATGTAAAAAAAATTATATTGTACTAATCTATATCTTTCATTGATTATATTAGTCAAGCTATCCTGACATAATTGACAAATAAATCTGGCATCTCTACCTGGACTTGTGAGCCTCCTGTTTGGGGGGTTCCCATTTGAAGTAAGAGATGTGTTGCTGAAATACATTTCGTTGTATTTATCTTTCTATTCAGCATCTCTAAGTCATTACAATTTGCTTAAAAAAGATTGTTGGGCCAAATTTATCCCTTAGATATGCTCTTATTTGAAAACAGCAGAATATGGTACAGTTAGGAATTCCATATTTATTTTTCAATTGTTCAAATGACACCATTTGTCCCTGCTTATAACAATCTTCAATATACCTGATCCCTTTATGGGACCTGATTACCCATTGTTTTTGGTAAAAGCCCACCCCCTTGTTCCAATATCTCTTTATTTTATACCAGATATTTATTAAATGTTTTAACAAAGGGGGTTCTCTCTCATCAGTTATTAACTTCACACCCCATTTACACGTAAAATCCTCTCCCCAATTTTATCCTATTCTATTTTTACCCATGCAGTTCTATCTCCTCCTTCTTCAAAAAAGGAAGAAAGATCTCATCTATGCCACTCAATAGTAATTTTTAAAATCTCCCAATTCATATTTCCAGGTTAATTTATTTATAAAGACCCTTGATATCTTACCCTTCCAAAGACATTTTCTGACATTTATTTAATTCTAGAAAGAACCTTGGACATTGATTGAAAGAGATATTGTATTCTTGGAAATATGTTCATTTTAATACAATTAACTCTTCCCACAAGTGTTATGGATGAAGAGGCAAAAAGTTGTCCCACCCAATCTCTTTCTAACCTGATGTTCTTTTTGAATTAAGTAGGTTTCTTGTAGGAAGGCCAAATCCACTCTTTTTTTAAAAAAAAATATGTAACAATACTCTTTCTCTTCACTGCTCTGTTTAACCCATTAACATTAAAACAGGTGTATTTCACTGCATTAATAATATCTACAGAGGTATTTCACAACATCTACATGTTCCCTCTTCACCTCACCCCACGTCTCCTCCAATAAATTGCTCAAATGTTATCCTCCGTGGTGGAGTTAACACCTTCCAGCAGTCCAAACAGAAAAGAAGAAAAAGAGAAAAGAAAGAATTAAGTTAAAGTACCATTAATATAGCATGCATAACATGCAATATTATACAAACTACAAGAATCCCTGCCGCCCCGCCCCGCCCCCCCCCCCCCCATTAGCATAGTTTAAATAATACACAACCCTACCTCTTTCCATTTTACGAGTTTGGCTTGTGCCACAAAAGCACACATGACTCAGTCACTTAACCATTACCCACAACCCCCTCGCCATGGATGTTCAGCATATTTATTAATAATTTTTTCCTATATAAAAATAGTATTTTAATTAACCAAAAGAAACAACATTGTGTTAAATTAGTTACTCATGAGTTCATCACGAGTGTTTCCACGAATTCTGCCTGATCACTATCCGTATATATAAAAAAACTCTACTCCCACTGTCCGGCAAAAGAAATCTTCAGAGGAGCTGGATGATGCAGTATAAATTTGTATCCTTTTTCCCAAAGAGAGTTTTTAACTGGATTAAACTCTTTCCTTCACTTCAATAATTCTGCACTGGGTAAAACAAGACTAGATTCTTGGTAATCAAGTGGACCATTTCTTGCTTTTTCTTCTGCTGCCACTTCAGTTAGTATCTTCTCTCTATCTTGTTATCTCAGACATTTAATCAGTTTAAAACGTGGATTTTGGTCTGGCAATGAGAGATCTATGTGCCCTCTTAATTTCAATAGATTTCTCAAACTTCTCCGCACTGAAAACTTCTGGTATCCAATCTTGAAAAAGAACGAATCTTTTCTTGGGCTTCAACGCCCTCCTTAAGGCCAACAATCTTATTATATCTTCTAAAGTTTTCTAATATATCCACCTTACCCCAGAGCTTTTTTCTTTCCATAGTCCATGCAGGTGTTTCATTTTCCATTTTTCCACTCTACCCTGTACATCTTTCACTCCATATTCCACATTTTTAATTCTTTCATCCATATTATCCAAAGTAACTTGCATCTTATTCACAATAGCAAAATATTTTTAAATCTGTTTATTTATCTTTTTAAAGTCTCCCCTTAGTTCCCTCAACAAGTCTGCATTAGAATTTTCAACTTGTTTCTTAGGTTTTTTTAAATCTTTAGTCGAAACCTTGGCTTTTTCTTGTATTACTTCTTCCTCTTCCCTGTCAGTTTCCTCTCCGATTTCTTGCTGGAGAGGACTATCTGCTACCAGCAGAGAAGCCTGTAGCTCCTTCAGCTGTCTCTTCAGCCTCTTCCAATTCGCACATGCACAATTTTCTGCGCATGTGTGGTGAGTCTTCTCGGATGCTATCTCCTCGATCCAGCAGCAGAGATGCAGCTGCAGACATACCCAGGGGCATACGGGCTTCATTTGAATTTGCTTAAAGAGTACTTTTTAAACTAATTCCCGGGAAGATCTTGCGTTCTGACTCTACCTCATCATGTGATGTCCCGCAGAAATGCATCATTTCCTGTGATTCTTTTGGGGGATTCTGTGAAAGGGACAAAAGTGCATATTCAAGGCTTTTTTTTTGTAATGAGGGCACTTGACACCATTAAACATCCAGTCCATTTTAATTTTTTAAAATCATATATTGTAAGGGCCTTCATTGTAAGGGTCACCAAGTCCTCCTTCCTTCCCTTGTCCCCCAAACTAGAACACATCCAGTATCAATCCAACTGAATCAACACAACAATGGATTCAATGCATGATCACTTAAAATGATGTGGCCTCGTTGGATTTGATCTCTTTCGTAATCCATGTGTCTGCGCAACCTAACGAAATGGTTAAGATTGTTTTTTTTCTACCACACCTTTTTTTTTGCCTAGACATGTGACTCTGCGTTTCAGGGCTCTAATTAGAATGCAACAAATGGCAGTTCTGTTGTGGTTCCTACACTCTGATCAGTCAGTATGATTTGAGACGTTGCTCTGTATTTAATTTCTATTCCTTTCCTTCCTTCCATTTACTGTCAGTACAAGACATAACAATAGGATTCAGCATTGTAATTGCTTTCTCATTTCCCTTACCTTGAACTTCAGTGAGGGATTGGTTGTATGTCAAGCATCCCAGGGCTGTTATGGTAATAAAGTATTTCATAGCTAGAAGACTAGGACATTTTAATTCGAAGGCTTAACATTTCCTCTTAAACATGCCCAAGTTTTCCTAATTCTTCTGCACAAATGCTCAGTCTTCCGATGTATTCTAATTTGTCTGAATTCTCATCAGCTCATTGGATAACACAGTATGACCATGAAAGAGAAAGTAGAATGTTTGGATAGGAAGAGATATGTGGAGTATTAAAAACCAATTGAATGGATACTGGATGAATGTGCAGAATGCGGAGAACTAAACATAGCTCTTGTCAAGCATTGGTATGTTCATGATCCGAATGCCTCATTCTATGCTGCTTTGAAGTAAATATGTTACTTATTATAAACCCCGTTTGGATATGAGTAATTCACCAAAGGTGAATATTGACTTGCCCAGGTTTAAATTAACTCTACTGACATGTATGAGTTGTTGATAGTTAAGATTCCTGGATGAGTATCAGTTTGAGCAAATTGTGAGCACTGTTAACGTCGACTGATTGCAACACTTTGTCCTTGAGCATCATTTAAGTCAAGCTCTTGGTACATTCAAAACAAGGTTGGCTTTGGTCAGATAAGCATTGATTTGCATGTAAATTGCAGGAAATATTTTCCTCTAATCTGGTTACATCAAATCCAAGAGGATTATTGATAAATGCTTCTCTACAACACTGTCAATTAATAGATTGAGAGGATTTGATTTCATTAAATTTGCTTGGTTTCTCCCTGATCACAACTGTTGACGCATTTGGTGGAAAAAAAATTATAGTTGTGGCAGTTTCAGATAAAATTGTGAGGAAAAATTCTAGCAGTGTCATTGAAAATGCTCAGCACCACACTTTTTGGAGTACTGTTATTGATTTTTTAGTAACAATTCAAATTACACTGTCATTAATTTCAGAACGCAGTTGACTTAGAATGTGGAAAATCAAAAAAAATGAAGATGAAGGAAATGTAAAATAACAAAATGCTGGAAGTGTTCTATAGGCAAGGCAGCATCTGAAGAAACAGTCAATGTGTTTGGTTCTCAGAACTAGTTCTGAATAATGGGCATCAGAAATGTTTAGTATATGTCTTTCCATTAGATTGGAGGAAAAAAGTCCAGTACTTTGTATGCTTTTGCCTTTCTGACCAAAATTATTTTGATAATAATGAGTTTATTGTCATGTACATTGAACAGTTTACAAATGCACTGAAATACTTAGTTGATGCAGAAGAACAGGTACTAGTTAACAAAAACTGTAATATAGTCAAAAGGAAATCAGTATCCATTACTTATGGAGATTGGAAGTTACTGGATAAGTGAATTTACTGGTTACTTGAGATTGCATGTTGCATAATTAGCAAACGACTGCTGGGGGGACCAAATTGAGACTTTTGTATTTTTAAACTTTATTTATTCGTTCAAAAAACATAATATATGACATATGCAACAATTAACCATAAACATGAACTTTTAAATATATAAAGAACCCCCCACTTCAGCCAACGACTTTTGTATTTTTTAACATATTTATTTTCTGCTATTTTTATGCCAGCTGATTGAAACTAACAATTGCTTGAATTGCACATAATGGGGATTTTACTTATGTAAACTTAATTAAAAAAGACAATAAATACATTAGATCGAGGCTATCCCATTTTCCTTGACCTTCATTGCTTCAAAGTATCATTGCTACATGGTTTGTATCTCTTTCCATAGATGCTGCTGGGCCTGGCTCAGATACATATATTGGTGAAGTCTAGTCCACAAGTTTCTTACTTGTTGCTTCTGGGAATTTTTGAACCCTAAATCGTTTTTGTGATTCACATCCTTTATCAGGGCAGATTTGAATGAAAATAAATTATCGTTGAGCTTCAAATATGCTCATGTAGTGAACTGGGATTAAAGTGGAGAAGTTCTTCCTCCCCTCCCAACCCCCGCCCTCAACCCCACAGCTTGGAAGGGGAGTTTGTTTTCTCACATGGGTGAGAAATTTTGTCCAGAGCTGTCAACCAGACTTGTGATCCAAGCACCCAGAGATGATTATTCTCATCTGCATATAAATCTGCTGTAAGTTTTCTAATAAACTCATTGCAGCAATTTCTATGCTTAAAAAAAAAATGAGTAGTTATTTTTCTATTATTTTTATAAACGGATGCAAATGAATCTGCCATGTTGGTCATTTTTAATAATGTAACTGGAGCTTTGAAACAAATTGAATAGGATGCAATTGTTAAAAAACAAAAGATTGAAGAAAAATAAACATATTAAATTGCTATCATTTAGATGCAAAGGAAACCTTGCATCATTCAGACCTTGTTGTGCACAGTGGTTCTGTGAGGTGAGTGCATGTGGATAGTCTTGCCATATAAGCTCTAACTTAGAATGCATAGAAATGTTATGATCTTTCAAAAAGCCAAGTAATTGCGTTAAAAGTGATATATTTTAATCAAAGTTCTAGAGGAAATCTAAACCCATTCTAATATTGAGTTTCGTGAAAGCCAACCTGAGAGCATAACCATGTGAGTTTATCCTCATGACCTTGAGTCTAATGACAATAGTCCATCTCCATTCGAGATATAGATTTAAGGGGATTGATTTGTTTTGTTTTTGTCTCACAGTTCCTTTTCCCACCTATTAACCATACACATTCTGGGAACTGTTTTTAGTATATATGATAATATTCTGATTACATGATGGATTTTTCATGAATAAAAAACATGGCTTGGTTTTGGCTCACAACATCATGAAGAACTCTACAGTTAATGTAATAACGTGGATAAACATGGCAGACAGCGAGTTTAATGACTGCTCTTTACTAATGCATTAGTTTAAAAAGTAAATAGTAAATGTAGCGGTTGGGGCGACACTTTTGCAGAGCCTATGACCCAGGTTCCAATTGTCCCTCCCATATCTGCATGGATTTCCTCTGAGGTCCCATTCTTCCATGTTCTAAAGACACAAGGGGGTTGTAGCTTAATTGGTCACATGGGTGTGTTTGGCTGGAGGGTCCTGTTACTGTTCTGCATCTCTAGATTAAATTCAACATCTGACCGATTACCAGGAGAATTTCCCTCCCAAAGCAACTCCCTATTTTTAGCTAAGAGGTCACCCTCCTGACCAGGCTTGTGGATAGCCATGCTGGAACTCGGCCATACTGAATGAACGCTGCACTGTCAATTATCGAGCATTAAAGTGAGCTCCTATCTATCAACTGAACAATGTTAACTTCCATCTTCTCCCTTCCTTCCCCCACCCCCACACTTTTATTCAGGCACCTGCCTGTTTTTTGCTCATGCCTTGATGAAGGGCACAGGCCCGATACGTCGGTTATCTCCCTTTGCTTCCTATAGATGCCATGGGACCTGCTGAGTTTCTCCAGCTCTTTTTTGTATTGCATGTCTACTGATGAATGTTGCTTTTCGAAGTGCAGTGATGACTATCTACTTTTCTGTCACAGTTTATCTCACATCATTTAAAAAAAAAACTAATCATTATCTCATAGTTATTTATGGAATTATGCTGTGCAGAAAATGACTTGTATTTCCATATTAGACCAGTTGCTGCATCTTGATACTAAACAGGGAAAGATGTTGCAATGGTCTGAGCTCTTGTAAGCCCACTGGGCAAGGAAGTTCTTCTGGTACAGAATTGCATGTCAGATATTCTGGCACTTCTCTCATCAAAGTTTAAGTGTGAGATGTTTTGAAGATTACTACCACATTTAATTGCATTGTTATTGTTGAGCTAAAAGATCAGAAAGATTTTTCCACGTGTATTCAAACATCTTGCTCCATGTGATCGGGGGAATGATTGTTTCCCACTGTACTGTTCTATCTTGTGCGGAGTCTGCACAGAAACTTGAGTACAGCAATCGATCTATATTGTTAGTGTAGGAAGTGATATTGTCCAAAGTCCTGCAGTTCAGAGGAGGAATTAAAGTGAAATCCTCCTTTACTGTCTCAATTGGATATAAAATGCTCCATTGCCACTATCCTGAAGAAAGTTGTGGTAATTGCCATTTATTCTTGCCAAAACGCCTCTCCCAATGTCACAAATCAGATCATTTGTTGTGACATTTTTTAAAGTCACTTTATATGCTTTGTTTGGTTTTAACATGCTTTGGAGCAATGGTGCTTTGGTTTGAATAATCTCCATCTTTGGCTTGGCTTCGCGGACGAAGATTTATGGAGGGGGTAAATGTCCACGTCAGCTGCAGGCTCGTTTGTGGCTGACAAGTCCGATGCGGGACAGGCAGACACGATTGCAGCGGTTGCAAGGGAAAATTGGTTGGTTGGGGTTGGGTGTTGGGTTTTTCCTCCTTTGCCTTTTGTCAGTGAGGTGGGCTCTGCGGTCTTCTTCAAAGGAGGCTGCTGCCCGCCAAACTGTGAGGCGCCAAGATGCACGGTTTGAGGCGTTATCAGCCCACTGGCGGTGGTCAATGTGGCAGGCACCAAGAGATTTCTTTAGGCAGTCCTTGTACCTTTTCTTTGGTGCACCTCTGTCACGGTAGCCAGTGGAGAGCTCGCCATATAATACGATCTTGGGAAGGCTTGGTTTGAATAATCTCCATACTGTTGAGTTAATGGGGGGGAATGGTACATGGCTGTTCATGTGTCACCATTCCCACATCAGTGGTCCTAGCTCCAGGTAGAATTCCACTTTTAGTGTAAAATGCATTTGATTTGCCTGCATAATACAGCTCAGGTGCAAATTCAAGCTGGTAGTCTTGATCTCTGGCTTTAGAGGCTTTTGTTCATTAGGGAGTCAGTTTGTCTTTTTACCCAAGTATGACAAATATCAATAGGAAGCTGAAGCCACTTTGTACCAATGATAAATTTATGATATAAATACTCCTTTAATAGAACAGGTGACTTTAATTAACAGCATTGTTATTTATTGTTGGTGCACGTACTGAGATTTGGAGAAGTCCGTGCTTAGCACCAACTTGCAAAAGGGAAGAAAAAAGGAAAGAAGAAAATTTCCTTCAGAGATGGTGGTTCAGGGTCAAGCTGCTCCTCCAATGTAGCCATTGTGCTGGGTGACTTGGCGAGTGATCTTATGTACCTTTAGGAGGGCGTCGATATTCGTGGTGGAGGGGAGATCGGTATTAGTTGGTAATGTGGTGGCCCACCCCGACAATGATCGAGCCGGTGCTTCAGGAGTTGAGGTCAACCAAAGGCCTGCACAGTGGAACTGGCCCCAGTAAGCGAACTGGTGGGTGAACAGCGAGGGCAGCTTAAAGGCCAGCAACCCCAAAATGGCACTGGCCTTGCTACGCAGACAACAGACAGGGACAGCGAGCGGGGAAGAAGGGCATTGTTATGCAGGAAAGTACCTGCACGTGGGAAACCCACTTTTGTGACGTCACCCGATTGGGGGGAGGGGGTGGCCATGGGCAGGAACAGTGCAATTATAAAAGTTGGGCCTGAGCCTTAATAAAACTCAGAGCTTAACCTGACATTCACTACATATGTGTGTCTTCCTTCGAGTGGTGTGCGGCTACATTAAATTGAATGCTGAAGCTGTCTATTCTCTAATTTTTCTTCTACGGGATACTTCAAGGAGGATAAAATTCCATAAGGCCCACGTGGTCCAATACTGTAAAATGGCCCCAATTAAACCAAGATCTGAAGTACCATCAAGCTATTTGATCTTGGGCAGTATTGCAAATAATTCTGATCATGCCTTTGACACATCCAAATTGTTATTGGGCTCCAAGAAATGCCCCTTTGCAGCCAATTCTATCCTGGTTATGGCTACATCTGAGATGGGCTAACTTGACATTAAGTTGAGCTCAGATTGGTACATTGCTGATCGCTGCAGACTATTGCTTTTTCAGCTGTGTAGACACACAAAATAAGGTCAACCCTGAATGGCATTTGTTATTGCAGAATCTTACTTTGGATCATCTGAATGTAATGTTTTTTTTCTGGTAAATGGTGAACACTTGTTCAGGCTTTTGTCATCTGGTTCCGAACTAAATCATAGCGTGTGTTATCTGACGGCCAAAGTGAGAGGTGCGTTTTCTTTTTGCCGCACTCTTGAAAGTATGCTGTGAGCTTGGAGGCATTTCCTTATTCAGCAGAGGCCCACTTTAGTGCTTTTGGACTGCGAGTTGTAAAATGAGAATGTTTGCGAAGTAGTGAAAACTGGAGCAGAACAATCAGCATTTTGGGGGCATTTAAATGGAAAACTATCTTCACAAAGCTCAGAGAAAAAGTCATGCAAGCAATTTCGAATCTTGCATCCAGAGTATATTTTCCTTTACATCCACTACTTTATCTCACTAAAAGGAAACCAGAATAAATTGCAGTTTTTGTGCCACCATAACAATCATCAAATACATCAGCAGCCAAACTCGAGTGGACCCCAGACACACTTTATCGTTCCCAACCCTTGAACGTCTCGTGATTGCTCTGCTGGTGTTTTATCGGCATGACTAATCATTGCACCTCCATAAATTGAGGTGAATGGTACTAATGCATTTTCCTTCTGAGCAACTTGCCAGTTTTCTCTCCTCCCTTCCAGTTCTGAAGGGCTTGGCTCATTGCCAGCATGCAATTCCAGTTCCATTCAAGTGTTCATCGTGGGGTCTTAAGCAGGCAAATAAAATGAAGGCAGCCTTCTGCCAAGGCTGACCCTGATAATCCAGGTGAATTTTACATTCTGGCCTTTGAGCCTTTGACATGCTGACACAGTTCTCTATTTCTGGCATTTAAGTACATCCAAAGATGGGACAGTGAAATTGAGAGTTCATGTTTTGCATCTTGATACTGCCCAAACTTGGGCCATTTTCCAGTGCAAGTCCCATGGGTACATGAAGCCCAGTTGCTCTCTGAATGGAATTGGTAACATTCTGTCGAAAAGTAAAAGTGAGAGAGTGGGCTCTTCACCTCCCACTTCTTGTCTCTGCCATTCACTTACTTGTTCCTCCACTCCATTTTCCCATAGATCCTTACTGCCTGCCCCAAGAAATCTCAGCATGCCAGCTGCCACCTCCCATCATCCTCCGCATTTTTGGAGAGGAATAATTTCCTAATGAGATGGTGATCTTTTGCTCGTGGCGAGGATGGTGAGGGATTTGTGTCAGGAGTGCAGTGGTGTCGTCATTGTTATATGCATCAGGGGGAAAAAAAACATGAGTGAAGAGCATTTAAAATTGGTTACCCACTGGGGTTGCCTTAAGCGACAATGCCCTTAGCATTAACACCCTCTGACCCACACAGAACACAAAACTGGATTCAAGTTATTACACTTTGCAGTTGTGTGTATCCATTATGGAGGGAGAAGGGATAATGTGCAGATCCTTCTAATTATTTCATTGCTGCAGTGCACCAGGCAACGACTGCTTGATGGTTATAGCCTTTTTGCTCTGTGCTTTATTTGAAAGGTTTACCAGCAACAGAAACTAATTGGTGATGGCCTCTGCGCAATCATCTGTATTTTATTTTCAACCCCAACCACACCTCCCCCTCTCCCAACACTCCCTTTCAAATGCTGAAATCCAGTCCATGAAATGTAAAACAGATGTGAAAATATCCTGGATTTTTTTTTTAAATATGCTTGCAGCAACAATCACCCATGCAGATGAGCAACATCCAGAATATGGACAAGCTATGATTAAGAAGTAACATGTGCACCCCTCTTCAATGGAGCAGTGCTTCTAATAGTTGGATTTTTAGATTTGTTGTGTAAATTAATGGCTTTGTATTCATGCCACTTATCTTTTTTTTAAATAAACAAAGCTTGGAGCAAGCATCCAGAGCACTGCTGCCAATTTGAAGTTGCAACATGGGGAAGCGTATGACCGACTGTGACCCAACATGTAAATTAGTCAAGACTATCCCTGTTGTTCCTGATGATCATGGCAGGAAAACATTGCCAACTGATGCATTAGATGCAGTTGCATCCAGCTGTCATTTCTGTGAAGTACAGTCATTTGGAAACTTGAGCAACACATGGGAGATCACGTCCTCCCAGTACTTGAGTGAAATGTGCCCCCTCCTGCAGAGGTCAAGGAAAGGGACAGGAGGTTGACAAAGATTGATTGTTGGATGTGAAACTTGATCCAGCTTTCCACAATCCAGCTGGGCAAATTCTCCTTTTTCATTTGCTCTTGTGATAATTTCATTACGGGATCAATTGAAAGTGAATTGGCTTTACAAAGTCCAAGCTTCGATGTGGCAATGTAGTATTTGCAGCCTGAATGTTGGTTCTTTTGCCTCTGGTATTTGAAGATAATGCACAGAATTTAAATATACCATTTTTTTTTTTAACCTGTCGTGGAACAGAAATTTGTGAGAAGAGTTCCTGTGGTTTCTGGCAAAACTTGCAAGCGATTTTGTGCATTACATCCAAGTTGGATCTGGCCTGTGCGTCGAAGGTACCCCCTCCCACCCCCACATTCCCCAAAGATGATTAATGCTCTTGCTGGGCACTTTCTTCCATGGAACAGAGAGAATTTAATACTGCAATGTGTGCTGACATCTAAGCTTTCGAAAGTCTTTGATGTCTTGTGCCCAGGTCATTTTTGGTCTCTACAATAATCATTACATGAAGAACCAAGCCAAGCATAAAGCAGAAACTTCGACAAACGCTGTGGGGTTTAAAAAGAGGTTTGTTTTTTTTTCCCTTCCTCCTCCGCTTCGTCAGCTCAGCAAAAGTTTCACAATTTGACTTTGCTTCCAGCCAAGTTAAACTTGCTTTCAAGCATTTTTTAAAAGAACAATATTGTTGGGAAATGGAAGGTCTGTGATAATGTAACAGAGTTCAAACATGATTGAAGCCAGACTGATCAACTTCCTGTTACGTGCTGCAGCCCAGGACAACTCGGCTCTGTGCTTCATCCCTGTGGTGTGCTGCAGTGCAAAAAAAGCAGGCACAAACAACGAAAGGCTGTAATGAAGGCTTAAAACTTGCACACCAAGTTCTGTATCTTTTCTGGCTCCATGTGCTCTGCTCCTCCCCAGGGGGCAGCATGAGCCTTTATGTGGGGCCGGTGGTCGGCAGGGAGTAGGTGGAGCCAGTCTCCCAGGTTACTTCCCTGCAGGGACAATAAGTTGCCCCCTGCAGTAGGCAGTGCAGGAGTGTGGACAGGTGCAGGTTGCCACCGACAGTCCAGAGGTTGTATCACCACATTCCCACAGTACTTCACTTTATTGGACCCTGCTCATCACTCTTTATTGCCAGAGAGTACCCTGAGCTTGCGGCTGAGGCAAAGAGGTTGAAACTGTATTGGTGGGCAAAAAAGGATTAAAGACTGAAATGTTTTATCTTCTGTCATGCATTAATGGGTATATCCCCAACAACTTTGAAAAATTTGAGTATGTATTAAAATAATTGTCTCTACCTTTTCTTCTTCCAACAATGTTGAATGTCATTAAGAATAGGTCAGCCAGTCATGGAGTAGTTATACAGCGTGGAAACAGCCTTTGGGCCAACTTGCTCGTGATGACCAAAATGTTCTATCCCACTGGTCCCACCTGCCTGCATTTGGCCGATATCCCTCTAAACCTCTTCAATCTATGTATCCGTTGTAGCGGCCTGCCAACTGGCATGCGAGCCAGTACACAAAATTGCCGATGAACACGGCAACCACGCAGACCCAATGGGGGCCAACAACCTTCGTCCCAGGTGACCACCCAGATGGCGGGAAACAGCAAGCAATGGCGGGAGCACAGCCCAGTCAGAGATCACTCCCAACATCAGCAACAAGCAGTGAATATAAGCAGAGCTGTCAGAGCAGTGGATCAGTCTTCAACTTTGACTCATCGTGCGTGTGTCTTTCCACTCTGAGCACACACTACACCGTCCAAATGTTTGTTAAACATCGCAGTAGGATCTGCCTGAACTACTTCCTCTGCCAGCTCATTCCATACCCCCACCACCTTCTGTGTGTTTTAAAAAGAATAAAAGTTATCCTTCAGGTTGCTATTAAATCTCCTCTTCCTCACTTAATCTGATGTCTTCTGGTTACTAATTGCCCTAGTCTGAGCAAAAGGCTCTGCATTCACCAATCTATTCACTCTCATGATTTTGTGTACCTCTGAAATCACCCCATCCTCCTGCACTCCAGTGAATAAAGCCCAAGCCTGCTCGATCCCTCCTTATAGCTCAGGCCTCCATGTCTGAGCGACATCCCTGTGAATCTTCTCTGCAGCCTCTCCAGCTTGATAGCATATTTCCTGCAGCATAGTGATCAAAACCTGAACAAAACGGGGCTTCGCCAATGTCTTGTGGAACTGCAAACTGACCTCCCTAATTCAGTCCTCAGTGCTCTTACTGATGAAGGCCAATGTGCTGAAAGACTTTTTGACCACTTTCAAGATAACATTTCCCAAAACTCCTCGGTATCTCTGCTCGACAACATTCCCCAGCTCCATACCATTCACTGATTTGGTCCTATCCATGTTAGGCCACCCAAAATGCAACACCTCCCATCACTCCATATTAACCTCCACCAAGCATTCCTCTGCCCAACTGATCAAAATCCTGCTGCAGTCTTTTCAGTCTCTACAATACCAAACACTTTCGTATCATCTGAAAACTTGCTTATCATGCACTGTATATTTTCGTTTACATTATTGATATGGGTGACAAACAGCAATGGGCCCAGCTCCAAACCCTGTGGTTTAATCACTGTTCACAGGCCTCCCATCCTGAAAAATGATCTTCCACCAATACCCTGTGCTTTCTTCCACAAAAGCAATTTTGTATCCATTTGGCTATCTCCAATTGGACCCGATGCGACCTAACCTTTCAGAATAAGCTTACTTATTGAAAGCCTTGCTGAAATCCAGATATATAACATCCACAGCTTTATTTTTTTTGGTCACATCTTCAAAAAAACTGAATCAGATTTGTGAGACCTGAACCACATACAAAACTACACTGACCATCCCCAATTGGCCCTTGTCTTTCTCAGTGCACATTTATCTTCTTCTCTCTCCAAATGCTCTCATATAATAAAGGTTGCAGCTTTTCAATCCTATGTTGTAAGAGTTTGCACTGCTGTTGGTTAGGATTGAGAACCGGCTGTGTGGGAGAGGGTTGAGAATGGAGACAGTTAAGGATTCCAAAGAGAAATTGGACAAAACCTTAAGGGAAGTTAATTAGTTTAATTCTGTGAACTCAAGTGACTCGCTTCCACTGTAATTTTGATTGTTCCAATGAGAGTACTGGGGGAGCTACAGACCCCCCACAGCTGTGGTGGTGCGGCCAATTGATGGCTGATGGATACATTTGTGAGGGGGAGCGCTTCTTTGCTTATGTGTGGCTGGCGTGTGCTCCTAGTTCTCGATCTATTCAACTGTTGCTCCATATTAGGCCGTCGTTGAAGTAAGGAAATTTTTGAGCACATCCTTGAATCTTTTCCTCTTCCTTGAACCTCTTCACCCTAGCAAAATGAGCAGGTAGGGGTTTAGGGTGGAGCAGGGCGATGGGACTGATTGATGCCATGCCATCTGCAACACATCATGACTCTATTGGTTTGTTGGGGATGTATTCTTTGATTTTCATTCAAAATTAGGAAAGAATGGCCTTTTCTGCAAAAACAAACTGCTTTATTTTATGGAAATAGTTTTTGCTTCAAAGGATTCTTTCAAAATTTGTTTCTCAGAATGGGAAAATTCTCACAATGAATGAAAAATCTTGGATTGGAGTCCGTGTGAAAGGACAACACCGTCATTGGTACAGATTTGCCCTCGCTATTATCATTTCTATTGGTGACTTTTTCTGATCTTGCTCAATACAAATGATTTTTTGTTTTGGCTGGACAGAGCTGACAATTGGTCAGATGTAGTTTGTAAAAAGCTATTGGTGTTGATGGGTTAAAAATACCAGTGGGAGGGGGGGTGGGGATTTCTACTTTTATAAAGAAGTGAGTGACGACACTTCAACTTTACCATCCAACTTTACCAATCATGTATTCCAACATTTTTAAAATCTGGAATAGAAACTGTATGATTCTGCTTTATTTTTCAAATAGTTTAAACCAAAACCAATGAACTTGAGGACAGTAAGACTCATTATTCCAGAGTAAATGTGCAAGTTTCAAGGATGAACCTTGAGTAATTATGGTTGTTCGGTTGCCGAGAGTTTCAACAAGAAGGGAGCATGGTTAATGTTAGCGCAGCTCATTAGAGCACCAGCAACCAGGGTTTGAATCTGCCGTTATCTCTAAGGTGTTTGTATGTTCTCCACATGACCTGCATGGGTTTCTTCTAGGTGCTCCAGTTTCCTCCCCCGTTCTAAAGAAGTATGGGAGCTAGTGCATTAATTTGTCACATGGGTGTGATTGGGCTTATGGACCAAAGGACTTTATTTAAAAAAAGATCCAATTCACCCATTGTCCCACCAGCTCAGAGTTTGCTGTGATCATGGAGGAAGGGGGAAGGGTGGAGATGCCTAAGAGAACCGCTCAGTCACAACCAGTGAAGTGTTGCGCATGTTGGCATTGCCTCCTCTCTTCTGGGTCTGCTCTCGTGCAGGTAGCCATGAGGGGAGGCTCGTGGCTTTTGGTGTGACTTAGTTGTACTGGATAAAAGACATGCCTTGATTTTGGGTTGCATAGCACTGTGGTCTGGAGTGGGGGTGATCATGGTCTCTGCATGCCTCTCTGGGTAAAGGTAGTGGTGAAGTGGATTAAGGGCCATCTGTACATCGGAAAGAGTTGGGGAGGTTCTGGAGACCAGATGCTCATGGGGGTAGTGAGGTGTTGGAAATCATTTGGAAATCAGTGAGATGGAATTGCAGATTGGTTCTGAGATGAGTATTTGGGCAATTGTTTTACTTTGGTGCACACTTCCCAGTCCAGTAATGTGGGATTAAGACCTTTCTAATTCAGGCTGAACCAATGATGTTACCCCAAGATAACTCTTTCCTCTCTAAAAGGAGTATTAGGCCGGTAATAATGTCAGGCAAATGTTCCTGACGCAGACCCTGCCAGTGTTTCAGGAAGTTCCAGTGTTCCGGGTTCAGTTTCACAATTAGTGAGATTTGATCCAGAAACATTGGTAAAAACTGTGTTCACTGAGTTTCAGAATCCACACTGCTAAAGTGAAGGGTTGTGTGACCGAAGGAAAGATTAATTTAGTAGAAGTTGGTTACTTTGAGTTTGTAGAGGACAAGTAATGTACATTATGTACTGTTAATTTCATGAACAGAATTAAACTTTTAGTGCTAATATCTTCAAGAATACATTGTGAGAAAACATCCCTATGGCGGCAATTCATTCGCCTGACAATCAAGTGTTTGAGTATTTAAACTGTTTGTGACAGTGTTGCAGAATAGATTCTTGTGTCCAACTGAATTGCCTATCATGTATACGTAGCTATAGTGAACACAGCAGGTCATACTCAGATATACTATGCTGGTGCTTTGTTTCTCATGAAAGGCAGCCACGGCACAAGGTATTTCTGATGCTGCGGGAGAACATGGTGGTGCAAAAGCTGAATGATCCATTCCAGATTCATGATTAGCTGATGCCAGTGATTCATCCAGTTCCCCCAGCACCTGCTCCAGAAACCCAGCCATGCTAATCACTTGAAATAATTGGGCAAATAAAATAAGTTTGAATTTGCAAAGGGAATTATTGTAATTTTTGAACTATTTGCCTTTTTGTGGGTTTAGTTCCATTGACCCATGAATCCTTAACATTTACAAGTGCTACCCTGGATAAGCCATTCTAGTGGAAGCAAGAATAGGAAGTAAAGAAGCGGGTCCAGTCACCTGTCTGTCCGATCTAAATGCACACTTATTCCTAGAGCATTGCTTTGTTACAACCACTAATTGTGGCCTTCTCTGCCCCATGCTCGAGGTTCATTGTAATCTATTCAACTCCCTCCTTAATCAAGAAGCTTTTGAGTCTGGCACCTTGGTTATTTTTCTCTCAAGAATGATAATTTCTGGAAATTTATCCGGAGGAGTTGATGTGACTTAGTCCAAAGAAATGTAAGCACCAGTGGATCAGTTAAATGTTATGAATGTTTTAACATTAGCTGCTAAAGTAACTTAATATTCTAATATATTAATTTGCTGTTTGGAAGGGTTATTGTATCTTCATATCCACCTGCAGCTTTGAAATACTCGAAGATCATTGGACAACTTGCAACTCATAAAATTCTGACTTGTATAGCCCAGGCTTTCACCTCTGTACCATTAACAGCTGAACTTGATGCCTCCATCTACTTTTACACCATTTAAATATTTTGAAAATTTTCTTATTTACCATTTTCCCCCACTTGGACATTTTTTTTGTGTATTGTACCACGCAACTAGTTTCAGTCTTAGTCGACCAGCACAGAAACCAGCTTTTTGGCTATCAACAGTCAATTTCACCCTTTCATTCTTTCTATTAACTAGGTTCTACCATTCGCTTCCACTTTAAGGTCAATTTACAATGACCAATTAAACTGTCAACGCTTACTGTTTGGGATAGTGGAAACCTGTGCAGTGTCATCAAGCCTATGATCGTTGCAGGCAACGCAGAGGTCAGGATTGATCCTGGGTCCCTGGAGCTGTGAGGCAGCGGCTCTTCTAACTGAGTCACTGTTGCCCCTGCATTTCTCTGAAAAACCTCCAATGATGCCAGGTTGTCAGGGTAGTTTCTGCTGTTGTTTTGTACTCACCCGTTTGCTTTCTTATTTTTGACACCCGTAGGTTGAAGGAGATCAGGTACCTCCAGGTCATACCATCAGTCAGTACGAAACCTGTAAAATCCGCACAATTAAAGCTGGAACCCTGGAAAAACTGGTAGAAAATTTATTAACTGCTTTTGGAGACAACGATTTTACATATATCAGCATATTTCTGTCAACATACAGAGCATTTGCTTCAACAGAGCAAGTATTGGAGCTGCTACTCGACAGGTAAGAGCAAGCAAGTGCTGTCTTTTTAAAAACTAGAAGTGGAATAAATAACAGTTTAATTGGGTTCATTTTTTTAAACCATTAGTTCTTTGACATGAACTGTTTACTTTGGGTATATTAATAATTTTAGACTGGGATTACAACACTGCCTAACAGGTGTGATGATACTTTCCTTCATGAGATGCCAGCTTTGGTCTCTGATTGTAAAGCATCAAGTCTTTTCACTCCCTTTTAGACCTCTAACTTTGCAACAATCATTGCATCTTTCACCTCATCAATTCATGTAAGCAGAAGTGATTTTGGAGTTTTATAGATACCCAGGTCTCTGTGCAACACTATCACTGTGCCAGGAACCTGGGTTCGACTCTAGCGCTGTCTGTGAGGAGTTCACCCTGGGTTTCCTCCAGGTGATCTAGTTTTCTCCCACACATCAAAAACCTAGGGGTGTTGTAGGTTAATTGGTGTATTTGGTTGGCATGGGCTTATATCTGTACATCTAAATTTAAAACACTCTCCAATGCCCTACCATGTACTGTGCAAGTCCTTCCCTGGTTTACCAAAATGAAATGCAACACCTTGCACTTGTCAGAGTTTACCTCCATCTGCTATTCTTTTCCCAGTTCTTTCTGATCCTGTTGTAAATCTCATCTTTTTTTCACTGTCCACTATCATCTGCAAACTTACTAAATATGCTAACTGCATTGCCATCCAAGTTGTTAATATAGAGGTCAAACAACAGTGGAACCTACCCTGATCCCCAGTAACAGACCTACAATCTATGTAACAACCCTCTTCTAGAAAACTCTGAATTCTACTTGCAAGCCAATTCTGCATGCAATTGACCAGCTCACCCAGAATGCCAGACATACAAACTTCCTGCACTAGTCTACACTGTGGGACCTTGTCAAAGCCCTTACTAAATTCCACATGAACATTATCCACTGCTATGCTCTTGTCAATCCTGTTCAGCACCACTTTTTTTTAAAAAGGCACAAATCTATGCTGACCCTCCTTGTACCACTGATTGCTGCCCGACTTGTAATGACGGCTTTTTCGGTTTTTGATTTGGAATCCAGTATTTGCAGTTTCAGTTTTCATTTTACTGAAATCTTAAGTGCGCAACTTTCATTGCCTATTAAGTGAATCTGAATGGTTAGTTTTGTTCTTGCTGATCTCAGAAGTAATTTCTGTAGTTTTCTCTGGGGGAATCTTGTGAATGCACTGATCTGGGGTTCTGCACGATCTTATGACTCCTTAACAATCAGTCGGTTGCTCATCAAAGTTGGTGAAGTGTTGACTCATCTTTTCCCCTCCTCACGGACTCTTATCTCACTTACTTTATATCACATGGAGACGATCAGCATAGTAAAGCACTCCACCTACTGGCTTGGTATTGAGCCTTGGAACTCAAATCCACAACCGGATGATTTGATCAAGCAATTTAATATCTTCATTACCCTTGCTAAATCTTTCTGAAGCTTTTCCAAAACATTTCACTTAACCACACCACAACTTAACATTTTGATATATTTTCTCCTGTGTCCATCTTTGTTGTTTTGTTTTAAAGACAATTTTGCATATTTGAACATAGGGCGCTCAGCGCTGACATGAGATAGCGTTCAATGTTCCAGAAGGATAACTGGGGAGCTGCATTAAATTTAACACAGTTGTGCTGGTCTTTGTGAAGCTATTTTTTTTCCTGTACATTTGAGCAGATTTGCAGCTGCTTTGCAATTACAGGTACACTGGGTGGTAAACTGGGTCCAAGGGCTTAAGATTATTTTCCTTAATGGAGACCATTAGAAAGGACTTAATGAGGGAAAATTTGTAAACTGAGTGCAAAGGAAGAAACTTTTATGGGATGTCTGTTGACCAGATGTTTGATTTATTTTTCCAAAAAATCATATTGAATTAAAGAAAGTCGTGTTTGCCAGTGCTGATCAAATTTGAAAAAAAAATATTTTCATTCACTCAAAAACCTGCATATTTTGTTTGAGACATAGGTTTTTCCTTTCTACACTTTTGCATTCTTTACATTTGTTTCTTGAGTGCTGGTGAATTGTTTACAGGCTTATGTCCTTCCAAGAACAGTTAAATGGAGACATTGTTCAGAAGCCAATCACAGGAAGCTTGTGAATTTCCATCACATGACTGACTATCTTGATAGATTCAGACAAATTGTATTGAGTAAAAAAATGTTTATTCAATTCTTCAGTCAAGAGGATTACAGCAGATATTTTGTTCTAATTTCTGTTCTGGAATGAACTAGAAGTGAGAGAGGCAGGTTCAATTGCAGCTTTAAAAGGAAATTGTTAATTGATCAGCAGTTTCAAAGAGACACAGTGAATGTATTTGGCTCAAAAGTTTTTATCATGTCACTTTGAGACTAAAATTGCAAGGGATCAGAAATTTATATGTTCAGTGCTTTTGCACATTCCCTCATGAATGTTTGTGCTCCGAGCTAACATGTTGACCAAAATAACATGAGATATTCAAGTCCTTTGAGGCAGTCTTGAAATACAAATGAGAGTAAGCAGCACAAATGAGCCTTAAAAAATTGTATCCCGGGTCCTTGTGATTTTCTTTTAAGGATTGGATTGCTTGATCTAGCAAGTGCCTGTTTAAAATGGTTAAATTGTCCTTTTTCCTGATCACCCAATTACAGGTACGGAAACTTTGAGTGTCAAAGCTGCGGAGAAGATGGAGGTCAAAGTACATCAGAAATGAGAGCTGTGATTAGGAAGTAAGTTTGTCGAATGGGTGCTGAAGTATTTTTCATTCAAAACAAAGCTGCATGAATTTAATCAAAAAAGTCTGCAGATGTTGCGACTTTTAGTTTAATACCACAAGTTGCTGGAGAAATTCAGCAGGTCGCGCAGCATTCATAAGAAGCAAAGATATGTAACCAACGTTTCAGGCTGGAGACCTTTGTCAAGGTATGGAGGAGGGCTTTCATGTGTACCGAACTACATGAAAGGAAATTGCTAGAGTTCCTGCAAGGTTACACTCTTTCTTTTACAATGAAATTCTGTATTATCTAGCATTTAACATCATTCCACAAGAATAGTTCTGCAAAACACTACCTCTGAAGGTTCAAAAAAATTTCATAAAAACAAACAACAGTGGGAAAATGCCTACTTCTCGGAGTAAATATTTTCACTAGCTTTTATGATGGATAGTCCAGGGTAGCCATCGAGGGTAAAGGGACAATGATGTGAGGTTTCCTCTTCCAGGGCCTCTCAGCCTTTACCCCCTTTCACCCTCCCATCACTCACGACTTGTGAACTTGCTGCAAATGCTCAGGAGTTGGAGGAGGGGCAGTATGTCACCATCTTCTGAAGAGAAAGCTCTTCTCTTCCTGCAGTCCTAGTTTTGGCTGTCCTGCACATTTTTTTTCAAACATATCCTTTGTGGATGACTCTTTATTTCATTTACCATCCCCAGAAATTATTTGCATTCATTACAAAAGTTGAGTGCATCTGTGGGTAAAATTTATCATCTAGATTAAAGGGAATCTTAATTTTTTTTAAATATTTTGTTTAAAATATTCTCCATGCATGCAGTAATCAGAATTAATATAATAATACAGATTCCAAAATAAACAAAGAAAATGTTACATAACATGATGGTATTCGGCCCCACCCCAAACCCCCCCCCCCCAAAAAAAGTTAATGTAAAAGATATATAGCTATATAAATGTAGGAAGAAAGGAAAAGTTTTTTCAGGAATGCAAGGAGAGATGTCGTCCAACACACATGTATAAAAGTTCGTCAGTACAATTCAGAAGAGAATCTCGCAGGTATAGAGGGATAGAAAGGACATTATTACAAATTTAATTTGGGCACCAAATTTCCAAAAACATAGCATATTTATTTCTCAAAATGTATGTAATTTTTTTGTTTCTAAAGGAATACAACTTTGAATTTCTGCATACCATCTTGGCATACCTAAGAATCTTAAATTCTTGTATCCAAATGGAGGCCATCCTCGTGGATCTTGTTCACGTGAATAAATTGGATCATCAGGCTAACCACAGGATCTTTCTGATTTTTGCAGTACTTTTGTTACACCTGTGATTTAACCCTTAGGGCTCTATGTTCCTGTTTTCAGGGACTACCAACAAGGACATATACTCAATGTCCTTGTTTTCAGGGACGGCCAACAAGGGCATATACTCAGTGTCCCTGTTTTCAGGGACGACCAACAAGGGCATATACTCCGTGTCCCAGTTTTTCCAGGAATGGTTTTACACCCAACCACCAGCTGGTTCGTACTGGTGTTTGTACTGTAATTTGCCCATGAACCCACTTTGGAGTTTATATTATGCAAGGTTAAAAATGGCCTGAGTCCAAAGGGTTAAAATGTATTTTGATGATCTCTCTTCACGGCCACTTTTTCAGTTTATGCTAATGTCACGACAAATTTAGGCACTGTCCAGCCAGAAAAGCACTTGTTTCATTTGTCTGCATTGGAGAATTACTGTAGGTCTCAGTATTTACAGTTGGACTGTAAAGAGTTGCAACCTTTTATAAGACGGTCAGAGCAGGAACAGAACACTTGCCCCCATCAAGTCCTCCAATGTGAGTGATCATGGCTGAGCTGTCCCAAGCCTTCACCATCTTCAGTGACAATTATCAAAGCTAAACAAAACAAAAATCTTGAGTCTGTTATTAGTATCCATATGCACTGTTTTTCCTCTTGTAATAACAACTACAGTCTGAGAAAAGAAGCAAAACTGAGACAAACTAATGAAGATTCATAATAGGGAACAGGTTACATTGAATTCTTAATTTTTTGTTTGCCTACATTGAGAACAAATTCTTGGCTTTGATCAAAAGCATGTTGAGCTGTGCGAAGTAAGTGCTTTCAGACCAAGGAGGTGTGAGCAGTGAAGCAGATTGAAAACAATTGACAGATGTAACCAACAGATTTTAGGAAGGATTGTATTTGTATCCATAACACACGGAATTTCATAAAGCTTGAAATAAAGGCATCTATGTGGCTTGGTCTTTTGAACTTTCTCCTGTGTTTCCAAATTTGATTGGCATTGATTTTTCAGCAAATATTCAGTGTTTGAAATTACTCTGCACTTAATTTGAGACTAGCTTAATGGCGTGCTTTGACATCTGTGGGTGAATTTAGATAAAGGTTGGTGATTGATTCCTTTGCCAATTATATTGTGCTCCTCGTGGGCATGTGCTTCGTGAAATGTGGAATAATGGAGCACTCCAGTAGGTTTTGATAGGAGCCACACTTCAGGTGTCGTTGATATGCAGAGACTTGAAAAATCATTAATATTGCTGAATTAGGCCATTTGGCTCTTCGAGCCTGCTCTACCATTCAAATCAATTCTCCTGTCTTCTCACCATAAACATACTTATTAATCAAGAACCTATCAACCTCAACTTTAAATATATTCAATGACTTGACCTTCATGGTCATCTGAGGCAATGAATTCCATAGATCCACCACCCTCGGGTAGAAGAAACTTCTCATCTCTCTACTAAAAGGGCATCCTTGTATACAGAGGTGGTGCCCTCTGATCCTAGACTCTCCCACTACTGAAAGCATCTTCATGCTCAGTCTAGACTTTTCAATATTTGGTAGGTTTCAATGAAATCCCTCCCTCATCCTTCCAAACTACATTGAGTTCAGTCTCAGACCCATCAAATGCACCTCATGCGTTAATCCTCTCATCCCCGGGATCATCTAACAATTATCTGGACCCTCACCAAATCAGCTCAGACTGGCTTAGGATCACAGGATTCCCCAGTATTTTACAATCAATCTTAGGATCTGCTATTGGACAGCATATAGAGTCTAGCAGTGGAGCAGAGTGACGGATTTGCAGCTCTGCTTGTCCTAAATCGTACGGACCTCATAGCTCTGAAATGCGCAGTTGCTTGTGACAGAATCACTAGCCACAGCCTGCACTGTTCACCCTGGTGTGTTTCTTTGTGAACTGGTGGTTTTGCAGCCTGACTGAAAGGATAATTATTTAATTAGATATTTAAAGGCTTTAATGGGAGTCTACTCATTTATTTGTATTTGTGTCAGAGATGATTGCAGTGTTTGGAAAAATGGACTTGGAACATTGTATTCCACAGTGCAAGATACTCATTGAATTGGCATCAAGTTAAAATCTGCTCAGCTCACTCACTTGTGTCCACTTCATATGCAATGTAGGACATGCTCTCACTCTGTCTTTCCATTTAAAGCATTTCCTTTTCACAAGAACTAATGCAAGCTGCTTCCTTGAGTCACATTTCCAGCAGCCATTAACACGCAGGCAAATACTCTTTCAGCAAAACTAAATCACCAACAGCACTGAACTTCTTACTTGAGTGGGTAGATGCCCCTTCCCCATCACTGATTTCCTTAGCACAAGTTGACATTTTTTGTATGTCCCAGTCTCTTTCGTCCTATTGTGTCCAAGTGTCTTAAGCTCTGGAGTGCCCAGTTTAAACCTCTATGCATCACCAGCCTGTCTTTTTTTTTACTGTGATCAAGGGCTCTTTCAAATCAGCATTTTCATCAGACTTTTGGTAACTTGGTGTCTTCAGTGAAATGTATCACACTAACTTTTGAAAGGATTGCAGTACATCACTTATATGCCATCAACTTTGATAGCCAAGATGATTACTTACCTTTTTTTTTAAATGCACACCATCAGCTTTTTGGAACTGAAAGCTATTTATTCCTGGATCTAACGCAAGTCTACTGACTTGTTGCACTGAATGCAAATGAGAGTCACTCCAGTACTAGATGATGGTATTATGGCACCATTCACAAAAGCCAGCAGGTTAACACTGACCCTTTGTGTAGCTTCCACAGAAGCCCATGCGGTCAGTTTAAATTGAATGCAATAAGCTAGTTTTATCAGAGCCTCTGAATGCATCCTGTGCAGAATGTAGAACTAGGGGCATGAAGAATTTTTGGAGTATTCAAGTACTTGATTGTCTGTTCCATATAAGCATTGTCGAGGAATCCTCTTGTGCCAGGGCAGATTTTACACTCTGGTTCAGGTGTGTGTATGTGCTTCTGAACTGCTTTTGCCCTTCCCTTTGCTATTCCCCTTGTCCATAACCATATGGAGGTGGATGTGTAGAGAAAGAATCTGTGAACAAAATCTTGTTACAAAATAATCTGCTTTCATATTTCTCTAGTCGGCCTTTTATTTTTGCAGATTCTGCTTTATTTATTGAGTGTGATGATGGACAGATTGATAGCTCCTACAACGTAAACACAAGCTTTCCCAAAGTGTATGTGAATCCTAATTTGCCATCTCCCTCTATAAAATTCTTGTTCGTGTGCTTTCCTTTTGTAACTTTGTCGCTCCCCATCACTAACCTTTTTGCAGTTCCACAATCCCCCTGAAATAATTTCGACCGCTTTGGTGTGCCTCTCTTGAGAGAATACAAACAGGAATTATTTGGCACAGTAAGCCTTGCCCACCTTTCAATTGGATCATGGCTGGCCTTGTTTACTGTAAATCCCATGGACTTATTTACTGTAAGAGTTCCCCACAGCCCTCACTTCCCCTTTCTTTCAAAAAATTATTTGTCACAAAGAATCTGCATCAAATATACTATTCTGTTCCAGATAGGACTGCCCTCATCCCAGGAATTAGTCTCGTGAATCTCTTCCAGATTACCAATGCAAGTATATCCTTGCACAAGTGACTGAAGCTGACTGAAGTCACTGACAATCCTGTCCAATTGTAACAATACTTTATTTTTAAACTTGAGTCCTTAAGCAATAATGGTTAATATGCTATTTTGCCATCTGAATTGCTTGCTGCACTTGCATTCTAACCTTTTTTGTGTTTCATGCAATTTAATGCTCTCTCCTAATTCTGCCCCCTCCAAGTTATTAACGTAGATAAATAACTGAAGGACAAGGACTGATTCTTTGTTCAGAAAGTCCATTCTCTGCCACCTTTTGCAGCTGTAAAGAGACCCCATCAAACTACAACCCCATCAATTCAGGCCCTTTATCTGACTGAATCTGTGCTGACCAGGAACACCACACATTTGTAGACACTAATCCTACCTTAATCCATTTTATTCTGCTCACAGTCCTGTCATTATCCCCCTTCCATCTCAGTTTTTTCTGTCCATCCAATTTACAGTGGTCAATTAATTTAACAACCCATTAAATTTTTGGATGTGGGAGGAAACCAGAGTATGAATAGCAAAGACATGTAGTCATAGGAAGAGTGTCCACACCACGCAGACAACACTGTAAATCAGGTTGAAGTCCCTGTTTCTGGAGCTGTGAGGGAGCTCCTCTACCAGCTGCACCACTTCTGCCTATAGTTCAATTGTTGTAAGACAATCATTTTCTGAGAATAAACTAGAAAGGAATTTAAAATCTTATCTGCAATCTAAAATTAGACCATTAAAGAGTTTCCAAACTACCATGTACCGGATAGATGTACAGGTACACGATCCTTTATCCGGACATCTAAAATCCAGAAAGCTCCAAAATCTGGCAAGTGGGGACCTGTGGTCGGGGGAGGCAATGGAGGGGCCGGCGGTCAGGGGAGACGGCTGGGCAACTGGAAGGGGGTGGGGGTGGATACGGCAGCACAATTCAGGTGGGCTTTCCGAAATCCAGAAAAATCTGAAATTCGGAACACTGTCCCCCAAGGGTTCCGGATAAAGGATCGTGTACCTGTACAATATATGTACAGCATGATGTGTGCAGTATAATGTGTACATAAGTCAAATTTGTGTTCATCTGATTGTACCAGTACAACCTGATGAAATGGCATTCTCCAGGCCTCAAGACAAAACATGTAGACAAACAATAAAAATGCAGGACAAGTATTCATATATACAAATAAAAAATATTCTTTCATAAGACAAGAGTCTCGGTTAATGTAAACAGTTCCTTTGGTCATTCCAGCATTCTCACTGCCAAGAAGATGATCTTTCTCAGCCTGGTGGTGTTGGCTCTAATACTCCCTTGTATCTTTCCCAACAGGAGTTGCTGAAAGATGTTGTGTACAGATTGTGTTGAGATGTGAATTTTGACACACTGTAATTTACTCATCATCTTCATTGCCACTGAACTGAGGTTATCGTTTAAAAACTACAATTTCCTTGTGTCGTGCGACAGTCATATTTGCTCAGAGCAGCAGAATTCCTTCCCCAAAAGGCAACAGTGAACCAAATGGCTTTTTACGGTGATCTGTATATTTCAAATTTAAAGTTACTTAAGATAGCTTCTAAAATTCAAGATGCATTTAGTTAAGCTTCAAAGCTCTTATCCACAGTGTGGTGTTTTGGACTCTCACCACTAAATGGCAGAACTCTGGCTGCTATTCAGTCATCACCCTGCTACCTACTAAATATTACTTCAAAGTTTACTTGCATAATTATTGATTTGTTTTTCCTGTTTATCTCTAGCGCTATAGCCTCAATTTTGCGAGCCTGGCTGGACCAGTGTTCTGAAGACTTCCGGGATGTACCGAACTACCCGTGCCTCCACAAGGTGCTCTGCTACCTCAGGCAGACGATGCCAGGTTCCGTCCCCGAGCGTCGGGCTCAGAACCTCCTGGAGCTGTTTCAGAACCAAGAATTGACGGAGCAGGAGCTAGACAGTAAGAGAAGTAATTGTGCTACAAGCAGTGAATTGGGAAAGGGGTGCACGGAAGTGGAAGGAGTGTTCTCATTTTTTAAAACGGCTGCAAAAGCAAAATTGTGCAACATACGAATTTCTGGAGGAACTCTGGGAAGGGGGCTGGTCAGGCAGCATCCACGGAAAGTGACAGTTGAAGCTTCGGAACAAAGACCTTTTATCGATTGAGTGTTGCGCTCCAGTTTTCCAGCATCTGCAGAATTATTGTTTACCACAAGCTACTGTGAAGTATGTCACTGCAAATCTACATTGTAGAGATGAAGCAAAGTTGAGCCTGGAAATATTTTCATCCAAGCCCTGTTCCTTTAGTAAATGTGGATCTGTTTTGCCAATTGTATGGCAAACCTGTCCCAAGTGTTGTTCAGGTTCATGTGAATCCCACAGGTTAAGAACCATGTCAAAGTTGAGGTACAAAGCACACATTTATTTCAGGGATGCAAATGGGACAACAGGGTCAATATGCAAGGCAAAAATCCACACACATACACACGCAATACGCAAGGGGTAACGAGGGAGGAACAGACAGAAGACTGGGAGAAATGACATGAACGTACACAAGGTGATACTATGTTCCCCCATCCCTTGACCGGTACGGACACACTCTTGCTACCTGGCCTCGGGACTCACCCCAACCCAATGTGAAAGGTGCTACTTATGTACCATGAGGAGTCCATAGAGTTAGAACAAAGGGGCAAATGGCCCTTTATAGTTCTGCAGGCAGTACTGGGGTGGGCCAATCACTCGGGGCAGGCTGTTCCCCTTTGGCTGCTGTGGCTAATGGCTCAAAGCCAAGTGGAGGGGCTCAGCAGAGGTCAGCCGAGGTGATTCACCTGGGCCAATTGGGTGAAGGTCAGGGCTGAGTCTGGGCAGGCTCCCTGGACTGTAACACCTGGTGATTTAGGTGGGCTAATCGCAAGGGTCACCTTGATGGCTTGGGGTGAATCTTTAACCTTGTCTGGCAGGCAGTGTGTCCTCCAAACAGGAGCACAGCAGCGCCACCAGGAGGTGGACACTGCCTGTCCGTACACCGTCAGACTATTAGTCTTCTGTTCATTATAAATGTAAAGTAAGGTCTTTTTATGCTCCTAGTTATTATTTAAGCATCAATACTCCATTATCAGTGACATTTAAGTGGGAATTATTGGATCATTTGAAGATGATATGGCAGTTTCTTGTTGATAAGAGATGGATCCACAGTTGAGGCTAAAGTAGCAATCTTTGCCAAAATTAGCTGACTCGTTTTGTGATTTCCCTGATTTTAAAAATCACTTTGTTTTGAATATAATCTAAATTGCTTCCAGCTGTGTTGCAAACTCTGTAGTTTAAAGGTCATTTGAAAATGCAAACCTGGACTTTGCATTCGTGATGACGGTAGGACTATAGGGCTGTACAGTCACTGAGGTAAATTGGCAGCAACTGTTGGGACACAAACCAGAACACAATCCACTGCCAGCAATTCCTTGTCCCTCCACACCTCACCAACATAATCACCAGAAATCAATGGACTTGTAGAATCTTCAGATATTTACACACTATCTAACTCAAGGTTATTCAATTCAATTCAAGTTTGTACCAGCATATTGTGTGTAAATTAATTTTGTGAGCAGTCTGGCTCAACCTGCACATAGTGCAGTCTTAGAAACACAGAACAGTTACAGAGAGATATTAATGATATTTCTGTTGTATTGTGACTTAAAAATAATGCTGGCTTATTTTAAAAGCAGAAATCTCGAGTCAGTGGGGATAGTTTAGCTCCTCATTCATCACTTCTGTTTGATGAGGACAAGGAAGGAAAATGATGGGTTTTTTGCCAGTTGAGTTACCCCATTTAAGTGGCTTTGGTTGTAATGCAATATTATTTTCTCAAACCTTGCTCAAAATTGATTTTTTTTTCCAGATTGTTAATTTAAAATGTAGACTGTATTTTATTAAGTCTTTTATAATTAATTTTGAGAACCTTGGGCACAAACAAGTGTCTTGTCAATTGTACAGATGGTTACCATGGAAACGTCACTTTCAGCCTGGGAGAGGAAGGGGATGTAGAGATAGACGGAATTGAAGAGAAGCAGGATTTCCTCTCCTTTCCATCAGATAAAGTGGCAGAGCAGTTGACTTACATGGATGCTGTAAGTAAACAAGAAATTACATCGGGTACAATTTCCTGCTTACGCAAAATGCCATCTATTGATTTGCATTATGCATCCTAATCTTTCCTCACATCATTAACGGTGTTAGCAAATACAACTCAAAGTTCACTTCACAGAGGAGTATTTAAAAGCTTTAAAACATGTTGTTTGACATGTGACTTCATTATCAAGACTGGAATGTCTGTGCTAGCAAAAGCTGCAACAACTTTTTTTGTTATTTTCAGAACTAGATGTCATGTGAAGTAATTAGGTTTGTGAAAGCTGAATAGCTCACACTGTAACAACCAGATCTTGGGAATCTGAGCAATAGGTCAAGATCAATTTCAGAAAAAAAGCTGCAATATTCAAAGTTGGAGTGCAGTTTTTGTTTTCTGTTTTCAAAACATTTGAATCTTGCTTGGTTGGGGGTGGTGGGGAGCTTTGTCAAATGTTTTTTGATGGAACAGGTCAAAATACTTTCACTCTTTTGAATGGGACATTGCTTTGATGAGACTTCATTTGTCAGATTTAAGATGGATAGGGTATGAAACCAATTTTGTTATTGATTTGTCCAATTTCTAAATGGTGAGTTGAGCTAAAATTGCCAAGTGGTTCCTGTTGCTACCTTCATTTTCTATTTTCTTTAGATCATTCATGCTTAACCCACAAAATTTCTGCATGGGTAAGCTGAAAGATGTAGTAAGAATGCTGTCCCATTTCCCCAAATACCAGCATGGTAGTGTAACGCTGTTTCAGTGCCAGTAGTCGGGACCAGGGTTTGAATCCTGTTGTCTGTAAGGGCTTGTATGTTCTCCCCGTGTCTGCATGGGTTTTCTCTAGGGGCTCTGGTTTCTTCCTACCATTTAAAAAGCATAAGGGGGTTGTCAGTTAATTGGGTGGCATGAAATTGCCTGTTAGTGTACTGTATGTTTAAATTTTAAAAATTTTAAAAACTCCTCTGGCAGGACCAATTGTCTGTGTGCCTTTTCAGTCCTGTTGCAAGGACCTGTCGGCTCACCACACTGTCAAATTTCATTTGTACTTCAATCCACGTAAAACCTTGTCTTCTAATTACTTGGATCTGATTATCTTAATGCCCAGAGAGTTTCACCAAAAATCTGCTGAATGTGTGTTCACCAGAATCTAGGACCTCAATCCTGAGATAACTAGAGTTAGCTTCCCTCCTCCGAAAGCCTCCAGTCTGAAATGAGCCATGGTCCATCACACCCACACCAGCTAATAAGTACACAGTGTTCTTATTGTTCACCTTTATTGTGCGAGCACACAGCCACCTGACACTTCAAATGCAATTAGTTGTACTTCAGTCTTTAATTGGCCCATGATTAATCCTTTTGCTCAATTTCAGGAATTGTTCAAGAAAGTTGTTCCACACCACTGCCTGGGTTGCATCTGGTCGAGAAGGGACAAAAAGGGAAACAAGCACCTGGCACCCACGATTCGAGCCACTATCACCCAGTTCAATGTTCTCACCAAATGCGTCATCAGCACCATATTGAGAGATGTGCAACTAAAGCCTCAGCACCGGGCCAAAATCATTGAAAAGTGGATTGATGTTGCCCAGGTAACACAGGGCTAATCTATTCTACCTGTATGAAAAGTCAAAGTCCATGGTGCAGGTATCTACCTTGGTAGAAGAGAACCATTAAAACTGAGGTGGAATGGATCAAAACAGCAATTTGTACAGGCAGGTTTGGTGGTTTGTTGGGTTGTGGTATTTGGGAGTTTCTGCATCTAGATTTGGAATCGTATGAGATTGTAGAAGAAAAAGAGCCACGGATGAGTTGTGTGGCCATGGAAATTTTCTGAAGCTTTTGGAATACTGACCTATTCATCATTCCCTAGCACTGAGAGCTTAGAAAGTTAAATCACTATGTTCTGCATCCTTGGCTGCAAGCATAGCTCATGCTAGAACTTATCTCCATTAGCCTCATATCACAGACCAAAATGAATAACCAACACCCCTTAATTCCCAGTGTTTTTAGAGTATTTGCTGTGCTCTGTCCTGTGCAGTGGGGATGCTGTGGTTGCTTTGTTCTCATGCTTTGCTTAATTATACAAGATGTGCGGCGTCTGTGTGTCTGGTTTTCACTGAAGTGCTCCCATGATCATTTTACAATTTATAAAATGGATAGCCTCATTGGCTGCACTCTAGGTCAGGGCCTTTGCCCTATAGAACTAAGTCGAGTCTTTATTCATTTTTTTTTTCTTGAGATGAAGCTATAAGACTTCTGAAGGGAAAGAGATTGGGGTTACATACTTAGCATTTCCTGTTTCAGTCAATGCTTGTATATGAATACTTAGCATTACCAAACAAAACACTTAATGCCATTTGTGTGAGGCATAAGGCAAACTGATTTTCAAATTTTAATTGCACTTGGAGAATTGAATTGGCCCTAAAGGAGAGATTTTCTCCCTCCCCAATGGTGAGTCGTAATTAACATTTTCATTTTTTGTGTCTCAAATTCTTGTTGGTATGACATATGGACATGAGACTACCTTGCAACGTCTGTCCAAAGTAGTTGTCCAAATCTAGCTTGTTATGAATCAATTATTTGGGAAAAGGATGAGGTGGGAGAGAGGGGACTATGTCTGTAGTCAGCTCTGACCTCACTTCATTCCTGGAAATACATAACTTGGTTCCACTCTATACTTCATCTCATAAAAGTTAGGGACCAGGAATTGTGCTTCCCCTGTTTCTCCATATAACCAGGGTTGCAGAAGGCTTCCATTACTCTCTTGGCTGAGATGAGCTAGCCTGGCACCAGCTGTGGTATTTTGGTCCAGTAAGTGCACCAGGTTTTTTTTTGGATAACTATTATCATGTGGTGTGGGTCCTGAACATGAACTTTTTATGTCAGGTGCTCCCACTTTTCCAGCCTCTTCAGCCTGTGAGACCCCAAAAAAGCACCCACAGTTTTGTTTTGAATGCTTTTGGTGTCCTTTACATCGCTGTCGGCCTGCGAAGTTGATTGGCAATGAAGTGAAGAGGTGCTTGTGGTGGAAAAGTGAATAACAAGTTTCAAGTTACCGAGTGTAAATGTTTTCCACCATATCTCATTGCTGCAATATTTTCACAGCTGACTCTCTTTGGTAACTGAATTCAGAACCCTGAGATGTGATGAAACCAACAAAAACTGATAGACAAAGGTCTCTCTTGTTCCACCACTAGGAATGCAGGATCATGAAGAATTTCTCCTCCCTGCGTGCCATTCTTTCCGCCATGCAGTCAAACCCCATCTACAGATTGAAGAGAGCTTGGGCTACTGTTTCAAAGTAAGTTTGTCTTTCTAGATAGCCCTGTATTTTTTATACAGTAACTATGTAGTGATTGGATTGTAGGTTTCTCCCTGAGCTTGCACAACTATCAGATGACTTCACCCCTCATCCCCAAAGTATGTCTTGACTGAAAAATAAGAATTTGCTGTGCGATTGTCTTTAATAGAAAAATTTATTTTTAAAAAAAAAGGATTGCTGAAGTTTCAAATCTTGTGCCTGTAAAATTCTTCCTTTTGGTGGATATATTCTTCTGGTGAACCAAATGTGATCACCAACAATTCAGTACATTTGTAATTCCTAATTATCCAAAGAAATGTGTTTGAGTGTTAACTCTATGCCAGAGACGATTTGGTCTTGTCATGATTTTGAATCTGCTTGGACATTTGATGAGCTCCCTTGGTGTTCAATAAAGATATCCTGTATGATTCAGTGAAGTTTCAAAATGACACCAAGCAGTCTGTGATTTACTTATTGTCAGAATTGTTGATTAGTCTGTCTCTTATAACCTCATATCTATTTTTTTTATTAATTAGAGACAGCATGTTGATGTTTGAAGAGCTTTCAGAAATATTCTCTGATCAAAATAACCACCTGACAAGTAGAGAACTGCTAATGAGGGTAAGGAAGCTATTATAGTGGGGTGTTAAATAAAGTGCTCATAATGAATTAAACCAGTTACTGACTATTGAATATTGGACTCCAAAGAAGCACCTGGAGCAGTCTGCTTTGTTTCAGATAGCCTGGCTTGGTCAGGTTCATCAAATGTTTTAAGCCTTGGTACAAATAAGGGAAGTGGCTTTTCTAAGTTTAAATTTTAAATTTAATTTTAAGAAAATGTTTTTAGATTGAGACATACAGCACAAAGAAAGGCCTTATTTTGACCCACGAGTCCGTGCTGCCCAATTTACACCCTATTAACCTACACCCCTGGTACATTTCAAGTGGTGGGAGGAAATCGGAGCCCCCGGGGAAAGCCCACACAGTCATGGGGAGAAGGTACAAACTCCTTACAGACAGCGCAGGATTCTAACTATGCTAACCGAGAAACATAAGTTGAATTTATATAGCCTGTGATGTAACAAGTGTATTAGGAATCTATCTTGGAAATTCTGTCTTTTTAATGTGTTACTAAATGGAAATTGTGTCAATGTTTGACTTTATGGCTTCAGACACTGTGGTCCTCGTATTTAAAAACTAGATGGAACACTTGTATGGCAGTTCCTGTGTGTAATTATTTGTTCAATTATATCCTTTTATTTTTATTCCTTTATTCTCAATGATAACAATTACTTGCTGTAGGAACCAGGACACATTTATCATCCACAAGTGTATTTGTAGAATCTTTTGAATATTAACTCCCTAATTTCATAAAATCACATTATACTACAGGTACACAATCCTTTATCCAGAACTTTTAGGGAACAGTGTGTTCCGAATTTCAGATTTTTCGGGATTTCAGAACAAAAGCCAACTGCCCCAGATATAAGCCCACCTGAATTGTGATGCTGTATCCACCCCCTTACAGTTGCACTGGCATCTCTTCCCCCCCCTCGCCCGCCTGAGTCGCGCTGCCGTCTCTCTCCCCCCCCCCGCCCACCCGAGTCGCGCTGCCGTCTCTCTCTCCCCCCTCGCCCGCCCGAGTCGCGCTGCCGTCTCTCTCTCCCCCCTCGCCCGCCCGAGTCGCGCTGCCGTCTCTCTCCCCCCCTCGCCCGCCCGAGTCGCGCTGCCGTCTCTCTCCCCCCTCGTCCGCCCGAGTCGCGCTGCCGTCTCTCTCCCCCTTCGCCCGCCCGAGTCGCGCTGCCGTCTCTCTCCCCCCTCGCCCGCCCGAGTCGCGCTGCCGTCTCTCTCCCCCCTCGTCCGCCCGAGTCGCGCTGCCGTCTCTCTCCCCCCCTCGCCCACCCGAGTCGCGCTGCCGTCTCTCTCTCCCCCCTCGCCCGCCCGAGTCGTGCTGCCGTCTCTCTCCCCCCTCGCCCGCCCGTCGCGCTGCCGTCTCTCTCCCCCCTCGCCCGCCCGAGTCGCGCTGCCGTCTCTCTCCCCCCTTGTCCGCCCGAGTCGCGCTGCCGTCTCTCTCCCCCCCTCGCCCGCCCGAGTCGCGCTGCCGTCTCTCTCCCCCCTCGTCCGCCCGAGTCGAGCTGCCGTCTCTCTCCCCCCTCGCCCGCCCGAGTCGCGCTGCCGTCTCTCTCCCCCCTCGCCCGCCCGAGTCGCACTGCCATCTCTCTCCCCCTCCCCTCGCCCGCCCGAGACGCGCTGCTGTCTCTCTCCCCCTCCCCTCGCCCGCCCAAGTCGCGCTGCCGTCTCTTTCTCTCTCTCTCTCTCTCTCTCTCTCTCTCTCTCTCTCAAAAATAAATGTCGGTTTTTGGAGCTTTCCGGAGTTTAGATGTCCAGATAAGTGATTGTGTAATTGTACTGTCACCTGATTCAACTGGTTTTGTGCCTCTTTAGAAAGCTGTGTGGTCTTGCATTGATGAATGCATTCAAAGGGTTAAGGTGTTTATATTCACAACTGCTGAGTATGAATCACATTGTTAATCTTTCAATATGACACTCAGAGAGTTGTGAGTGCCTGGATTGCCTTGCCAGGGATAGTGGAAGAGGCTGAAACATTGAGGGCATTTAAGAGACTCAAACACATGGTGGAAAGAAAAATAGAAGGTTGTGGGGTAGGGAGGGTTTAGAATTTTTTTTTGGAAGGAAAATATGGTCGGCACAACATCAAGGGCCGAAGGGCCTGTACTGTGCTGTATTGTTCTGTGTTCTATGACCAGGATGTTCTGAAAATTCATCAAGGCTGATTTTTTTTTCTGAAAACTTGGCTAAATAACCAATTTCAGACTAAACGTGAATGCTTGCTATCTTGGTAAGGAAAAAAGAAGCAAATCACATTTAGTTGAGAAATTTGAGAGGTGTTTATTTGGTTATGTAATATTTTACTATCAATAAAAGAATGATCTTTTCATTTTGCTTGCATAGGCAGTATGACATCAATTAAGTTCAGCTGTTTGTCAAAGATTCACATGCAGGCAGGTTATGCAAAGGACACACTGACAATTCTAGCCTTGGCCCTTTGTCAGGCGTAAGAAAAAGCAGGCAAGTGCCTGAATAAATGGTGGAGGAAGGGTGGGGTATGAGAGGAAAGGATGGAAGAGAGAATGGGAGGAGCACAGGCTAATAGGTTAATGTGGCTATAGGTAGGAGGGTAGAAAGGAAACCAGCAGAGAAGGGATAGGAGGAGAGGATTGAGGGTAGTTCTCTGATAGAAAAAGGGAAGGGGGTTGGAGGAAAAGAGTCAGAAGCTTGGGGAATAGAGAGACTCGCAGAAGGGGGTTAACAGGGATTGGCGAAGTCGATTAGTTGGAGAGCGCCCAGATAGAATATAAGGTGTTGTTTCACATTGTGATTCACATCAAAGCTTCCAGGAAAGGTAAATGGACAGTCTCTTTTCCATGTCTTTCCACATACCCCACCCCTTGCTTTCTTGCAGTCCAGATATTTGACCAGTTGCTTTCATGACTGCCCCATCTATCCAAAGAAAATGATCTTGCCACCAATGCCCATCTCTCTTGGCCTCCAATTTTTAAACAAGCAATTCACCCTTCATTTATGTGAGTGTTCTTTGGGAATTAGCATGAAAAAGATGGGAAGTTAATAGAAAGGGGAAGGGTGTTGTTTTGTCTGGGGAAAGGAAATCCACACTGACATCTTAGCTACCTAATGTTTGAGAGTGTTTTGAGGTAGATCTTGAGGGGAGGTACCTTTTTCCTTTTTGTACCTGGTGTTTTTTTCACATCGTTGTGTGCTTATTTCCTGAAGCACTTGGAGCTGAAACAAGATTGACTTTGCTGTTGAAATATTCATGGATGTTAAAAATAGAATGGTAATCAGAAGTCAGACCAGTGGTTAAATTCCTGAAGCATCTTTTCCTTATTCAATTAGAAAAGACATTCATTGCAGATTCAGCCATTCAGTGTAGTGGAGCATTCGGAGCCATTTATCCTGCAGAGTTACTCATTCTAATACCCATGATCATCTTTTCTCATTAAGATGACAAGAAGCCTCCAGAATATCCCCTACGTTGCTTGGACTGGACTAATCCATGGGGAAAGTCTTGACAACTGTCTCATAGAGGAATGTGTCTGAACCCTTGCACATTTTTGTGCCTTCCCCACCATTTCTGCAGCCTAGTGCTCTTTCTGAAACCAAGATGAGATGTTTTTCTCCTTTTGTTTCCCCCCCTCCCACCCAATCTAAAACAAAATAGAAATTCTAGTGGGTCAGGTTGATGAAAGGCAAAATGTTGATCTAGTTTCTCTCTCCACGCTAAGTGCATTCTGTTTTACTTCATATTTTCAGTGCTTGCAATAATTTGCATTTCCATAAAATTAAGTTACTCACACTCAGCAGTCGAACTCAAGTAACCATTCTGCAATCGACTTGCATTGGCTTCCTTTCTCTGAACCTCTCCTCCAATTTGCACATCCCTCAACAATCTTATTCTACTTATCTTTTCATTCTATGTTCCTCCTTCTATGGCATTGCTTCTCTTTTATCAACTCATTCAGTTCCTTTTCTATTTCACTCTTCCACTTGCCATTTACTAATTAATCCTGGTATTAGCAATGTACAAACTTGTAGCTGAGTTACCATTACCAGTCACATTGTTCCGAGTAGGGAAGAGTGAATGCATGTGTTCCATTTTAATTCCACTTCTATATCAAATGTAGCTGGTGTTTTCTTTTGTGTTTAAAGTGAAACAAATGCACTCATTCCTCTTTAAACAATATCAGATGCAACCTTTTGCATTAATGTCTCTGAGCCCAACTGACTCTTCTACCATCTCTCAAGATGCTTTCCTCAGAATTCTCCTGATCCCGTACCATGCTGCTCTCTTGTAGCCATCTTTTATTTTCTGATTGGAAGCCAGTTTGGCTACACAAAGCTATTCATTGTTGAGCTTGGTGGCAAGGAATAGAACTGTCCCATATTTACAAAACTATCCTGTAATATGTATAAGTAAAAACACAACATTGGAGAAACTCAGCTGGTCAAACAGTATAATTTATGTCGCAAGGATAAAACCATTGTTTTGTACTTGAGCCTTTCATCAAGGTATGAAAAAATGTCAGCAGGTGACCGAACAAAACGATGGAGGAGGGCTGGGGCAGGGGATAAGAAAGAGGTGGATAAGGAGGGCACAGCAGCAAGCAGGGAGAGGAGGTAGGTCTCTGTGAATAGAAGGGGAAGGGGGTGGTAAGAAGACAAAGGGAACGGAGAGAGAACAGAGAGTACCAGAAACTGGAGAAGTTGGCGTTGATGTGATCTGGTTGGTGAGTGCCCAGACGTAAAATCAAGCGTTATTCCTCCAATTTACTCATGGTCTTGGTGGGTTAGTACATGAGGCCATGGACAAACATGTGAGCATGGGAGTAGGCCTTAGAGTTAAAGTGGTTGGCCACTGGAAGGGGGCTGTCACTGATGTGGACAGAGCGAAGGTGCTCAGTGACGCAGTCTCCCAGTCTGTGCCCAGTATCTTCTATGAGTAAGGTCCAAGTTTCATAGTAGTTTGCAGTTGGAGTTGCCGTTGCAGGACTGTGATGTACAGCCTCAGAGTGTGTCATGGAATTACTCTATCCTTATTAGGTTGGAAATTGAGGAAATGTTCTCTGTTGAAGTGATGATGTTTTCCTATTATACCTTTTTAATGCACTTAAGGGCCTTACCTTTTGCTGTCCACCAGTGTGGTGAGCAACCCAAGTTTGGAAGCTTGCAGAAAGTCAGAAGTGATTTCCAGCATAACAATTTATAACTCCCCTCCATCCTTCTAGGAAACGGATTAGAAAGCATTGGGATGTAAATACATAATGAGATCAGACTACAAGCCAGAGAGCAATTATTTTTGTCAACAACAAAGCCTTTTTTGGATCATCAGAATTTCTCCCAGCAATTAAACCCCCTCCCATTTCTGTGCATTTGGATTGGTGTTGTCCATTTTGCACAAGGCTATTCTCTGCAAGGTTGCACTGAAATTTCACGACAAATAAAATTCTGGATGTCATGGATGGAAATATGAATTTGTCTTGCAGGCTGTTTTAAGGATTTAGAGTTGCAAACCTGTAGGAAAAATGAGTAAAGAATTAACTTTGTTTCAGTTGAAATGCGCAACATTTGATTGAGGAGAATTATTAATTGGTAAATAGACTAATTGCTTTTTATTTCTGTACTTTCAGGAAGGCACTTCAAAATTTGCAAATCTAGACAGTAGTGTGAAAGAAAACCAGAAGCGGACTCAGAAGCGGCTGCAGTTGCAGAAGGACATGGTGAGTCATTCCTTTATATTTGCCATCAGTTGTGCACTATTGTTCCCAAAGAAAATCTCACCTGGAAACAAACATCTCAAAGTTGCAATTTGCAGCTGTTTTGCTCTAAATCTGGCAATTTACCAGTTCTTAGAATTAAATGAAAGACTAGTTACTGCTGATTTTTTTTAAAAAAAAAAGCTTTTGGCTTGGTTGAAAATTTAAAACTATTTATCATGTAAAACTATGTGTCCGTAATTTGGATCAAAATGCTCAACATGTTGATTGAATATGACTGAATGGCTGGTCTGCACCTTCATTTTGTGTCTGAAATATTCAACTGTTTAATTTCAAACTGATTTAGTTGAACAAGAAAAAGAAAACAGTGTGATCGAGACCTTTGGAAAAATATAATATCCAGCATGTTCAGTGTGAGTTGCATTAACTTTCCACTATTTCGTAGGGAGTTATGCAAGGGACTGTGCCTTATCTTGGCACCTTCTTGACTGATCTGACAATGTTGGACACTGCGCTTCCAGATTACGTTGATGTAAGTGTTGCTGCATTTTGGGATTCCTCCTTTGGTAGTTGCTATCTTTACAACATCAGTGAAAATCCTCAAAGTGGCAGTGAAACCACTTGTGAGACAGATCAAAGAGGGCCTGAGGGAGGTTACATGCATTCAGTAATTGAATGCAATATGAATCAAACACTGAGTGAAGTTACTAAAATTATGAAGTAGGTGCTCATGTGTATGGGCTTTTTAAATTGCAAACTGAAAATGTACATTGTGGAGCTTGGGGAATTTTGTTAATTGGACATCCTGCTGCATTTCATTTTCTTATTCCCAGTATTGATTGTGTGGTGTAAATGACTTCACACAGATCACATGTTCTGCATAATTTATATATTAAATCATACTGTTATTTAATTTTGTGATGATTTGGAAGCATGTTGATGTGATTTGTAATTCAACTGCATCTGTCATCCTGGAGCACTATGAACTTCAGTACAAATCAATGTTTTTTTTTCCCCCTCCTCCTCTAATTTCTAGGGTGGCTTGATCAACTTTGAAAAGCGGCGAAGGGTAAGTATTGAATTGCTACATATCACATCATTTTCTGAAATGTGTGTGGAGGAAATGTGCTTTCAAATCTTACTGAGGATCACTTTCTCCAAAATTAATGACTTTAAATTATGTCATACATAGAATCAATATTCAATACCAGAGGATTGTGATAGAGGGTTTTTGGATGCATTGAGACGAATTGTGTAACCCAGTGGTTCTCGGCCTTTTTCTTTCCACTCACATCCCACTTTAAGTATTCCCTATGCCACAGGTGCTCTGTGATTAGTAAGGTGTTATGTGAGTGAGTTATGTGAGTGACCGCAGAGCCCACGTCACTGACAAAAGACAAAGGAGGAAAAACCCAACCCCAACCCACTAATTTTCCCTTGCAACCGTGTCTGCCTGTCCCGCATCGGACTTGTCAGCCACAAACGAGCCTGCAGCTGACGTGGACATTTACCCCTCCATAAATCTTTGTTCGCGAAGCCAAAGAAAGGATGTGAGTGGGAAGGGAAGGTTGATAATCACTGTTTTAGTTGTACCTAATGGACTCGTTATGTGCACCGTTTCATAACTCCAAGGGAAATGGGCCAATGATCATTTTTCTCAATAAAAATATTTCAATAACAATTGGGTTTAGAGCAGTGGTTCTCAACCTTCCCACTCACATACTACCTTAAGCAATCCCTTATTAATCATAGAGCACTGATGGCCTAGGGATTACTTAAAGTGGTATGTGAGTGAAAAGAAAAAGGTTGAGAACCATTAGTATAACACCTTGAGGAGGTAACAAAGTATTGTAGAAGAGAGAAAGGAACAGAAATCTATTCAGAAAGAGTGAGATGAAGTTCAAAGTCTGCAAACGCCAATATGGATCACTTAACACATTCTGTGCCTCAGTCACTGACAGCAGCCTGTATGAGACTGTTGAAGGACGTCAAGGTGTGAATGGTATTTGTCCGTAAACTATAGATTTTACTCTTCAATATTTCATTACTTCCAATCAGAAGGGAGATGCAAGTCCTGGTCATGCCTTCACGAATAATGTAAAGAGGAATGCAGTAGTACGATTTTTTTCTCTACTTTTACTACATGCTGGAAGGAGGTAAAATGCCCTGGCTACTGATAACAATATTCATCCACTGACATTCCATCCAGAGCACCAACACGAGGCATTGATATTTAGTTTCCAGGATGATAATGTGAGCCAGAATTTTAGTCTACTCTAGTATGTAAGATGCAATTTGTACCATACCCTGATTTCATATGTATGTAAGATGCAATTTGTACCATACCCTAATTTCATATATGGTTTTGCAAGATTAAGTAGGATATGTGAGGCCCAAGATTAAATTTGGGGTCATGCTATTTCATTAAAACCAACCTTGTCAGCAGCTGAACTATGAAGTGCATGCAAATAGGTTTCTTGAACAACAGATATCAACAGTAACATGTACCTCAAAATTGGACTGTTTAGCACCCTTATTACATGCATGCTGTTCATTTGAAATTTTGTGCATGTTTCAAAATGATTATGGGCACTGTTGAGAGTTCATTAAAGGATCGACGCTCTTCCCATCATTTCTAGCAACAAGATGCAGAACATGCAATCTTTGTCCAATTGCCTTTGGAAATTGCCTGTTTTAATAGTACTTGGGGTGGGTGTTCGGTGAGACTCTCTTACCACCACTACTGTTATGGTCTTTTACATGACTTGCTGAGACACTTGTGAACTGTGAAAAACATTCTGCCATTTTTTTTTAAGTATATATTTTTTCAATGAGGAGGGATACAATTAGGGTGAAATTCAATTTCTGGGCAAAGCTCTTTTCAGTGTTGGATTTTGAAATGTTCTCTTTTGACAAATGTAGCAGAAAACTTAGAACTAATGAAAAGAAAGCATTCAGATTTCACAGTGTCCTTGCTCTTCATTTCTGGCTACAAGCCGCCATTGTGTTCCACATCAATCTTACCATGAGTAATGAGTTATCAGCCTTTGCTTTTCTATTCAATATTTTGTTGAAATAAGCTTACAGTTATCAAGAATGTGTCTTCTTCTCAATTTTTTTAAGCTTATGTGCCTGTAATATATGTTTGATTTTAATTGCCAGCACAGGAATTGAGACTTAAAGCAATACTGGGATCAGTCAATGCACGTATTCATCAGTTACATCGGTACACTTTCACATATCTGTGGGCCTTTGCAAGTGGATGCATTGACAAGCAAATAGTCTTTTTTGCAAAAGTTTTACCTGATGTTACTGAGGAAGTAATGTTTTTCTCTCTTTTTCCTTCACAGGAGTTTGAGGTAATTGCACAAATTAAGCTGTTGCAGTCTGCCTGTAACAGTTACTGCATCAGTCCAGTCCAAAGGTTTCTCAAATGGTTCCACAGTCAGCAGTATTTAACAGATGAAGAAAGGTAAGAAGCTTTCTTTACAGTCTATTCAGGAACGTGTTGAACTCGTGTGAGACTTTAATACTTCTTCAAAGGTTCAGACAAACAGTTCATTTACACTATTCTTGATCTCTCTGTCTCCATCTCAGGAGACAGACTTTCCACCAATATATTTTACAAACCCACCAACTTCCACAACTACCTCAATTACACTTCCTCACACCCAGTCCCCTGCAAGGATTGTATTCCCTTCTTTAAATTTCTCAGTTTCCACTGGATCTGTTCCCATTATGAGGTCTTCCAGTCCAGATCATCTGAAATGTCCTCCACCTTTCACAAACGTGGCTTCCCCTCCAACTTCATCAACTTAACCCTTACCTACATCTCCATTTCCTGCTCATCTGCCCTGGTCTCCTCTGCCCCCAGATACAACAAATGCAGGATTCCCCTTGTCCTTACCTCCCACCCCTCCAGCCTTTGCATCCAATACATTATCCTCCATAGTTTTCGGCACCTACAATATTATCCCACTACATCTTTCTCTCTCCTCTCCTCTGCATTTATCCTTCCCCTCCCTCCCCCTCCCCCAATCCCAGCACCTTCCCTTGCCCACACCTCCTTCTTCACCACAATTCGGAGCCCCAACAGGCTATTCAAGTGAAGCAACATTTCACCTATGTATCCACGGGAGTGATCTACTGCATCCAATGCTCTGCTTGTGGCCTTCTCTACTGGGGATACTGGGCCCAGATTGGGAAATCACTTTGCTGTTCACATCAGTGACAGGGATCTCCCAGTGGCTGATCATTTCATTTCTGTGTCCCACTCCCATACTGAGATGTCTGTCCATGGCTTTGTGTATTATCCCACCAAGACTCCCTGTAAATTTGAGGAACATCATTTGATTTTCTGTCTGGGCACTTAACCAGATGGCATTAACATAGACTTCTCCAGTTTCTGCTACTTTCTGTTCTCCCTCCCTTCCCTTTCCCTTTGTCTTTGTACCTCCAGCTCCCCCTTCCCTCTCTATTCACCGACCCATCCCTCCTCCCCCTGCTTAGTGCGATGCTCCCCATCCCTTATCCACCTATTACCTCCTGCATTTGGGAGCGTGCTCCTCTCTTCCCCATTCCCCCCTTCACCATTTTGTTCAGATGCCTCCTGACTGATGGGCACTACCAGTTGCCCCAATAACCACAAGGACAAAGACCGAGGGGAACGATAGGCTTTATTAGACAGAAGACTTGAGCTGGCCTGGATCCAAGCTAGGGAAGTGCAGGGAAGGGAGAGGTGACCCGACCTTTATGGCCTAGGCCACAGGGGAGGAATCCAGGGGATAGTGTCATCAGGGGGCAGGCCAGCTGTGCCTTTACTGGCCAATGACTATATATAATCCATACCATTACACTGACATTTTTCATACCTTGATGAAGGGATCAAGCCCAAAGCATTTGTTATGTATCTTTAGTTATATGAAGTACACTGTTCCATCTGCTGAGTTTTTCCAGCATTGTGTTTTTACTTTAACCACAGTGTCTGCAGACTTTTGTGTTATAGTTCATTTACTCTTTCCATCTCTGTATGCTTCCTGGTTGCACTAAGCACTGGAAGTTCAGTTTGCTGTATCTGCCATTGCCAAGAATTCTCCAGCTCTATTGAATGTCCTGCATCCAAAATACAATTTTCAGTTCTTTTTCTTCTGGGGCAAGCATCTTGCTGAATGCCCTGGATAGGTAATGATGAACCCCTTCTGAATTTCCCATACAACCAATATTCCTCCTGTAGTTTCCATGTGGAAAATATTGGGCTTTGAGCTGCTGCACCTGTCAATCATTAATCAATGAAATGAGCCCTGTTCTTTTGCCAGAGAAGCAAATGCCTCTTGGCAAAATAATCAGTTTGCAAGCTTTTGAGCTTTGCAAAATAATTGTGTTAAAAGCATCCATCGGAGACTTGTCTAAATTGTGTTTATCTCCGATCCTGTAGCTATAATGTGTCCTGTGAAATTGAGCCTACCACTGATACCAGTCCCACATCTCCAAAGCCCAGGAAGAGCATGGTGAAGCGACTCAGTCTGTGAGTATAATAAAATAACACCTCAAAGGGCACTGCTCTTATTGATTTTCATATTGATTCCAAGTGCACCATTGTGAAAAAGCCTTTTGATACATATCCCTTTCTATCTTGGAACATAAAAGCTTGTTTGATACAGTGTGTAATTTGAAACATAGCATGAGTAACATACTTGGATGAATAGGTAACTTTGGTCTCTAGACTTTTCTGTGTATCAAGTTTGGGACAACTGAAAGTTTAATTGATAAATTGCTGTAGGACTGTAGAAAATTAAAAGGGGGTGCTTGAGATTTCATGTGTATGCCAAGCAAAAATGGAGTAAGTTGGCTCACTCCTGCTTCCCAGATGCTTGATCCATATTCACCAGGTTATACTTGGCTTCACCTGGCACTGACTAAAACCAGTCTCTGACTTCACTGTTTCCTCAGCACAACTCCTTGCATCCCCATGCTATTCCTTTAAAAGGGAAAAGAATCCCAATGCTACCAGTTAAGCTCTATGACCCTTGGTCATTAACAGCTATAACTGTTTCTGTTTCAGGACCAGCTCCATTATTACTTTATCATGTGCAATCAGAATGAAAGAAGTAAACTGTTCTGTCTTGCCATTTCTGTGCTCTGTTTTATTTCCTCTTCCCTCCCCAAACATACTTTAGTTATAACCCTTTCCTTTTCCACAATTGGATTCACAAGAGTGCCCAGCAATATAGAATTTCAGTGATCATAATGTGCACATTGGTGAATAAACACATGGGGAACTGAAGGAATTCAGATAAATGAATAAAACCCACCTTTTGAAGATCCTCCTGTGAGACCTGCAAGCAGCTGGAAAATATCATCCAACTTTTTACTTCTTCAGTCGTCCATGTCTGAAGCCTCAGTATCCCTTTCAAAGATTCTTCCATGTATATTGTAAGATTGTTTGAATGTACGTCTCTTGTTGTCGCTGTTAAGATACTTTTCCTGAGGCCAAGATCAATGGCCTCCCGTGGATTTGCTGCTCATTTTATGTTGGAAGCCCATCTGTGCTAAATGGACAGATGAATATGGACAGCAAAGGGTGTTGAGTTGTAATTTGTCTCTGCTTGATCAAAGCCATCTTAGTAAAACTGCTGATTTACTATTTTTACCTATTCCTGGGGGTGAAACTCATGGGCAAATCAGTTATCCCTCCTGTACTGCAATTCTTTTAAATAATTAAATAAGTGATGCTCTACATTCATGATGTGACAGTTGAGAAGACGAGCTATTTTTGCCTTATGCTGGTTCATAATTAATAACTGCACCATATTTTTAAAGCAGGTTTGGTGTTGAAGCATTAATTGTACCATTTTGTTTCACATTTAAAATACTCAATGAAACATGGTGGCCTCTTGATTTATATGTTGAATTTGCCTCAGACTTGCTGCCTTATTAAGTTATTGGAAGCTGCAGTGCATTTTAAATTAGTATTATTTTTCCATTTTACATCGTAGGCACTTCTCTTTCTCATATCTAATTGTGATATAAACAGGCATGACATTGTGATTTTTACTGTGTGACAAGTGAATGAGATTCACTTGTGTTAGAATGGTTAATTTCAAACCTGAAGAGTTAATTAATTTAGCAGAGTTAACACTTAATCAACAGGAACAAAACATCTCATCTGGATCAACTCTCTATGCAGGGTTGAGCTTGCATTGAACTTAAAAGTTCCTCAGCCAGTGAAGCATTAAAAATAAGATGTGCCTGCCTTATTGATTTGATGTACAGTCCCATATCACACCTAGAAGATGGCGGCATCTATGAACGGCAGCAGTCACGAGGGGTTGCAGACTCCAGGGGAGCGGAGGACTAGCACAGGGCACCAGAAAACAGGGAGACCATCCCCTGTCTGAGAAGGAGAAGCAGATGAGATGACCCAGAAGACGGTGACCACAGCGGTGGACCAATGAGGGGTGACTGCGGCTGAAAGACCAGCGCATGCAGCGTGGCTACAGGTGACTCAAGGCGAGGGACCCATGGAGGCTGTGGGCTGCTGGAGATTACTAACGGGGGACACGCGCCGGGCTGCGGACTGCTGGAGGCTGGCTCAAAACTGGCTGAAGTGGCTCCAGGTATCAGAACCGGACTACGAGGGAGTGCCAAAGGGTTCTTGACTGTTTCAGATCTGAAGCTCAGGTTGCAAATGGTTTGGATGGACTCTGTGTGGTTGCGAAGGCTGCGGAAGCACTGGAGATGAATCTATAGAAGTAAATCACAAAATTCTGTAGACACTGTGGTTGGAGTGAAAACACAAAATGCTGGAGAAGTACAACAGATCAAATAATGTCCTTTATGTAGCAAAGGCAAAGATACATAAGCAATGATTCAGGCTTGAGCCCTTCATTTAAGTATGAGAGAGTTCTACCAAGCGTCCAAACAAAAGGGTTGGTGGGGGGGCAAGGCAGGAGATGGTGGGTGGAGAAAGGAGGGAAGGGACAGCATCAATGGAGGCGGGGGATGGTGGTGCTGCATGGGTGAAAGAACTGGAAGGACAAGAAAAGGGGAAGGGAAAGAAAAGGCAGACAGATTTAATGGAAAGCAGTAAAGTCAATGTTCATGCCATGTGGCTGGAGGGTGCCCAGATGGAAAATAAGGCATCGTTCCTCCATTTTGCGGGTGGTCAGGGTGGGGCAGTAGATAATGCCGTGGACAGATATAGGAGCGCAGAACTGTGGCTGTGGTTGCAAATGGAGCGGAGGTGTTGAGCGACGCGATCTCCTAGTCTGCGACTGGTCTCACCGATGAAGAGAAGGCCACAAAGGGTGCACCGGATGCAGAAAATAAGTCCTCTGGATGTATGTGTTGCACCTCCTGTGGGCACAGAGGAAGGTGTGATGGGTGGGGAGGGATGCGTACACGAGGGAATCGTGGAGAGAGTGGTCCCTGCAGAAGGCCAAGAGGGAAGGAAAAATGTGTCTGGTGGTGGGATCCTGTAGTAAGTTCTGGAAATTGCAGCAGATGATGTTTTGGATGCGGAGGCTGCTGGGGTGGTAGGTGAGGATGAGGGGGATTCTATGTTTGTTGCGTCTGTGGGCAGAGGGGGCCAGGGTAAATGAGTGGGAAATGGAGGCGATGTGGGTGAGGGCCGAGTTGATAGTGGTGGAGGGGAAGCCACTCAGTAACTGCGGAGAACTCTCTTTTGCTTCTCTTTCTCTGACTGTAAGAGGCACTTCAGGCAATTTCTGCTGATGGTGAATGTGTCTGCCTTACAGCAGGCAAAAGCAATTTCATGTAATATGACACTGTTTTACAATACGACAATAAATTGAATCTTGACCTGCTGACTGATGCACAAATACCTCTTCTTAACAGAGATCAATGTCCATGTTGAACTTGGTTCCTGGACTGCTGTAAATGCTGCATTTCAGGTTCTCAGTTTAGACATAGCCAAGAAATGAGTACTCACAATGCACTGCAGATTAAATATTATTTCTGTACTGCTTGATTTGCTTTGAGCTGTGGACTGAAGTCAGCAAGGTCAATGGGACAGGAAAAATAATCAGTTCACATTTTTCATTGGTATAGCTCTACTTCAGTCCACCAATCAGGGAGCAATATGGGCCAGGTACTTTGCATACAAGTAACTCTACCCCAGTTATAGTTGATAGTGGGAATATGAGATGCTACTATGTTTACACAGGGCTCCCCAGAAATATTTCTACATTCAAAACTATTGAGCAGAAAAATCATTTGCATTGACAATATCAAGCTCCGATAGGGCAAAGACCCTGTGCTTCAAGTATCCTTGTCACAAAAAATATTAAACCATTGGGGTATCCCTGTTTTATGTTCAACTTGAACATTTTTTGCACTATAGCTACTTCTAATTTCCTTTCAGACATTTTACTGATTGATCCCTGTCCCTTGTGCAGGCTGTTTCTGGGGGCTGATGTCATCACAAATAACACACCAGCAAAGAGCTGTGAGCAGCCCAAGTCCCCTCCAAGTGGGAGTTCTGGAGAGAGCATGGACTCGGTTAGTGTTTCATCATCGGATTCCAACAATTCTGAAATTGAAGAGACATGCACAACTCCAACAGACACTCCAGAAGGGCCACAAAAAAAGGTAACAGTGAGGCATTCTCCTTGAGAAACATGTTATGCTGGTGGTGGCAGTCTAATCTCTTGTAATATAGCTTGTTTTTTGATTAAAAAATTTACTTTTAAGGATGGGTAAAATTTGTGAATGAAGATGTATCGTACTAATGTTCTACTTTAGTTACATTGGCCAACAATTTTTTTCTAAACATTTGCTTCCTGAAGAAAAATTGGGGATAGACAACTTCAAGCTGAACACAAAGATAATTTCAGATTTGCTGTGGGGCATCAGATTGAAATTTCACATTGAAGAAACATTAAATTAACTTTTATTGAATTTAGTGGGTTTAATCACATAATGAGGCTGACACATTGCATTAGCTCAACTGACCTAAAAAAATGTTTTTTTTTGCTTATTTTCATTTTTACTCAGCATCTGATGCCTCTCACAATAGTGTCCAACAATAGGCGACCAGCATTGATTGATTCCAATTGCCATTTTTCCATGGTTTCAATGTTCTGGTGAACCTTTCACCATGTTCTTCACTGACTGCACTAAGATCACCAGGGAAGAAGTCCAAGTGCCAATACAGGAAATTAATTTTCAATGACATTTTTCATGGTTTTGTATGTTTAGAGTAAACTTAAAATATAACAGGAAATCACAAAAATAAGTTATATCTTAAAAAACAGTATGTGATAGGAAAGTTTTAATGTGTTTTTCATGATCAGCAATCTGGAATCCATATAACATGCAAAAGTGTTCAGTCAGTAAAATCTTGATTGTCCAGTATAATGTTTTTTTTTTAAATCCTCTACTTCATGGGTTATAGTAAAATCAGTGCATGATCTGTGGCTGAAGGAGATAAGTCCACAAGCAGTAGTTTGGATTGAAAGCTCTATATTTTGTGACAAAGCTGGGTTCTGCATTTTCAGCAGGTTCCTTCTTGACTAATACTTTCCTGCTAATTGACCTGTTGTTCAAAATCTTCTCTGTAGAGGGACATTGGTTCATGGGAGATTATCAGTGACCTGATTAATTGTTTTCAGCAGAAAAAGTGTATTACCTGCTTCCGAGAAAATTTAGCAATTTAGTCTCTTAACAGATGAGCTATCTATTAATGTAACTCTTTAACATTCCAGATCTGCCTTCAGTATTAAAGTCCTCTTTCTGTTTATGGACTTTTCTAATCTTTATTTGCTTCTCCTGTGGCATTGCCTCCAGGTTACTGAAATTTGTGACCAATGCTTACATGCCAGCTAAGAACTATATTTGAGACTGGAGATTTTGACCATGGAAATTCCTTGTTCTCTGTGAGCTGCCACAGCAGTCAACTGTGCTTACCTCCAGGAATGCCCGTTTAAGCAGATAGACAAATGCTTCATTGGTTCTGTCCATCAGGCAGGCAATCACTTACCCATGGGACTTGATTTCAATTTTTGAAAACATGAGCTCAAATCTTCAAATGGAATTCCTGTATTGAGCTTGCTCTGTACTGCAAATCCAGCCTGCAAATAAAAAGATCTATCAATATTGTTTTAATATTCAGTGGGCTGTTGGAGCTATTCATCAGGACTGATTGTTGATGGTAGTAAGGAGATTGGACAGAACATTGCCACTCTTCTGTTGGAGTGGTATTATTAGCTTTGGGTGGGCCCTTCATGGCACAATAGAAGAAGCAGAAAATTGTATCCTCTTTGACAGGTTTCTTTTTTTTTCAGTCATCTGAATCTTTATCATCATGTTCATCTCTTCACTCAATGGACACGGCCTCTTCAGGAGTCTCCTCGTTAATCAGTACGGTCTCATCGTCACCTTCGTTCCCCCACAATCCTACGCTCCACAAGCGCTCTATCTCGGTGACTTCCTGCAGTTCAACATTGTCACTTCCTGTGTACAACCAGCAGAACGAAGATGCATGCATCATCCGGGTGAGCCTTGAGGACGACAATGGAAATCTGTACAAAAGCATTCTAGTAAGTGCATGGAGGTTTTTTCACGTCAGATTTGTGCTGCAGAATGACTACGGGTGCCTGGATGTGCAAGTCAGACTTCCTTTGTTTAAAACAATGACGTGAGAATGGTTTGTTAGCATCTGGACCAGGTTAAAATGGAAAGGAAACTCTGGGTGTTGGAATCTTGAAGAAACAATTTGAAGCTGGAGAGAGGGGCTCAGTGGGTCCGGGAGCATCCATGAGGAGAGACCATCTTGATGAGGGTTCTTGAGCCAAAACATTGACTGACCCATTAATGCTGCCTGACCCACTGAGTCCCTCAAGATCTCCATGTTCAAAATAGCCATGCAGTTGCTGTCAGTACTAGTTTTCCAAAACATTAGTGCTGTTGTCGTCATTTGTGTCTATTTCAGTGTTTTTCTCAGTTGTATTTGTTTCCAGCTGTAATCTTGTCATTTTTTTTTCCATGAATGATGCAGAAGCAGCAGGGTTGGATTCTTTACCATCAGGCAGCAACTTCTGAGCAGCCACATTGCTAGTTAGTGGGCGTAGAGGATAACATGGGTTTAGGGTAATGGTTTCTTGATGACCAGGGTGTTGGTGCTTCCTTGGAAACAGTTTCTGTGCTGTATTGCTTGAGCACAACAAATGACGTGCACCCTAAGATGATTCTGTTTCCCTCAAATCTGCTTTCTTCTCTGATTTATTGTTTTGAGAAGTGGTCTGCATCTGACCGCTGGAGTGTTTTCTAAAGTGAACTCTGTTAAATGCCATTTTCTTGACCTATCCTGTATTTTGCATTGGAGAAAAGTAATTAAAACATAATGTTAATTTGGGTTGATTATTTGTTCACATTATGATCCTTTGGAATGTAGTCAAAAGAGGTGGCAAAAAATCAGGGGGGGGGGGAAACAATCCAAATGTCGATTGGATGTGCGGTTGATGGGTCCTGAGGCAGAGGTTGTTCTCTTCAATTTTCTGCCTTTAGCTTTTTGATAGATAACTGATATTATTTAATTACAAACTGAAGCCAAGATTATTGCAAAGGGTTCTGGGACATTTTTTTTTTGATTGGGTCAAAATAGCCTCTTGCTGATTTTTCTTGTGCGGGTGGATAGAATGAATATGGAGCCAAGGGCTAGAGTTCTCCATGGGGAACTCTCCCCAATTTTGTTGCAATAAACAAAACCGATCTCTCCCTCAGTGATTTCCCTCATGGGATCCAGTCACGAGGTGAGAGAAATCAGTTTCTAATATCACATTGCAACATTTATTCACCCATCCTCCACCTCATCACCCCCCACCACCACCCAAGAAATGATCTTTAAGAAACTAGTACATTCTGACATTTCAATATCCTGTTTACCCAAAATAATTCCATAATTACCACAGCTGTGAAGTGAATATAAGATTTTTCACTCGATTAAGGAACTGAACATTGCTAAATGTCTCGAACATTTTGTTTCTATTTTATCAGTTCCATTTCATTATCTTTTGTATGAACAAGAATCACTGCTGGAACACACACTGCAAAAACAGTATTTAAAATCTGTGTCTTAGCTAATAAATATTAAAAGCAGACTGTATTAAAAATAAACTAGTCTGGTGAAATGAAATCCTTCTGTACAATTTACTCGTGCCAATGAGAGGGAATAGCTAAAGCTTTCAACAACCCAGGAAGAGGAGTAATGACCATTATAACCAGGCATGTAATGGCAAACCTTTTATCAAAAATGACACGTATAACATTCACTCACTGGAGTTTGTTCTGTGATGCAAGCAGCTGTTATTTAAATCCCATCCCCCCTCTCAAAACATATTCCTAAGATATAAAATAAAAAGTAATAATTTTTTTTTCTTCCTCTTCAGCTGACCAGCCAAGACAAGACTCCTGTTGTTATTCAGAGAGCCATGTCCAAGCATAATCTGGAAGGAGAGCATTCAGAGGAATATCAGCTTGTACAGGTCATCTCAGAAGACAGAGGTGAGGCATGAAAATTCAAAAGCCAGCATTTTCAACTGATGTTTCTTAAGACATTGGAGAAATCCAGCTTCTTGTTGAACTAAATCCATGAATATCCGAAAGGTCCTGTTTCGAGTGGCTTACATTATTGCCAAAGCAATAAATTCTCCATTTTGAGCCTCGACTTGCAGTTCTATAAAGCAGTAGATTTGTGTGTATTGTTGATGATTTGCTGCAGCAGTTATCTCTACTGTTGAATGTTTTTTTTAAGAATTTGAGTTCACTGCTGGCCTCTGGTGCTGTGTTCTACTTGTAATCATGCAAGTTTCATCTGGGTACTTCAGTTTCCTTCCACATTCAAGAATATGCCAGTAGATCAATTGCCCTCTGCATGTTAGTCTAGTATTGGTGGGTGGCAGAAAAAATCATGGGAAATTGATGGATGTGTGAAGGTTACTAGGAATTAAGATGGATGGAATTACTCTGGGGAAAAATGGTGGCCTCCTTCATCACGTCACTGTTAAATCATTTGGATCATAATATCATAGTTGTTTAGTTTTGATTTTATTCCTCTAAAAATTCATTGTTCTGCTGGAGTAAAATAAATCAGTAAATTACTTTGCTTCTGTATCTAGCCAGGGCAAGAGAATTGATTCTGATCCTTCAGCTGCTGTTATAATTCATGCTCTGCTCTGGTGAAAGTGAATACTGTATATAAAGCATATGAAATTCTACATCAAATTCATACCTTCATAGATGAAACTCTTGCAGCTTTTGGATTCCTAACTTCACAGAGTTCTCCAAGTGCCTATGATATTTATTCCAGTAAAACTGTTTAGAAATTTATGGTAGAACCCACATTTAATTTAAGATGGTGGAGTGACTCATTTTGTGAATTACTGCTGAAATTTTCGTGATGCCTCTTTCTCTGGTGCTTGTATTAATTGGTTTTTTTTTTCTTCTTTTCGACTATAAGACATAGGAGCAGGAATAGGCTGTACAACCCTGTCATTTAAACATGAGCTGATCCAATTTCCAACTCAGCCCTACTGACCAGCTTTTTTTTTGATGACCTGGCTAATCAAGAACCTATCAATCTCTGCCTTAAACACACCATTCACCTGTAGCAACAACTTCTACAGATTTTTCTGAAATTCCTCTGCATCTCTGTTCTAATTCTGAACTTCAATTCTGAAGTTGCGCTCTCTTGTCCTTGATTCTCCCACCACCATAGGGAACAACCTTTCTATGTCAACTAAAACTATAGAACCATAGAACATTTTAGCACAGAAACAGACCTTGCAGTCTTTCTAGACTATGCCAAACTCTTATTCTGCATAGTACCAATATACCTTTCCAAATTCTTTTTAAATGTTACAATTGAGCCCGCATTCACCACTTCAGCTGGCAGCTCATTCCACATTCCCACCACTCTGTGTGTGAAGAAGTTCCCCTAATGCTCCCCCTAAACTTTCCCCTTTCACCTTTAACCCATGTCCTCTGTTTTGTATCTCACCTAACCTCAGAGAAAAAAGCCTACCTACATTTACTCTGTCTATACCATTCATAATTTTAAATACCTCTATCAAATTTTCCCTTTCTTCTACATTCCAGCGAATAAAGTCCTAACCAGTGTAACCTTTCCCCCTAGTTCAGTTGCTGAAGTCTGGACAATATCCTAATAAATCTTCTCTGCACGCTTTCAATCTTATTGATCTCTCCTGTAGTTAGGTGACCAAAAATGCATACAGTGCTCCAAATTTAGCTTCACCAATGTCTTGTACAACTTTACTATAACATCCAAATTCCTGTATCCAATATTTTAATTTATGAAGGCCAATATGCCAAAGGTCTCTTTATAACCCTATCTGTGTTATCAGGGAATTATGTATCTTTATTCCCAGATCCCTCTGTTCTACCACCTTCTCATTGCCCTACCATTTACCATGTAAATCCTTTCTTGGTTTGTCCTTCCAAAATGCAACACATCACACTTGATGTGTTCCATCTGCCATTTTGCAGCCCATTTCCAGCTGGTCCAGATCCTTCTGCAAGCTTTAAAAGCTTTCCTCGCTGTCCACAATGCTTCCAATCCTTGTGTCATCAGCAAACTTCCTGATCCAATTTACCATATCATCATCCAGATCACTGATATAGATAACATCTGAGAAACAATCATCCACCACCACTTCCTGGCTTCTCTTGCTTAGCCAATGTCGAATCCAGATTAGGACTTCACCGTGAACACAGTGTCTGAACCTTCCTGACTAACCTCCCATGTGGGACCTTGTCCACGAAGACAGCATCCACATTCATCAACATTCCTTATATCCTCAAAATTCTTAATATTGATTAAACATGACCTACCAAGGAAAAAAAAATGTTGACTTTCACTAATCAGTCCTTGGCTATCCTACTAGTTGTATATCTGATCTCTTAGTACGCCTTCCAATAACATACATGTTGTCAGGCTCACCAGTCTATAATTTCCAGGGTTTATTTTGGAGCCTTTATTAAACAACAGAATGTAAGCTACCTTCCAATCCTCTGGCACCACACCCTTGGTTAAGGACATTTTAAATATTTCTGCCAGAGCCCCTGCAATTACTATACTAGTCTTCCTCAAGGTCTGAGGGAATATCTTGTCAGGCCCTGTGGATTTATCCACCTTCATTTTCTTTAAGGCAGCATGCACCTCTATAATCTGTATAGGTTACATGACCTCACTGTTTGTTTGCCTTTCTCCATTGACTCTGTGCCAGTTACTTGTGTAAATAGTGATGTAAAAAAAAATCCATTTAGGATCTCCTCCAACTCTTTTGGCTCCATATATAACTGACCCCTTATTTTTAAGGAGACCAAATTTGTCCCTTAATATGCCTGCAGAAACACTTAGGATTTTCTTTCACATTGTCTGCCAAAGCAACCTCACACCTTTTAGCCTTTCTGATTTATTTTGAGTTTTTCTTGCTTTTTTTAATGCTCCTCAAGTACCTAATTTGCTCCTTAATGCCTATATCTTCTATACACCTCTCTCTTCTGAACTAAATCCCTCAAAAACAAAGGTTCTATATGTCTCTTTTCCTTCCCTTTAATCCTGACAGAAATATACAAACTCTCAAAATGTCACCTTTGAAGGTCCTCCATTTACCTCGCACATCATTGCCAGTAAACAACATATCCCAAACCACACCTTCTAGATCCCTTTTCATTCCCTCACATTGGCTTTTCTCCAATCTAGAATCTCAACCCAAAGCCCAGACCTATCTTTCTCCATAATTACTCTGTTCATGCGCTTCAACATTTGATATGTTCCAGTGAGATCCTCCCTCATTCTCCTAAATTCCAATGAGCGCAGGCGAAGAGCCATCACATGTTCCCAGGATGATAACCCTTTTATTCCCAGAATCTTCCTTGCAAACTTCTTATGAACCTTTAATATCAGCACTTTCTTTCTTAAATGAAGAGCACCAAACTGCTCACATTACTCTAAGTGAAATCTCACCAGTGCATTGTAAAGCCTGAACATCACAGTCCAGCTCTTGTATTCTATTCCTCCTGAAGTGAATTTGCTGCCGTCACTGCAAGTTTACCTTTAGGATATCCTGGACCAAGACTCCTAGATCCTTTTACATCTGGGAATGTTCAATTTTCTCCCGATTTAAAGAGTAGTCTGTCCACTTATTTCTTTTACCAAATTGCATGACCATACACTTTCTGACATCATATTTCTTTTGCCACTTCTCTATCCATTCACATAATCCATCTAAGTCTTTTTGTTGCCTTCCTGTTTCCTCAACATTACCTGCTACTCCTCTGAGTTTAGTATCATCTGCAAAATTGGCCACAAAGCCATTCATTCCATAATCTAAATCATTGATATACAACGTAAAAAGAAGTGGCCCCAACACCATCCCTTATGGGAACACTACTAGCAACTGGCAGTCAACCAGGGTATGATCCCTGTATTCTGACTCTCTGCTTTTTGACCATCAGCCAAAGCTTTACCCAGGCTGGTATGTTCCCTGTTATACCATGGGCTCTTGTTAAATAGCCTCATATGAGGCCTTCTGAAAATCCAAATAGACAACATCCTCTGCATCTCCTTTATCTAGCCTGCTTGTCACTTTTTCAAAGAATTCCAGTACGATTGTTAAGCAAGATTTTCTCTTAAGGAAACCATGCTGGCTTTGGCCTATCTTGTTATGTGCTTCAAAGAACCCTTTAAGCAAATCTTTGACAAACTACTCCAACATCTTCCCAACCACTGGAGTGCAGCTAACTGGCCTATAATTTCCTTTAGTTTCCATTGTAAATACCAGTAAATTTGGCCCATGAAAAAAAGTTGCTGGAGAAACTCAATAGGTCTGTGGGGGGAATGGAGAGTCAACATTTATGATTTTTAAATCCTTCATCAAGACCATTACAACACCTGCCTGAACTGCGTAGTTGCTCCAACAACTCTTTTTTACTCTAGCTTCCGGCATGTCCAATCACTTGCACCCAGTAAAACTGGCCATTTGCTATTAGAATGTCTTAAAAATCCATCTGTTCTTTAGAATGTAAGGATCTATCCCAATCTTGCATTGTCCCTACATCAGTCCTGTTGCCTCCTGAAATGGCCAAGCTTTCCATCTCCGTTTATTTAAAAGCAAAATATGTCAGAGAAACCGACCATCACAAAACTTTGGCAGAACAATGGCCCAGATAACAAATCTCACTGTTGCTGGAGTATACTTATGTGAAAATTGATTTACATTGTTATTGAACTGATTCAAAGTGATGCTTTTCTCTTGTATTAACCTTGCAACAACAAGGTCAGAGTCATCACCAAGCCATTCATAATTCTATATCTACTTCAGTATGTGTATGTAGACTTGTATCCAGATAGCAAGATTGCCATGTAACTGTGTATTTTCTCTTTCCTTTCCAGAGTTAGTAATTCCGGACAATGCCAATGTGTTTTACGCAATGAACACATCTGTGAATTTTGATTTTATTCTGAGAAAGCGGAGCCTAAGTAAGCAAATTAAGCTGCGAAGTCGATCAAGTTCGACACTGCCTAGAGCAGCCAAAAAGGGAATAATGACAAACCGTCTGAGCAAAGTTACGCTGTGAGGGGAAGCTGACTTTGATGCATTGGTCTTTATTAGAGATGGACTCTACCATGCAGTATTGAGAGCCTTGGAATGTATGTGAATAAAATCACCGAAGCAGTATTCTACTTAATTTACCCAACAACATGGATGGCATTGATCAAATTCCAATCTTTTGAGAACACAGTGCTTGTCCATTGTTGAAATGTTTTGCACATCAGCCTTGTTTAGATTAGGCTGAGCTCTATTCAAGCTGGAGAATCATTGCCAGGCTAGCCACAGTCCCAATGTAGTTCATTTATTTACTGATCCTGTTGACTAATTGTGGTCAAGTTGGCTCTGATTCCCGCAAGGTCACATTAGAACTAGCGAACCCACCCCTCACCACCATTAGCCAGTCTGGCCAGATGATGAATGCTTTTGGAAAGTGTTTGGATTGGCCTTTTGAACTCTTCAGCCAATGTTTCTAGCCTTCCTCCTCCCCACTTAATGATTTAACCTTTTTTGGATGCCTTCAACGAAGGACAACTGCAAGAAATAATGAAAGAGGGGTGTATTGTTGCCAATGTTGCACTTGTCTTGAAATCCTTGTCAGCTTTATACTGAACTGTTATTTTGTATGTACATTTGTAAATGTAAACTGATTGGAAGCGGCTGCAGGAGCTATCACAGACACAGAGGGGACCAAATTATCTGGATTATGAATATTATAACCATTTTTGTTCTTCATTTTATCTGTTTTGCAACTAGAACTGCCATTATCTTGTGGGTCATGCCTACAGTAACCGTATAAAAGAGTAAGCAATACTTTGTCCAGGATTTGACAGACAAGAGCCTAATCAGACACTTTATTATTAATCATTTAATTTTAGTGCAATCACTTCTCAGGTGTCAGGTATGTTCACTTATTAGGTATTTCCCAACAAAAACAAAAGTAACATAAATGCAAAGAATGTCTTAACAGTATTTGGGTCCTTTTAAATTTGGTTTTGCACTATGTATAAATTAACTGACACAAAGTGCTTGAAGCACTTTAACAATTTTAGTATCTTTTGCATAAATCCACAGTTCTGGTGTCTACGTGCCTATGAGCTGCAATGAGGAAATGCTTTTGGGAGATCACAATTTTTGATCTGGAGGCCTGTGTTTTTCCCTTGTCTTGTAGATCTGGCAGAACAGTGTAAGTGATTAATTTATCAATTGTCCACGTCACCACCACTGAGAAAGGTTCAAAATCTGGGCTGTGTCTGTCAGCACTGGGCACAGATGTTAAAAGAAAATTGTCCAATGTTTTGGTGATCTTTCCGAATGTACACTTTTGTAAATAATTTTCCATATTCCTTGTATAATTGTATGATTTGTTTTAAAAAAAAGTTACTAAAATAAATTTCAATGCATTATTTTTGATTTTTGATTTCAATGGGTGGAAAGTTATAGAATATTTAAGGAAAACCTGATTGCAATTACCTCTGGTTCTCTGACCATAACTGTCCTGTGTGTTTTGGATGTTAAGACTTGAGCTCGTTGAACCTTGTCATCCAGACTCTGGTGTGGATTTTGGGTACCTGCAGTTTTACCACCTTTAGAAATATTTGTCTGAAACACCGACCAGATTCTCCAATGATCCAGTGGCTGGTTGAGAAGTGCTGGAGCTGTTCACGCATTATTTAAGATGATACTGACACACCACCCATCTCTCCAATTTTAATTGCATGTCCTAAAGGATGACATTTGGGTTCAAGTCATTTTTTTCATTTAATTTCTGAATGGTCAAAAATATTCACTGAAATGCTACGGGCAATTGATTTTAAAAACCTTCATACATCCAGCTAGCACATTGCATTTTATGATTATTTTTATCTTCCCAGGATGGGCTCCAAGTTGGTTTAACATTTGCCTTTCATCACTGTCCAACCTTTCTTGCTTCCCATATCCTCTCCTAATTGTGTGTGCCTGTGCCAATTTATCACAGTCAGATTCAAAGTCATCTGAGGTTGATGAAATTTGAAATCCTGTGCTCATTTCATGGCAGATAAGGTTTTTTTTTAAAAAAAATGAAACTTGCCCCTCTAAAGAAATCCCAAAAAGTTAAAAGCTAGATTCAAAATGTGCATAAATATATAAGTGAATAAATTGTTTTTGCTGAGATTTATTATCATTGAATTATTTCTGATTTTTCATCTTCTAAGTTGTTTTTATCCCACCATATTAAATTGCCTTAAATCTAACATATAGACTTCTGGTTGCCTGCAACATTGAGTTACAGTAGCAATCTAATCTTCCTGCTTACTTTACAGTTCTTTCTACAACTAAAGTGCTCCACATTATTCACCTTTTTTTTTCTTCTACTTTTAATCGCATTGAAATCGCTGCAAGTAAATTTGGGAAGAAAGAAGAAGTCCCAACAATCTGACTATGGAGGCTATTACTAAGGTTCTGAATCAGCAGAGACAGTCTTGAACCGGTGATCTTAAAGAAGTCTTGGGTCAGATTAATACTAAACTTGATCAAGCCCAAAAACTAACTAAAGAACATGATGAACTTTTGACATCTGCTGACCAGGAATTGAGTAACTTAATTAACCATGTCGATGAAGTGGAAAATACATGCTTCAGATTAAGTGACAGTAATTTGAAACAAACAGTGAAAGTTGATCGAGAAGGCAGGAGTTGACGACAGAACTTGCGTATTCTGAGTTTGGCTGAATCTGCAGAAAGTGGGCAATTCACAAAATTATTTTCAGAGTTGCTTTACGAGATCTTTGGGAAGGAACTTCTATTATCTTCCCCAATGATTGATAGAGCTCAACACTAAGACGACTCCTGCTCAGAGACAGTGTTTAGTTATTAATTGGCCACATCATTATCAAATAAGTCTTTGATTTGTGAAGGCCATTGAAGAGGGACACTTGAATATCATAGCCAACATATGAGAATTGTAGAAGATTACTGTGCCAAAGTCATGATGCAGTCTGGCGAATAAAGAAGTTATATCGGAGCTGTACAAATGTGGTTCAAACCCTTCCCTGCTTTATCCTGTGCGTCTCCACATTACACTTTCTAATGGTAAGAAGAAGTCCCCTGCTGAAGAGGCTCAGAGCTACCTAGAAGATCTCAGTATTACATTGTACCCAGTGGGAATTAATACTTGAAGATCAAGATGATTGACTATTATTGCTTTTAAGGTTTTCACAATTTATTATAAAATATTTGTTGGTCGAGGACTGGTTGGTTTTTTTTAAACCTAGGAAACTTTTCTATTTTAATTTGCTTTTTTCTGAGATAATAAATTTACTAGGTGTCATGTCTCTTCTGTGAGCCTAATTCCTTGATACTAGGGTTGTTTTCATGTAAGTATTTTCTTTCCTTCTCTCTTTATTAAGTACATTGAATTATTAAATTCTGACAAGAAGAATATTAAGAAATATCTATTCATTTATTTTTCAGTAATATTGGTTCAAATTTTACGTTATTTATTTATATAAATTTAAATTAATGAGAAATTTTAAAATAAATCATTTGATTGTAGTCATAATAGTTTGGAAGAATTATAGTTTGGAAGAACTGCATATATTTACAATAACAGCAATTGAGCTAATGGTAACAAATCCCACAGGGATAATTAATTGAGTGTGAAATGAATTGTTTTGCTAAGATTGCTACATTATCTTTAGCAACTGTCTGGGTTGATGAGGGAGAGGTGAGGGGAGCATATGAGATTTCTTTCTTCAAGGTTGTTTTGGCTTTAGGAATTTGCTTCAACTCTGACTTTGACACAACTTTTACAATTTATCACCAGTTTCTTATTTCTGCTTCAAAGCTGCTACCTGGTGGCTAGATATTAGTTGTTCTAAACAATCTATGTTAATTATGGAAAATTCTGGATAGTTTTAATTTCATTAGTTGGAATGTAAAAAGTTTGAATCATAAAGTTAAGAAGAATGAGGTATTTTCACATATTAAACAGCTTAAAGCTACTATTGTATTTTTACAAAAATTGCATATCCATAGTTGTGATAATTGCCAACTTATGACAAAATGGAGGGGGAAGCATTTTCATTCCTCTTTCCAGGCTAAGGCTGGAGGGGTCAATTCTTATTAATCAAAATCTTCCTTTTGTCCATCACAAAGTCCTATAAGATATAAATGTTCAGAATATCATCGTTTCAGAGAAATTGGATAATAAAATGCTAGTTTTTTTGCGAATATTTGTGCCTCTGATGCAAATGATGTGGGGTTTTTTGAATGTTTTTTTTTCTTCCTTACCCAACTTGAGTTTATACTCTCTAGTTAGACTCTGCTTTGGACCATTCATCTCTTAAACCTGCCATAATAAGTAAATCTGCCTCATTAATTCATTCTTTTTATCAAATTATGGTATATCTGATCTTTTACATTTTCTTTATCCAAATAGTAGAGAGTATTCTTTATTTTCACGTGTTCATCGAACTTATTCATGAATCGATTATTTTCTTCTTGATAATTAAAGATCCCACTGCCTCGTTCCTGTAGTTACAAGCTTCTGTAACATTAGATCATACCCCTGTTGTGTTATTTATGACTCTTCCTGGCCTTCCTCAAATAAAAAGGCATTGGCCTTTCAATTCAAGTTTATTATCAGATAATGACTTTGTGACATTTATGGAGAAGCAGTTAACTTTCTTCTTTGATGCAGCAAAATGGTGGAGATTTCTATTTTGATTGTTTGGAATGCTATGAAAGCTTTTTTTGAGAGGGCAAATTATTTCTTACACCATGAATATAAAAAGGAAGATGAGTAAGAAAGATTAGAAATAATTAAATTAATCAAATGTGTGACAGAGTATATAGATATGTTTTTGGGAGATAAATTGGGAAAGGTTTGTTGAGTAGGTTGCATACAAACACTTTAAAATAGATGGTATTTGAAATACTGGAGTTCTGCTAATGCTAGACATAATCAGCCCCATGGGTTTTGCAAGAGCTTTGGAGAGTGCTCAAGAGACTTCACGATTTGTTTACAAAAGGCAACAGATGAAAGATCTTGTCAGAGCTGCAGATAGTCTAGGGAGAACTTGCTATTCTAAGAGGGTCATGTGGTTTTGCAAGCAGACAGAGTTCAACAGGCTTTCTCAGAGAGAGAGAGACAGACAGACAGATCACTTCTTCGGTGTTGCAGCTAATAATAGCAGCTGGGGCTGGAAAAGGACAAGCTGGAAAGCTTGTGGAAAGCCTGTTTGGAAGATGGTCTGATCAAAGCCCTTGTGATTCTACAAGAGGAAAGGACTGGCTGTCTAATGTTTCATTTGGAATAAGTGAAACAAAAAGGAACTCTGGTGACCTGAAAAAAAGAGGTTATCATCTGGAGAACCCTGAAGGGGAAAGTTTCATCAGCAAGACAATGAGGTGACTGATGGAATGTACATCAGTTGTGGATGTCCTGGAACAACAAATCTCTCTGAAAACTGACAAGAACTGTCCTATCTATTGCTGCTGGGTTTTGGGGTCCTCTGGGCTCGTAACAAATAGTTCACCAATATGCTCAAACTGAGTTATATAAAAAGTGAGTTGAATTTCTCAACATATCCAATTGAGAGCAAATTGTTGAAGAGTAAGAGTCAGTTTTATATCCATGGTGATAAATATGGCGAACTTTTAACTAACCAACTGAAAAGTTTTGAAGCTAAGCAGCAAATTACAAAGATTAAAAAGAGGATGGTAACATTACTACAGACCATTTTGAGATAAATGATGCATTCATGAAATTTTTTCTCCCATCTTTTCACTTAAAAATTCACATGTAAAATTTCCTGTATATTCAAATCATTTGACTTACTTATTCCAAATAGGGCAAGAAAAGGATTAGAGCCAAATTGCTATTAGGAACTGAAGACAAGGTACAGAAGATACTTGCCCAATAACTGGAAAATAAGGAACTTGACCAAAGCATATAAAATAATGTCCCTTCTTCAGTCTTACATCTATCACCTTTAGGCAAGAAATTAGAATAAAATTTAGCCAATTGAACTTTGGAGAAATAAGCTTGATGTCCTACTTTAAATTGCAATCATGAATGTCAGGCACATAGATAAGATGAAGTAACCAATTTCAAGATATTCCATATAGCATCAGAATATTCTTGTTGAAAATCTTGCTCCCATCGTTTCTTAGTCTTGTCCAGGGAATCACCACTAGACATCAATAATCTTCTTCTTTGGCTTGGCTTCGCGGACGAAGATTTATGGAGGGGGTAAAAAGTCCACGTCAGCTGCAGGCTCGTTTGTGGCTGACAAGTCCGATGCGGGACAGGCAGACATGGAGAATTGATAACTTTTTAGTATTCAGTTTAACATTATCAATCTTCTCTATCATCTTTAATTCCAAATCTTGAGGGAGTTTTAATACCACAAGACTCACACCACCAGGTTCAGGAACAGCTGCTACCCCTCTACCATCAGACTCCTCAACACAAACTCAATCAGGGACTCGTTTAAGGACTCTTTTACACATTACCAAGTGTTGTGAGGATAAATCTAAGGAAATACTCTGCAGTCCTTCAAGACTGAGGATGACTTGGTCCCATTCCAGTTCCAGTTGACTTCAGGGATTCTCGTATGCAAATTGGAGAGTAATTGAGTGGGGGGGAGGGGGGAGATCACCAAGGCAAGTAAGGATTTGAAACTGCAACTGCAATGGTGCCAGAAACCATGAGATCTACATGATCAAAACATGAAGAGATCTCACTTGTTTTTTTTTAAAGTGGGAGTATCTTTTAAAAGCTCCATTTTCAGCTGGAATGGAGACCATGTGCTGATTGAGATCTTCCTTTGTCATGAATGTTGGTGATTCTGCAAGTCTTTGCTGAAATGCTTCCTAATATTTCAAAAACATGTGATATGAGCACTAGTTCTTCCCCTAATTCAACAAAGATTTTAAAATGCTAAAGCAGAGTAGGTGGCAAAAATGTGGCTTCAGATCTGGGATCCTCATCTAATTGAAGTATTTCTCAGAGAACAATTAAAAGGTAAATTTGTTACATGACGGTGCATAATCGCACTTGCAGGGGTGCACAGATTTGCCCCATATATTTCCATCTCTCTACAATTGCCTATGGAATACAGAGCTTGGTAAAGAATAACAAGGGCCTTGAGGTTTGAATCTAAAACACAGCAACATATTCCAATAAATCTTATGTTTGAATGCCCTTGTAAAGCTCTCAATTGTAATTTCCAAAGTGGTCATGTGAGGATTGCAGCACTGAGGTCTTCCTGTTGGTGAAATTACTTCTTCCCAGAATTATTTTGAAATAAGTGGGGAATCTGCTTGGCATTCTTGCATGCTGGAAAGATGAAAGTGAAATGTTGTCTCCATTCTGGCTACTAAAAGTTCAAGGAGTTCTGACTAATCCCTACTAAGCAGAATGAGGGCTGTCAATTCAAGAAATTAAGCATTTCCAGACAAAGATGGAAAAAGGATTTGAAAAAAGAAATAAATGAACGTAACTGGATGGAATTATGTCGAGAAAGTATGAAAAGTAAAGTAAATGTGAGGTTTATGTTAGTACAATATAATTTTATTCATTAGCTATGTTTGATACCACGGTAGTTAAATAGATTGAATCATGCTTTTTCAATTTTATGTTTTAGATGTAGACAGGAAGTTAGTACTTTTTTGCATTCTACTTGGCAGAGTCCTAACATTAAATATTTTTGGAAATTGGTAATTTATTAGAAAGAATAATTGGAATCAAAAGGACACAATGTTGTTTTTACTGGGAGATATTAAGGAGATCAAACCTAAATTAAAATTGAACATGTTCAAAGTGAAATTTCTTAAAATTGTTTTAGCAATAGCTAGAAAATATATTGCAATAACTTGGAAATCAGATCTAGATTTGGGATTAGAGAGATGGTATGCAGAAGTTTGAAATTGCATACCACTTGAAAATAATTACTTATAAGAGATAAATACAGGTACACAATCCTTTATCCAGACATCTAAAATCCAGAAAGCTCCAAAATCCAGCAAGTGGGGAGAGATACCGGCAGCATGAGTCGGGAGGCCAAGAGACAGGCAGAGCAAGTCAGGCGAGTGGGAGACTGGCAGTGTGAGTCAGGCGGGCGAGGGGGAGAGACCAGCAGTGCGAGTCGGGAGGGTGAGAGACCGGCAGAGCAAGTTAGGCGAGTGGGAGACTGGCAGCGCGAGTTGGGCGGGTGAGGGGGAGAGACCAGCAGTGCGAGTCGGGCGGGTGAGAAGGGGGAGACCAGCAGCATGTGTCAGGTGGGCGAGGGGGGACTGGCAGCACGAGCCAGACAGGTGAGGATGGAGACTGGGTGTACGAGTCGGGCAGGCGAGGGGGGGAGACCGGCAGCTCGAGTTGGGCAGGCGAGGAGTGGGTAGATGGCAGTGCAACTGGAAGGGGTGGGGGTGGATATGGCAGCATAATTCAGGTGGGTTTAAATCTGGCTTTCCGAAATCCAGAAAAATCCGAAACTCGGGACACACTGTCCCCCAAGGGTTCCAAATAATGGATTGTGTACCTGTATCGTATGTTTTGTAAAATATAGAGCTCATATTCTGACATTCCATTTTTTCTAATAGGTCTCCACACATTATAAGATGTTTTATAGTATGGAGTACTTCTGTTCTCTTGTCCAAATAGAAATAGAGAGAGAGATAGTATAAGAGACTTTTATTTTGTAGAGGGTTAGAGGGGGAGGGGGAAATAAGTTTTTTTTTCTTTATATAGATACCAGATATATTTGTAATATGACATAATAATTGTAATTTCTTTTGTGGTTTTAAAATTTATAAAACACAAAAAGAAAGATATTAAGCATTTCCCATTTTATGAAATGCAGTTGCAATTATCAAAGATGTTGAATCAATCAAAGTTTATTTCATCTCCACAACTTGACTTACTCGAAGTGTGAATTGCTTCAAACATGGATTGGATTTGGCTGTGGTTAGTGCTCTTTCCCAATTAGGACCACAACAAGAACATTTTAAACTCGCCAACTTCTAGTTTCAATGGAATTAAGTGTTAAAGTGGGACCTTATGCAATTTCACCCACTATCTGATGTAGTGCAGCTCTCCATGGGGAGTCAGCATTTAAAACCCATGGAGACATAAAGTACAGAAACCAGTGATTCAGTCCTTGCTGACTATCAACCACCCATTTACACTATCCATCCATTGATCATTTTTAAAATTCTCCCCACATCCTCATCAGCGCTCCCCAAATTCTACCATTTTCTTATATTCTGGGAGCAATTTACAGTGATCAATTAACCTGCCAACTGACACACCCTTAAATATACAGTAAATGAAGGCTGAAGACTCTCAGGGTGAAGTTGATGTCATAGGAATGCCCCCAATAGTGCTGGTGTAGCCAACCACTACAAAGAAAACACACACACACACACACACACACACACACAGAGTGTGGCAGGTTAAGCTCACTCCTTTATTAGGGCTGGAAAGGCTGCTTTTATACTGTTCAAGTTCCCGCCGTTTTTGCTGATTGGCTGAGCCAGCCATATGAATAATAAGTGAGTGGGAACATCCATGCATATGAATGGCCTTCTTCCCCAGCTTGTTTGCTGCCCCAGCTTCTACCCCCACCGGTTCGTTATCCTGGGACCGGCTTTAGTGATCTCTGTCTGCATCTGCTGCTGTGCAATGTGCTGGCCCGATCTCCGCAATTGTGGGCCGCCACATTGGTGCCATTGAGGCCTCAAATGGTGGTTTTAAATGAACATCTCAATGACAAAAAGATGGAGAATAAATAATCCCTATTAGTTTCAACTCACTGTGGGCCTTGGAAAGAAGGGATTGAATATAAATAAGAACTTGTCACAGAATACAACTATCAATGACATTTTAAATGTTGACTTTAAAATATTTCTCCAAATAATCAAAGGTTTAATGTCAAATTGACATTGCAAACTGGTATTGAGCAAATGCAAAACTTGGACTCTGGATAACCATATAACAATTACAGCACAGAAACATGCCATTTTGACCCTTCTAGTCCACACCGAACTAAGTACTCTCCTCTCGTCCCACCTACCTGCACCCTGCCCATAACCCTCCATTTCCCTTCCATATCTTTCAAATTTTTCCTTAAATGACAAAATTGACCCAGCCACTACTACTTCTCCCGGAAGCTCATTCCACACAGCCATCACTCTCTGAGTAAAGAAGTTCCCCCTCATGTTACTTCTAAACTTTTGCCTCTTAACTCATGTCCTTTTGTTTCAATCTCTCCTACTTTCAACAGAAAAAGTCTATCTACATCAACTCTATCTATCCCTCTTATAATATTAAATACCTCTATCAAATCACCTCTCAAGCTTTTAACGCTCCAAAGAATAAAGACCTAATTTGTTCAATCTTTCTATGTGATCTAGAATCTGAAACACAGGTAACATTTTCATAAATCTTCTCTGCACTCTCTCTACCTTGTTGATATCCTTCTTATAATTTGGTGACCAGAACTGCACACAGTACTCTAAATCTGGCCTCACCAATGCCTTGAACAGTCTCAACAACACTTCCCAACTCTTGTATTCTATGCTTTTAATTTATAAAGGTCAGCATACTTCACCACCTTATTCACATGAGATTCTACCTTCACGGAATGACGCACCGTTATTCCTAGGTCTTTCTGCTCCACTGCATTCCTCAATACCCTCCCATTTACTATGTATATCCTGTTTTGATTATTTCTACCAAAATGAAGCATTTCACACTTATCAGCATTAAACTCCATCTGCCATCTTTCAGCCCATTCTTCTAAATAGTCCAAATCCCTCTGGAATCTTTGAAAACCTTCTTCATTATCCACAATTATGGTGTGTTGCTTTACTTCAAGATTGTTTGATAGAGCCACTCTTTGCTTTGGTCTTGGAATACGTTGACCGTAACCTTCTGCAACATTGTATAGGTGCCCAAATATGTTGCCAAAGGAGGTGATGGAAGCAGATCGAACAATAACATTTAATTGGCCTTCAGATAGGTACAAGAACAGGCAGAGGGACATTGACCACTTGCACGCAGATGAGATTATCTTAAATTGGCATCCCAGAGAGTCCATTCCTGTGTGAATTGTTCTCCTTGCTGGAGATTCTACTCACCTATGCACTTGGGGCAATTTACAGCAAACAATTAACCTAATCTATATGTCTTTGGAATTGGAAAGCATACAGAAGCAGAGAGAAAACTCATGCAGCCACAAGGCCTACCTGCAAAACTCTAAGTAGACTGTACCAGAGGTGAGGATTGACCTCTACTAAGCACACCACCGCATTGCTCATAATGAGTTGTTGCAGAAACCTTCTGAATTGTTCCTTTTTTATGCCCACTCTCTTCTCGAACTAACTTCAGGCCCTAACTGAAATCCACAAGCTCACCATTGGATGTGCACTCTACTCCTTTCCCTTCTCTCTCTGAATGGTTCACTGCATTAACCACACTGTCACCAAGGAAGCTGGCAGAGTCTCTGGCCCTTTGCTCTGTTGCTTTCTACTTTAATGTGGAAATAGTGATGCTGACATCTGTGGAAAAGTTTGCATGTTATAAAGTTGATTTTTTTTTTTAATGCACATCAAGCGTATATTCCAGAAATTTATTTTTCTTTCAGCAGCTGCAATCCCTTGGGATTGTAACTTTTGAAATGAACCTTGCATTACTTTCTCCCAGTCACATCATCCTAGCTCTGGTTTCTTTGGAAGTATATAAATGTCCATATGCTCCTCACTGCAGAAATGACCTCTATCATTAACAATCCAGCTGTTTCCCTTATAGGCTAAAGTCCCAGTTGAACTGGGGAGGTTACATTCTCAACAAGTCGATAAATGTGCTTGGCATTTTGATTAACATTCCTTTTAACTATGCAGGATTAATAATAAAAACTGCAAATTCTCATATGTAATATTTGTTATCTTTCCATATTGCTATTAAATTAGGCCAAGCAAGATGGAGTTTTGAGCCAAGCAGTTTTAATCATGAACAATGTGCAACAAACTAAAGTGGCGGACACAACAATGTTGCAAAGTCATGCATGTAGTTTTGAAAATGTATGTGTACAGCAGTGTAATAAGCAAAGCAATGGCAGATGGAATGTAATCTGGACAAGTATGAGATGATTGGGTAGGACATACATGAGGAATGGTAGGACACTTGGGAGTACTGAGAAACAGGAGACTTCTGGGTACAAGTTCAGGTAAATAAGGTGGTGAAGAAGGTGTATGGGATTTGATTCAATATCCTTTTTATTATGTAATAAAGACAGTGCAATATTATACAGAATTTTGTTGTTTTTTCTGCCTGAAGTGCCCCTTAAAGTCAGTGAAATAGAAGCAAAAGAAAGACCCCTCAGTATCTGTGAATTCACTTCCAGTGGTGCTGCGGCCTTACAGAGTCCAATCAAAACCATCAGTAGCCGAGCTCCAGACCCCAATTTCTGACATGATCAGGAAACCTTCAGCACCCTCTAACATCCCGGTTCCAATACCTGATACCTAATTATACCCCTTCATTAGCTGACGTGTAGAACATAAAAGTAGAAAACAGCTGAGTTCTGTGTATGGTTTGGTTTACCAAGATTGTACTGGAGAAGATACAGAGGAGATTTGTCAGGACATTGTTTGGGATAAAGCATTTTGGTTATGAGGAGAGGCTGTGTTTATTTCCTTGAAATGGAAATAACTGAGGCGACACCCGATGGAGTTATACAAAATAATAAGGAATGTAGAAGGTGAGAGACATCTTCCCTTAGCAAAGACATCTATAACCAAAGGGCAGAGATTTGCGTGTGAGTTTGTCAAATAAATAGAATGTACAGATTTGGCAACATATTTGGGCACCTATACAATGTTGCAGAAGGTTACGGTCAACGTGCTCCAAGACCAAAGCAAAGAGTGACTCTACTTTCCAAGAAGCCTAAATAACTTCAATGTGCTCCCAAGGTATTTTACCAAACTTTATAGATGTGCATCAGAAAATATTGTTACCTTGATGCATCACAGCTTGGTTCAGGAAATGCTCTGCCCAAGACCATGAGAAACTGCAAAGTGTTGTGAACACAGTTTAGACCAACATGAAACTAAGGGAAAACATAAATTTCTTTTCAAAACAATTGGTTCTGATCTGGAATGGCATAGTAGTGGATTGAGAAATGATAGAGGTCATTGAATAACTCTTTAAAGTGGATGAAAATTCAGTGCTCAAAAGAAAGATCAGGCAGAAGATGGATCTGGGGTAGGTTTGATAGATGGAAGAGTCTATTTTGCTGTACAATGCAACATACAATGGCTTTGAAAAGTTGTTTAGCAAGTCCAGAATATGTCATTGCAATGGCTAGATAAATAATGAAACTTGATCCCTTTTCCATACTATGGAGTGTGTACTCTGGTTTGCTTGTGTTTTATTATTAATCAACTTATAAAAGGCTGATATTGAAGTATATCAGCTCATATCTGAGCGGTGACATGGATATGTTCCAGTTTGCCTATCATAGCAAGAGGTCTATGGTGGATGCCATCTCACTGGCTCTACACAAAACCCTGGAACACCTGGACAGCAAAGATACATTCATCAGGATGCTCATTATCGACTACAGTTTGGCATTTAACACCATCATCCCCTCAAAACTGATCCGCAAACTCCAAGACCTTGGACTCAACACCCTACTGTGTAATTAGGTCCTTGATTTCCTCACCTCCAGACTGCAATCGGTGAGGATTGGTAAGATTGGAGCCATTGTGGACAGCAAGGAAGGCTTTCAAAGCTTGTCGGGGGAATCTGGACCAACTTGAAAAAATGGACCAGAAAATGGCAGATGAAATTTAATGCATACAAATGTGAGGTGTTGTATTTTGGAAGGACAAACCAAGGTAGAACATACACGGTAAATGGTAGGGCACTGAGGAGTGCAGAGGAAAAGAGGGATCTGGGAATACAGATACATAATTCCCTGAAAGTGGCGTCACAGGTAGATAGGGTTGTGAAGAAAGCTTCATAAATCAAAGTATTGAGTACAGGAGTTGGGATGTTATGTTGAGATTGTATACGACATTGGTGAGGCTAAATTTGGAATATTGTGTGCAGTTCTGGTCATCTAACTACAGTAAGATTGAAAGAGTGCAGAGAAGATTTACTAGAATATTGCCAGGTCTTCAGGTGTTGAGTTACAGGGAAAGATTAAACAGGTTAGGAGTTTATTTCTTGGAGTGTAGAAGAATGAGGGGAGATTTGATAAAGGTTACAAAATTATGAGGGGTATAGACAGAGTAAATGCAAGAAGGCTCTTTCCACTTAGATTAGAAGAGATAAATACAAGAAGTCATGGCTTTAGGGTGAAAGGGGAAAAGTTTAAGGAAAACATTAGGAGGAATTTCCTCACTCAGAGAGTGGTGGGAGAGTAGAATGAGCTGCCATCTGACATGGTAAATGTGGGTTTACTCTTGAGGTCTAAGAATAAATTGGATAGATACATGGATGGGAGAGGTCTGGAAGGTTATGGAATGGGTGCAGGGCAGTGGGACCAGTGGCATGATGATTTGGCACAGACTAGAAAGGAACAATGCCCTATTTTCTGTGCTGTGGTGTTCTCTGTTTCCTTCACCTCCTCCACAATCTCCATCAGTACCGGACCACAACAGAGCTGCATTCTTGACCACCTGTTCTCCTCATTTTACGTCTACAATTGTGTAACTCGGAACGACAATGACACCATCTACAATTTGCCGATGATACCACTGTAGTGGATTGTATAGATGAGCCAGCATACAGGAGGGAGATTGAAAACTTGGCTGAATGGTGCACTCAATGTCACCAAGACCACAGAACTGACTGTTGACATCAGGAAGGGAAACCAGAGTGATCATTAGGGGATCAGAAGTGGAGAGAGTCAGAAAAATTAAGCTCTTGAGAGTCACTATCTTTGAGGATCTTTCCTGGGCACAGCACACTAATAGTATCGTGAAGAAAGCACGTCAGCGCATCTATTTCCTCAGGCATTTTCAAAGGTTTGGTTTGATAGCAGAAACCCTGGAAAATTTCTCCAGATGTATGGTGAAAAGTGTGCTGACCAGCTGCCACGCAATCTGATATGGGACACCAATATCTCTGAGCGTAAAACCCTCCAAATGTAGTGGACACAGTCCAAGACATCACTGGCAAAACCCTCTCCAAAATCAAGACTATCTGCAGGAAATGCTGCGATAGGAGAGCAGCAGCAATCATCAAGGATCTACACCACCCAGCATATGATCTGTTCTCACAGTTGTCATCAGGAAAGAGGTAGAGGTGCTACATGTTACGCACTCCAAGTTCAGGAATATTTGCTACGCCTCCAACATCAGACTCCTCAACAAATTCAATCAGGAACTCATCAATCATCTTCATAAGTAAGAGTTTTTAATTTTTTTATTCTCTTGTAGCGGCAGCTACACTGCTACTGAAAGAACACACAACCAGACGGGTTGAGCTCAGTGAGCAGAAAAACTGGTTTATTGATGGCTGCCGGGCTGGACTTATACTCCCAGCCTGGACCTGGGTGAGAACCGTGCTGGGGGGCGCCAACGTCACTCGGGCATCACGTGGTTCCCCCAGCGTGGGTTTCTGAAACAGGTGCTGAGAAGAAGGGGAAACCCACAACGGCGCCATTTTGGCCGGCTGCCCCGCCGCTTGGATTACAAGCAAGGCCGGTTTGCCTGCCTAGTGGTATGCCGCCACACAGAACCACCCCCCACCCCAGAACAAGCACCAATGTCCTTTTGCCGGGCGGCCTTGCTTCTTGGACTGGGCCACAATCACTGGTTCAGTGGGGTCGAGGAGAGCTGGCTTCAGCCTGTCCACAGTAAACAGCTCCTGTCTTACGTCGATGTCCAGCGTGAATGTAGACCCTGAATGCTGGACAACCCTGTACAGCCTCTCATAAGGTCTCTGCAGAGGTGCTGCGGGTGGGCCCCGCCAAATAAAAACGTACTCTGCGGAGTGCAGCTTGCTGGGGATGTAAGATGGCCATGTGCCGTGTCTGGGCGGCAGTGGGAGTGCGAAGGAGTCCAAGTGGGCCTTGAGGTGGGTAAGTAGCTCGTGTGGTGACTGCTGAGGGTTGTGAGGCACGTTGATGAACTTAACAGGCAGTGCCAGCAGTGCGCCATAGACCAGCTCAGCTGATGACGCCTGCAGATCCTCCTTGGGCATGGAGCGGATACCCAGGAGCACCCAAGGCAGTTCGTCCACCCAGTCAGGACCGGTGAGTTGGGCTATAAGTGCCGACTTAAGCAGACGCTCGACCAACCGATTGGCCTGCGGGTGATAGCTCTATCCCCAAACTGTTGACAAGCTGTGCCCAGAGTGCAGAGGTGAACTGGGCATCCTGATTGCTGGTGAGGTGATTTGGAATGCCAAACTGGTTGACTCAACCGTGCAACAGCGCTCGGGAGCAGGAGTCCGTGGAGGCATCCGGCGTCGGGATCACCTCGAGCCAATTAGTGGTACGGTCTACCAATGTAAACAGGTAATGGTTGCCCCGGGAAACTGGTAAGGGCCTGATTATGTCCACGTGAATGTGGCTGAACCATTCCCAGACGTGCTCGAACTCTTGCACGGGCACCCTGGTGTGCCTGTGAACCTTGGACATCTAGCAATGGGTGCATCTTCTGGCCCAGCCCGTGATCTGCTTCCACAGCCCATGCCAGATGAACCACTCTGCCACCATACGGACTGTGGACCTCATGGACAGGTGCGAAAGGTCATGGATGTGATGGAAGATTTGCCTGCGCCACTGCTGGGGAATCATTGGTGCCCATGGAGACATCACACAGGATGGTGCCTTCGCCGCTAGGAGTCGGGAGGTCTCGGAACCGCAGTCCCGTGATGGCAGTCCTCAAGGCTTGCATCTCCTGGTCCTGGGCAAGCTGGTCGAAGTCAAGGCTGGGGGTCAGCACGCAGTTGGTCGGTCATGAGAGTGCATCAGCCACCACGTTGTCCTTCCCCGCCTTGTACCGAATGTCAGTGGTAAACTCCAACATGAAGGAGAGGTGACGCTGCTGGTGGGCCGACCAGGGATCCTTTGCCATCGCGAGCACCTGAGTGAAGAGTTTATGGTCAGTGAAGATGATAAAAGTCCTCCCCTCCAAGAAATAGCGGAAATGCCGCACCGCCAGGTACATGCCCAGTAGCTCAAGGTCGAAGGCACTATACCTGCGCTCTGGTGGGCAGAGAAGCTGGCTGAAGAATGCCAGCGGCTTCTATTGTCTATTCACCTGCTGCTCCAGGACGGCACTGACGACTGTGGCAGAGGCATCGACGGAGAGTGCCATATGCAAGTCGATGTGAGGGTGGGTGAGCATGGTAGCCTTCGCTAGGGTGTCCTTGGTGACCTAGAATGCACTGCAGGCTTCTGGGGTCCAGATGAGCGTTTTCTGCTTGGCTGTGATGAGAGCGAATAGCGGCTGCATGATGCGCGCAGCTCCTGGGATGAATTGGTTATAGAAGTTGACCATGCCCGCGAACTCCTGTAGCCCCTTGAGGTTGTCTGGATGTGGGAACTCCTTGATAGCGGCGACTTGCGTAGCGGCGAGTGTGGCTCCTTCGGCCGTGATGGTATGGCCCAGGAACTGCATGAACTCTTTCCCAAACTGGCACTTGGGTGGGTTGATGGTGAGGCCGAAGTCGGCCAGCCGGGAGAAGAGGGTGTGCAGGTGGGCCTTGTGTTGTGCCTGATCGCTCCTGGCAATGAGGATGTCAACCAAGTAAATAAAGACGAAATCCAGATCCCTGCCCACTGAGTCCATGAGGCGCTGGAAGGTCTGAGCAGTGTTCTTTAGCCTGAATGGCATGTGAAAGAATTCGAACAAGCCAAAAGGGGTGTTGATGGCCATCTTGGGTATGTCCTCAGGGTGCACCAGGATTTGTTGATACCCGCGCACCAGGTCAACCTTAAAGAAAACTCTCGTACCATGCAGGTTGGCCGTAAAGTCCTGGATGTGAGGGATGGGGTAACGGTCAGGAACTGTCACCTCATTGAGCCGTCGATAGTCTCCACAGGGGCACCAGCCGCCGGAGGCTTTCGGGAACAGGTGAAGTGGCGAGGTCCACGGGCTGTCGGAGCGCTGAATGATCCCCAGCTCCAGCAGATGCGAAAACTCTTCCTTCGCCACCTGGAGCTTGTCGAGCGGGAGCCGGCGTGCTTTGGCGTGAACCAGTGGATCCTGGGTGGGGATGTGGTGGAACATCCTGTGGTATGGTGAGGCAGCAGAGAACTGTGGCCTGAGGAGGGCCAGGAACTCATCTAGGATTCGCTGGAACTTCTCTCTGGGCGTGCTGATCGTGGCCATCTGTGGCTGCTCTGAGCAAAAGGTGTCAAGGCGAACGGCCTGGAAAGTCTGGGTGTCTACCAGGCACCTACCTCAAATATCCACCAGGAGGTCGTGGGCAAGGTGGAAGCCAGCACCCAGGATGGCGGTTGGAATGGACGAGACAGTGAACCTCCACGAAAATTTTCACCGGCCAATCTGGAAGTGGACTGTTTTGTTCCCATATGTCCGGATCTCTGTTGCGTTGGCCGCACGGAGGGGAGGTCCTCCAGGTCGGTTCCTGGACTTGATGGCCGTGGCCGGTATGACGCTGATCTGGGCCCCAGCATCGACGAGGAAGCGCCGGCCGCTGACTGAGTCCCACAGGTAGAGGAGGCGTGTCCTTAGCCAGCCGCTATAGCCATTAACAGCGGCCAGCCTGCTTGTTTCCCTGAAAAAAACAGGGCTGATGACACTTCTGAGCCTTGGCTCACCAGCTCTGGTGGTAGAAGCAGAGGCCAGGAGTGGATGCCGTGCCCCTGGTTATGCTCTTGGTGGCCCCTGCAGGGACCGGGAGTTCTACCGCAGCGCTAGGGGCAGGCTTGGCGTGGTCATGCCCGTGCCTCGTGACCTACTGGACCACCGAGCCCTCCGGGAAACGCTCGAGCCATAGCACTTGGGCCTTTTGAGCAACCTTCCTCAGGTCGGTAAAACTCTCTTGGGCCAGTAACGGCCGGATGTCGTTGGGCACATGGTCGAGGAAAATTCGCTCAAAGAATGGACAATTGGTGTGATCACCCATGAGCGTGATTTTCTCGTCCATCAGCTCTACCAGGGCCTGTCCCCCAAGGCGTCGAGGTGCAGCATCCAAGCGACATGCCTGGATAGCCTGAGGGATCCGGTGAGCATTCGCTTGATGGTCCCGTATTTGTCTTTGGCAGGCGGGTGCTGAACGAGGTGCATCACACGTTTGGCGGTGGCCTGGTCCAGGGCAGCAACCAAATGATAGAATTTGGTCATGTTGGATGAAACCTAGCGGAGGTGAAACTGAGCCTCCGCCTGGCCACACCAGGTCACCAGCTTCTGAACCCAGAAGTCCGGCAGCTTGACAGCTATAGCACTGATCCCAGGTTCGCTCATGTTGAGTTCAAAGACGTTTGAACCAGTCGGGGACACCAATTGCAGTGGCAGCTACACTACTAATGAAAGAACACACAACCAGGCAGGTTGAGCTCAGTGAGCAGAAAAACTGGTTTATTGCTGGCTGCTGGGCTGGGCTTAAACTCCCAGCCCGGACCTATACTCCCAGCCCGGACCTGGCTGAGAACCACACTGGGGGGGGGTGCTGACATCACTCAGGCATCATGTGGTCCCCCAACACGGGCTTCTGAGCCCAGTACTGAGAAGAGGGGGAAACCCCCGACGGCGCCATTTTGGCCAGCTGCCCCGCCGCATGGATTACAAGCGGGGCCAGTTCACCTGGCTAGTGGCATGTCGCCACACAGTCTGTATTACACAATCAGTTCATTTACATTATTTACCTATTTATAGTTCTTTATATGTTTACATCTGTACATTTTTTTTGCACTACCACTGTGGTAAATTCTGCCTTGTCCACATTTAATTGGAGAATGGGAAATTATGAGGCTATCAGGCAGGATATTGGAAGCTTAAATTGGGAACACGTTCTCAGGGAAAAGAACGGAAGAAATGTGGCAAATGTTCTGCGGATATTTGTGTGAAGTTCTTCAGAGGTACATTCCAATGAGACAGGGAAGTTATAGTAGGGTACAGGAACCATGGTGTACAAAGGCTGTACAAAAAAAATCTAGTCAAGAAGAAAAGTTTATGAAAGCTTCAGAAAGCTAGGTAATGTTAGTGATATTGAAGATAATAAGGCTAACAAAAAGTAGCCTGAAAAGGAAATTAGGAGAGCCAAAGGGGCCTTGAGAAGGTATTGGTGGGCAGGATTAAGGAAAACCCCAAGCCACTCCACGAGTATATGAAGAGTAACCGGATAAGACATGAAAGAATAGGACCTATCAAGAGTGAGAGTGGGAAAGTGTGCATGGTACCAGAGGAAATAGCAGAGGTGCTTAATGAATACTTCAATATTCATTATAGAAAAGGATCTTGGTGATTGTAGTGATGACTTGCAATGGACTGAAAAGCTGGAGATTGTGGATATTTAAGAGAAAAGAGCTTTTGGAAAGCATCAAGTTGGATAAGTAGCCAGGACCAGATGAGATGTACCCCAGGATACTGTGGGAGGTGAGGGAGAATCAACAATGGGGACAAAGGATTGGAGGGCTGTGGATGCTTTTCCTTTATTCAAGAAAGGTAGTAGAGATAGCCCAAGAAATTATACACCAGTGAGTCTTACTTCAGTTGTTGATAAGTTGATGGAGAAGATCCTGAGAGGCAGGATTTATGAACATTTAGAGAGGTTTAATATGATTAGGAATAGTCAACAAGACTTTTTCTTCATGTCTTACAAACCTGATTGAATTTTGCGAGGATGTGACTAAACACATTGATGAAGGAAGATCAGTAGATGTAGCGCAAAGTTTTGATAAGGTATCCCATGCTAGGCTTACTGAGAAAGTCAATGTACAAACCGGCCCCGCTTGTAAGCCATGCGGCAGGGCAGCTGGCCAAACTGGCACCGTCAGGGGTTTCCCTTCCTTCCAGCTCGGGGCTCAGAAACCCGCGCTTGGGGACCATGTGATGCCCACGTGACGTCAGCGCCCTCCAGCTCGGTTCTCAGCCATGTCCAGGGTGTGAGTATAAGTGTAGCCCAGCAGCCTGCAATAAACTAGTCTGCTCACTGAGCTCAACCCGTCTGGTTGCGTGTGTTATTGTGTAGCTGCCGCTACAGAGGCATAGAATACAAGGGGACTTTGCTTTGTGGATGCGGAACTGGGTTGTCTGAAGAAGGTAAAGAGTGGTTGTAGACAGGTCATATTTTGCATGAAGGTTGATGACCAGTGGTGTTCCTCAGGGATATGTCTGATTTTTATAAATGATCTGGATGAGGAAGAGCAAGGATGGGTTAGTAAGTTTGTTGATGACACAAAAGTTGTGTGTGTTGTGGATAGTGTAGAGGGCTATCAGAGGTTAGAGTGGGGCATTGAGGGATCTTGGGATCTGAGTCCATAGAACACTCAAAGCAGCTACGCAGGTTGATTCTGTGGTTAAGGAGGCATATAGTGTATTGGCCTTCCTTAATCATGGAAATGAATTTAGGAGCCAAGAGGTTGCAGCTATATAGGTCCCAGGTCAGACCCCACTGGAATACTGTCCGCAGTTCTGGTCACCTAACTACTGGAAAGAAGTGGAAACCATAGAAAGGGTGCAGAGAAGATTTCCAAGGATGTTGCCTGGTTTAGGGGGCATGCCTTATGAAAACAGGTTGACTGAACTCAGTCTTTTCTCCTTGGAGCGGTGGAGAATGACCTGATAGACGTATTTAAGATGATGTGAGGCTTTTTTCCAGGGCTGAAATGGTTGCCACAAGAGGACATTGGTTGAAGGTGCTGGGGAGTAGGTACAGAGGAGATGTCAGATGTACGTTTTTTATGCAGAGAGTGGTGGGTGTGAGGAATGGGCTGTCAGCAAAGGTAGTGGAGGTGGATGCATTAGGGTCCTTTAAGAAACTTTTGGGTAAGTACATGGGGTTAGAAAATTAGAGGGCTATGGGAAAGCCTAGTCATTTCCAAGGTAGGGACATGGTTGGCACAACTTTGTGGACTGAGGGGCATGTAATGTGCTGAAAGTTTTCTTTGTTTCTACGTTTCTAAAAATTTCTGGGTGATATATGATGTCATGTACATTGACAATAAATCTGAAATGTAGACAATATTTCTACTGTCAGGGTGAGGCAGAGCTTTTGCGATTTCCTGTTTCATTATCTTTCTATCTAGATTGATGATTTCTTTCTTTGGCTTGGCTTCGTGGACGAAGATTTATGGAGGGGGTAAAAAGTCCACGTCAGCTGCAGGCTCATTTGTGGCTGACAAGTCCGATGCGGGACAGTCAGACACGGTTGCAGCGGTTGCAGGGGAAAATTGGTTGGTTGGGGTTGGGTGTTGGGTTTTTCCTCCTTTGCCTTTTGTCAGTGAGGTGGGCTCTGCAGTCTTCTTCAAAGGAGGTTGCTGCCCGCCAAACTGTGAGGCGCCAAGATGCACGGTTTGAGGCGTTATCAGCCCACTGGCGGTGGTCAATGTGGCAGGCACCAAGAGATTTCTTTAGGCAGTCCTTGTACCTTTTCTTTGGTGCACCTCTGTCACGGTGGCCAGTGGAGAGCTCGCCATATAACACGATCTTGGGAAGGCGATGGTCCTCCATTCTGGAGACGTGACCCATCCAGCGCAGCTGGATCTTCAGCAGCGTGGACTCGATGCTGTCGACCTCTGCCATCTCGAGTACTTCGACGTTAGGGATGAAAGCGCTCCAATATTGCAGATAAATAGAGTGCAATACAGCACCAACCGAGGTGAGCAGGAGCCCAGAATGTTTTGTTGTTCTTTCATTTGGAAATTCAAGCAGAAAAGCAAATCAAAAGGTAGAGATAACATGTACTTAAAAAAAAACCAATTTGACCAGATTGGTGCAATGGTCATTCAATACTATTATTCTAAACAATTACAATTATAAAAAATCTCCATAATTTACATCCTTATGATATGTTTTGCAGCCAGGATGCAATCGCTGTTGTGTTGTTGGCAAAAGCAACAGACAACATACATGCAGTAAGTGATTGCATATTTTATGTGGATTGAATGATCTGTTTATGGTGTTTCTGTGAATAGGGATAGAAAATGAGGGAAACTGAGCTCTATTTTTTTTAAAACCATTGTTGATATGGTGAATATTTATTAATTCTGTTAGTTTTGCTTGTTGTTCCATCCTACACCTTGTGTAGAATTGTGTGCTAACATCAGGGGTTCAAGAGCAGTTTGCAGGATCATTAGCTTTCAATAGGGCTTAAATGCATGGGTCAGGTTTATTTCATGTTCTGAGCTGTCTGGATAAAGTGGTAAGGAATTTGCTATTTCAAGGATAAATTAAATTTTGTGGTTTGTTTTTGGGAAGCAATCAATGCAACTAAAATTTCTCACTGCAATAGTAGTCTTGAGACAACACCTCGAGCATTGAGTTTTGATCTCCTCCTCTGAGGAAGGATATTATTGTAATGGAGGAAGTCCAACAAAAGTTCACCAGACTAATCCAGGGATGACAGTGCATGGAAAGATTCTGAGCTCATTCGGCTTATGTTCACCAGTGTTTTGAAAAATAAGAGAGGATTTCTCCGGAATCTACAAAATTCAACAGAGGAACCTTATCAGTTCCATATTCCCTGTAACCTACTCTCTCACTCACCATCAGTTCTATTTTGATTCTTTTGCCTCTTACCTACTCTAAAGGGCTAATTAAGCAACCAACACTACCATAAGGATGTGAAGCAAGGGATTAGGGGGACCTGATATCACAGGGAGAATGTGCAAACTCTACACAGTGAGGCACTCATGCAAAATCCTATATTCCCAAATCTTTGCTTTCTCCACATGAGATAATTTAAGTTTATAATTTTTGGTTGGGACCCTACTTATTTCAGTCATTCGTAGTTGTTGAAGCCATGTAGATGACACATCATTTAATCAGATAACCAGTGTCAACAAATCTCTTCAAAATTCCACAAGGCGAATGATGAAAGTCACTGAATGCAAAATCCAGGCCAATCTGAAACTCTGATCTCAAATTTGAATTAAGCAAATAATGAAGTCCTGAGGGGTGAGTTGGCTATGATAGATTGTGAATTACATGAAAAGGAATGATGCATGCAAATCAGAATTTATTGTCATGCACAAAATTTGTTGTTTTTCTGCAGCATAAACAGGTGCAAAAATTGCTACGAATGACTTTTTTTAAACAAATAAATTAGTGCAGATAAGAGAAAGAAAATGAGATAGTGTCTATGGTCCATTGTTGTTCTGAGTGAGGGAACATTTGATGTGCCTCAAAAGCAAGGATTCTGAACACAGTCTGACAGTAAGTTATTTTATTTACAGAAGACATGCATAGGAAGATCAGAACAGGGATAAGACACACACACACACACACACACACACACACACACACACACACACACACACACACACACACACACACACTCACACACACACACTCACACACACACACTCACACACACAGACACACACACACACTCACACACACACACACACTCACACACACACACAGACACACCCACACTCACACACTCAGACACACACACTCACGCACACACACATACACACACACTCACACACACAGACACACAGACACACACACAGACACACACACACATACACACAGACACAGACATACACATACACACACATACATGCATACATACACACAGACACAAACATATATATACACACACAGACACACACATACATACATACACACACATACAGACACACACACATTAACATATATACAGACACACACATACACACAAACATACATACACACAGACACACTCATACACACATATACATACACACAGACACACACATACACACACATACATGCATACATACACACAGACACAAACATACATCTACACACATAGACACACACATACACACATACAGACACACACACATACACACATATACAGACACACACATACACACAAACATACATACACACAGACACACTCATACACACATATACATACACACAGACACACACATACATGCATACATACACACAGACACAAACATACATCTACACACATAGACACACACATACACACACATACAGACACACATACAGACATACACACACATATACATACAGACACACACAGACACACACATATAGACGCACACATACACACACACATCCATGCGTACATACACACACACAGACACAAACATACACATACATACAGACATACAGACATACACACACATACATACATACCAACACACACATACACACACATACAAACACACACAGGGATACACACAAACATACAGACACACACATACAGATCCATGTGTACATGCACACACACAGACACAAACATACATACACACCCAGACACACACATACACACACATACATACATACAGACACATACATGCATGCACATACAGACACACAGTCACAGACACACACACACACACACACACACACACACACACACACACACACACACACACACACACACACACACACACACACACACACAATAATGTAGAGTACATAGTGTGGTTACATACAATCAAGAAAAGAAACAATACAATACCTGCATCCCTTGACTCAGTGCAGGAATGGCTCTATGCTACTCGGCACAGATGCTTCCAACCCTTTAAGAGAGCACCTCACTAAATGATTTATCAACGCCATTCCACAAGTCTCAGCTGGGAGAAAAGCAGGGTGGTCCCTCACAGATGGCAAAAAGAGAAAGAGAGACAAAGGCAGTGAATTCCATTATAGTACTGGAGGAAAGGTGAGATCAGCCCTGGTAATCTACAGGGAAAAGTGGCTCAGTGTCAGCAAGATCTAATTGATTTCAAAGGCCAAAGGCTCAAGTCCAAGTTCAAAGGAACTTAAAGGGGACAATGGTCAGCTAGCCAAGTTCACATCTCTCCATAGCCTCTCTGTCATGTGATTTGTCACCCTCATACCTGACAGTGATGCAACCAGTCAGAATGGCCTCCATGGTACACCTATAGAAATTTGTATAAGTTCCTGGTTACATTCCAGATCTCACTAAACATCTAACGTGGTGTAGCTGCTGGCAAGCTCCTTTGTGATGGCATCAATGTGAATGCTTCAGCATAGATCTTGTGAGATGATGACATCCAGGAATTAAGCTCTTTACCCTTTCCACTACAGACCCCTCAATGAGGACTGGTTTGTGTTCTCTTGATTTCCCCTCCCTGAAGTCCTCAGTCAGTTCCTTGGTTTTGATACCACTCAATGAGCTGATCTAACTCACACCTGTCCCTCTTCATTGCTGTCTGTGATTCTACTGATAACTGGTGTCATCGGCAGATTTGTTGATGGCATTTGACTTGTGCCTAACCGCATGGTCATGGGTGTAGAGAGCATGGATCAGTGGGCTAAGCATGCATCCTTGTGATGCCCCTGTGTTGATTGTCAATGAGGAGGAGACATTATTGATACAGTCAGTGATCTGCCATTGCGGAAGTTAAGGATCCAAGTGCAGAAGGAGGAGCAGAGGACCAGGTCTTGAAGCTTCCTGACCAGTTCTGAGGGGATGACGGTAGTTGATGAAAAGCAGTCTGACGTACATGTTGCTGTTATCCAGGGCTGAGTGAAGAGCCAGTGAGATTGCATGTGTTGTAGAGTCATTGTAGCAGTAGGTGAATTGTAGTGGTTCCAGGTCTTCATGGCATAAATTAATTCTGGCCATGACCAACCTCTCAAAACATTTCATCACAGTTGATATGAGTGCTGCTGGGCGATAGTCATTAAGGCAGCTCACCCTGCTCTTCTTGCCGGTGTGATTTTGAAGCAGGGAGGAATCTTTGACTTCAATATTGAGAGACTGAAGATGTCTATGAACACTCCAGCTAGTTGGTTGGAACAGATTTTCTATATCCTACCAGGTACGCCATCAAGAGGGTTCACCCACTTTAAAGATGTTCTGACTGGCCTCAGTGATGGATATCACGGGGTCACCAGGTTATGCAGGTATTCTCATTGGTATTATTGGCTTCTCCTTTTCAAAACCAGCATAAAAATGTGTTCAGCTAATCAGGTAGTGAAACATCATAACTATTTATGATTTCCAGCTTTGCCTTGCAGGATGGAATGGCCTGTGTGCCCTGCCATAGCTGGTGAATATCTGACTTGAATTCTTCCTTCACTTGGAATTTAAAGATGGCCTTTGTAAATTGTACTTGGACTTCCTGAATCACCTGTGTTAAATGCATTGACCTTGCTCTCAGCATTTTGCGAATCATTTGATTCATCCACAGCTTTTGGTTGGGGTACTCACGGTTTGTGCGTATGCGAACACATTAATCCACACAGAACCTGATGAAGTCCGTGACAGCCATGGCATATTTATTCAAGTTTGAAGATAAGTCCTTGAATATGGTCTAGTCCATCAATTCAAGCCACTCCTGCAGGCGCTCCTCCACCTCCCTCGACCATACTTTTACCATCTTTACCACTGGTGCAGCAGTCCTTAGTGTCTACTTGTATGCCGGGAGTTGAAGTACAGCCAGGTGATCAGACTGGCCGAATTGTGGGCATAGGATGGCTCAATAGGTGCTCTTGATGGTGATGTAGCACTGGTCCAGTCTGTTGGCTCCTCTGGTTGTGCAGGTAATATGTTGGTTATAGTTTGTCAGAGACTTCTTCAGGTTGGCCTGGTTAAAGTTCCCAAGGCATTAAGGTGTGCTGGCTGCTGATTACAGTGCTCAGACCCTCCAGTGCCAACCCGATGTTAGCTTGGGATGGAAAGTACACCAATCAGGATGATGGGAGAACTCCCTCAGCAGAAATTCAATCTTCAAGTGTTCCAGTTCAGGAGACCAAGACTGGCATATAACCATCTCATTTGTATACCACGATGACTTGATGAAACAAATGCCACCACTTTGACCTTTACCTGATGCCGGTGTATAATCCATGCAGTGGAAGGTGAAGACCTTGGTTTGTAGTGCTCAGGTCAGCCATGTCTCAGTGAAGCACATCTCACAGCAATCCCTGATGTCCCTCTGATGCTGCAATCTGCACTGAGTTCATCCAGTTTATTTTCTAAAGATTGCACATTGGCCAGGAAGATGGTAAAGAGCAGAGACCTAAGGGCCTGGAATCTTACTTAGTTTAACCTGCAGCTCTTCTCTGTGTCTTCATGGTTGGGTCTTTATATGGCAAGTGATAACTAACATGAAAATAATTGCTATTCAGTGGATGGATTGTACACCTTGTCAAGGCAAAACATAAACAAGAGGAAATCTGGTTTAGTTTTTTAATTGAGAAGAGAGATAAAGAAAAAAGATTTGAGTATTAGGAAAGGTTCATTAATTCAAAAAAGCAGGGCCAAAGCACTGAGAAGGAAAGTGAGAGTAGAGTGTAAGAATGGCCAGTGAGAAACAAAGACATTCAAGTCTTTATAGATAATGCAAAAAGGAAAAGGTAATCTAGAAGTTAAACAAATGGTCCTTCCAAGTGACACTTGTGAATCTACAGGGGTCATCTAATGTATCCTGAGCTCCCATTGTGGCCTCCTCTACAATGGAGAGACCGTCGCTCTGTCTGCTGCAACAGCAGGCACCTCCCAGTGGCCAACCATTTCAATTCCACTCCCATGCCTACATGTCTGTCCATGGCTTCCCGCACTGCTAAATCGAGGCCACCAGCAAATTGGAGGAACAGCACCTCCAACTTAGCACTCTCCAACCAGATGGTTTCTGTGGGCTCCTTCTCTGTCTCTATCTCTTTCCCCTTTCCTCTAGCTCCCCATACCATTCCCTCTCAATTCAGAGAGATATCTCCCTATCATTTCCCATTTTTTTCTCTTCTGCCCTCCCACCCATTTTCAGCTATGACCTCTTGTCTGTGAACTGTGCTCCTCCCCTACCCTTCCCCTCCCACCACCACCCACTACCTGTCTGCTTTTTGCTCAGATGTTAATGAAGTGCTCAGGCCCAAAACATTAATTATGTCTGCTTGCAATAAGGAACACAGTGTGACTTGCTAAGTTTCTCCAGGACACTTGTATATTAAAGATTATCTAGAAGTAATGTTGAATTCTATAGATTCTCAGATATTTCCCACTGAATGGACAATGTAAAATGTAACCGAAGTGCTTAAAAAAGGAAAGAGAAAATAGGGAACAGCAGACCAACTAACCTGATCAGTTGTAGGGAAAATAATAATGCAGTAAAATTCCCTTTATCTTGCATTCAATCAACTGGAAACTCAAACAACTGGCAAAAAAAGTTAGAGGAAATAAATAAACTATTGCAAAAAAATAAGTCTGGATGTATAGACCCTGCAGGGAGCACTGAGAATTTGTTGGACATGCACAGGTTTCCCCCTCGAATGTGAAAAACCCCTCAATGCATGCGCGTTCTTTTCACTGTCACCACTTTTGTGGAGGTGAGTCAGGTTTTCAGCATGAGGAAAGTGCCAGATGGGTCATTTGCATATGCAGGTGAGTGGGGTTGCGCCAAGGGCCAGACAAGGATGCTTGCATGCAGGTGACTGGGGTGGCACTGAGGGTGTGACAGGGATGCCAGGATTAAGAGCTGTTTGATGCAATTTGCTGCTGCGGCAACTCTCCCAAAGTGTTTCCTTATCCCTGCCCAAGAGCGCCTTTATTTTTATTAGTATTAAATATATTAGTAAGACATTAACTGTAAACATGGAGGAGGGGGATAATTATGAGAGTGGTACAGATGGGATACCAACTAGTACAATATGGTTACAGCGCCAATAACTGGGGTTCAAGTTTAAATTTTGAAAGTTTTAGGAATTTCTTGATTAAAGTGAACTTTACATAATTAAAGACTACAGACGTTGTGGTCCATGTAGGGACCAACTCTGAAAACAGAGTTCAGCGGGTAAAGCACAAATTTGGAGGTCAGGACCTCCAGGGTTGTGATCTCAGGATTACTACCTGTGCCACGTTCTAGTGAGGTTAGAAATAGGAGGATAATGCACCTAACCTGGCTAAAAACATGGTGGAGGAGGGAAAAGGTTATGTTAAAATTACATGGAGTGTGAGAAGTCAAAGGGTTGAATGTGGTGGGAATTTTTTGAAGTGCATCTATTTCAAGGCATGAAATATTGTAGGAAAGGCAGACAAGCTTAGAGCATGGATTTGCATGTGGAATTGTGACATTGTGGCCATTAATAAAAATTGGTTGCAGGAGGGGCAGCTCAATGTTCTGGGTTTCCGTTGTTTCAGACACGAAAGAGCAGGAGGAGGAAAGGGGCTTTGCTTGTTAGGGAAAATATCACAGCTGTGCTCAGGCTGGGCAGATCAGAGGGCTCGTCTACTGAGGCTACAAAGGTGGAGCTGAAGAATGGGAAGGATATGACTACACTTATGGGGTTGTAATATAGACCACATATAGTCAGCAAGAATTGGAGGGGAAAATTTGTAGAGAGATAGCAGACAGCTGCAGGAAACAGAAGGTGGTGATAGTGGGAGATTTTAATTTTCCACAGTTTGACTAGGTCTCAATAGGTGATGTAACAATATTAATATTTGGGGAGAATTTATAAGATTTAGAGTAGGTCACATACATACACACATTTTAAAACAGATCTTATTTGAAAGACTGAAGAGAATTCACATTGCAGGATCTCTGGAGAAATGCACACTTTCACAAGTAGGTGTTAATTGAAATGCTTGACCATTGTCTTGCTGGAGTCATGCTGTCTATCAGTACCTCAAATGCTCACAGAAAGGTCAATTCTGGATTGTTTACCTAAGATAACAACTTGAGAAGAAAAATAAATCCTATTGTATGCTGGAGAAGGTGGGGATTTTGCAAGACATGAGTCGCATGCTCTCTTTTGAGTTTCAGTTGGAGAGAGAGAGAAATAGAGGAAAAGCTGTTTTCAAGTAACTGAAAAGTGCAATCCAGGGAAAACTGTTTGAAACTGATAAAAGCAAGTTCCAGAGCAGTAGATGGCTGGATGTTTCTCTTGAAATAGAGGAAGGAATGGAACTCTGTGGTAGCTTGAAGAAAGAGGCTACCATCTAGAAGACCCTGATGGGGCAAGTTTCATCAGCGAAACCCTGAGGTAACTAGTGGTGGTACCTCAGTTGTGGAAATCCTGGAGCAACAAATATCTCTCTCTGCAAACCCTACAAGAACCTTCCTGAGCGGTAAACATTTATCTTTCAAGCATCGAGCCTGTTCAACTTTATACATTTTTAATTCTGTGCACAGTATGATGATTGCCTGGAACCAGAGAACTTGAAAGAAGGAGAAGTGAGATTGAACTGTGAACCAAAGAACTTTTATTGAATTTACACACACATCACAAACACGTGTGCTTAGAATAAGAAGGGGGTCATTTGGGTTAGTATAGAGTATACTTTTGCTTTGGCAAATACTAGAGCGCATCGGATGCCCCCCAAAGTTCCTCAACATGGTTATCCAACTGCACGAAAACCAACAAGGTCGGGTCAGATACAGCAATGAGCTCTCTGAACCATTCTCCATTAACAATGGCGTGAAGCAAGGCTGCGTTCTCGCACCAACCCTCTTTTCAATCTTCTTCAGCATGATGCTGAACCAAGCCATGAAAGACCTCAACAATGAAGACACTGTTTACATCCGGTACCGCACGGATGGCAGTTTCTTCAATCTGAGGTGCCTGCAAGCTCACACCAAGACACAAGAACAACTTGTCCGTGAACTACTATTTGCAGACGATGCTGCTTTAGTTGCCCATTCAGAGCCAGCTCTTCAGCGCTAGATGTCCTGTTTGCGGAAACTGCCAAAATGTTTGGCCTGGAAGTCAGCCTGAAGAAAACTGAGGTCCTCCATCAGCCAGCTCCCTACCATGACTACCAGCCCCCCACATCTCCATCGGGCACACAAAACTCAAAACGGTCAAACAGTTTACCTATCTCGGCTGCACCATTCATCGGATGCAAGGATCGACAACGAGATAGACAACAGACTCGCCAAGGCAAATAGCGCCTTTGGAAGACTACACAAAAGAGTCTGGACAAACAACCAACTGAAAAACCTCACAAAGATTAGCGTATACATAGCCATTGTCACACCCACACTCCTGTTCGGCTCCAAATCATGGGTCCTCCACCGGCATCAACTATGGCTCCTAGAACGCTTCCACCAGCGTTGTCTCCGTTCCATCCTCAAATATCATTGGAGCGACTTCATCCCTAACATCAAAGTACTCGAGATGGCAGAGGCTGACAGCATCGAGTCCACGCTGCTGAAGATCCAGCTGCGCTGGGTGGGTCACGTCTCCAGAATGGAGGACCATCGCCTTCTCAAGATCGTGTTATATGGCGAGCTCTCCACTGGCCACCGTGACAGAGGTGCACCAAAGAAGAGGTACAAGGACTGCCTAAAGAAATCTCTTGGTGCCTGCCACATTGACCACCGCCAGTGGGCTGATATCGCCTCAAACCGTACATCTTGGCGCCTCACAGTTCGGCGGGCAGCAACCTCCTTTGAAGAAGACCGCAGAGCCCACCTCACTGACAAAAGACAAAGGAGGAAAAACCCAACACCCAACCCCAACCAACCAATTTTCCCCTGCAACCGCTGCAACTGTGTCTGCCTGTTCTGCATCAGACTTGTCAGCCACAAACGAGCCTGCAGCTGACGTGGACATTTACCCCCTCCATAAATCTTCGTCCGCGATGCCAAGCCAAAAGAAAGAAAAGAGAGTATAGTATAAGAATAAAGTTAAAATTTGATTCTATTTTTATATTTGAAGTTGATTAAAAACAACTTTTGTTCTGAAAGCCACTTGTCTTGGTGAATGTCTATTGCTGTTGGGTTTTGGGGTCCATTTTGGGCTCATAACAGTGAGGATTCAATTGGTTGGAGTTTGTCAAATGTGTTCAGGAAAGTTTTCTAAATCAATATACAGAAGTACCAACTAAAACAGTGGTTTTCAAACTGCCACCCTAAACTCATATTCCACCTTAAGCAATTCCTATCCATAAGTTCTCTGTGATTAGTAAGGGATTGGTTAAGGTGGTATGTGAGTGGAAAGAAAAAGTTTTAAAACCACTGTTTTTATCGTACCTAATTATTTTTGAAAATTTTATTTATTAATCATAATAAATCATACAATAAAAATATAAGTAAGTACATAATATTTCACCCCATATAACCCCCACCCCAACCCTAACCTACCCACCCCTCCCAACCCCCCCTCTAAACTATCCCAAAAGAAAAAGATAGAGTAGAAGAGGAGATCAACTTACAGAACAACATTCATTTATTGCCATGGTTTAGTCACTAAGCTTTAGAACAACCCCAACAATTGTGGGGAAAAAAATTATTACAAATTCCATCTTGTATATCACATATATGGGCTCCAAACTTTTAACAAATAATACTGCTTTTCTTTGAACTTTCTCACTTTCTCCCCCTCTTTTGTTTTTATGAGGTTCTCTTGAATGGGTAGGTTTGATCTTAGCCTACGTCCCATAAGGAATTGTGCTGGTGACATACAACAATTGAGCGGCATTGTGCAGTATGCTAGCATGCTCTGGTAGAAGTCTGTTCCACTGTTTTTTTGCCTTGTTCATCAGTCTTTTCACTGTCTGTACTGATTTTTCCACTAGACCATTGGACTGTGGGAAATGAGGACTTGACGTGATGTGTACAAAGTCCCTCTCTTTGGCAAACTGTTGAAACTTTAAATTGCAAATCTGGTGTCCATTGTCTGTGAAGACCTCGCTTGTCTGGAGAATATGGCTTTCATATTTCTGTTATTACAGCGTCTGCAGTGGTGGTGTTCAGTCTATACACCTCTGGATACAGGGAATAATAGTCTGTGACTACAAGATAGTCCTTCCCTTGACATTGGTGTAGGTCAGCACCTACCATCTGGTAAGGTCTGTGTGATGCTGGGTGAGCCTTTAGTGGTTCTGCAGGATTGCTTGCTTGATATTTCCAGCATATTGTACAGTTTGGCACTTCATTTGTTATATCATTGTTGATTCTTGGCCAGTACGTCAGCTCTCGTGCTCTTTTCTTTTTTTTTTGAAATTTTTATTTATTAATCACGATAAACCATACAATAAAAAATACAGAATACATGCATGATGTTTTTTATATAAATAATACCCCTACAACCCCACACCCCCCAACCCAACCCACCATACCTCCCCATCCCCCTCTTACTACCACCCCAAAAAAGGAAAGAAAGAAGGAAAGAAAGAAAGAGGAGATCACATAACATAAAACTCATCAATTAGTTGCCATGGTTCAGAACAACACCACTAATGTGTGGAAGGGAGATTAATAATTCCAACCCATATAATCCAAATACGGGCTCCAAATTTTAAAAAAGAATAATTATTACATAAATTATATGTTATCTTTTTCAATTGTGACAGAGTATCTAGAGGTGGTTTGGGAGGAATTGTTAGAGCAGGTTGTGCACACACATTTTAAAACACAGAATTTTTGCAGGACTTTTGCAGAATGATTTTTGCAGAAATAGGCACAAAATTGCAGAATTCAGCTTGCCTGGGAGAGCATGTGATCTTTGCAGACAGGCAGAACAGTTTTGCTCTCAGAGGGAGGGTATGAAAGATAGAGAGAAGGAGTCACAGAAATCAATTCCAGAGGGACAAGCTGGCAAACTTTGGAAGGCTGCCTGGTCGAAGAAGAAGACTGGCGGTCTGAAAGGTGACCTGAAAGAAAGAGGATCATGAAGGGGGCAAGTTTCGTCAGCAAGACTGATTGAGAAGGAATCAGTGGCAGATATCCTGAAAAAGGAATCTTTGAAAACCAGCAAGAATCCTCCTGAGTGGTAACCATTTGCCTGTTAAACACCAAAGCCTGGTGAACTTTGTTAATGCTAACTTCTGTGCACAGTACAAGAATTGCCTGCAAGTGAGATTGGACTGTGATCCAAATAACTTTTCTAATCTTAATATACATTACACACACCTGCGCTTAGTATTAGAGGGGGGATTAAGTACATTAGATAGGTTAAGTAAGTAGGTTAAGTAATAAGTTAAAGTTTAATTCTGTTTTCTTGTTCAAATATAATTAAAAACTACTTTTGTTTAAGTAACCCTGTGTTGAAGTGCATATCTATTGCTGCTGGATTTTGGGGTCCTCTGGACTCCGTAACACAATGGAAGACAAGATCTCATTTCCAAATGCCATCTCTGAATACTCAAGTTAGTCTCATTTTTCCAAGTAATTGCCAAACATTTTCTAGCCACACCTAAAACCAATGTCAAAAAATGCAATTTGAAATTTACTTAACTCCAAACTCAATCTCTTAATATAACCCAACAAAAATACTAAAGGATCAAGTGGAAACTTCAATTTAAAAATAGCTTCTAAAAGTTTCTTAAATCTATTCCAAAAGGATTTCACTGTTTCACATAGCCAAGTAGAATGTAAGAAGGGGCCAACTTCCTAATGACATCTAAAACGTAAATCCGAAGAAATAAACTTATATTTCCTTAATTTCAGTTAAATATAATTGATGATGAAAATTATAATGAACTAATCGATACCTTACATTTACAATTTTAGTCATACTATCCTCACATCGATTAATCCAATCATCTTGAGAAATAGATACAGCCAAATCTTTTTCCCATTTTAATCTAGATTTATGAACATCTGGCTTAATCATTTTATTCTGTAATAAAGCATACATCTCAGATATAAATCCTTTCTTGCCACCTTCGGTAAGTAATCTTTAAAATTTAGACCGTCTAGGCTAAATGAAATCTGTGCGCCTTCTCTATTTCATGTCAAATGCACTCTGCCAGAGCAGTAGCTGGAAAGGACAACATTGTGTCCATTAATTCTGCTGGTGCAGAAATGGGCAAAAGAACTGTCATCCAATTTTGCAAGGTGGGAAAAGGGAAATGAACAGTTGCAGTTTTTGGCTGAACTCCGGATCATTTGGAAGGCCGAGGGGGTGATAGACAGGAGATACAAGATCACTATCACATCTAGGACACAGGAGGAGGGTCGATAGGTGACAGTCAGGGGAGGGAAAGGGAACGGGCAGGCAGTTCAGGGCTCCCCTGTGGCTGTCCCCCTCAATAAAAAGTGTACCATTTGTTGGGGGGGGGGGTTGGATGTTCTACTAGGGACAAACAATGGAGATCAGGTCTCTGGCATGGAGTCTTGTCCTGTGGCAAAGAAGGGAAGAGAAGAGGCGAGCTGTAGTGATTGGAGATTCCATAGTTGGGGGACCAGATAAGAAGTTCTGTGGAAGAGATCAAGTATCCTGGATGGTATGTTTCTTTCCTGATATCAAGGTTTAAGATATCTCAGATTGAGTTCAAGGCTTTCTCAGAAGGGAGGGTGAGTAGCCAGATGTTGTGGTCCATGTAGCACCAATGACGTGGGTAGGAAGGGTGAAGAGGTCCTGAAAGGAGAGTTCAGGGAGTTAGGCACTAGGTTGAAGGACAGGACCTTTGGGGTTGTGATTTCACGATTAGTACACATACCACATGCTAGTGAGGTTAATACAGGAGGATAATGCAGCTTAACACAAGGCTAAAGACATGGTGCAGGAGGGAGGGCTTCAGGTTTCTGGATCATTGAGCTCTCTTCCAGGGAAGGTGGGACCTGTTCTGACAGGATGGTTTGCATCTGAACTGGAAGGGGACTAATATCCTTGCGGGGAGGTTTGCTAGTGCTGCTCCAGTAGGTTTAAACTAGATTTTCAGGGGGATGGGAACCAGAGGGCCAGACTAGATAGAGGAGTGGAGGAGGTAAAAGATAATGTTAAAACTGCAGGCACCGTTAGAAGTCAACGGGTTGGACATGGTGGATATGTTCTCAGGTGCATCTTTTACAATGCAAGGAGTATTGTAGGGAAGGCAGATGAGCTTAGAGCGTGGATTAGCATATCAAACTACGACATTGTGGCCATTAGTGAAACTTGGTTGCAGGAGGAGAACTGGCAGCTCAATGTTCTGGGCTTCCGTTGCTTTAGATGTGAAAGAATGGGGGTGGGAAGGGGGGAAATGAAAGGGGGAAGAGTGGCATTGTTCATCAGGGAAAATATCACAAGCTGTGCTCAGGCTGTGGTCATTTACTGAGGCTATATGGGTTCAGCTGAGGAACAGGAGAGGTATGACCACAATCATGGGGTTGTATTATAGACCACCCAATAGTCAGTGAGATTTGGAGGAGCAAATCAGTCGAGAGATAGCAAAGGTTGTGATGAAGATTTTAACTTTCCACATATTGACTGGGACTTCCATACTGTAAAAGGGCTGGATGGCTTGGAGAGCCAACTAGAGAGAGATCTCCTATTAGGGAACAAGATGGGACAGATGACAGAAATGAGTGTAGGGGAACATTTTGGGTGCACTGATGCCATTGGATTGAACAATTATGAAGAAGGATAGGTCTGGACCTTGGATTGAGAGACCTCCAAAAGGTAGTGGACACAGCCTTAAACATCACAGGCAAAACCTTCCCCACTATTGAGTACATCTACAGGGAATGCTGCCATCAGAGACCAGCAGCAATCATCAAAGATGCACACCACCCAGCACACGCTCTACTTTTGCTGCTTCTTTCTTTGGCTTGGCTTCGCGGACGAAGATTTATGGAGGGGTAATGTCCACGTCAGCTGCAGGCTCGTTTGTGGCTGACAAGTCCGATGCGGGACAGGCAGACACGGTTGCAGCGGTTGCAGGGGAAAATTGGTGGGTTGGGGTTGGGTGTTGGGTTTTTCCTCCTTTGTCTTTTGTCAGTGAGGTGGGCTCTGCGGTCTTCTTCAAAGGAGGTTGCTGCCCGCCGAACTGTGAGGCGCCAAGATGCACGGTTGGAGGCGAGATCAGCCCACTGGTGGTGGTCAATGTGGCAGGCACCAAGAGATTTCTTTAGGCAGTCCTTGTACCTTTTCTTTGGTGTACCTCTGTCACGGTGGCCAGTGGAGAGCTCGCCATATAACACGATCTTGGGAAGGCGATGGTCCTCCATTCTGGAGACGTGACCCACCCAGCTCAGCTGGATCTTCAGCAGCGTGGACTCGATGCTGTCGACCTCTGCCATCTCGAGTACTTCGACGTTAGGGATGAAAGCGCTCCAATGGATGAATGTTGAGGATGGAGCGGAGACAACGCTGGTGGTGATGCCGGTAGAGGACCCATGATTCGGAGCCGAACAGGAGTGTGGTTATGACAACGGCTCTGTATATGCTTATCTTTGTGAGGTTTTTCAGTTGGTTGTTTTTCCAGACTCTTTTGTGTAGTCTTCCAAAGGCGCTATTTGCCTTGGCGAGTCTGTTGTCTATCTCGTTGTCGATCCTTGCATCAGATGAAATGGTGCAGCCGAGATAGGTAAACTGGTTGACCGTTTTGAGTTTTGTGTGCCCGATGGAGATGTGGGGGGGCTGGTAGTCATGGTGGGGAGCTGGCTGATGGAGGACCTCAGTTTTCTTCAGGCTGACTTCCAGGCCAAACATTTTGGCAGTTTCCGCAAAACAGGACGTCAAGCGCTGGAGAGCTGGCTCTGAATGGGCAACTAAAGCTACCATCAGGAAAAATGTATAGATGCCACAAGACTTGCACCATCAGGTTCAGGAACAGCTGCTACCCCTCCAACATCAGACTCCTCAACAACAAACTCAATCAGAGACTCATTTAAGGACTCTTACTTGTGCACTTGATTGATTTTATTTTTTATTTTCTCTGTATTGCATAGTCAGTTTACATACGTTATCTGTTTATAATTGTCTGTTGCTTTAGATGTGAAAGAATGGGGGGGGTTTGGGTGGAATGAAAAGGGGAGGAGTGGCATTGATCGTCAGGGAAAATATCTTAGCTGTGTTCAGGCAGGACAGACCAATAGGCTCACTTACTGAGGTTATATGGGTGGAGCTGAGGAATGGGAAAGGTATGACCACACTCCTGGGGTTGTATTATAGACCGCCCAATAGTCAATGAGAATTGGAGGAGCAAATCTGTCAAGAGATACCAGACAGCTGCAGGAGATATAAGGTTGTGATAGTAGGAGATTTTAACTTTCCACATATTTACTGCGACTCCCATATTTTAAAAGGCCTGAATGGCTTGGGGTTCATCAAAAGTGTTCAGGAAAGTTTTCTAAACCAATATATAGAGGTACCAACCAGAGAGAATACAATACTGCATCTCCTATTAGAGAACGAGGCAGGAGAGGTGCCTGAACACAGCTAAGATACTTTCCCTGATGATCAATGCCACTCCTCCTCTTTTCATTCCACCCAACCCCCCCCCCCCCCCAATTTTTTCGCATCTAAAGCAACAGAAGCCCGGAACATTGAGCTGCCCCTTCTTCAACCAAGTTTCACTAATGGCCATAATATCATAATTCCACATGCCAATCCACACTGTAAATTCATCTGCCTTTCCTACAATACTGCACTCTGGCTCCCCTCCCCCTGCAAATCTAATTTAACCCACCAGAGCAGCACTCTAGCAACCTTCCTGCAAGGATATTAGTCCCCTTCCAGTTCCAAAGCAAAACATCCTGTCGGAACAGGTCCCACCTTCCCTACAAGCCCAATGATCTCTTGCATCCTTGGTTCACCACTGCCCTTTGTGGAAGTAGATTATCTGATGAAATGCATTTTGATCTCTAAACTAGTCCTGTGGGTGTAAAGGATCTCTTCAAGATCTCTTCCAGCTGATAGAGATGATTCTTCACTGCTCCAGTGACCCAGGTTTTATTCCAACCTCAGGAGCTGTCTTTGTAGAATTTGGACATTGTCCCTGCAACCACATTGGTTTCCTCTGGGTGCTTCCATTTCCTACACATGCTTAATATGTATGGGTTGATAGGTTAATTGACCACTGAAAATTATCACTTTGTATAAGTGTGTCAAAAGCAAAGTGGGTTAGGTTAGGATTAATGTGAATGGGTGCTTGACATTCAGCATAGACTTGATAGGCTGAAGGTCCTGTCTTCATGCTGAATGACTCAGACACTCCAGAAGTATATCTTTGGTTGTAAGTTACCAGAGGATGTTCTCAGTTTTTAATGGAGCCCCCTAAATGCAGAGCTTGTTTGTTTTTCCCCCTCATTCTTAATTTTCTCCAAAACATCAATTACTCAACTTTCATGGAGATGCATTTTATTATATTTTTTTTATTATATTTTGCATCTTTAGTCTTTGCCAAGATGCACACTTCAGTGCTTTATTTTACTCTCTGTGTCTTGGAAATTAACTGATTGATCTTGACTTTTCATCTCATTTTATATCAAATGAGGAATTTCTTTTGGCACAAACTGAAAAGATTTTTTTTTAAACTTCTGTTGCAAAATAATAGTTTATGGGTCTCAAGGCAGTGTTTTATAAAATAACTGGTAAATAAATGTTAATATGACTTTAAGGAACCTTGGTTCTGACCAAAAAAAAAAGAGCAAGTAAGCTATTTGTGTCACTCTCAGATTTACTGAGCAGAGTCCATGATTCATTACCACAAAGTCTCCTTCCCGCTTGTTGAAGGGAATCTTTCTGAACAAGTGGTTTCTATTTGGATTTTTCCTTTGATGTCATTGAGGTAGAAATTGCAGAAGTATAATGAAATTTTAATTGTTTAGCACTATTTTTTGCAGTGGATGCAATAAAACACATGCCATAATTTTGGAGATAACCTAGTGGTAAATGCTGAAAGGTCAATAACTTTTGGAAAAGACAAATATGAAATGTAGTCAATGTGGATTCATTCGCACATCAGGATTTCCACCCCAAATGGCTCTCATTTCTCTGTATTTCTTTCTATTTTTAACCACTCTCTCCCCCCTTTCTCTCCCAGCTCATCTTCTCACCTCCCCCCCCCCCCCCTCCTCTACCCCACCCCTCCAAACCCTGTCTCAGGAAAGCATATTCATTTTTTATGCAGACTTGAGGACCAACAAAATCAAGGCTGCCAGGCTGTGAAATTTGTTTTCTTCTTCCCTTGCAGGATGTGAGATTGATGAATGGTATCCTGTGACCTTGGTCCCTTATAAATAAAAATAATAAATTATTCCAAAATATTTATGCAAAATTATTTTGTTATGTTTTAAGTACATTTGTGATTATTATGTGCAATGCATGTGTGTGTGTGCAGAGAAACCCTCTTTTGTGTGGTGTATATGTATAGTCAGATGAAATACTTGAACTTGCATGAACGATCTCTCTCTCTCTCTCTCTCTCTCTGTCTGTCTCTCTCTCTGCAATGACCACACTGAGCTCCCAGTTTCTTTCCATTTTAACTTTACTTCTCATTCCCACACCAAATTTTTTGTTGTGACCCTTCTACACTGCCGGAATGAGGACGAACTCAAACTTGAGTAGAAGGGTAGGAACATAGGAACATAGGAAGTAGGAACAGGAGTAGGCCAAAAATGGCCCATCGAGCCTGCTCCGCCATTCAATACGATCATGGCTGATCTAATTTATGACCTAACTCCACCTACCTGCCTTCTCCCCATATCCCCTAATTCCTCTATCATGTAAAAATTTATCTAACCGAATTTTAAATATGTTTAATGAGGCAGCCTCAACCACTTCCCTGTTTAGAGAATTCTAAACATTCACTACTCTCTGGGAAAAACTATTTTTCCTCATCTCTGTCCTAAATCTACTCCCCTGAATCTTGAAACTGTGTCCTCTCGTTTTAGTTTCCCCAGTGGCACGGTTAGCGTAGCTCCTGGGAGGCTGAACATATATGGTTATGGGCCACAACCAAAAAAATATAAGGAGTCACAGCTCAATCAGTATTAAGCCTGGCGGCAATTTTCTACCTGTTACACTGCAAGAAAAAGTGTTTTTAGACCAGAAAACTCCAGTGCCATTGAAATTTCATTTTTCTATCAAAATAACTGTACAACATTACTGAACATTTTAACTGTTGACATTGCACATATTACAGAAGGCATTTCAGTATCTGCTGTTGTTTAAATGAATACAATAAAACTCTTTAAAACTCATTCAAAAAGCAGTGCAAAATAAAAAGCTGGGTGCAAAATAAGGCCAAGAGAAAAAATTAAGAAAGGGACAAGGCCGCCTGCAGCATTCCTCCACAACCTTGCAGTTGGCCTGGAGGCTGTAGTTTGGCTAACACTGCAGTGAACTGGGATTCACTGGTAGGGTGTTGTGTTGATGGGTGGCTCCGCCCCCATCTGCTCACATATAACCTTTTCCCGCCTAAACCCGGAATCCTTCCGAAGACTACTGTGAAACCCTACCCATAGTCATAAGCTAGTAAAATTGTTTGTTCTCCCACCATTCGTGAGAGCTTTTATTTGCGCTACAATTTTATTAGCTTATTCCCTAAATGATGGAAGCGCTACTCAAGCCTGGGATGCTACTGAGAGACCCTCTGTCCCCTGACAAGGCTGACGAGTTCACGTACTGGCTAGACTGCTTCCAGGCCAACCTGAACTCAGGACGTACACACTTGTTTCGAGAGTAGGAACAAAAGGGTATGCAGTCATCAAGAAATCTACATATGACGCTGCCATCGAGGTGTTGAAGGCTAGGTACCTGAAGTCACAAAGCAAGGTCCTAGCAAGGCATTGACTCGCTCAATGTCACCAATAGCCAGGAGAAACCATGGATGATTACCTGCTGGATCTTTGGATGCTTGCCAAGAAGTGCAGGTATGAAGCAGCTATGGGCCACGTTTGTGAGGAAGAACAGATCTGGGATATTCTGTTCGCGGGGGTCCACTCAAGGCACACGAGGCAACAACTGCTTGAGTCAGGAAAGAAGGACCTAGCTAGCCACATTGAACTGGTCAATTCGTTGGAACAGGCCAAGCTTGAGAATTACAACCTCGAAGCCAACGAGCTTGCTCACCCAGGTGACCAGTTCCAAGGACCGGTGCTCCTGCTACCCCAGCACAAACGGCTGTCACTTCCCATGCTCAGGAGCACTCCTATGCTAGGGAGTGCTTTTACTGCGGCAAGAGCCAGCATCCCTGATCTTGTTGATCGACTAAAGACTCAATGTGTTCGAGCTGTGGCAAGAAAGGGCATTGGGCAAGGATTTGCCGTACAAGAGGAAGTCTGGGTAAGTCCATGCCTGCACTGCTCCCGGATCCAATTCCAGCCTCAAGCCGTCTGCCCTGAATTCACACAAGCCCACTTGTTGCGCTAAAGCTGATGGAGCATGGCAGTAAGGAAACTACGCGAAAAGGTTCAGCGGCCATCTTGCCTTAACCCAAAGTCAAACTAGGCACCATCATCATCAGAGGAAGAAGGAGGGTGGCCATCTTGTGCCACGAGGTCAACACCATCTTACCCAGGCAGGGCAACCCTGGATGATGGGAGACACTTGAGTGTAGAGTATGGCATCTCCAGGGTCCTAGCCTTGATGGTCCTAGATCAGGGAAGACCTCACCAGCTAAGCAACTTCATAGAGACTGTGAAGGTAAACGGACATTCCACAAAATGTCTAATCAACACGGGCTCTACTGAAAGCTTCATAGACTCACGGACTGTGCAAGAATACAACATAAAGATGTATCCTTCCAACTATCATATATTCCTTGCATCTCACTCACATTCTATGTGTATTCAACAACATTGTATAATACATCTGTCATTTGAAAGGGGGGGGGGAATTTTGTAAGATACACCTGTATATCAGTTGATCAAATGAGTGCCCCAGTGTTGTTGGGTCTGGACTTCCTGTGCCACCTTAAAAGTATGGCCTTGGTGTACTCTTGTCTCCTCCCACTTGTAACAGTTCAGAATGGAGGGCCCCTAAAATCAGAACCCACATGCAACCTCTCCACACTGTTTATTGGCCCACCCTCCTCTCTTCCTGAATCTGTCCTCAGAGAGCATACCTATTGCTACCAAGTGCAAGAGGTACAGCACAGCAGATTGAGATTTCATTCAGTCTGAGACACATCTGCTCAATGAAGGTATCATCAATTCCAGCACTAGCCCTTAATGACTATAGCCAAATCATTAATCGGTACACACTCTGGGAAGCGTACCCCCTCCCTCGAATTTCAGACATGGTGGATGATATTGGACAGTATCGGGTCTATTCGACCATCGACCTGTAAGCTGCTTATCACCAGCTGCCAATCCATTCCAAGGACCATCCATATATGGCATTTCATGCTAACGGTCATCTCTATCAATTCTGAAGGTTCCCTTTCGGTATCACTAACAGGGTTTCTATCTTCCAGAGGCAGATGGACAAATGCTGGATGAGTATGGGTTGAAGGCTACCATCTCCTACCTTGATAATGTCACCATCTGTGGCCACACCATGGAGACCATGACTTCAACCTCCAGAGTTTTCTCCACACAGCGAAAGCCCTAATCCTCACTTATAACTCTAGCAAGTGCGTGTTCAGGATGAAATGTCTGGTTATCCTTGGCTACATGGTGGAGAATAACATCATTGGCCCCAATCCCGATAGGATGCACCCCCTGTTAGAGCTTCCCATCCCCAAGACCACAAAGGCTTTGAGGAGATGCCTGGGGTTTTTCTAATATTATGCCCAGTGGATCCCTCAATATGCTGATAAGGTTCACCCCCTCTTAAAAGCCACTAATTTCCCCCTGTCAGCTGAAGCCCAAACGGGTTTTAACTACCTCTGGAACCACATTGTGAAAGCTACCATGCATAGGGTGGACAAGAATGTACCTTTCCAAGTGGAAAGCGATGCTTTAGACGTAGCCCTGGCTGCTACCCTCAACCAGGCAGGCAGGCCGGTTGCATTTTTTTCTTGGTCATTGCAAGGCCATGTGCTCTGGAACCCATCGGTAGAAAAGGAGGTTCAAGCCATTGTAGAAGCCGTAAGGCACTGGAGACATTACCTGGCTGGTAGAAAATTTACACTCCTCACTGCCCAGCGCTCGGTCATTCATGCTTAATAATGTCAAGAGGGGCAGAATCAAAAATGACAAAATTGCTAGGTGGAGGATCGAGCTCTCCACCTACAGTTATGACATTGCCTATCGGCAATGACCCTCCAGATGTCTTATCCGGAGGAAGCTGTGCCTCTGCACACACCAGCTAATTGTGGTCTCTGCATAATGAGCTCTGCCATCCAGGGGTTACCCGCATTGCTCATTTTGTCAAGGCATGCAATCTGCCCTACTCCATGGAAGACATCAGGGAAATGACCACGTCTTGCCAGGTCTGCACAGAGTGCTAGTTCTTTCTGAACCCATGTTCTTTGTCTTCATACACAGACCTAAATTCTACAGGAAGGGGTGAATGCAGTCAACTGGAATTCACTGGTTGGGTGTTGTGATGATGGCTGGCTCTGCTTTCTGGCTCCGCCCCCATCTGCTCACAAATAACCCTGGTTTCCTGCCTAAACCCAGAACCCTTCCAAAGACTACTGTGAAGCCCCACCCATAGTTATAAGCTAATAAAAGCGTTTGTTCTCCCTCCAGCCGTCAGAGCTTTTATTCACACTATAACTGCTTGCCTAGCTGTTTGCACAACACCATTACAGTGCCTGCAGCTGACGTGGACTTTTTACCCCCTCCATAAATCTTCGTCCGCGAAGCCAAGCCAAAGATTACAGTGCCATCAGCCAGGGTTTGAATCTGATGCTGTCTGTAAGGAGTATGTAAATTCTCCCTTTCACCTGCATGTTTCTGCATTAACTTCCTTCAGTCCCAAAGAAGAGTTTCGCTGGAAACATCAATGATACTTTCTCTGTCAACCCATCGAGTTCCCACAGTTTCTTTTACTGTGTGTGCTGTCCAAAAGATAAGTATTGTGACAGATTATGTTATATTTGATATTTTAAGGAGATAAATAGTGTGGGTTTTTTATTTAGGTCACACATGGACACAAACACTTCAAAACAAATCTCATTTAAAATGCAGGAGCTCTGCTCAAGCCAGACAGTCCTGGCTCTGAGTACCTTTTCAAAAACTTTGAAGAATGCCGATAAAGACTTCACAAGTAGGTGTTAATTGGACATGCTGTGGAGTAATGGTTTATTGTTTTGGAAAGCTTCAGATGAACAAACTCGGAAGATTAGGCCCGGTGCTGCAGTCTGAGTGCAGTTTGCATTCCTCTGAGTGAGAGAGAGAGAATTTAGTTCAACAGTTCAGCAGCAGCAGCTGGGACTGGAACAGGACAAGCTGGCAAACTTGTGGAAAAACCCCATTTTGAAGAAGGGTTGTGAGTTCTTAGTTCAGTCTGATCAAAACCCTTTTGGTCCGTACAAGAGGAAATGGATGGGTGTATAATCTTTCACTTGAAATAAGGGAAACAGAAAAGGAATTCTGTGGTGTCCTGAAAGAAAGAGGTTATCATCTGGAAAATGCTGATGGAGCAAGTTTCTTCGGCAAGACTTCGGCAAGTGGCTGATCAGAGGAATCAGTTCGTGTCCAATGAACAACAAATCTCTCTCTGAAAACTGACAAGAACCTTCCTGAGCGATAACCATTTACTTTTCAAGCACCAAAGCCTGGTGAAGATTTATAAATGTTAAATTCTGTGCACAATATAAGAATTGCCTGCAACCAGTGAACTTGAAGGAGTGGGAAATGAGATTGGACTGTGAATCAAATAATTTTTCTGAACTTACATACACATTACATACACATGCGCTTAAAATTAGAAGGGGGTTGTTAAATTAAGAGTAATAAGTTAAAGTTTTCATGTTTAAAGATAATTAAAAGCAACTTTTGTTTAAGTAGCCATTTGTCTTGGTGAATTCCTATTTATGCTGGGTTTTGGGGTCCTCTGAGCCCATAATAGTATAAACTTGTATTTATCTCTCTTTGTGCATAATGATGTGGACATACTGCAAGTTTTCTCAACCTCTGTAAATGGTGGCCAACATAGAATACCATGTAGCACAATACAACAAAGGCACTTGAGCAATGTGTCTGAGGCAAAGATGATGTCTGATGTCAAATTAAACTCAGGGTCTGCTGCTTATACATTATACATGTTTGTTTGTTGTTGTGACAATCAAGTGTAGTGATAGAGTGCTACCACCAGGAGGAGCGGGAGTGTATGACATCTGGTAAATGTTGGAGCTTGGGTAGATTCATGATGGAGGCCCCTACTACAATCACAGCAGCTGATTAAGGTTTTCTCCAAATATTTAGGCTTTATTTATGTGATTATTATGCACTGTGTATTGTGTGTTTTTCTTCCTGCATCATGGTCTGGAGAGACGCTGTTTTGTACATGTATGTAATTACACCACTAGGTCACCAGGAGTCATCCTGGTGACCTTTTATATAAAGCAGTCCAGAGCTACAGTCAACCCTTCCAGGTTTGTCTTGCAGAGAGACAAGACCTCTTAGTGTACATATTAGTTTATTAAAGCTGTCTTATACTTGCACTGCTGGTATGGTTATTGTCAGTACAACAACAATTGGAGGAAAAGAATGATTTCAAGCCGAAGTAACTCAGTCTTGGTAAGGGGATTTTTTTTTTAACCCAGTGATGTTGCTTGGGCTCCTCCAGCAGACTGTCAACAGTGGAGACTGTGGTCCTCTTTGCGTGGAGGTGGGAATTGTCAGTCTTCGCGCTGGGACCCTTGGAGCAAAGAAAGGTGATGACAACCAATCAGGAGGAGCTGAGGGAAACTTCTCCTTCAGAAACTGGCATCTGAGGGTGCATCCAAGACAGGGACGTGTGAAGAAGCCTTGTGTGGCCGATGCAGCGCCGTGGCACTGAGGGACATCCAGCCCCACCAGAGATTCAGGGAGCCAGACTCCCTGGTGAGGTTCCCGTTCATCATACCGACAGGCACCCGGTTTAGTCGCTGCAGCCTCTAGGATGTGCCTGCCATGCCAGCTCACCACAAAGTTCTGAAAAGACCTACAATGTGCTTTATTCAACTTGAGCATCTTGTGTGTACTTGTTTTGTCTCTGAGTTTTTATTTATTCCAAACTTTGAATTGCAATTGAGTAGATTCTAAGCAACTTTTGGGATTGTTTTCACCTTGAGGACGTACAGAAATTGGGATCATTTGTTTGTATTGTGAGAAAATAACAATGAGCGAATGATACTACTGTCTGCTCCCCTCTCTATAGATCCTATCCCTTATCTATTTTAGGACATCTGACTGCATTGTCACCATTCTCAATATCCACATAACGATAGTCTGCAATTGTAAACATAAAGTCAGAGTGACATGGATATGGTTCACCAAATCGGAGAAATTTACCTTGATGGCAATGGAAAGCGAAGCACCTGACCAGTTTTCTACAGTCAATCCCGGAGTCTTAACTGCATCACTGTTGCTTTGAGGGAGATGCAGTATGATTGGGAAGCCAGTGAGCCATTCAGCCGGACCAACGGGACAGTGCAATTTGCTGGGTGACCCTCTGTGAAGAAGCCCAGTACTTGGACTTAATCCACCTCCTCATTCTCAGCCCCACAAAGGGACTTATTAGAGCCATCATAAAGAGCTGTGAGCAGCATTATTTCACGCCAGTGTGATTTTCTTTTTCTTTAGTTTATATTAACCATATAACCGTTTACAGCCGGAAACAGGCCATGTCGGCCCTTCAAGTCCGTACCGGTTCACTTGAACAACTCCACTAGCTCCTCCACAAACTCCTGAGGAATCTTGGTAATGAACACGGGAAATGTACATTAGTGCCAAATAAGCATGAAAAATTATGGTATACAAAATTATGAGGGGTATAGATCAGTGTTCCCAACCTCCCCCCCCACCCCCCTCACATACTGCCTTAAGCAATCCCCCACTAACCATAGAGCACCTACGGCATAAGATATCACAGGTGCTCTGTGGTTATCACCTTGTTCTACTCACTTTACACCTATGACTGTGGGGTTCAGTACAGAATTCAACCATTTACAAATCTGCTGACAATACCACAGGAGTGGGTGGTATAAAAAGGAGCGATGAGGTAGCAGACAAGAGGATGATTGAAAACTTGGCCGAATGGTGTACTAACAATGACCTTACACTCAATCTCACCAAAACCAAGGAAGTTAATTGTTGACTTTAGAAAGGGAAAACTAGGGGTGTGATCATTGGGGGATCAGTAGTGGAGAAGGAGAGAAAATTTAAATTCTTGGAAGTCACCATCTCGGAGGACCTTTCCTGAAAACAACATACTAATGTCATCATGAAGAAAGCTTCTACTTCCTCAGGAGTTTTGTCATGACATTGGAAACCTTGGCAACAGATGTACAGTAGAAAGTGTGCCGACTTGTAGCATCATGGCTTGGTGTGGGGATACCAATACCTCTGAGCAGAAAGCCCTGCAAAGGGGAGTGGACACAGCCCAGTACATCACAGGCAAAGCTCTCCCCACCATCGAGAAAATTTAAATGGAACACTGCTGAGGGGGAGCAGCAGCAATCATCAAGGATCTGCACCACCCAGGACATGCTCTGATCTCACTGCTGCCATCAGGAAAAACAAAAAACTGGCACAGAAACAGTTGCTACCCCTCCACCATCAGATTCCTAAACAACAGACACAATCAAAGACTCTTTAAAGTCTCGTACCTTGCATGTTATTTATTACTGAATTTTTTTTTCTGAATTAAACTTTGTTTACATTTATCTCTTTTGCATATATATTATTTTCCTTGAGTAAAGTTGACAGTGTCCGATAAGTAGAAATTCTGTTAACTCACAGGAAAAAGAATACAGTTGTAGCGTGTCGAATGACTCAAAGACTTGTTGACTCAAACCAAGGCTTTTATTAACAAAAGACTGGAGCGTAGTACATCGAGGTCAACCAGTCCAGACCGAGCTGGGTCTGGTTAAGAGCAGCCCTTTATGGCCTGCCAGTAGGAGTGGCTGTGGCTCTCAGCCAATCACTATCGCTATGTGTAAATATATACAGTGGTGATAGATCCCATACTATCACAACAGTATAAGGGTTGTATGTGATGACGTGTATGTACTCTTAATTATTATTACAGCGTAAAAGTCACCATTCATCCTCAGCGCACGAAAGTCAACAAAGTTGGGAAATTATGTCTACCGTCTGGGACAAGGACTCCTGACAAACGAAATGAAGGACGCAAAGGTGAAGATTGCAGGACAGTTTAATCTCATCTCAAGCTCAGAAAATAATAAGCAGATTCAAGAAGCAGAGAGAGAGAGAGAGAGAGAGAGAGAGAGAGAGAGAGAGAGAGAGAGAGAGAGAGAGAAGGAGGAAATGCTTCCTCCAGAGTGATTATCTGGGGCCGAATGAGGTAGCCTGTACTGCTTCATTGGGCAGAGAATTCCACAGAGGAGGCAGTTGAGGAACAGTAGGCGAATTAAGGGTTACAGAGAACAGGAAAGTAAGTGGAGCCGAGTCCTTGGCCATCTCATTGGATAGCAGAGCAGGCTCGATGGACCAGATGGCTCACTCCTTACTGCTCCTACTTACCTTTCTTATGTTCTTGTTTACAGTAACTACAGGAGTTGTCACACCTACACTTTGACCTCTTCCCTTCCCATCACCCAGACAGCTCAACAAACCTTCCAGGTGAAGTAGAAATTCACTTGCACTTCTCCAATTTGATGTATTGTTTCTAGAGTTCACAGTGCAGAGTAAACCACACGAAGAATAGATGGCTCTTTGCTGAACATTTCTGTTCAATCTGCAAGGGGAAGCCTTCTCTTCCAATTGCTTGTTGATCTAATTTTAAAAGCATAAGGCATGGGGGGGGGGGGGTAAAAATCCATTCAGCCCATCGAATCATTCAGCCTGGATGAACAATGAAATCTGGAACCTGCTGAGAACCAGATCACAGGCATTTAAGTCCAGAGATCCACATAAATACAGAAGGAGCAGGTATGACCTGTGAAAAGCTATTTCCCAGGTGAAGTGGAGATTCCGGTTGAAAATGGAAACAACAAGGGACACCCGACAGCTATGGCAGGGCCTAAATGCCATAACCAAATCTGGTAAAGTAACAGATGGCAAAGCTTCACTGCCAGAGGAACTCAATGCCTTCTACACCCAATTTGATGACAGTAACCACCCCTCCACACCTCCATGTCGCCTGATGATCCCACCCTGTCTGTATTTGAGAATGGCATGCGTGCTGCCTTCAGGTAAGTGAATCCAAGAAAAGCATCTGGCCAGGACAGAGTACCTGAGTGAGTTTTAAAAATCTGTGCTGACCAACTTACCAACGTATTCACAGATATCTTCAATTCTCACACTGGTACCTACCTTTTTCAAACAGGCATCAACAGGAAGAGTGTACTAACCTGCCATAATGACAATCAACAACTGGCACTTACATCAATAGTGATGAAATGTTTTGAAGGGCTGGTGTTAAAGCATATCAGCTTGTGTTTGAGTGGTGACATAGATATGTTCCAGTTCACCTATCAAAGCTCTACACAAAGCCTTGGAACACCTGGACAATAAAGATGCATTCAACAGGAATTTATCGACTACAGTTCAGCATTCAACACCATCGTCCCATCAAAATTGATCAGCAAACTCCAAGACCCGGGACTCAATATCTCACTGTGTAATTGGATCATGGATTTCCTAATCTCTAGACCGCCATCAGACAGGATTGGTAAGAACTTCTCCTCCACAATCTCCATCAGTACCAGAGCATCACAGGGCTGTGTTCTTAGACCCCTGCTCTACTCACTTTACACCTATCGATACAACAATAACACCTTCTACAAATTTGCCAATAATTGTATACCACGGATGTATAAAGAAAGGTGATGAATCAACATACAGGAGGGAGAATGGGAGATTGAAAACTTGGCAGAATGATGCACCAATAACAACCTTACACTCAATGTCATCAAAACTGAGGAGATGATTATTGACTTCAGGAAGGGAAAACAAGATGTGCACAATCCAGTGATCATTGGTGGATCAGAGGTGGAGAATATGAGCAAATTTAAGTTCTTGGAGGCTCTTTCCTGGACACAACACACTAAGGGGATCATGAAGAACCTACATCAGCGCTTCTACTTCCTTAGGAATTTGTGGAGGTTTTGTATGATATCAGAAACCCTGGAAAAATTTCTACAGACGTATGGTGGAAAGTGTGTTGACCAGCTGCATCACAATCTAGTATGGGGACACCAATACCCCTGAGCATAAAGCCCTCCAAAAGGTAGTGGACACAGTCCAGGACATCACAGACAAAACCTTTCCCACTATCGAGAACATCTACAGGGAATCATCAAGGATCCACACCACCCCAGCACATGCTCAGTTCTCACTGCTGCCATCAAGAAAGAGGTAATAGGTACAAGACTCGCACCACCAGATTCAGGATCAGCTGCTACCCTCCACCATCAGACTCCTCAACAACAAACTCAATCAGGGACTCATTTAAGGACTCTTGTGCACTTTATTATTTTTTAATTCTCTCTGTAATGCACAGTTTGTTTACATTTACTATCTTACATTTTTTTTTAGTTGATTACGTCTATATTCTGTGCACATTTTTTTGCACAGGAAAAAGAATCTGAGAGTTGTATGTGATATCATGTATGTACTCTGTCAATAAATCGGAAATCTGAATCTGTTCCACCATTCAAATTGTGGCTGATGTATCTTTCCTCTCAACCCATTCTCCCGCCTTCTCCGCATAATCTTTGTTACCTTTACCAATCAAGAAATTATCAACCTCTGCTTTAAACATACTTAAAAATTTGGCCTCCACACCCATCTGTGGCAACAAATTCCATTGATTCGCCACCCTCTGGCTGGAGATATCTCTTCTCATCTCTGTTCTATAGGGACATTCTTTTATTCTGAGGCTGTGCCACAACTGGAAACATCTTCTCCAAATCTACTCTATCTAGCTCCTTGAACTTTGGTAAGTTTCAAAAGGATTTCTCATCATCATTCTGAATTCCAGTGAGTACCCACTCATGCCTAGGAACTTCCTCTGACCCTCTCACCTTTTATTAGATATGCTCTCTAAACTGCTCTAAATGTTGTCTGACCAATGCCTTATAAAGGCTCAGCAATTACATCCTTGCTTATATGTTCCAGTTCTCTGGAAACTTGTGCTAACATGACATTTGCCTTCCTTATTCTTAACTCAACCTGCAAGTTAACCATTCGGGGACCCTACACAAGGACTCTCAAACCCCTCTGGATATCTGATTTTTTAATTCTCTCCCCATTTAGAAAATTATCTACTTCTTTATTCTTTCTATTAAACTGTTTAGCCATACACCTTTTTTGCTCATTCTCCACGCCTGTCCCAGTCCCACTGCAGACACTCTGGTTCCTCAACATTAGTCGCCTCATCCTATCATCCGCAAACTTGGCCACAAAACCATCAATTCTGTCATCCACATCATTAATGTACATGAAATGTAGCAGACTCAACACTGGCCCCTGCGGAATGCACTCGTCACTGGCAGCCAGCCAACCTACTGAAACCATTCCCGACTCTAACAATTCTTGAAAGATCACTACTAATGTGTTCACATTCTCTATGTTACATCTTTTAGAACCCTGAGGTGTAGTCCATTCAGTCCTGAAGACTTTTTCAACTTCAATTTCTCAAGCAACTTTTTTCCATTTGTGAACTTGCATATTTCTCCTAAATGTCCAACGTAGGCTCGAGAAAAAAGCACCTCCAAAGTACATTGCAGCATTTGGGACTTAATAATGAATTTAACAATTTCAGGTAACCCATACTTTATTTATCTCCAGTGATGTGTTTGAACTTTTAAGCTTCAATTTGTATTTCTCTCTCTACTTTCTCTTTTGGAGGGTTTTTAAAGTAATTAGTATGTTCTTGGTTTCCAGCTTGTCACAAACTCTCACTGTGCTCTTCACCCACACCCTGGCCGCAACTTCAAAGACATTTGTTTTCCCATTTTTCCATTAAGGGTATTTAATCGGAAACATTGATTATTTTTTATCTTTGACATTCTCGTGGGTCCCTTACTCACAGACCAACAAAAGTTCTTTAAAGTACCTCTGAAAAGAGCGACAATCTATTTTGTTCTGTCTACTTATTTTTTTTCTCTCTGTTTATTCTCAACTTTGGTGAATAAAAGATCTCACGACTGGTGGGAGAACAAATGCTTTTATTAGCATAACTATGGGCAGGGTTTCACAGAAGTCTTTGGAAAGGTTCTGGGTTTAGGTGGGAAACTAGGGTTATATGTGAGCAGATGGGGGAAGAGCCAGCCATCAGCCCAACACCCTACCAGTGAATCCCTGCATTCACCCTTCCTGCAGAATTTAGGGTCTGTGAATGAAGACAGAGAATATGGATTGAGAAAAAAAGTTTAAAAATATACAGGTACATAAATTTACAGATTTAAGTGGTCCAGGGGTCTGGAGATCCTGGTGGAGTGCCTTATCACTGGGTGGCCTTAGTTTCCTTGGGTCTACTGGTCCCCTTGTAAAGGAGGAGAGGTGGGTGGGGTCTCTAACTCAACTATGGAAGGGGATGCACTTTCCTTCTGAATCAAATTCCCCGAGGCCCTGACCAGGAGTGGCAAGATTGAGCTCCGTGGCTCGCAGAGCAATTGTGGCAATGGACCCTCTTCCAGCAGGTGCCAGGTCTCTGATGGAGACGGTGTCCTACATGTCATCTGGTTACTCCACGTTGGCGTGCGTGGGATTGACATGTAGCAGTTTCACCCTTTCCACCAGGGGGATCGATCTTGGTTCTCCTCACTTGCTTCCTGAGAAGGACTGGACCAGCAGGTTGGGAGTGTAGTTCCTGATGCCAACATTCTTTCAAAATTGAATAGGAGCTCATGAGGAATAGCGTTGGTCATGGTACATAATAGTGACCAGATGGAATGGAGCACCACAGGGAGGATTTCCTGCCAGCATGAGTCTGGAAGACCTTTTGACTTCAGGGCCAGTTTGACAGCCTTCCAGACTGTGGCTTTCTCCTTTTCAGCTTGCCTGTTCCCCCAGGGGTTGTAGCTAGTAGTCCTGCTGGATGTGATGCCCCTCACCAGCGGGTACTGACGTAGCTCGTCACTCATAAAGGCTGAGCCCTGGTCACTATGAATACAGTTGGAATACTCAAGCGGGGTGAAATGGAATTTAGGGCCTTCATAACTGATGGTGAACATGTCTGGACATGGGATGGCCAACAGGAAGCGGGAGTACTCATCAATGATAGAGAGGAAGAAGGTGTTCCCGTTCGTGGAGGGGAGAGGTCCCTTAAAACCGACACTGAGCCATTTGAAGGGCCTGAATGACTTGATCAGGTGCGCCTTTGTAGGGCAGTAGAAGTGTGGCTTGCACTCCGTGCAGACCTGGCAAGACCTGGTCATTTCCCTGACGTCCTCCATGGAGTAGGGCAGATTGCATGCCTTGACAAAATGAGCCATGCGGGTAACCCCTGGATGGCAAAGCTTATTATGCACAGACTGCAGTTGGCTGGTGTATGCAGAGGCACAGCTTCCTCTGGCTAAGGCATCTGGAGGGTCATTAAGGGCTCCTGGCTGATAGGCAATGTCATAATTGTAGGTGGAGAGCTCAATCCGCCACCTAGCAATTTTGTCATTTTTGATTTTTCCCCTCTTGACATTATTAAACATGAATGTGACAGAGTGTTGGTCAGTGAGGAGAGTAACCAGGTAGTGTCTCCAGTGCATTATGGCTTCTACAATGGCTTGAGTTTCATTTTCCACCAATGGGTTCTGGAGCTTGTTGCCTTGTAATGTCTGATGGAAAAAAATACAGCCATCCTGCCTGCCTGGCTGAGGGGTATGTCTAAAGTATTGCTTTCCACTTGGAAAGGTACATTCCTGTCCACTCTGTTCATGGCAGCTTTCACAATGTGGTTCTGGAGGTAGTTAAAAGCCATTCTGGCTTCAGCTAAGAAAGGGAACTAGGTGGCTTTTAAAAGAGGGCGAACCTTATCAGCGTATTGAGGGATTCATTGGCATAATATGAGAAAAACCCCAGGCATCTCCTCAAAGCCTTTGTGGTCCTCAGAATGAGGAGCTATAATAGGGGACACATCCTATCGGGATCAGGGCCAAATATCCAATTCTCAACCATTTAGCCAAGGATAGCCAGATGCTTAGTCGTGAGCACATACTTGTTCAGGGCGTTCACCATGTGGAGAAAACTCTGGAGGTTGGCGTCATGGTCTTCCAAGTGTGGCCACAAATGGTGCCGTTATGAAGGTTGGGGATGGTAGCTTTCAACCCATACTCGTCCACCATTCTGTCCATCTGCCTCTGGAAGATATAAACCCCATTAGTTATACCGAAAGGGACCCTCTGGAATTGATGGAGACGACCTTTAGCCTTAAATGTCGTATATAGATGGACCTCAGAACAGATTGGCAGCTGGTGATAAGCAGCTTTCAAGTCGATGGTTGAATAGACCCGATACTGCTCAATATCATTCACAATGTTCGAAATACGAGGGAAGGGGTATGCGTCCAGGAGTGTGTACCGATTAATATTTTGGCTATAGTCAATTACTAGCCTGGATTTGTTTTCTCCTTTTACCTCTATCACTTGCACTCTCCACAGGCTGGTGCTAGAATCAATGATACCTTCATCAAGAAAATGTTATGTCTCCGACTTTATAAACTGTCGGTCTGCTGTGCTGTATCTCCTGCTCTTGGTACCAATGGGTTTGCAGTCCGAGGACAGATTCAGGAAAAGAGGAGAGGTGGTTGATATTCAGTTTGGAGAGACCGCATATGGGTTCTGATTTTAGGAACCTTCCGTTCCGAACCGTTACGGGATGGGGGGGCAGGGGACCAGAATACTCCAAGGTTGTGCTTTTAAGGTGACACAGGAAGTCAAGTCCCAACAACAATGGGACACACAATTGATCAAGTATATACATGTGAAATTTACAGAAATCCCCCCCACCCCTTCAAATGACAGATGTACTACACAATGTTGTTGAATATGCGTAGAATGTGAATGAAACGCAAGGAATATGCAGAAATTGGAAAGATACATCTTTAGTTTGTATTTTTGCACAGTTCATGAGTTTTTGAAGCTTTCAGTAGAGCCCGCGTCAATTAGGCATTTAATGGAATGCCCATTTACCTTCACAGTCACTATGGAGTTGCTGAGCTGGTGAGGTCTGTCCTGATCTAGCATCATCGAGGTTAGGTCCCTGGAGACTCCATACTCCTCACTCGAGTGGCCCCCACCAATCTGGGATGCTCTGCATGAGTAAGATGGTGTCGACCTCATGGCACAACAAAATGGCTGCCATCCTTCTGCCTCCTATGATCACAGCACTGAGTTTGAATTTGGGTCACAGCAAGATGGCTGCCAAGCCTTTTCACGCCATTTCCTCACCGCCACCCTCTGTCAGCGTGTCACGCAGCAAGTGGGTTTGGGTGAATTCGGGGAATCAGGAGCAGTGCAGACCATGGACTTCCCCAGGCTTCCGCTCACGCAGCAAACCCTTGTCTAATGCCCTTTCTTGCCACACCTGGAATACACTGAGTCTTTAGCCAGGCAACAAGATTGGGGACGCTGGCTCTTGCCACAGTAAAAGCACTACCTAAGACGGGAGCGCTCCCTAGTACAGGAAGCAGCAGCCATTAGGGCTGGGTTGCAGGAGCTTGTTGGCTTTGAGTTATCGTTCTCGAGCTTGGCCTGTTCCAACAATTTGACCAGTTCAACATGGCTAGCCAGGTCCTTCTTATCCAACTCGAGTAGTTGCTGCCTCATGTACCTTGAGTGGGCCCCCATGACCAGAGTGTCCCGGATTTGTTCTTCCTCACGAAAGCAGCCCGTAACCATTTCATACCTGCACTTCTTGGCAAGTGTCGACAGATCCAGCAGGTAGTCATCCATGGTCTCTCCTGGCCATTGGCGAAGTAGAGCAAGTTTGTGCCTCACTATGACCTCCTTCTGTGACTTCAGGTACCAAGCTTTCAAAGCCTTGATGGCAGTGTCATATGTAGAGCAGTTTCTGATGACTGAATACCCTTTTGTTCCTACCCTCGAAACGAGTGCGGACTTCCTGAGTTCATTGGCATGGAAGACGTCTTTGGTCGCGTTCAGGTAGGCCTGGAAGCAGTCTATCCAGTTAGTGAACTCCTCAGCCACGACGGGGGACAGAGGGTCTCTCAGCAGCATCCCTGGCTTGAGTAGCGCTTCCATCGTTTAGGGAATAAGCTGATAAAATTATAGCGCAAATGAAAGCTCCCACGACTGGAGGGAGAACAAACGCTTTTATTAGCTTATAACTATGGGTAGGGTCTCACAGTAGTCTTCAGGAGGGTTCTGGGTTTAGGCACAAAACCAGGGTTATTTGTGAGCAGATGGGGGTGGAGCCAGCCATTAGCACAACACACTACCAGTGAATCCCAGTTCACTGTAGGGGAAGTGCACACATGTTTCAATGACAGTCACCTTTTAAGCAAAGTTTCAACTGGTGAGGTCATTTACTCATGAACCTCGAGTGGGAAAATGACCAGTAACACTGATCTCTTAATATTATTTCTGTTCACTCTGCACTCTGCTAGTCAGAGAACCTATCACACAAGTCCATAACGCTGCACTATCACCATCCCGAATAGTTCGACTCTAAAAGTTTGTGGTTATAAGGGGGACTTGCCATGTGATAACATGGGGTTTGTAATGAAATCCCCACTCTCCCCGAAAATGTTTAAAAAAAAAGAGTCAAAAAATATATAGAAAACTTCAAATGAACAGTGAAAGAAGCCATGGGAAGAGTTAATGAAAAGAATAGGATGCCACTGGAGAAAGAAAAATTTGTTATGACAGCGACAGAACTGGAAAAAGAAAGGGACAAGGAGAGAGAAATAAGGCCTGCCTCAAAGAAGGAGCCTGGAGCTGTCCGGAAGCTGGTCCTCCGCAATGAATGCCAGGGAGCCAGAGTGACCTTGAGCCCCTTTACCCAAGGTCTCCCCTGACAATGTCACTGCTAACTGAAGAAGAACTTTTACTGTGCAGGCGGAAAGAGTCGCGCATATGCAGAGAAAAAAAAAAATCGGAGGCACTTTTTTAAAAAAATCCAGAAGCTACGGGGGGTGAACCTAGTGAAGAATGAATAGAGGTAGAAGCTGAATCGTACTAAGAACAAGGATTCAGAGAAGTCGTTAAAGAAACTTTACAACTGGAGGTTAAAATGTGTATGGGCAATTTGCAACAGACTTTGGAAGAATCACTGCAAAAAACTTTTAAAGTTATATCTGATAAAGTGACAAAAACAAGGGATGTGACTGGCCAGATGCAGAGTACCTTAAAGCAAGTGGATAAAAAACTAAAAGTTATGTACGAAAGAATAAAAGGAAATGAATTTCAAATACAACAATTAAAAGATTAAGTAAAAAAATCTGCAAGCAGGGTCAAAAATAATGAAGGAACAATTTAGTGAGAAGATGGATACTTCGGAAAACTATAGTAGAAGAAATAACATTAAAATCGTGGGGCTGAGAGAAGCTGATGAAGGTCAAGATATGAAGAAATTTTTGCAAAGTTGGATACCACAAGTATTGGGAATGGAAGAATTTAAAGAAGATGTTGAAATTAAGAGATCACACAGAGCTTTAACACCAAAACTGCAAGAAGGTCAAAACCCTCGTCCAATATGGGTCAATTTCCTTCACTACCAAGTGAGAGATTTTTTTCTATCCAGATACAAGTTTTGAACTGTTGAAAAAGAGAAAGGAATTTAATGTAGTTAAAAATGTATTGTGGAAGAAGGGTTATGCATTTGTTTTGAGATATCCTGTTGTATTAAAAAATTTTCTTGATGATAAGCATAAATTTTTTTCAGATTTGAGTGAAGCCAAAGTTTTTGCTGAATCTTTGCCTGCTAAGGTGGGAAGTAAGGGGTAAAAAGGTTTATTGGTTGGTCTGACGGTAAAGCTGGAAGATTAATATGCTTATTTGACTTTTCTTAAAATTATAATGGTAGGGAATTAAGACAAGATTAATAGGTAGTTAAGTAAATGGCAAGATATATGTAAAGGCTAGTTAACACAAGATTCGGGGGTGGGAGGGTGGCAAAGGAAATGTATGCTGGCTGCCACCAAATCATGTGTGCAATTGTAGGTTTGGCTACAACGCCAATAAATAAGGGAGATAAAATGGGTACTTTGATAATGTGTGCCTTTTTTGAGGTTTTCTATTTTTTTCTTGTTTCCCAACTTTTCTATTTTCTGCACATTTATTTGTATAAAAGACCCAATAAACTATAATGCCTTTGTTATGTTAGAGGGGGATTTGGAAAATGAAGGCTGGATGAGTAAACTGATTAAAAATTATTGGAAAGATTAACTTTATGAGTTTTAATGTCAATGCGATACAATCAAATAAAACATTTAAAAAATGGGTATTTATGAAAAAGAAGAATATAATGTAGCTTTTTTTTTACAAGAAACACATTTAGTGGAGAAGGAATTAGATAAATTAGAAAAGAATTGGGTTGGTAAATTAGTGGCAGCCTCATTCAATTCAAAGGCTCAAGGAGTTGCAATATTGATCAATAAAAATCTACCTATAAAAATTTTAAATGTAGAAAAAGACAGCAGGAATGTATGTTTTGGTAGAATATCAAATATACTCAGAAAATTGGACCTTGTTGAATTTATATGCTCCTAATGTAGAAGATAATAAACTTCTGCAAGATGTTTTTATGTAACTGTCAAATGCTATTGGTGAGATTTTGACGGGAGGAGATTTTAATTTGACATTAAATTCGAAAATGGACTGATCAGGAAAATACACAGGAGATAGTAAAGTGCCTAAAGAAGTAAAAGAATTAATGGTAGATATGGGATTGATATATATTTGGAGAAAAATGCAGATGAATGACAGAGATTATTCACGTTATTCATTTTGCCATAAGGCATATTCACAAATTGACATGTTTTTACTGGCAGCTCAAGTTCAACCCAGAATTCAACAGATGGAATATCTGGCATGTACTATTTCGGACCATTCTCCTTTATTATTGTCAATAGTATGTGAAGAAGAAAGAGTTAGTGGATATAGGTGGAGACTAAACGTTATTGTTGAAAAGGAAATATTTTGGTGATTTTTTAAAGAAAACAACTTAAGTTTCTTTATGGAAAATAATAAAGATTTGGTAAAGAATAAATTTGCTATTAGGGGTACTTTAAAAGAATATTTAAGAGGACAAATAATTAATTATATGGTAAAATTAAAAAAAGACTATTTAAAAGAAGTAGATCAATTAGAAAAAGAAATAACTAATTTAGAGAAAACAATACAAATGAATCCAAATAAGGAAAAGAGGAAATTAATGGAAACAAAAAAGGTCAAGCTGAATATGATACAAACATACAGAGTTGAAAGAGATATTATGTGAACTAAACAAAGGTATTATGAACTGGGAGAAAGAGTTAATAAGGTGTTGGCATGGCAGTTAAAGAAAGAACAGGTATCTAGGACTATAATAGCAATTGAAGACAAAAATGGTCAGATGATTTATGTCAAAGGTAATAAAAGAAAATTTTAGAGAGTTTTATGAGAAATTATATGAAATTATATTAAACAAGATTAAATTAAAATTGAGCAATATTTACAACAAATTCAATGACCAAATTTGTGTGAAGAGGAAAAGAAAGAATTCTCTAATTCCTTTGCAGAAGATGAGATATGTGATGTTTTGAAAACATTGCAAAATAATAAAGCACCAGGAGAAGATAGTTTCCCAGTTGAATTTTATAAAGAATTTATGGAATTATTGGTCCCAATTTTAAAAAGGATATTAGATCAAATGAGAGGTAAATGATGTACCAGAATCTTTTAAGATAGCATTGATAATGGTAATATCAAAAAAAAGGAAAGACCCACTACAAGCAGCTTCATATAGACCAATATCTTTGTTGAATGTAGATTATAAAATTGTATCAAAATCGCGGGCCAATCGTTTGGTTAAGTTACTTCCAAAATGAATCATATGGACCAGGTGGGGTTTATTACAAAAAGAAGGATGGCTGATAATATAGTGAGATTTTTAAGTTTGATAAATATACTCAAAAAAGGAAAGTTCCAGCAGTGGCAGTTACTTTAGATGCAGAAAAAGCATTCAATAGATTAGAATGGAACTTTTTATTTAAGGTGTTATATAAGTTTGGATTTCCTGAGACATTTATAAAAGGAATAAAGGCATTGTATAATGAACCAAAGGTGAAAGTAGTAGTAAATGGTCAAATGTCAAGTTTGATTAGATTAGAAAGGTCTTCTCGTCAGGGTTGCCCACTTTCACTCTTTCTATTTGCATTGGCAATAGAACTGTTGGCTGAAATGATATGAAGAGATTAGGAAATTATTGGTTTTGAGATAGGAGATAAAGTAGATAAAATTAATCTTTTTGCAGATGATGTTATAGTATATTTGACTAAACCATAAATCTCATTGAAAAGATTAAATGAAAGATTTACAGAATCTGGATTAGTATCAGGATATAAGGTTAATGTCGATAAAAGTGAAATGATGCTGAAGGTTAATGTAGATTAAACACAATGTAAAAAAATTAGTAACATTTAAATGGCAAAATGATGTGGTTAAATATTTGGGGATAATAGTAATTAAACAATTTAATAATTTGTATTAATTGAATTATTTACCACTTTTAGAAAGATTAGAGGAATATTTAAAAGGATGGAAGGAATTACCAATAACATTAATTTTGCATGTGAATCGTGTTAAACTGAAATTTTTTCATAGAATTGAAACATTAACAATTCAGGTACCTGAAATGCTTTTTGACGATTAAATAAGAGTATTAGAGAGTTTTTATGGAGAGGAAAATCAGCAAGGATAGGTTTGGAAAAGTTAACATGGAAAAAATATCAAGGAGATTTGAGATTACCAAATTTTAAAAATTATTATAAGGCAGCTCAATTGGGATTTTTGTCTTCTTGGTATCAAAGGGGGGAAAATACCTTGGGTAGATATTGAGATGAATAATATAGGTGAAGAAAGTCCAGAGCAAATATTGTATAAATTAAACTATGAAATTTTTAAAGGTAGAAAAGAAATAACAATTTTAAAACATTTGTTTTGAATATGGAATGGGATACATGTAGAAAGAGGTATAAGGAATTATCAGTTGACTCATTTGACTTTTAAGACAAAATCAACTTCTTCCATTTACAGTGAATTATTCTTTATATGACATTTGGTATGAAAAAGGTATACAGAAAATTCAAAAGAGGTTCAATTTTCACAATATTTGATCAATTAAAGGAGAAATATGGGATATTGCAAAATACAATATTTGTATGTTATCAATTAAGATCATATTTGAAGAAGAAAATAGGAACAGATTTGAGACTTCCAGAGCATAGTCAATTTGAATATAACAGATAACATATTCTGCTGAGTGAGAAGTCAGAGGAAATGGGGGAAATTTTGAATGATTTCTTTGCCTCGGTATTCACTAGGGAAAAAAATATTGAACCAGTTGAAGTAAAGAAAAATAGTGGGGAGGTCATGAAGCATGTAAGGATAACCGAGGAGGTAGTGATGGCTGTGTTGAAAAAAATAAAGGTGGATAAATCTCCGGGACCGGACAAAATATTCTCAAGGACACTCAGGGAGGCTTGTGGACAGATAGTGGGGCCATTAACAGAGATATTTAGGATGTCACTGGTCACGGGGGTAGTGCCAAAGGATTGGAGGGTGGTGCGTGTGGTTCCTCTGTTTAAGAAAGGGTCCAAATGTAAACCTGGGAATTATAGGCCCATGAGTCTGACGTCTGTGGTAGGTAAGTTGATGGAAAGTGTTCTGAGGGATGGTATTTACAAATATTTGGAGATACAGGGATTGATAGGGAGTAATCAGCATGGTTTTGTCAGGGGTAGATCACGCTTGACAAACCTGATTGAGTTTTTCGAGGGGGTTACAAAAAAGGTTAATGAAGGGAAAGCTGTGAATGTTGTCTATTTAGACTTTAGTAAAGCTTTTGACAAAGTTCCCCACAGGAGGTTAGGAAAAAAGGTGGAGGCATTAGGTATAAATAAGGAGGTAGTGCAATGGATTCAGCAATGGTTGGATGGGAGGTGTCAGAGAGTAGTGGTGGAAAATTGTTTGTCCAATTGGAAGCCGGTGACTAGTGGAGTTCCTCAGGGATCGGTCCTGGGTCCACTATTGTTTGTTATATATATTAACGATCTGGAAGTAGGTGTGGAGAATTGGATAAGCAAGTTTGTGGATGATACAAAGATTGGTGGTGTTGTGGGCAGTGAGGAAGATTACCATAGATTAAAAAGTGATTTAGGAAGGCTGGAGGTGTGGGCTGAGAAATGGCTGATGGAATTTAATACAGATAAGTGTGAGGTGTTACATTTTGGAAAGGCAAATCTAAATAGGTCATATGCATTAAATGGTAGGCTATTGAGATGTGCAGAGCAACAAAGGGATTTAGGAGTGATGGTAAATAGTACCCTCAAGGCTGATACTCAGGTAGATGGTGTGGTGAAGAAGGCATTTGGAATGTTGGCCTTCATAAATTGGAGTATTGAATTCAAGAGTAGGGAGGTTATGATGAAATTGTACAAGGCATTGGTGAGGCCAAATTTGGAGTACTGTGTACAGTTTTGGTCACCAAATTATAGGAAAGATATAAACAAAATAGAGAGAGTACAGAGAAGGTTCACAAGAATGTTGACAGGATTTCAAGGTTTGAGTTACAGGGAAAGGTTGTGCAGACTAGGGCTTTTTTTCTCTGGAGCGTAGAAGATTGAGGGGGGACTTGATAGAGGTGTTTAAGATTTTAAAAGGGACAGACTGAGTAAATGTGGATAGGCTTTTTCAATTAAGAGTGGGGGAGATTCAAACTAGAGGGCATGGTTTAAGATTGAAGGGGGAAAATTATAAAGGGAACACGAGGGGAAATTTCTTTACGCAGAGGGTGGTAGGGATGTGGAATGAGCTTCCGGCAGACGTAGTTGAGGCGGGATCATTGTTTACATTTAAGGACAGACTGGATAGTTACATGGAGAGGAGAGGACTGGAGCGGTATGGACCGGGTGCTGGTCAGTGGGACTAGGAGGGTGGGGATTTGTTACGGCATGGACGAGTAGGGCCGAACTGGCCTGTTCTGTGCTGTAAGTGGTTATATGGTTATACTTTTATTATTCAAAGGTTTATAACCACAATGTTTAATAAATCACAAGAAACAAAGGAGAAAAAAGATCTGTATAAAACTAAATTGAAATGGGAGCAGGTCTTAAATATACAAATTCAAGAAGAAATATGGACAAAATTATGTAGAGACAGTGTAACTAATACAATGAATGTTAGATATCAAATGGTTCAATTTAATTTTTTACATTAAATGTATTATACACCATATAAGTTGAATAAATTTAACCCAAATTTTTCTACTCAAATGTGTGAGATGTATAAAAGAGGTTGCTAATTTTTTTGCATTCAGTATGGTTATGTGAAAAGGTTAAAGATTTCTGGAAAGAATTATATGCTGTGTTAGAGAAGATATTAAAAAATAAAGGTTAAATTAGACCCTAGATTCTATTTGTTGGGTAAGATATATGATAAAGATATCAAGTTGGGTTTGGACAAATATAAAAAGCGATTTTTGAGTTAAGCAACAACAATAATGAGAAAGTGTGCAGATAAAACATGGGAAATAGAAAATAATGTAAAAATAGAAGAATGGTATAATGAAATAAAACATTGTCTCCCGTTAGAAAAAAAATACTATAATATGAGAGATAATTATGACAAATTTTGTCAAATATGGGAGCCTTATATGAGATTTATGGATATAAATTAATCCAGTCCTTCTAATCCAACTCCCTCCTTGAAAATATTGTATTTTCAACAAGAAATATATTATGGCATTATAAACATTATTTTAAGTATGTTCTTTCTTTCTTATTTTTTCAATTTTTAATTTTTCTATCTGTAGGGCTTAGTGAAGGTAGGAGATAGGGGGACTGAAAATTATTTAGTTTCTATTGTGTAATGATATTGCAAGCTAATTTAAAATGTATCCATGATACTAATAAATAAGATTTTTTTTTTAAAGTTTGTGGTTGTAAACATAATGGAAGAAGGACATTAATAACATTCATCAAATTTAGGGAACTGTCTTTGATGGCAAAGGTGACTAAAACAGCCGACTAGCGTGCCCCAGTCAGTTGCGGACTGTCTCATTGCACTGATCTGCCGCTGTTGATCTGAAGGGAATAGGCTATGGCTAGAAATCTACTGGGCTGCTCCTCCACAAATCATGTTGGACCTAGTCTTCCAGAGGTTGGCCATCATGGGCCTGCAGGACACCAACGAACCAAGACATCTTCCTCATTCTCAGCCTCACAAAGGTACTTAAAAGAGCTACAGCCAGCATTAATCCACTCAAATGTCTTGTGTTATGTGTCAATGAACCCCATATACCAGCAGCAATAAAAATACACCAAAGCAATGGTTCCTTAAACCAAATTAGTTTAATTCTCTGAGTATAGAACAACAAGATCAACAATTAACTTATCAACACTAAGTTATTTAGACAACCCCTCCCCCCAACCTAATCTAAGCGTGTGTGTGCGTAATGTGTTTTCAAGAAAGTCCTTTTTACTGGCCAATCTTCCACTGTCTGCGTTTCAAAAGCTACAGTTTCCAGTCATCTTCAATCCTGTGCACAGAATCAAACAGTCATTACGTTCAAGCAAACTTATTTAGAATTACCAGGCAGGAAAGTTGTGGATGGTTACAGAGAGATAGTTGTTGCGTGTTGGACACCCCAAACAGGAGTGTCTTCCAGAAGAAACTTGTCTTCTTTCCAGGTTCTTCTCACAGAGTTCCTCTCCTCTTCACTACACTAGGAAGACTAGCCGCCTCTCCTGATTTCCACACAGAGAGTACACTCAGGCATATTATTAGAACTCTGCCCAGTTTTGAAAAAGGAAGCCTTTTCCGCAGGCTCCTTTTCTGTCCAACCTTTTCTCAGACTGCCTCCTGCTAACTACCTTCTCTCTCCTTCTCTGCCCCTCCCATCCTGATGCTTCAGGCACTGTTACTTTTTGGTTTCAGTTTGCAGATGTTGCAATTTCCAGGCTTTACAAAAAAAACACATGGCCCAACTCTCTGCAAATGTTTCAGTTTCTGGGGTGTGCTTGCAAATATCGCTAAAGCCCAGAACCTTCTGTTTGCACATGCCCTTGGAAATTTGCAAGGCATTGTTCTGTCTGTAAAAAAACATGCAACCTAACACCTAACCCAATTCTAATCCCTTTTATAAGCATATATTTAATTAACCGATTGCGTCACACTTGGTCCTTTTTTTGTATTTATTGATGGACCTCTTTCCAGTGCCTGGTCCAAGAGTTTGCCAAGGATGTCATGATATACCTTCCCTGACTGATCTCTGCCTTTATGGAGCTGCAGGGCCCCAGACATTCCTAGTGAGGCATTGAGATGCCCAACAGTGCAGCACTCTCTCCCTGCTCTTCGCTGTGCTGACAGATCTTCAGCTGGTCGGTCGCATCCACATGGTAGGCACGTGAAACCCCCTTCGTTCTCAGATATAGAACAATACAACACAATACAGACCCTTCAGCCTGTAATGTACCTTCCCCACACGAAAACCCTCTATTTTTCTTACATCTATGTGCTTTGTCTAAGAGTCTATTATATGTCCCTATTGCATCAGCCCCCATCACCATCCCAAGCAATGCATTCCAGACACCCACTACTCTCTGTAAAAAAAAACCTAGCGGTGTCCTCTAAACTTTTCTCCCTTCATCTAATATATATGTCCTCTACTATTTGTTACTGTCAGCTTGGGAAAAGTGTGCTGGCTGTCCACCCTAATAATTTTGTAGACCTCTATTAAATCACTTCTCACCCATCTTCATTCCTGTTAACTTCGCCTCATAAGACATGTTCTCCAATCCAGGTGACATCCTGGTAAATCTCTGCACCCTCTCCAAATCTTCCACATTCTTCCTGTAATGAGGTAACCAGAATTGAACACAATATTCCAATTGTGGTCTACTCAAAATTTTATGGAGTTACAAGATTATCTCACAGACACTTAAACTCAAATCCCGGAAAGATGAAGGCCAGCATACTATAGGCCTTCTTAACTACCCAGTCAAATGGCACTGCAACCTTGAGAGATCGATGGATTTGGATCCCAAGGTTCCTCTGTTCTTCCACACCATTTAGAATCCTGTCATTAACCAGGTATTCCACCTTCAAATTCTACCTTCCATAACGAATCACCACACTTATCCAGATTGAACTCCATATGCTACTTTTTCACCTAACTCGGTATCCTGTCCATATTCTGTTGTATAACCATTTATTTTAAGCACTTTTGAAAAGATCTATGATCTGCTTTATTCCATTCATGTGTATATTTTTGTCTGACTATTCTCAACTTCAAATGGTGATCAAGCGTTTAAGAAGTGCAGGCGTGGTAAAATCGCTGTGCATTTCAGCAGGAATTGGTCTTGAGAGCAAAGGGAAAGTTGGGAAATTTATTTATGCATGTATAGAGGGACAAGGAAAAAACTGACAGTGACTGACCCTTTAGAATATTGAACATGCTCTTGTAGTCATTGTTCCCATCACACACCTACCTTAAGACCACTGCTCTATCACCTTTCACATAGTCCCATTAATATCCATGATTCCTCTGCAATTTTCAATGTAATGGCAGAGAGTTTGGATATTTTCTATTCACAAAGTTTAATTGCACTCCTGTGACTGCAAGATGCGTGCATCATATTTCCATCAACAAGTCATTTAATATTTTCAAAATCAGTTCTATTTTTATCACAACCACCAGATATCCCCCACCCCTGAGATGCTCTTCCACAAACAGTCCTTCTGTGCACCCAGAACTCAGCTTCATGGACTTGCAGGGAGTAAGGCCAAGGACATCAACCTGGGTACCAACCATGTCAGCAGATCTCTGTGCCGAAAGTCTTCCAGTGGGCAGCATCCATGGGAAGCGCACCTGACATCTTCTCTCACTCTCAGCACAACAAAGGCTATCAAAAGACCTTTATTCCATTCTGTGCTGTTTAATTTGTCCAAATGAATGCAAGATAAATGCATTATGTGATAATAAATAAATTTACTTAACTCACTATTGATTTGTCATTGTATTCATTTATAACCAGAGGAGAAAAAATAATTCCATGCCTACACTGATCACCCTCCTTCCCCAAACGTTATGGGTCCATTTACAACTTCTGCTCTCTGGAAATTCATTTTCCAGGAAGCATTTGTTTGCTTTATCATTTTCCGATAATTGTGACCCTGATGTGTGTCATCATAGAGGCAATTATTGTCCACCTGTCAAATGGACTGTTTCACTGTGATATCCCTCTGGATCACGAGCTTTTCTTGGGCCAGTTAGTTCTGCATAACTGCCCCATCCTTGATGTAAGAGTGTGACTGGGTGTATATTATAAACACAGACAATGCTTCACTCCAGGAGGCCCAGGTCAATGACTCCTGACACGCCAGGCTGCTATTCAATGACTTCAGCTCAGCATTTAATATGATCATTTCCCAGAGGCTGATGGAGAATCTGTCCTCACTGGGGCTCAACACCCCTCTCTCTGACTGGATCCTGGACTTCCTAATGGAAAGACCTCAGTCTGTCCGGGTCGGTAGCTGAATATCGTGCACTGCCACAATGAGCACTGACGCACTTCAGGATTGTGTGCTCAGCCCGCCCCTGTTCACGTTACTGACCCATGACTGCATTGCCAGATTCAGCTCTAACAGTGTCATCAAGTTTGCAGATGACACAACAGTCGTTGGCCTCATTAGCAGCAACGATGAACCGCACTACAGAGAAAAGGAAAATCTCGTGAAATGGCGTGGGAGGTATGGCTGCTGCAGAGAAATGGTTCAGAGGTCAAACAGGACCATAAGAGTGGCAGAGAGGATCAATGAAGTGTCCCTTCACCAAACCCCCCCTCCCCCTCATCAACATGATCTACCGGGATCGTTGCCTGAAGAGGGCATGCAAAATCATTGAGGACCCCTTTCACCCTGCTCACAGCTTCTTTCAGCTGCTCGCATCAGAAAAGAGATACAGGAATACCAGAGCCAGCACCACCAGGCTGAGGAACAGATTCTTCCCACAGACAGTGAGAATACTGAACGACCAAAGTTTCACATGAAACTTTTGAGGTTCTTATTTTCACAAAACAATATATATTTACTAAAGATATAATACTTGTCCTGCATATGTATTATTTGTCTGAATGTGTGTTATGTCTGATTGTGTGTCTGCATGTTCTTTTGCTGTTTTGTCGGGTTGTATTTGTACAATCAGATGATAATAAAGTTGACGACCTTCCCTCCCTCCAAACAGAGCAGGGATATGGTTCTTCTTGTCCTCACATTTCACCCCACCAACTTCCCCATTCTGCATTTTGTCTTCCTCTATCATTTCTGCCAGGTGTAACTAGAGTCCATGACTTGTCACAGTGACACCTTCCCACCCTTTCTGCCTTCCACAGAGTTCACTCTCTCCACCGTTCCCATATCCACTCATTACATCCCACCCATCTCTCTGTTACCCATGGTATCTTGCCCTGTAACTGCAGTAAGTTCAACACTTCCCTCACCACCATCCCACAGAGCCCTTCCATGTGAGGTACATATGCAAGTCCACTCACTCTAACTTCTATTGCATTCACTACATTGGGTGAGACCAAATGTAGATGTGGGGATGGTTTCGCAGAACATCTGTGTCCTGTTCACAATGGCCACCCTGAGCTCTCATTTGCATGCCATTTCAACTCTTTTTCCCATTCCCACAATGACCTGTCTCTCCTGGGCCTTCTCCACTGCCAGAGAGCGGCCCAACAGAAATGAAAGAAACAACACCTTATAGTCTGCCTAGGAAGTCTACAACCCAATGGCATAAAGATAGCATTTTAAAATTTCAGGTAATAAGCTCCCTTTCTCTTATTTATCCCAACCACCTCCACACAGTCCCTTCTTTTCTTTGGCTCTGCCCTGGCCCACCACAACCAGTGGATTCTTCTGCTCTCTCCTCTCCCCCTCCTACTTCTGGTTCCTTCTGAACTCTATTCTTATTTTTTTCCATTGTATCAGCTTTCAGCACTGGCAGGCTTTGTTCTAATCAATCACTCTGCGGCTCACCTTCCTCCACCTTTGCTTTACTCTCTCTCTCTCTCTTTGTCAGACATTTGCCATTCCTCTGTGCTTGTCTGAAATATTCCTCCTCCGTCTGGTTCACTAACCCCATGTTTCATCCCTCCCACCCTGTCCCTTTCACACATCTGCTGCTGTATACTTTCCTCAGTCCTGAGGACATTTTGGCTCAAAGAGGCAACCTTTCTTTTTCTCCCACCAATGCTACTCATTCTACTGATTTCCCCAAACACATTGTGTTTAAATTCACATCTCATCATCTTAAGATTGTTGTGCCTCTGGAGTTTTAATTTGATTTGAACATCATGTTCTTCCAAGAGATTTGAACCAAATGTCCAAAAAGCCTGATCGAATTTTCTGAAGATGTAACAAAGAAAATTGGTGAAGGTATAGCAGTGGATTCAGTGTATGTAGATTTCTACAAGGCATTTGATAAGGTTCTCCATGCAAGACTAATTCAAAAAGTAAAGAGGCATGGAATGTGAGTGTAACAGAATTAAAATGGGTTTTAATAATTTCTAATATTTTTGAATTTTATCTCAATGAGTTACTTGTATTTTCTGTTATTTTAATAATGTTTCCAGTGGGAATGAGATTGGTGGTGCACATCTCTTGTACACATCCTAAGTCCTCCCTTCCTGACTCTCACAATGCTGTTACCTTGATAAGGGTAAGTGGGGAAGAAGATTGCTACTAAGCTATTTTAAATGTTTTCCTTGGAAAATGAATTGGTTATGTCATCACTCTTAATGTATATTATTCATTACTAATTTTATTTTGCTCTACAGTTGATTTTATATTGATTTAAGTATTAATTAAATTTTATGAATGTTTTTATCTCACTGGTGTTTTGACTCCATTACCATGTGCTGGTCACGTGATCAACATAGCTTTGCTGAGATTTCACAGTGTAAATTCTGTTAGTTTGCATGGTTGTACTATTTTGTCTTCTAAAGATGCAGAATTTCCTTGTTAAATGCATGATTCTAGCAAGTTAATTTTCTATGCCATTTTTAACTCGCCCACCAAGGGCCACTATTTTCACCTTGTAAATATAGTTCTTCTTAAATAGTTTAAAAATATTTTAAAATGCAAAATGTTTTCCTGGGAAAATCTCTAAAACTCTCAACTAATACCATGTACACAGAGTTGAGTACATATTGAAATGTTAAAATAAAGTATATATGTGTTGTTGAGGAAAAGGATGACTGGGATACATACTGCTGTTACCTTGCTAATGGGAGCAAATAAATGCTGGGAAACAATTCCATGAGTTGTCTCTTCTTTTACGCCCTATGGAAATCCTTTACACAAGGATGCCCTGCTTTTTGGATGCAGAATTGGTTTGCCCAGAGAAGGCAGAGCATGGTTGTAGATGGTTCATATTCTGCATGGAGATCAGGGACCAGTGGTGTTCTACGGGGATCTGTTGTGAGACCGCTCCACTCTGTGATATTTATAAATGAACTGGATGAGGAAGTGGAATGATGTGGATAGCATGAAAGTGGGTGGTGCTGTTGACAGTCTGGAGGATTGCCAGAGATTACCAAGGGATATTGATAGGATGCAGAGCTGGGCAGAGAAATGACAGATGAAGTTTAATCCAGAAAAGTATGAGGTGATCATTTCAATAGGTCAAATCTGAAGGCAGAATACAATGTTAATGATAGGACTGTGAAAAGTGTGGACTAACTGAGATCTTGGGGTCCAGTCCATAGGCCACTTAAAGCTGGTGCACAGGTTTATGGTGTTGTAAGAAAGTGTGTTGGGCTTCATTAACCATGGGATCTAATTCAAGAGCCATGGGATAATGTTGCAGCTATATAAGAGCTTGGTTAGACTCTACTTGGAATATTGTGATCAGTTCTGGTCACTTCACTACAGGAAAAATGTTGATGCTACAGAAAAGGAGAAGAAGAGATTGGAGATCATTCCTTATGAAGATAAGTTGAGTGAAATTGATCTTTTTTTCCTTGGAGCAACAGAGGATGAGGAGTGACTGGATAGGGGTGTACAAGATGATGAGAGGCATTGAATGTGTGCATTGCCAGAGGCTTTTTTCCAGGCTGAAATAGGTAGCATGTGAGGGTATGGTTTTAATGATACTTGGGGATTGAAAAAGATACATTTTTTGCCCTCAGAGAGTGGTTGGTACCTAGAATGCACTGTTGGCAATGGTGATGGAGGCAGGTACAATAAGATCTTTTAAGAGACTATTAGATGGGAACATGAAACTGAGAAAAATGGAGGGTTATACAATAGGGAAGTTCCAGCAGTTGGTTGAGGAGGTTATTAGATCAGAACAACACTGTGGACTAAAGAGCCTGCAATGTACTGTTTTTTTTTTCTATGTTCTGTGTAGTTCTCTTCAATGGTTTATGTAATATAGATGATGAACAATTTAATATATCTGTGAAACATGAATATCTCCAGATGCTGTGATTGTAGTCGAAACACAGAAATGCTGGAGAAACTCAACTGGTCTCGCAGCATCCATAGGAGGTAAAGAGATTTACCTGAAGTTTCAGGCCTGAGCCCTTCCTCAGAATCAGAATCAGGATTAATTGTCAAACATGCATATTATAGCCATCTTACGACATTACTATATTAAAAATAAATAGCACTAAAGCAATAATAGTGCACGAAAAATAAGGCAATGTCTATGGCTCATTGATTATTCAGGAATCTGATGGCAGCGGGGAAAAAGCTGTCATGCTGCTGAGGGCTCATCTTTAGGCTCCTGTACCTTTTCCCTGATGGTAGCAGAGTGAAGAGGGCATGGCCTGGGTAGTGGGGGTCTTTGAGAATAGAGGCTGCTTTTTTAAGACACAGCCTCATGCAGATGTCCTTCATGGAGTGAGGTGTGGTGCTTGGGATGTCGCAGGCTGAGTTAACAACCCTCTAGAGTTTATTCTTGTCCTGAGAGTTGGTGCCTCTATACCAGGCAGTGATGCAACCAGCCTGAATGCTCTCCACGGTACATCTGCAGGAGTTTATGAAAGTGACACACCAAATCTTCTCAGTCACCTCACAAAGTATAGCCACTGGCGAGCCTTCTTTGTGATTGCATCAACGTGGAGGCTATAGGACAGATCCTCAGAGATGTTGACATCCAGGAATTTGAAGTTCTTGACACTCTCCACTACTGAGCTCTTGATGAAGACTAGATCATGTTCCTGAGTTCCTCTTGAAGTTCACAATCATCTCCTTGGTTTTTCTGACGTTGAGCACAAGGTTGTTGTCATTACACCATTCAATGAGCTGATCTATCTCCCTTCAATATGCTTCCTCATTGCCGTTTGTGATTCTGCCAACAACTGTGGTGTCATCAGCAAACTTGTAGATGGCATGGAATTGTGCCTGGCCACACAGTCGTGGGTGTAAAATGAGTAGAGCAGGGAGCTAAGCACACACCCTTGGGGTGCACCTGTGTTGATGATCAGCGAGGAGAAGATACTGACTGTGGTCTTCCGATAAGAAAGTCAAGGATCAAGTAACAGAGGGGGTTAAAGAGGCCTAGAGTTTGTAGCCTCCTGATTAGCACTGAGGGAATAATGGTACTGAAGGCCAAGCTGTAGTCTATGAAGAGCAGCTGTATGTATGAATTACTGTTTTCGAGGTGATCCAGAGCTGAATGGAGAGCCAGCGATATTGCATCTGCCATGGAGCAATTGTGACAATAGGCAAATTACAGTGGGTCTAGATCTTTACTTAGGTAGGTGTTAATTCTGGCCATGACCAGACTCTCAAAACATTTCATCACAGTAGGAGTTAGTGCTACTGGGCAGTAGTCATTGAGGCAGCTCACACTGCTCTTCTTGGTTACCGGGATGATTTATCCCATTTTGAAGTTGGTGGGAACCTCTGACTGCCACAATGAGAGGTTGAAAATGTCCATGAACACTTTGGCTAGTAGGTTAGTGCAGATTTTCAGTACCTTGCCCGGTACGCCATCAGGGCCTGACACCTTGTGAGGGTTCATCCTCTTGAATGATGTTCTGACGTCACCCTCAGAGACAGATATCACAGGGCCCTCAGCCTTTTCAAGGATTCTTGTAAACACTATTTGTTTCTTCTTCTCAAAGTGGGCATCGGAGATGTTCAGCTTATTGGGTCACGAAGCTTCAAAGCCATCTAAAGTGTTCAACCTCTGCAATGGCCTGCACTCACTGCCATAGCTGGCGTATATCTGTCTTTGGCCCTAGCTTCCTCTGGCATTGCCACCTTGCCTCAGATTTGGCCCTCCGTAGGTCGTACCCAGAATTCTTCTAAAGATCTTGATTCACAGCCTGAAATGCCCTTGTTCTCGCCCTCAGCAGGTTGTGGATTCTCTGTTTCATCCATAAATTCTGGCTCGGGAACACTCTGTATTTGCGCTTGGGCACACACTAAACAACATAAGTCTTGATGAAGTCAGTGACACCTGTTGTCATTCAGGACTGAATGTGTCTCAGTCAGACTTTAGGTTGGCCTGATTGAAGTCTCCCACAATGATCAGGACGGTATCAGGATGTGCTGTCTCGTGGCTATTTATCACAGTGCTCAGTCCCTCCAGTGTCAACCTGATGTTAGCGTGGGGTAGGATGAGTGTATGAGTGAAAAAATATTGTTGTCTGAATAAAAGACTGGGGTAATAAAAGGGGAAGAATGAGAGGGGGAGGAGTACATACTGACAGACAAAAGGTTTTAATTTGATATGATAAGAAGAAAGGTGAGAATTGATAATGGCTCTGTGAAACGAGACAGAGAAAAGATAAGAAAGAGAGACAGCTAGAGGGAAGGAGATGGGATCTCTGTGAAAGGAGGTAAAGGGAAAAGGGAAGAGAGAGGGAGAGAGAGGGAAAGCTAGAGGAAAGGAGATGGGGGAAACCACTGGCAACTTCCATCCTGACATCAAATTCACTTGGTCCATCCCTAGCAACACTTTTCGGGATCTCTCCGTCTTCATCTCAGGAGACAGACTCTCGACAGACACCTTCTACAAATCCATCAACTCCCACGGCTATGTCAGCCACACATCTTCACACCCTGTCCCCATAAGGATTCCTTTCCTTTCTCTCAATTCCTCTAATTCCATCACATTACTCCTGGGATGAGGGTCTTCCATGCCAGATCATTAACACTGTCCTCCTCCTTCAAACAATGTTACTTCTGTTCTGTCAATATCACCTCAGCCCTTACCTTCATATCCTCCACTACCCACACATCTGCCCCTGCACCTTCATGTGCAATAGGGATAGGATTCCCCTTGTCCTCGCCTATCATCCCACCAGCCTTCGCATCCAACATATCCTCCTCCTCCATTTACGCCACCTACTACGTGATCCCACCACAATTCTCCTCTCCACCTTCTACAGAGACTGAGGCTCATTCAGTCCTTCCAATTAAACAACATTTCACTTGTGAATCTGCAAGGGTCTTCCACTGCACCTGATGCTTCTGTTGTGTCTCCTCTACATTGGAGAGACTGGACACAGACTGGAAGATTGCTTCATCTCTGTCTACTCCAAAAGTGTGGATCTCCAGTGGCCACCAATCTCAGTTCCCTGTCCCTTGGTGATAAGTCTGTCCATGGTCTCTTACACTGCCAGACTGAGACCACCTGCAAATTGAAGGAATTTACAGGGGTCCTGGCAGAAATATTTAAAATGTCCTTAGCCACAAGTGAGGTGCCTTAAGATTGGGGGCTAGCACATGTTGTTCCATTAATTCTGTTATTTAGAAAAAAAAGCTCCATAAAAAGCCTTCAAAAATCACAGATTTGAGTCTAGGAGTTGGGATATTATGGTGAAGTTATACAAAAGATTGGTTAGGACAAATTTAGATTACTGTGTCTAATTTTGGTCACCTAACTACAGTAGTGAAGAAGGCAAATGCAATGCTGGCATCCATTTCAAGAGGAATAAAATATATAAGCTGAGATGTTGAGTCTTCAAAAGGCACTGGTGAAACCTCATGAAGAATTGTGAGCAGTTTTGCGCTCTTTATTTAAGAAATGATATGCTGACGTTGGAGAGGGTTCAATGGATGTTTACTAGGATTATTCTGGGAATGAAAGGGTTAGCATATGATGAGCATTTGACAGGTCTTGTCATGTATTCATTGAAATTTACGAGAATGAGGGGGATCTCACTGAAACATTTTGAATCTTGAAAGGCATGGACAGAGTAGATGTATTGTTTGTCTGTATGTGTGCTATGACTGGTTGTGTGATTGTGTATTTTTCACTGAGGACCAGAAAACTTTGTTTTGTCTTGATTCATTTGTGCAATCAGATGTCAATAGAATGATTGACTTGATCTAAAAATAAAATAAACCCTCCCTACCTCATAAACTCTATTTTTTTCATCCATGTGTCTGTCTAAGAATCTCTTTAAAACGCCTGTTCTAGCCTCCACCAGTACCCCAGCAATGCATTCAAGGAAGCCACAACTCTGTGTATAAAATTTACCCCTTGTGTCTCAACTAACCCTTCCTCCCTTCACTTTGTACAGATATCCTCTGGTATTTGCTACTCCCGCCCTGGGAAAAAGGTGCAGACTGTCCACCATAACTATGCCTCTCATAATCTTGTAGACCTCTATAAGAAACCACTCATCCTTTTCCCTCTAAATGAAAAAGCCTTACCTCTGCTAACCTTGCCTCAAGACATATTTTCTAATCCAAGCAACATCTTGGTAAATATCCTCTGCACCTTCTCCATCTTCCTATAATGAGTTCACCAGAACTGAAGACAATATTCTAAATGTGGTCTCACCAGAGATTTATGAATAAAAATCCATTTGGTACATGAATGCCTTTGAGGTAAGGAAATCTGCTAACCATATCCAATGTGGTCCATGTTGATTGTGAGCAGGATTTAACGTGGCACTTGTATAATTAATGATACTCTACTTCCCAAGATCGTATTATATGGCGAGCTCTCCACTGGCCACCGTGACCGAGGTGCACCAAAGAAAAGGTACAAGGACTGCCTAAAGAAATCTCTTGGTGCCTGCCACATTGACCACCGCCAGTGGGCTGATAACGCCTCAAACCGTGCATCTTGGCGCCTCACAGTTTGGCGGGCAGCAGCCTCCTTTGAAGAAGACCGCAGAGCCCACCTCACTGACAAAAGGCAAAGGAGGAAAAACCCAACACCCAACCCCAACCCACCAATTTTCCCTTGCAACCGCTGCAATCGTGTCTGCCTGTCCCGCATCGGACTGGTCAGCCACAAACGAGCCTGCAGCTGACGTGGACTTTTTACCCCCTCCATAAATCTTCGTCCGCGAAGCCAAGCCAAAGAAAACTTCAGTAAGTAATTTCTAAATACGGAATGAGACATCATAATGTTGGAAAGACTCCTGACAAGTTGTCTTTTTCTCAACCCCAGGCTTATCATTCATAACTTCTGTTAAATACTTATGATATAGTGATGGATTTCAACACTGTAGTGATTGACTGTGTCAGACATTTAATATATTTTTAATATAATTATTACTGTAGGCATATGTGTAGTCCATGGAAATAAGTAAAAAAAACAAGGTTATTGCAGTGGGCAACTTTAATTTTCCTCTCTTGTGTGAACAGATAGGAATAGTGTAGATTGGCCTCATGATCCACAAGCAAATTAAGAAAGAAATTTGATTTGAGCAAGATGTATAGTTTTAAAGAAAACTTGCATTTTAATGAATTGTCCTTATATTGTTTTCAGAAGTAATATTGTTTACAGAAATGTTATAAACTTGAGAGATTTGACAATACAATGCTGCATCCATAGTTTTATATCCCTTTTTGTGCTGTGAGAGAGTTCAATGGTGGAGGCTCAATCTTAAACTATCTATGCATTGTATGTTGTGAAAGTCATCCAGGATTATTCTTCCCGACTCTAAAGTCAAGCTAGTTTCATGGACAGAACAAAGACCAAAATTCACCCTAAAATAGCATCGAACCACAAAACAGTTAAAGTTGACATATGGATAAAGGGCAACATTTATTTTCAAAAGTTTCACTTGCCAAATCTTTTCAAATAATTGAAAAAAGGATTTGGCCATCTTTATTCAGACTATCGTATTCACACTCTGAATCGCGTTTCTCAGATTGAATTGTTTATTGTCATATTTACTGAGATATAATTAAAAAAAACATTTGTTTTGCATGCTATTCTTGCAAGTCAACCCATACTTAAAGTCCAACAAATTGTTAAAAACATAAAAAAGTGCCAAGTATAGTGTTACAGAGAGAGGTGCAGCTGAAAAAGTCCAAGGAGTGGTGCCTAACGATTGATTTTCTTGTTCTTAAATGCCTTAATCTCACTAGGTGGCAGTATTGTCCCAAAATCTGAGGTCAAAGACAATCCTAAACTTGCATGTAGTCTTTAATATCATAAAATTATGAAAATATTCCCTTGATTTGCCTTTAAAATTGGCATTAAAAACATTCTCAATCATCCTGTTAACATAATTTTAAAATAATCCATGTGGCTATATTAAAATTTTAACTCTATATTTGTATTTCAACAAAATGGTATTGTTAACGAATCCTTGACCATCTTATTCTTTACTTTCCCTTGCTGAATTATTTTATCTAAGGGACTGATAACTTGACAATTTTAAAAATATTGTTTTTTAATGATATCCTTTTTATGTCATAGGGCACAATTTATCATCCAAAATAAAACTAGTAAAGCTAACTTAGAATTAAATGATGTATTGTAGTGATGCTATGGCTCCACTACAGCTCCCACGAGGCATTGAACCGGCCATGACGTTAGTGTGTGATGATGTCAGCGTGTGTCAGGCGTGTGATTCTGGCCTTTAAAAGGTTGCATGGGAGATGCAGAGTAAATCCGTTTGATTCATTCTTGAAGCACCTTGTGTGGTTATTTCATCGTGTCCACTCCGATTCCAGTGGCCACAATTGGGGACCCCGACAAGTCCAAAAGTATATATTTGGACAAACATGGACTCTGCAGCCGTTGCTGTGAAACCTCCACCTTTCTGGTCAGATGAGCCTGAACTGTGGTTCCAACAGGCTGAAGCACAATTTCACCTTCACAAAGTCGAGTTGAAGACCACTCATTATTACCATCTTGTCAGTGCCCTGGACCAGGCCTACACTAAGAGGGTCAGCAACTTCCTACAGGAACCACCATGTACCAGCAAGTATGATGCTTTAAAAGCACTTTTATTATAATATGTCCCGTAGGGAAAGTGCAGCCAAACTACTGCATTCTGATGGGTTGGAGACCGCGCCTCTTCAGAACTAATGGATGAAATGCTGTTCCTGTCAGCTGGCGAAAGGCCCAATATGTTATTCGAGCAGGTCTTTTTAGAATGAATGCCAGATGATATTAGGTTCTTGTTATCCAAGTATTCATTTGAAGACCCAAGAGCTGTAGTGATGGAGGCAGTCATTCTCTGGCTGGCTAAAAAGCACAGCAAGGAAAGACAAGTCTGCACAACCAACCCTTCCCATATTGACCCTGTGTCACACTCTAGTGCTCTTAGCACATCACTCCCTACAAGCAGGCAACACCCAAAGAGAAGCAAGCAGACTGTGGACACCTTGTCTTGGTGTTATTACCACAGGCTTTGGGGAGTAAATGCCTGCAAGTGCCTTCCACCCTGCCCATTTGCGGGAAAGACCAGGTCAACCGCCAGTAAGGGCTGCAGCTGTTGGCGAGAAACCTGCAAGCCCACTGTATGTATGGGACCAGTTGTCCCAGCGAAAATTCCTGGTGGACACAGGTTCAGAAGTTAGTGTATTTCCACCCACCAGTTTTGACACACGCCATCCTACCCTGGACCTGCAACTATGAGCAATTAACAGTTCCAACATTCCAAACTTTGGCACCAGGAAGATGAATGGCAAGTTCAAGAATCATCTCTATACTTGGCCATTTATTATTATATCAGTAGTATCCTGACCTTTGCTTGATGCAGATTTTCTTCAGGCTCATTCATTCCTCGTTGACTTAAAAGGGCGTTGGCTGACAAATGGAACTACTTTTCAGACTATTCCTCTGGCAGACGCCTATACCCATGCTCTACTTCTCCAAACATTAAGTAAACCAGTAGATGAATTCTCCAAGTTGTTGAAAGATTACCCTGAGATTACTACTCTACAATTTTCTGCCTCCACTGCAAAGCACAGTGTTACTCATCACATTTGTACCAAGGGCCCTCCTATCTATGCTAAAGTGTGCCACTTGCCTCCAGAGAAGCAGCATTTAGCTAAGGAAGAGTTTGCCAAGATGGGAGAACTATGCATAATCTGAAGGTCCAACAGTCCCTGGGCACCTCCATTTCATATGATCCTGAAACACAATGGAGGTTGGCGACCCTGTGGAGATTATAGGTGGCTTAACGACGCCACCATTCTGGATCATTATCCGATACCTCATATTCAGGATTTCTCGGCTAATTTGCATGGAGCAAAGATCTTCTCCAAAATACTTGGCTATCACCAAGTACCAATAAAGCCGGAAGATATTCCAAAAACAGTAATAATTACCCCGTTTGGACTATTCAAATTTTTACGAATGCCATTTGGATTAATGCCATGTTTAACTCATAATTCCATTTATACAAAAAATACCGTGTTGATTTCTCCTATTTTATTCATTTCAATATGAACCCAAGCTGCTTTTCTTCCAATTTGATAACAGGAGGACAAGAATCTTAATTGAGCTGTTTTATAATAATTTTTAAAATTTGGTTATCTTAATCCTCCTTGTTCAAATTTCCAAGTCAGTTTTTCCAAGGCTACTCTTGGCATTTTATCTCTCCAAATAAATTATCTCTCCTTATATTTTTATTTAGTTATTGGGAAAACTTCTCTGGCATAGGGATTGGCAATGATTGAAACAAATACTGTATTCTTGGAAAAATGTTCATCTTGACACAATTTACCCCTCCTATTAAAATTATTGGCAAATCTTTACATTAAAAAAAAATCTTCCTCATTTTTTAATAGTGATTTAAATTATTCAATTTAAATAAATTGTTTAAATCTCTATCTATTTTTATTCCTAAATATTTAATTGCTTTTTTTCCATTTACATTTTGTCATTTTTTTAAATTTTGAGTATAATCCATATCAACCATAGGAGTCACTTCACTCTTATCAGCATTTACTTTAAACCATATTCTACTAATTTTATATTTAATTTGCATAATGATATTTCTGGTTTTGTTAAATAGACTATAACATAATCTGCAAATAAACTAATTTTATGTTCTTTATTGTCTATCTCAACACATTTAATCTCATTGTCTCTTCTAATTATTTCCGCCAAAGGTCTATGGCAAAGCAAATAAAAATGGTGAATACGGGCAACCTTGCCTAGATGATCTCTCTAATTAAAAAAAAAACTTTGATATTTGCCTATTTGTGACCACTTTAGCTTTTGGTACCGCACGGATGGCAGTCTCTTCAATCTGAGGCGCCTGCAAGCTCACACCAAGACACAAGAGAAACTTGTCCGTGAACTACTCTTTGCAGATGATGCCGCTTTAGTTGCCCATTCAGAGCCAGCTCTTCAGCGCTTGACGTCCTGCTTTGCGGAAACTGCCAAAATGTTTGGCCTGGAAGTCAGCCTGAAGAAAACTGAGGTCCTCCATCAGCCAGCTCCCCACCATGACTACCAGCCCCCCCACATCTACATCGGGCACACAAAACTCAAAACGGTCAACCAGTTTACCTATCTCGGCTGCACCATTTCATCAGATGCAAGGATCGACAATGAGATAGACAACAGACTCGCCAAGGCAAATAGCGCCTTTGGAAGACTACACAAAAGAGTCTGGAAAAACAACCAACTGAAAAACCTCACAAAGATAAGCGTATACAGAGCCGTTGTCATACCCACACTCCTGTTCGGCTCCGAATCATGGGTCCTCTACCGGCACCACCTACGGCTCCTAGAACGCTTCCACCAGCGTTGTCTCCGCTCCATCCTCAACATCCATTGGAGCGCTCACACCCCTAACGTCGAGGTACTCGAGATGGCAGAGGTCGACAGCATCGAGTCCATGCTGCTGAAGATCCAGCTGCGCTGGATGGGTCACGTCTCCAGAATGGAGGACCATCGCCTTCCCAAGATCGTATTATATGGCGAGCTCTCCACTGGCCACCGTGACAGAGGTGCACCAAAGAAAAGGTACAAGGACTGCCTAAAGAAATCTCTTGGTGCCTGCCACATTGACCACCGCCAGTGGGCTGATAACGCCTCAAACCGTGCATCTTGGCGCCTCACAGTTTGGCGGGCAGCAGCCTCCTTTGAAGAAGACCGCAGAGCCCACCTCACTGACAAAAGGCAAAGGAGGAAAAACCCAACACCCAACCCCAACCAACCAATTTTCCCTTGCAACCGCTGCAATCGTGTCTGCCTGTCCCGCATCGGACTGGTCAGCCACAAACGAGCCTGCAGCTGACGTGGACTTTTTACCCCCTCCATAAATCTTCATCCGCGAAGCCAAGCCAAAGAAAGAAAGAGCTTTTGGAAGATTATATAATGCTTTTATCCAATCTGTAAAAACAGTCAGAATTCCAAATGTACTTAACACCTTAAATTAAAAAATCCCATTTTAGTCCGTCAAATGCTTTTTCTGCGTCTAATGCAACCGCTGCTGCTGGTTTCTTTTCTTTTTGTGCTACACTTAATAAACTCATAAACTTAGCTACGTTACCAACAAATCTATTTTTAAAAAAACCTGTTTGATCCATATTTATTAATTGTGGTAAATATTTAGTTAATCTATCAGCTAATAATTTAAAAACAATTTTGTCATCTATATTTAATAACAATATAGGTCTATAAAAGCAAGGTTGTAAAGGATCTTTTCCTTTTTTTAATAACTGTTATTAATGTTGTTTTAAAAGATTTTGGCAGATCTTGTGAGTCTCTCATTCGTCAAATACTTTCAATAATTCAGTAGTTAACAATTCCTTAAACTTTTTATAAAATGCTGGAGGAAAACTACCTTCTCCTGGGACTTTATTATTCTGTAATGACATCAGAGTCTCACACACTTCTATCACAGAAAAATGAATAGATAACTCTAATTTTTCTTCATATTCCTTTGGCTTGGCTTCGCGGACGAAGATTTATGGAGGGGTAATGTCCATGTCAGCTGCAGGCTCGTTTGTGGCTGACAAGTCCGATGTGGGACAGGCAGGCATGGTTGCAGCGGTTGCAAGGGAAAATTGGTTGGTTGGGGTTGGGTGTTGGGTTTTTCCTCCTTTGTCTTTTGTCAGTGAGGTGGGCTCTGCGGTCTTCTTCAAAGGAGGTTGCTGCCTGCCGAACTGTGAGGTGCCAAGATGCACGGTTGGAGGCGATATCAGCCCACTGGCGGTGGTCAATGTGGCAGGCACCAAGATATTTCTTTAGGCAGTCCTTGTAACTCTTCTTTGCTGCACCTCTGTCTCGGTGGCCAGTGGAGAGCTCGCCATATAACACGATCTTGGGAAGGCGATGGTCCTCCATTCTGGAGATGTGACCTACCCAGCGCAGTTGGGTCTTCAGCAGCATGGATTCGATGCTTGCAGACTCTGCCAGCTCGAATACTTCGATGTTGGTGATGAAGTCATTCCAATGAATGTTGAGGATGGAGTGGAGACAGCACTGATGGAAGCGTTCTAGGAGCCGTAGGTGATGCTGGAAGAGGACCCATGATTCGGAGCTGAACAGGAGCGTGGGTATGACAGCGGCTCTGTACATGCTGATCTTTGTGTGTTTCTTCAGGTGGTTGTTTGTCCAGACTCTTTTGTGTAGTTTTCCAAAGGCGCTATTTGCCTTGGCGAGTCTGTTGTCTATCTCGTTGTCGATCCTTGCATCTGATGAAATGGTGCAGCCAAGATAGGTAAACTGGTTGACCATTTTGAGTTTTGTGTGCCCGATGGAGATGTGGGGGGGCTGGTAGTCATGGTGGGGAGCTGGCTGATGGAGGACCTCAGTTTTCTTCAGGCTGACTTCCAGGCCAAACATTTTGGCAGTTTCCGCAAAACAGGACGTCAAGCGCTGAAGAGCTGGCTCTGAATGGGCAACTAAAGTGGCATCGTCTGCAAAAAGTAGTTCACGGACAAGTTGCTCTTGTGTCTTGGTGTGAGCTTGCAGGCGCCTCAGACTGAAGAGACTGCCATCCGTGCGGTACCGGATGTAAACAGCATTTTCATTGTTGAGGTCTTTCATGACTTGGTTCAGCATCATGCTGAAGAAGATTGAAAAGAGGGTTGGTGCGAGAACGCAGCCTTGCTTCACGCCATTGTTAATGGAGAAGGGTTCAGAGAGCTCATTGCTGTATCTGACCCGACCTTGTTGGTTTTCGTGCAGTTGGATAACCATGTTGAGGAATTTTGGGGGGCATCCGAGGCGCTCTAGTATTTGTCAAAGCCCTTTCCTACTCACGGTGTCGAAGGCTTTGGTGAGGTCATATTTAACATCAGTAATTTAACGTGATAAATATTTATCTATTTTTTTCATCTTTCAGAGATTCCGATTGATATAATTTTTTGTAAAAATTTCTGAAATTATTATTTATTTCTTGCATCTTATAGCCTTTTGCAGTCTAGTTAAAACCTTTTCAAGGTTTTGCAAGTGTTTACTGTCGTTTTGGTCTGTGATGATGATAGCATCTAGGTAAAACCCAACTGAGAGTCCATGTAGTAATTTGTCCATTGTTGCTCGAAAAATCACAGGTGCTGGTGAAATTCTGTAAGACGTGTGTATAGGTGAATAGTCCCAGATGGGTATTGATTGTCACATGTTCCTTTGATTTTTTTTTTGTCCAATTCTATCTGTTGATATGCTTGTGACAAATCTTGCCCTTTGTTTAGTGCTTGCAACAATTCTTCTGCCTTGGACATGGGGTATTCGGGTATTTTGAGTGATGGATTGATGGTGACTTTGTAATTGCCCCAAATGTGAATCTCACCATTTGCTTTTCGTACAGGTTCGATGGGCGCTGCCAAATTGCTGTATTGTCTTAGTTCTAATATGCCTTCATGTTTTAGTCTGTTTAATTCAGCTTCAATTTTCCTTTTCAGAGCAAATGGGACTGTTCTGGCTTTGAAGAATTTTGGTTCTGCATTATCTTTTAATTTGCAGTTTGGCTTGAACTCCTTTGATTTTCTCAAATTCTTGTTAGAAAATCACTGCGTGGTTGTTGAGGATTTGGTCGAGTTCTGGCTGGGAGGTGTCAGTGTGGTTTTCATTTAGCATTGAACTGATTTCTAGTCAGTTGATGGGAATGTTTCTTCCAAAGAGTGCTGGTCCCTGGCTATCTATGATAGAGAGAGTGTTTTTGGTTTCTGTTGTTTGTATTGTACTTGAGCCATACATTTTCCAAACACTTTGATTCTGTCTCCTGTAACAATTGTTTTTACCGGGAGGCGTGGTATCACGCGTTTCTTAATGGCAATAGCGACACCTCTGGCCCTGTGTCTAACTCCATCTTTGGGGGTGTCTAAAGATTGCTGTGTTTCCTCCATTTATTCCTTGGATGTGTAATATCTCAGGAGGTGAAATTTCAGGAACTTGAAGGACAGCCATTGGGCTGTTATCATCATCATTGTTAGGTTTCCCCTCTCTCCCTACAATTGTTTTGACTTTAGCTGCCTTCTTATTTGCAGGCCACTTGTGCTTTAGGAGCAGACATTTAGTTTTGATATGCCCTTCTGTTTTGCCATGGTTGCATTTAGAATTTTTGAAGAAACAATTTTCTAGTCAGTGGTTATATTTCCCACAATGGAAGCATTGTTGGTGGGAAGACTTCCTGACCAGTAGGTCTGGTTGACCCACATCCAAGTTTTTTATCTGCTATTTCAGAACTGCAAGCAGTTTTGTATGCAATTTGTAAGATAATGTTTTAATCCTTTGCTAATCATTTTTGCCTTGCTCGGCGATTTGTCAGCCCCAACACTAATCTGTCTCACAGTACCTGATTTAGAAACTGCTAAAAATGACAGTGCTCTGCCAGTTTGCACAATGATGCCAGGTATTCACTGACTGTTTATCCTGGTCCTTGTCTCCTTTCATAGAATCGTTGCCTTTCTGCCATAACTGGTGGTTTGGGGCTTAAATGGTTCCTTAGAGCTGTGCAAAATTCGTTGAATGCTTTCATCCCTGGATCCTACAGGATTAGCAAGGTCTTAAGGAGGTTGAATGTTTTGCTGCCCATTATACTGAGGAAGAGGGCACATTTGCTGTTTACTGGACCTTCCACAATATTGTGGGCTATGCAGTAGTGGTTAAACGATTCTATGTAGTTATCCCAACTCTTCTACTTCGATGAATTCCCCGAACTGTCCCTCCGCCATCTTTGTGCACTTTCACCTTGATCATTTGGCAGGAACTTGTTGGGGTTGTTAGGTAGTAATTTTCTACCTTTCTTCTGTTGTTTTCCTTCTCCCGGTTGGTGCATGGAGCATGTGTAGGGTTTGTTTCGTTCCTTGTCACCACAGTTGTATATGCACTCACACAATTAAGACTCAGAGATGTGATGCTTTCTTATCCTTTACTTCTATTAGACTAACATGGCTACTGAAACACAGGGTTATATATATGGAAGGGTGACATCATGACATGGGCGACATGATGTCCAGCAGAGGGCGAGCTTATACCCAAATCTATAGTAGTATTTAATATTCTAATTGGTAAATTTTGGAGTATTAATATAGCCACACCTCTAGCTTTTGAATTAAATGAAGATGCCAATACCAATCCAACCAAATCTCTTTTCAACTTTTGATGCTCTTTTTCTGCCAAATGAGTTGCTTGCAAAAAAGCTATATCTACTTTTGTTTTTTTCATATATATTAGTAATTTTTTCTGGTTTATTTGATTCAGTATTCCATTTATATTAATACTAGCAAAGTTTAATTTCCCTGCCATTAGGTATCTCTATAAAATCCTTTGACCATCCATCCACCTTCTCCCCCTCCTCCCACTTTCACAGTGTTAGCAATATATCTAGTATTATTCTTAATTAATCTAGGTGTACAACAAGAAGAAGAAAATAAATCTTCCCCCCACCCCCAAGACGCATGATGTGTTAACGGCTTTAACTCCCTGATCTATACAGGTCATGGTAAAAACCACACTTGCTCACTTACTCCATTTTCCCAACTAACTCACTCAAAATACAATACATTACCCTGTTACATTATGACTATTCATTATTATTCATCCAAGAATCTTTTTAAACATATATAGATCAATTGTAGGTTAAAACCTTCCTCTCAATTAAACTCTCAAAATTTTCAGTTGCATCTTAACTCTTTCACACTCATAGAGTCCTTTCAAGTATCAACAGCTACCTCCCTCTCTCTTTCTGGCAAAGAATCAACATACACCTTTGCCTCATTAGTCTCTGCAAAAAATCTATTTTTTCCACCTGGAACAAAAACTTTTAAAACTTCCGGATACCTCAAGACAAAGGCATAACATTTTTTCCACAAAACATTTTTAACTGCATTAAATTCCATTCTCTTTTTTAACAAATCAAAACTTATACCAGAGTAAAAGAAAATCTTACTCCCATTGTAAACCATAGGTAATTTCTCTTTTTTTTCACCTGCTTAACCACCAGTTCCAAGATCTTCTCTCCTACTTCATGACAAAGAAATTTAACAAGTATCAAGACGAGGTCTCTGATTTGATTGTGGCTTTGGTCTCAGTGCTCTATGGGCTCCCTCAATCTCAATGTCTCCTTGGAATTTAGTTACTCCTGTGAGAGATGAGTAAAATTAATATGAAAATATGAGAGATGAATAAAGCCAGTATGAATAGGATAAGGATAGATAATAGATAATAGAATGTAGGAAGTAAGTTGGTCTGAATAAGATAAGGGTCTTCTAGCCTTTTAGACAGAATTAGCAAGTTCTGCATATAAGAAGGTTGTAGCCCTGAGGGTCGGGAAGGTGTGAATAAGGACAGCAGGTAGGCAGACAGGATTGCCTAATGCCAAACTTATCCAGGAGGCAGGAGAATGTTAGTAGGGGGGGGGGGGGAGGAGGAGGGTACCTCTACACTGAAAAAAAAACTGTGTAAAAGTTGAGTGAGCCCCAGTATGTGTGTGTATTCCCAGGGTAAGGGGAAGCACCCAACTTTGCATTGCTGTATAATAAATGTTCTTTGTTCTCAATTTTTGTCTCGAGCAAAATCTGTGAAGGTACTTCTGTTTCTCACAAATGGGGGATCGTCCGGGATCCCACTCCCTCCACTGACAGAGTGCCCGACGACGGGGGTAGGTGCACCCCGGCTGATTCAGCTGGACTCACGGACGGCGGATGACTGGTCAGTGGAGAAGAGGCATTGAGAACAAACGACGGGAGGACGTTAAGCAAGCGCGCTAGGAATAGCTACTGGATTCTGGTAAGAGGAATTTTACTTACCTGTTAATATGGGAGGTGTGAATAGCAAGGGAAATAGTCCTAAGGAAGGACGGGATGATCAGATAACTAAGCAAAGTCCGTTAGGATTAATGCTATCTGATTGGGGTGCGGGGAGAACCCGCGGGAAAGACAAACAGACCATGGTCAGGTATTGCTGTCTGGAATGGGTTAAAAACCCGATAAAAGGGAATTCGGTATATTGGCCAAAGTTCGGATCCGATGAGGACTGGATGTGTCAGGCATTGAACATCTGTCTCTATCAAAATCAAGGAGATAATCTTGAGAGCAGAGAATATGCAGCCTGCTGGCTCAGTGGATCAGTTGATCAACTGGTTTTGAATGAAAAGGAATATAAGGACAAGAAAGATGAGGAACCTTTTGTCCCTGAAACACAAGGATGCGATGTGTTAGATTCCCTTCCTCCACCTTATGCTCCTCCTATGCCAGCTCCTATCTTTCCCCTCTCTCCTGTACTCTACCCTTCTTCATCTTCCCCTCCTCCCCCACAGCTAAAGAAAGGAGAAGAAAGTAAGGGTGGTATGATGAGCCGTTCACAAAGTACTAGATTACCACCTCAATTGACAAGAGAGGGAGGAGACTTTGATTCAGAACAGTGTGAGACCCTCCGGGAGGGAAGGGCAGAACCCTTTGATTCATTTCCCGGAGAGCAGGAACCTAGACATTATAAAGGAGAGGATAAGCCAGAAATTAACTGGATGAGACCTTTACGGGAAGTTCCCATGGGAGGGGGTCTCGGTTTCGTAAATGTGCCCCTGACTAGTATGGAGGTGCGTAACTTTAGAGAGAAATTACCTCCCTGATAGAGGATCCTCAGGGATGTGCCAAACAATTAGATCAATTTTTAGGACCAAATATATATACATGGGTATTAACGGGCTTCGTTACTAATTCAGCCCCAGACATCAGGAGAAAATTGCAGAAGACTGAGAATTGGCATGAACAGGGAAGAACACAGCTTTTACAGATCGCACAAAGGGCATACGTCCAGAGGTCTGAGGATAAACAGAAAGGAAAGGCTAAGATTTTGATGCAGGCAGTCAAGGAAGTTGTGGAGGGACAGCAGGGAAATGTTAGGGGCTGTGTGCCAGCTCCTGGACATTGGGAGAAGTGCTGGGAGTGGGAGAGTAGAGACCAGAGATAATTTCATAAATCACGACTTCTCACTTCAGTCACTGACCAATATTAATTAAAATTCATGCTAAAATGTAAATGTCATAAATGATCATTTATCAATACTGTAGAATGCGTGAATTTAACTACCGGTTAATTTCATTTTATGAAATAAATTGTATTCAAACGTGATTTTGCGCAGGGAATACGTGAGAGTTGAGCGATGTTATAACATTTGCAGGAAGCAATGTTTGTGCAAATAGGGTGAGTTCTATACGTCTTACTTTTTTAAGTGTATGCAAGATAAAGAAAGGATCTGATGTGTAAAGTGGCTGGATCAGCCAGTTGAAGGGGGAGTGTGCATATCCCTTTAAGCGCGTTGTGGCACTAATGAATTGTATTCTGTTCACTTGAAACTGAGGCTCCAGGCTCCTGTCTTGCAGTTAGCAGTATGGAGCCCTCTCAATAGATTTAGTACATTTGTTCTACACATTCAGCAGTCAAGGTCCGTGAGCTTAAAGATCGCCCACCTCTGGAGAATAAAGAAACCTCTGAGGAATCCAATAAGTTTAATGATTGATTTCTCTGGTGCATTTTCCTCCGGAGTGAAACACATGCCTCAGCACAATTTCTCTGTATTGCCGCTGTAATTTAGTTCATGATAACTTCCCCCATTCATCAGGTTTATATTTAAATCCGGTCGTGCGGAAGTTACATTGTAAATAATCATGATCTGGTTTTTCAAATTCATCTGGAAGTGGTGTCTAAAAGACTGCTGGGTTAATAGTACTGCAGTTGTGAAGGTCAAATACAGGTTCGCTAATAGAGTTCAGAGTCTCAAACATGCTTGAGTGCTGCAATGTCTGTTATGTACTCACTCGAACAAATTGCAGGTTGGTTCCCCCATACAGACAAGCAGCTTCAACTGCGTTTTTATAAAGTCTAATATATTCAAAACCCATGGAAATATAGTTTGTGTTTCTTTTTACAATAATTCTAAATATAACATTTACACTAACACAAAGAAATGTCAGATTGTTATGGTAAATGGTGTCTTTCCCCACAACGATTTTGGAAACTATTGTAAAAACAGATAAGGCATTAAATTGCAGCTATTCACTTTTACTTAGCGTTTCACCAAGTAAACAGGATCGTGAACTAATAAATCCTGGGAATACATTGGCAGTTAATTAAGACAGAAGGGTTTATTAGTTCAAAACCCACCCCTGGAGTATCCTATTTATTCTATTAAACCTGGTGATTGGGTATATGTAAAAGCATGGCAAAATCACCAACTAAAACCTGTCTGGGATGGCCCCTATTGTGTACTTTTGATTACAGACACTGCAGTGTGAACGAAAGAAAAGGGGTGGACTCACATAGAACGAATTAAACAAGCTGCTGATCCACGAACTAAAGACATTGATAATCTACCCTCCACCTGGCGTGCAGTCCTTCATCCTTCTGATCTGAAAGTTACACTATGCCAGGAAAAAGTGCTGTAATGTTGTTTTTACCATTTGCTGTTTTGTTTACTTATTGGTTCCCAATTTTTGGGAAATCACCAAATTGCTCACAATGTATTAAGTCCTCCTGGAATAGGGGCAGCAGAGGTGACAATTATTTACCTTTAGATTGTGTCGGACTCTGGCTTTACCTTACTCTTAATTTAGTCTATGTGTGGTCTGAGTCCAGCGTGTTCTTTGAATGAAGTGATAGGAGAAGTTATTCGGTTCAACAGTCAGTTTATTACACAGCACAAGAATAAAACTTAACAGAGCTCTGGGTCAGTCGTTAGTTCATAGGTCACCTGCACAGTGAGCTATTCCCCAAGACTGACCCCTATTGTCCAGTTGGCTCAGTTTATATAGATCAACCTTATCATACAGAACAAAAGTTGGCTTCCTTTGCTAGATTTCATTATCATACAGAACAAAAGTTGTCTTCCTTTGCTGGATCTTTTTGCATAAGGATTATCACAAGTCATCTCCTGTTTTGCAGATATCTGGGGTGTAGCGTTCCCATCTTAATCCTCCAGGCCAGACTATCCTGTTGTTTTGATCAGAAATTAATTCATCCCCAGATATTTCTAATCACCATTCTGTTCCTGTCTGGCCAATTTCTGCTGTACTCTTTAACACCTCCTCCTGCCTTAATCTTCCTCCTAGACTGGTTTTCCATTCCCTTTGTTTCTTGCAGGCCATTCTTTGTTCTGGTCTGGCCTGTGTCTCCTGTGCTACCCACCACCTCCTTCAGTTTGAGCATTCCTCCTAAATCGTTTTATGCATTTCCTCTCCCTGTATTTGGGAGCAGACCATTTTGCTCAGCCAACTTTGCTCCCTGCTGCGATTGCCACTTAATCACATTCCTCTTTTTCCCTGTACCATGCAGTAAATATAAACTTATTAATTAATCATTTCTTTCATAATGTTTTAACCCCTAGATTCCAACAATTGTAGACAGGGTGCAGGTATAGAGTATAGTCATAGTGGGGTATGGGTTAATATAGGATCCCAACATGGACCAGGGGAACAGAACGGCCCTAGGGGAGTAGACTTGGTTTGTATTCCGGCCTCTACAGGTATTAAAAAGAGGAGTTTTAAAGGGATAGCACAAAGAAGATGGTGGGACAATGACAGATAGAATGTTAGTCAGGATTGTACATGTAGCAGAGATAGAGTGAATACATATGCTAATGTTCACAGACAGGCTGCAACTCACAGGTTCAGTGATACTTAAGCTAATGTTCGCAGAGAAGCTGCAACGCACAGGTTAAGTGACAAGAAACCCCCCTCCCCAACTTGGTCTCCTGTAAATCATCCTTTGGGTCACACAGACATTCGGAACGTTAAGAACCACCACTGTAAGGGGAGTTCCAGTTGTAAACTACGCAAGCTGCTCCAGAACACAGCTGCTTGGCATTTAAATCATTTAATCAGACTCCAGGAGCCTTGGAGATCATCACCGAACAGACAGTGATGGCCCTGAATTTATGGGCTGAAGAAAGACGACAGATACGAGCCACAGTTCAACAAAACCGCCTGGCTCTCGATTACTCGTTGGCTGCTGAAGGCAGAGTTTGTGAAAGACTGGTTAAGGACAATGCTCACAACGGTCAGGTGGTTAAAGACACTTCTTCAGGAGTTCGAAAATCTTCCCATGCCCAGGTTCAGACTTGGCAACCTCGGTCCGGTGTGGGATGGACTAGACTTTTTATTGGTAACTGGAGTCTGATACCCACAGCCCTTATAGCAGCTGGACTCGCTATTCTGGCCATTATGGTGCTCCCCTGCCTAAAGACTTGTGTGCAGTATTTAATTCAACGGACCCCTCGTCAGATCACTATAACCCAAAGGATGTATGTTTCCCAAATTCTGTCTGATGATGCTGAGACTGCAGTTCGTTTACTGACTCGCTGGGAAAAAGACCAAGTTACATTCCAGTTGAGAATTCACGAAGCGTAGCTAAAAGAAAAGTGAAGATTGTGAGAGATGAGTAAAATTAATATGAAAATATGAGAGATGAATAAAGCCAGTATGAATACGATAAGGATAGATAATAGAATGTAGGAAGTAAAGTTAGTCTGAATAAGATAAGGGTCTTCTAGCCTTTTAGACAGAATTAACAAGTTCTGCATATAAGATAGTAAGCCCTGAGGGTCGGGAAGGTGTGAATAAGGACAAAGGTAGGTTTGTGAATAAGGACAATGACATGATGGGACACCGACAGGATACCTCCTGGTCCTCCAAGTTCACAGAAACAGCATGTAGGCAGACAGGATTGCCTAATGCCAAACTCATCCAAGAGGCAGAAGAACGTTAGGGGTGGGGTGGGGAGGGTACCTCTACACTGAAATGAACTGTATAAAAGTTGGGTGAGCCGCAGTATGTGTGTGTATTCCCAGGGTAAGGGGAAAGCACCCAACTTTGCATTGTTGTAAAATAAATGTTCTTTGTTCTAAATTTTTGTCTTGAGCAAATTCTGTGATGGTACTTGTTTCTCACACTCCCAAAGTTTTTGGAACCCAACGCTGTAAAAACTTCTTGATTTCCTGTCCTTCATCACCTTCTTTAAGTCCAACAACCTTTTTTTATTCCTTCTGCTGAAATTTTCTAAAATGTCAATTTTTTTTGCGTTAATTGTTCTTTTGTTGCAGCCACTTCAATTTGTACCTTCTTCATTTGTTCCTTAATGCCTTGAAATTCAAATTCATTTCCTTTAATTTTTTTCATCTATAACTTCAAATCTTTTGTCCACTTCTGCATCAATTTTTCCTTGTAAAACTCTTATTTTCAGCTGTACTCTCTCCACATTTCTTAACTTCTTCCATTAATAACATCATAGATTGCTGGAAATTATCCATATAATTTTTCATATCAGCTGTAGAAATAAATCTTTCATTTTTTCCATCATTCTGTCCATAAATCCTTGGTCAGAGCATTTTTCTTGTTCTTCCTGTCCACTGAAGCTGGAAGCCTCTTGAGCCTTTTTTAAAACTGCCTCTTTTTTTTTGCACTCTGCGCATGCGTGACTTCTCGCACACGCGCAGTCAATTTTCACCGGTAGTGGGCAGCCATTGCCAAGAGAGACCCTGCACAGCCACGTCCAGGGTCTCTCCAGCTCCCGGCTTGTCTACCTTGGCCAGTAACTTACGCACAGCTCCTGGATCCTTCCTCAAGGTAGGCCCCTTTTCTTTATTGTAGGGGACTCCCAGTTGCCCCAATAATCACAGAGACAAAGACTGAGGGGAATGGTAGGCTTTATTACACACAAGACTTGCTGGCCTTGGGTCCAAGCTAGGGAAGTGCAGGAATGGAACAGGTGACTTGACCTTTATGGCCCGGTCACAGGGGAGGAGTCTAGGAGAAGATGTCATCAGGAGGGCGGGCCAGCTTGTGCCTGTACTGGCCAGTACATACAATAAACCATATCATTACATTTATCCTGATCTTTTTCTTGCTCCGTTTCTTGTGTTACTACAGCAGGGGTTTTTCTTCGGTGGCACTTTAAATTATTCTGTAAATCTTTAAATTCTTTCTTCCATTTTCCTTAACTTTTTCAACCTTTTTTTGACTCTTTTTCTCAACATTTTTTGAGGAGTGTAGGGATTTGCAATCTAACCCTACAACATCACATTGACACACCCTCCCACCCCTGCATTACATTTTTTTTTAAAGCTTCCTTGTATACTCACATGCAATGGTTCAAAGGTTGGAGCAATGAGTATATATTATTTATCTTGCAACAATCATTGAGCAAACAGCAGGTTAAATGTGATCCAACAAGATCTCCTCCCCAATGATAAATGAATCCTTTATGCTAGTTACATCATTCAAGATATGAAATTACATATTTTGACAAATCCCTACTCTGTTCCCTTCCTCTCTAGAATTTTATAACATGGATGACTCCAATAGGACATCCAAAATGGGAAGGAAACTCATCTGAAATGAGTACCAATGCAAGGTCAGAAAAATTCTGCTGCTGCACTTTTTGTATTACAGGTACCACTCGAGATGAATACGGCACTAGCTATTCTGCATTTAACTTCTGAAATAGGACATGAGCTCCAATCTTCTTCAAGGCAATCCCTCAGGATTGAAAGATGATCTGATGTGGCTGTAGGCTCTTCCAGATGGCCAAGACGTGTCTGATCTGGTAGGAGAGGTTTTTCTTCAAAAATAAATGTTATTCACAATAAATTGCTTCCAAAGAAGAAAACCATTCAAAGCCTTTTCCACATTCTTAGTGTTACATCCATTCTTCTTCTTTGGCTTGGCATCGCGGACGAAGATTTATGGAGGGGGTAAATGTCCACGTCAGCTGCAGGCACATTTGTGGCTGACAAGTCCGATGCAGGACAGGCAGACACGGTTGCAGCGGTTGCAGGGGAAAATTGGTTGGTTGGGGTTGGGTTTTTCCTCCTTTGCCTTCTGTCGGTGAGGTGGGCTCTGCGGTCTTCTTCAAAGGAGGTTGCTGCCCACCAAACTGTGAGGCGCCAAGATGCACGGTTTGGGGCGATATCAGCCCACTGGCGGTGGTCCATCAATTACATGTTACATATGTTGTCTAGTTAGCACCATTACCACCATGATGCAGTTTATTATTCCCTCCTATGTTGTTTGAGGGTCCTCCCCTCAGTCTCGGCCCCTCAATGTCTGGTCATGGAAGACGTCTAAATTATGATCCTTCTCCACAGTGCCCTTGTGTTGGCTGCACCAAGTCTCAGTGCATCCCTCAGCACGTACTTCTGCAGCCTGGAATGTGCCAATCAGCAGCATGCTTTCTTCGACGTGTCCAGGTGCTGAAAGACCAACTCCTTTTTATGTTCTCCAAAGGGCACCTTTCACTGAATTGATAGTCTTCCCTCCAGCAGCTCTAGATGTCAGTCTCTGCTTGTGTCTGTGGGAAGAGCCCATAATTCAGAGTCCTCTGTAATGCTGCTGGGCATGAATGATGAGAATAATCCTTCTCTATGCACTTTTAACAACTATGCATTCTGCTAAGAAATGGCTACCAGGAGGCATAGACAATTACAGAACAGAAACAGGCTTTTGGCCCTTCTTGTCTGTGCTAATCCTTTTTTTAGGGTTGCAAATGTAGCTTAATCACTCAATTTTTACAATATTTTCTATTTAGACAGGCTAATCATCTGATAGATAGTGAATCATTTTGAAATAGTTTGTGAAAGGATTGATCAATGGATTCATGTGATGAATCATCCAACTTAGTTTGCCTTTCGAACCAAAAATCATTGATTTGGGCTCACATGGTCTAAAGTCCACTCCAAGTGTTCAAAGGTATGAGTGGTCATTCAGTTAGTCTAAACATTTTCAAAGAGTTCCTATGGGGGGCCACAGCACATTTAAATAAGTGTTTTCACCACACACAAAACCCCCCAAAATATTTAAAGTAGTCAGTAGAAGTGCAGAAGAAACTAAAACTTGATTGCGTCACGGGGAAGGGGGTCCATAAGCTGATTAAAGTCCTCAAAGAGGGTGGGGGGAGGAAAAAAACACAGGCATTCTCAAGCTTTTCATGGCTGAGTCAATCGGCACTTCAAGTAGTTGGCTTTAGGTCATTTATTTTTCAAGCAATCCTTCAGTTAGCCATCTCAGTAAATTATAATCTTCTATAGGTCTACACTTTTCCTTAAAAGAAATGCGCACATTAGGTTGTGGAATACAAACCTTTCTCAGGCCCAGGAGAATGTTGCCTAGTGAGAGTCAATTGTCAGGAAAGCCAATGCTGAGTTCTGTTGTTACCTTGAGGGGTTGCAATATAATTATACCCCTTGCAGACTGCATGACACCGTGGATTACAAATACACTAACAAAAAACTGCATTCTTAGAAATAAAGCTTTTATTACAGGAACTTTTAATTAACAGCAGAGAAATCAAGAAAGATCATTACATTTAATGCAGATTCTTTTATATCCACATTCATTATCTTAAAGGACAGGCACCACGGTGTAGTTTCAGTGAACTCAGTGGGTTTCAGGGTTGAGGTGTGAAGCGCATGTAATTCTTTTTTGATGGGAGATTTTCGGTAGCAAAGCCCTTTGGGAATAGTTGCGTTGCCTCCTCTGAAGTAATATTTGGAAGAATCATGCACGACTCACCAGGCTGTCGAGGAAAGAATGTGCTTGCTTTAGAAGAAAATAAACTTATCACAAACCTTAAAAAGCCATCTCCACAATCTTCATAAATTCTAGTTCAATGTTCAGCCTTTTCAGTTAATGGTGCCCAAGGGTTGATTCATCTCTCACCTTTGCACTGAGAAATGATTCTGAAGGTCAACACAAATCATGTAGGAGTGGGAAAATATTCCCCATTTTCTTTCACTGCTTTCTCTCTGATCAGACTCATTAACCTCCCACTTTCTCACCCAGTCCCCTACCCACTTCACACAGGAATTCTTTGATTTACAGATTCTCACTTAAGGCTATTGACTTAGATTTGTTCAGCTTCTTTTGCTATCACAGTATGATAATGCCTCTATAATGTAACAAGATTATATTGATGGCTGTCAGTCCTTGACTTGTGACATTTTACTACATGAAACTATAGTAAATAAATAGAAAAATAATTGTATTAATGCAATGCAGTATTTAAAGAGAAGCCAAATAGAGTATTCAATTTATCCTCACTTTCCAGTTCCCAGGCGTGGCAACTTTCTTGCAAGCTGTCAGCTGCAGTGAGTCAATAACACGGAGAATTTCGTCAAAATTCCTCCCAGTGGTAGCTGGGTACAAGATTGACAGCTTCATTTTTTTGTCAGGGCCAATGATAAACACCTAGAAAAAAAGAAAGTCAACACCGAAGACATGAACTTTGGCTCTGTCACGTCAAAATTAACACAAGTCTATTTAGTGATCTGTTCTTCACAGGTGGAAGTTGCTGTGTAACTTGAGAGAAGCCAAAGAGAATTAAAAATACTTGTTAAGGAGGCACGAGTTGCAGAAGCAAAGCTTCAGCCCAATTTGTCCAAACAGAACAATTTTCTATCCAAACTTGTCATCTGCCCAAATCCTTCAAAACGTGTCCTATCCGTGCATTTGTCCAAATATCTTACACACAGTAGTTGTACCTGTCTCTAAACTCTGCGACTCACGTACAAACCAAATTTTGCCTTAAGCTGAGGGTTAATGATAGTGTCAGAAGACAACTTGAGTAACAATTTGGGATCTCACATTTGCAAGACCAGTCTTGCTGTATTTATACTCTCATCCAAAGAACAATGAAGCAGATTAGTACAGCATCTCCTACAATTAAACCTGAACCATATTCTTTATGGTCTTCATTGTGGAGCAAAAAAAAGCAATCTCCTAGTTTTTTTTAAAGCTTTGTCCTTTTATCACTTGTTCATGGGTATGAAAAGTTCAAGTTTTGTGTGCAGACTTCTCCTTCCATCTGTGCTGAATTAAAATTCAGCGTGGAAATCATTCGCAATTAACTTGACTTACCAGGCAGCACAGTTTACACTAAGTTTCAGAAACAGGCAGAGCACCCTTCGGATGATCAAAGCAAACTTACAGCACGAGCAGTCAGTGGGAATCCGTCCTTGCTCTTTTCGTCAGGGTCAAGCATTCCAAGTTGGACAGCCAGTTCTCTCTTTTCATCTGCAATGATGGGATATGGCAGCTCCCAAACAGGCTTTTTTCCAATGTAGGCACAGATATCCTGCATGTGGCAAACAGAAATCTATGCATGTAACTGCAGTTCACTCGCTGAGGGTCGTGAGTGGAATACAAACAAGTTTGCAAATTGAGTACTGCCATGAACAGAATAGCAAAGGACTGGACAGCCATCAAACCTTACAACTGGACAGGCTGTTGGTGATACCTGCACTCTTGGAGTATTCAATAAATATTTTCTTTTAAATATACATACTAAATTTCCAATTGGTGCAAAGACAAATCCTATTATTCTCAGCTAGTGAGGTTATATGATGACAGACTTGTGCCAACAGTACGATTCTGCAGGCATTACTACTGCAGTTTGTTAAGACTTTTGGCTGGAGCTTAAAGTTGAATGCACCTCTGGGCCAGACAATTCCTGACACTCTAGACCCTACAGTAATGGTCATTCAGGTCTCCACACCAGTGCCTCGCATTTGTGCGTCACTTCTGTATCAGCCAAGTTTTTCCAACGAGGTGCTGCTCAAGTCCATTCCATACATTTGCAGCAGTTTTAAGAACAGCAAATCATTGCAAAAAACACTCAGATTTTTAAATTTCTTTAGTACTTTCAAGCAAATGAGGTTCTTTAAAAATGAAATAATGAACAAGTTTTAATGCTACTTTTTAAATACTTGCATTGATTTTGATGTCAAGAACATTAAAAAAAATTAAAAGATAGCTTTTACAGCTGAGTAGTGGGACTTCAGGTTAAGAATGGAAGCCAACAATTATCGACAGCCAGAAATACACAAAGGGGCTCAAGCTCTAACACTAGTTATCCCTCTACGGACACTGCAGGACCTGCTGAGTTTCTTGAACACTTTTGAGTATTTACTGCATTCACAGTGCCTGCAGACTTTGTTTCACTTATTGACAGCCACAAACTTTAGGGCCAAATTCAATCCCCATAGATAAAGTGGATTGTAAAAGTAGTTAAGTGCAAGAGACTCAACATTATTCCAGAATTCTGTTATGTAAAAAAAAAATGGCATAACTAAATATTATTCTTAAGATCACAAAATTTTATGCAAGTGATTTCTCTAAAGTTTTACATCCATTTCATGTTCAAGTGGGGCAGCGCGATTAGCACAATGCTGTTATGACACAAGCAATCGGGACTGAGGTTTCAATCCTGGTCCTGATTGCTGATGCCATAACAGCATGCTACAAGGAGTTTGTACTTTCTCCCAGTATCTGCATGGGTTTCCCCAGGGGGCAAGTTTCCTCCCATCGTTCAAGAAGTAAATCACAAAATTCTGTAGACGTCGTGGTTGAAGTAAAAACACAAAATGCTGGAGAAGCTCAGAAGGTCAAACAGTCTCCTTTATATAGCAAAGGTAGACACACATAACTGATGGTTTGGGCTGGGTCCTTCATCAAAGCATGAGAAAATACTAAACAAAAGAGTGGTGGGGGGGTGGTAAAGGCAGGAGATGATAGGTGGAGAAAGGAATGAGGAGGTGGAGGGATGGCTGGAAGAATTGGAAAGACATGAGAGGAGGGAAAAAGACGAGACTTCATGGAAAGCAGTACAATCAATGTTAATGCCTTCTGGCTGGAGGATGCCAGACAGGTTGCCTGGGTAGGATAGCACACAAGGCCATGGACAGACATACGAGTGCAGGAGTGTGACTCAGAATCGAGATGGTTGGCCACTGGGAGGACACTGTGGTTGCAAACAGAGAAGAGGTGCCGAGTGAAGCAATCTCCCAGTCTGCAACCGGTCTCTCCGATGTAGAGAATGCCACAAAAGGTGCACCAGATGCAGTAAATAAGTCCTCTGGATGTACAAATGAAGTGTTGCTTCACTTGAAAGGCCTGTTTGAGCCCCTGAATCGTGGTGTGGGCGGAAATTTTGCACCTCCTATGGTCACAGGGGAAGGTGCCGGGGGTGCAATGAATGGGGAGGGATGTGCATGAGGGAATCAGAGAGAGCAGTCCCTGTGAAAGGCCAAGAGGGAAGAAGGAAAAATGGTAGTGGGATCCTGTATTGTGCCGGATATTCTGGCAGATAATGTGTTGGATGCAGAGGCTGGTGGAGTGGTAGGTGAGGATGAGGGGGATTTCTATGTTTGTGGCATCTGGGGGGAGAGGGGGGGGGTCAAGGCAGATGAGCAGGAAATGGAGGAGATGCAGGTGAGGGCTGAGGTGGAGGGGAAGCCACGTTTGTAGAAGTCAGTGCGGAAGACCTGGACTGGAAGACCTCATCTTGGAAACAGATGTGGTAAAGAAATTGAGAGAAGGGGATGGAATCCTTGCAGGGGACAGGATGTGAGGAGATGTAGTCCAGGTAGTTGTGGGAGTTGGAGGGTTTGTAGTACATATTAGTGGACAGCTCGTCTCCCAAGATGGAGACAGAGAGATCCAGGAAGGGGTGAGTGTTATCAGAGATTGATCAGGTGAGTTTGAAATAAGGGTGGAAGTTGGCCATGAAGTTGACAAGCTCATTGTGGGTGCATGAGGCAGCCCCGATGGAGGCATCAAAGTACCAGAGGAAGAGTTGAGGGGTCTCGTAGCAGCATGGATTGCTCCACAAAGCACGCAAAAAGGCAGGTGCAGCTGGGACCCATATGGGTACCCATGGCTACTCCTTTGATTTGGAGGAAGTGGGATGAGTAAAAGGAGATGTTGTTTCGAGTGAGGATAAGTTCTGTCAGGTGAAGGAGAGTGGTGGTTGTAGAGGGTGACTGGTCAGGTCTTGGATCCAGGAAGAAGCAAAGTGCTCTCAGACCTGTATGGGGTATAAAGATGGAGCATTTGTGAGGTGTCATAGATGTAGGTGGGGAGAGATTGGACCAGGGGAGAAAAGATAGAGTCATGCTAAGAAGGAGGTTGTAGATCAATTTGGTGTAATTGGTCAGTACGGGCTCATGGGCTGAAAGGACCCACTACTGTGTTGTAGGTTTAAATGTTTTAAAAAATAAATACAAATTCAATGCCATATGTATGGAGGTAGTGAGAATATTCCAGTAACACAGAGTATGAAAAAAGTGTGCAGAGTTAGAGATTAATTAGAACAAGAATATTTTATTATGTTTATTACAGAGTCTAAGAATGACAGGACAGAAACTGTCATTGAACCTCATAACGTGCAATCTCACACTCAGGATGGTCAGCATGGGATGAGGACTGGAGGAGGAAGGTCTCTGTGGAATTACTCAAAATATTTATCTAGTTGATACCAGTTTCAAAATTTGAATAGATTAATTGCTTCAATCTCAAATGAAGGTGATTGATGTGATTTTTTATATCCAATAGAGTGCCCAGTACCTGGCTCCAACCTTGGTGATCTTGAATGCTGTCAACCGATAGAGCTATCACTTTTACATTGCGTTTTTCAAATTCTGGCATCATCTCTGTCATGATGCCAAGCTCCGTTGTGCAGACCGGTGTATAGTCAGCTGGGTGTGAGAACAAAATGCCCCATCTGTGCAACAAATAATATCCATTAAACAACTGTTTAAAAAAAAAGTCAGATATCAACAACAACACTAATGAAAGCACAAATATACATTTAGAAAAAAAAAATTAGCCATACAGCTCATTAACAGGTCCTTCCAGCCCAATTACATGCAATTGACCTACAACCCCCATACAATATTTTGAAGGGTGGGAGGAAACGAGCAGCCAGAAGAAATACATGCAGACGTGGAGAGAATGTACGAACCCCTTACAGAATTTTGGCAACATTTTCCCTCCACAATTCCAGGACAATCATTAATGCAGAGACCCCCTCTGCTATCAGCTTTCTGAATGAAGATTGAGCCACAGGTAATAACTCACTGTCCTTTTCTTGCACTTTTTAAAAAATTTTGAAATATGTTTTATAGTAATATTTGTACCTGTGATACTGCAGCAAAGCAACAAATTTTGTGACATATTCATGACAATAAATTATGATTCTGAATCTAATCAGGAATCAGCAATTCTCAAACTGTTTTGTGATGGCAATGACATGAGTCACAGAAAGAAAACAAAAAAAAGCTCTTCACCCAATGAGTATGCACTAAATATCAAATGCCTGTATCAATCTAATCTATTATGGTCTCCCCTTATCAACAAACCCACCAATTCTACCACTCACCCAAACACAAGGGGCAATATACAATGGTTAATTCACCTACAAATCCAAATGGCTATGGATGGGGAGGAAACCCATGAGGGCATAGTGAGAACTTGCAAACTCCACAGAGTCAAAAGAGGTAAGGATCACACACAAGTCACTAGAGTGGTGGCTCTAGCTATCAGACTACAAGAAAATAAAACACAGGAGCAGAAATAGGCTATTAAGTTCATCAAGTCTCCATCACCATTCAATCATGAGCTGATCCAATTTCCCCACTGCCTGGCCTTCTCCCTATAACCTTTGAAGCCCTGGCTAATCAATAACCTATCAATCATTAACTTGGCTTCCACAACTGCCTGTGGTGGCAAGTTCCACAAATTTAACCACCTGCTAGATAAAGAAATTCGTCTGCATCTCTGTTCTAAGTGGGCACCCTGCAATCCTAAAGTTGTTCACTCTTGTCCTAGACCAGTGGTTTCCAACCTTTTTTATGCCCCACACCCCTAAAAAATTTGAATATGTTCTCACACCCCTTAAAGGAGTAATTTATTTAATAAAAGTGACCAAAACAAATTTGTATAATCAATTTTTAATATATAAACAAAACTGAAACATATAGAAAAGAAAAAAAATATTTCAACAAATTAAAAGTTGCATAAAACCCTACAAAAAAATTAAATTTTCATCTATGGATGAAATTTCTTTAAAAAAATTAAAGAACTAATGTTCAAATGTTCATAAGCCAATTTAAATTTAATGACTCTTTTGTTCCTGTTGATTGCTTGAGTTTTTCAAAACGTGGCCCTTTGTTGCTGGTAGCAGTCCGCGTGTCTGCCTGTGCACCCAAGCGATTTCTAGATTTTGTCCTGATTGACAAAAGGGCACTAAATCCAGACTCACATAAGTATGTCGTCGTGAATGGGATGAGCACAGTTAGTGCTTTTTCACAGTCTTGGAAACATGTCCATTTCCAAACACCAATATTGTTCCAAAGTTTTGCTTTCAAACTGCATTTCAAGAACACGATTTGTGCACAGTTCAATAAAACCTTCCTTCAGCTCTTCATCCGACATATTATCCAAATTGAAGGAGTATGGATTTATTAAAAAAAACTGAAATGTTATCTCGCACCCCCAAGGGGAGCGAGCACCCCTGGTTGGGAAACCCTGTCCTAGACCATCACACCCTAGGAAACAACCTTTCTACATCTACTCTGTCCATGCCATTAAACATTCAAAATGTCTCCAAGAGGTCCCTGCTCATCCTTCCGTACTCCATCATGTCCAGTCCAAGGGCCGACAAATATTCCATAATTTCTGGTATAATACTCGTAAATCTTCGCTGAACCCACTCCAGCACCAGCATGTCTTTTCTCAAATGAGGTATCAAAACTGCTCAGAATAGTCCAAGTGAGATCTCACCAGGACCATATTAAGCCTGAAACTCACATCCCTCCTATAATATTCTATTCGTCTTGAAATGAATGCCAGCATTGCATTTGCTTTCACTACAGATTCAACTTGTAAGTTTACCTTCAGGTTATCCTGCACTAGGACTCTCAGGTCTATTTGCATCTGGGTATTTTCAATTTTCTCACTATTTAGAAAATATTCTGTCCATTTATTCACCCAAAGTGCATGGCTGCACACTTTTCAACACTGTTTTCTTTTGCCACATCTCTGGTTATTATCCTGATCTGTCCAAGTCCTTCTGAAGCCTCCGTGTTTCATCAACACTACCTGCTCTTTCGTCTACATTTGTATCATCTGCAAACTTAGCCACAAAGCCATTCAACTATAATCTAAGAAGAGCCCCAACATTGATCCCTGTGGACCACCAACAACTGACAGTCAATCAGAATATGATCTCTGCATTCCGACTCTGCTTCCTGCCAATCAGCCAATTCTCTACCCATGCTAGTATGTTTTCTGTTATTACCATGGGCTCTTGTAAGATAGCCTCATGTGTGGCACTTTGTCAAAGGGTTTCTGAAAATCCAAATACACAACATCCTCTGCATCTCCTTTATCTAGCCTGCTTAACACTTCAAAAATTCCAATAGATTTTCGAGGAAGATTTCCCCTCAAAAAACCATATGTACTTTGGCCTCTCTTTTCATTTGCCTCCAACTCTGTAACTTCACCCTTGAGAATCAACTAAACATCTTCCTAACCACTGACATCAAACTAATTGGTCTATCATTTATTTTCTGTTGCCTCCCTCCCTTCATGAATAGTGGGGTGACATGAGATTTCCCAGTCTTCAGGGACGAGGCTAGAATCCATCAATTCCTGAAAGTTCATGACCAATGCCTTCACAATCTCTACAACTTCTCTCAGAACCAGAATGTGCAATCCATCTGGTCAGGGAGACTTGTCTACCCTTAGACCAATGGTTCTCCAGCTTTATCTTTCCACTCACATACTACTTTAAGTAATCCCTATATCATCAGTGTTCTGTGATTCGTAAGGGATTGCTTAAGGTAGGATGTGAATGTGAAGGGAAGGTTGAGGATCACTGCTCTAGACCTAATTGTTAGTGAAATATTTTGCTTGAGAAAAATTGTCATTGGCCCATTTCCTTTGGAGTTATGAAACTGTCCACATAACAAGTCAATTAGGTACAATTAAAACAATGTTTTTCAAACTTTTTCTTTCCACCCACATACCACCAGTTCCCCTCCAGTTCAGGTTGAACCTGTCCCATTGTACAGGTCACCCCTCCCCTAGTAAAGGTTCCAATGAATCAAGAACCTGACACTCTGCCCCTTGCACTAATTCCTCAGCTACTTTTTTTTTCTGTGTTATCTTCCTGTTCTGACATTCCGTCATGGCATCAGGAGATGACCATCTTGGAGGCCCTGCTCTTCAGTCTCTTTCTTAACCTTACTTTGTAAGACCTTACCTCATTTTCACCTGTGTCACTGGTACTAATATGTACCATAACGTCTGGCTGGTAACCACTCAGACATCCTGAACCTGAGCACCCAGGAGGAAGCACATTATCCTCTAGTCTTGTTGTGGTGGTAGAATCTCCTATCTGTTCCCCTAACCGTCAAGCCCCCTACAACTACCGCTCTGTTGCAGTCACATACTTACCTTCATTGAGAGTGGAGCCAGCCGCCGCTGATGACGTAAGCAATGTGATGTGTGGCATGCATGGTAATGTTAAATGTCAGTATCTCAGATACAGGAGGAGGGGAGGGAGAGTGTCAGGATCACCCGTGTGGCAGAGTCAATGAGAAGGTCAAAGGAGTTTAGCTGGATGGCATTTGGGGAGTTGAAGGCGGCAATGTTGAGTCCAGTGAGCAATAAACAAGGAAAGCCAACTTCATGGTGTGCTGAAAGAAACTAGTGAGTGCATTCTTTATTTGTTTGTAAACTGTGGTAAATCAGTGCAATTACTGCTCTACCTGACTTCAACCTTTCCTTCTGAGGCTCAGAGCTGACCAAAGTGTTATTAGTCTAGCTGCTGCCTTGCCCAGATAGATAGGTCATCCCCTCTGGGAATCATTAGAAAGAGGTGACATACAGAAGATCTGGTGGTATACTTGTTGCAGAGAATGGCCACAGGGCAACCCTGCAGACTTGTTCTCCCCTGAGCTCTTTCTGAGTTCACATATCTAGCAAAGTCCTAACCACCTGCTCAAAAACCTTATCCATGACTTCTTCAGCCTCCCAGATGACCCTCAGTTCATCCAACTCCATCTCCTTAACACAGTCTTTGCAGAGTTAGAGTTGGCTATACTTCCCATAGGGGTAGTCATCAGGGAAACCATCTGCTCCCATGAATTTCCACATCCTACAGGAAGAGCATTTCATCTGCCAACATTCCCATACCACCCTTTTAGGAATGGTTTTGGAATATTGGGAAGAACACATTTGTTCACAATTGAACTAGGCCACAAGGTGAAGTCCAATACAAAGGGGAAAAAATTGTGTCTTCAGCTTTGATTCCTCATCAGAACTGAGTATCTTTGAGAAAGCAGCAGGCCCCTCAGAACATTAGCTTTAAATAGAGTATAAAAACCATTCCAGAAAAAAAAGTAATTTAATCTCTGTAAACTCTAGTGATCTGTATAAAGGATTCAAACAATGTCAGAAATCCCACTTTTTCATTTTCATAGAGTCCATATGAAGATACAAAATTGAAATTGGATAAATAACTTTTTTAAATATAGCCATAGTGACAGCAAATAAATTTATATCAGTAACATTGAAAACTGAGAATTTGGTAAAAATAGACAGATGGCAGATTGAAATGCAAAACTGTATACCTTTAGAAAAAAATATGTATAGTTTAAGGAATCGAATTGAAAACTTTTATAAAATTTGGGAACCATACATGGATTTTATGAATAAAAATCCATCCTCATCCTCCACTTTGCCCACTACTCTCAGTCAGTAAATAAAGTCAATTATTATGTTAGTAATATATATGTATCTAATATATATATATATATGTCTAATACACACACATACATATATATATATGTATCTAATACACACACATACATATATATATATATGTATCTAATACACACACATATATATGTGTATCTAATACATACACACACACACACAAGGGCTGCCTAAAGAAATCTCTTGGTGCCTGCCACATTGACTACCGCCAGTGGGCTGATATCGCCTCAAACCGTGCATCTTGGCGCCTCACAGTTTGGCGGGCAGCAACCTCCTTTGAAAAAGACCGCAGAGCCCACCTCACTGATGAAAGACAAAGGAGGAAAAACCCAACACCCAACCCCAACCAACCAATTTTCCCTTGCAACCGCTGCAACCGTCTCTGCCTGTCCCGCATCGGACTTGTCAGCCACAAACGAGCCTGCAGCTGACGTGGACATTACCCCTCCATAAATCTTCGTCCGCGAAGCCAAGCCAAAGAAGAATTTATAAGGTGTTCTTTCTTTTGGGGGGTTGGGGAGAAAATTAAAATTTTATTGAATCATTTTTGTATGGTTTTTTAAGATACTCTATTATTGAATTTATACTTTGTATTGATAAAAAAGGGTCCATCTAGTTCACAATGTCTGGTTTGAGAAAGTATTGCAGGACGGATATTTAATCTTGGAAAAAGTTATCACACAGATCCATGAGAATAATAAATGGTCTCAGAGATAAAGTAATGAGGGGTTACATAAAAATGGATTTAACTTCTTTGGAAACAAATGTGTATTGTTTGTTGAAAGTATTTCTGGTTCATCAAAAGGATTTAAAACTACCAACTTGAGATAAGGCAGGGGCCAAATTGGGGAAATAGAGTGTAAAAAAAAACAGGCAAAGGTGGTGAATTTTATTGGATTCTGTCAGATAACCAGACCTCCCCCTCATACGTCTAATTGATAAATCATTCACCTAAAATATTATTTCTGCAAAACTAAAGAGGGGTTCAAGGCAAAGTTGCCTATTCATAAGAGCACTTATGCAAACGATTCAGGAATGACATTTCCAAGGTTTAACATTTGGCCAGAAAGGCAAAATAATCCTTGCAGAGAATTTTCAGCACACGAGGCCCCCTTTTGAAACATCTAGTGTTTTATGATCGACATGGGAATTCTTCCAGACTACTTGTAAGAAATAAAAAGACCTGCAGAATGGATCTATTGTGCTCAGTTACTGCCCTTGAACATTTAGAATTATAAAAGGAACATCAAAGATGTCAGTTTTAAGAATTCAAGAATCAATCAGCATGAATCAAATGGCAAACCATGGTGACAAGTTAAACTTCAGCTATTAAGAATCAGGATCTAACCCATTTAGAGCTGTAATTTTCCTTGCTGCAGTTTTAGAAGATAAAAGTACCTCAAATTTAAGGGAATTATGAAATCCTGTTGAAATGTACCATATTGGTGTGGACCCTGCTGCATGTTAAGGAATAAAGTTCAATTGGTGAATTCAACTTCTTTCTTTTTTCTTTGGCTTGGCTTCGCGGACGAAGATTTATGGAGGGGTATCTCCACGTCTGCTGCAGGCTCGTCGGTGACTGACAATTCCGATGCGGGACAGGCAGGCACGGTTACAGTGGTTGCAAGGGAAAATTGGTTGGTTGGGGTTGGGTTTTTCCTCCTTTGTCTTTCGTCAGTGAGGTGGGCTCTGCGGTCTTCTTCAAAGGAGGTTGCTGCCCGCCAAACTGTGAGGCGCCAAGATGCACGGTTGGAAGCGATATCAGCCCACTGGCGGTAGTCAATGTGGCAGGCACCAAGAGATTTCAACTTAAACTTTGACTAAATAGTGGTTTAATTTGAGATTTCAAAATAAAGCAAAAATAAATGCTCCCACATTGCACATTCCTGGAACTTTGACTAGTAAAAGAATAATTAAGAACCCATCAATCTCTGCCTTAAGCCCCTTTTACACTTGCTTCACACTAAATTGGCTGTTCAGTGTACCGGGATAGGAATGGGGATTTGCCTTTTCACACTTGAACATTCCTAACTGGGACACTGAATGCTTTCACACTGGCAAGGAGCCAGCTCCAGGGTTAGATCTACCTTCTACTGGTGACATCATGATACATTGACCGATGGTGGACCTGTCCTAAATCCTGATCAATTTATTATGATCTTAAATTTGAACAAAATTAATCATGCCCAATTATAACATAATTAAGTTTAATGTACAGCACAGTATGAGCCCTTTAACCCCTGTTGTGCTGACCTATATAAACTGTTATAAGGGACCGTGGAAAGAGCTAGCAATAAAATAGCAATAGTGAAAATTTTTGAACAGGGTGGGAAAATTGGTAGCGCTATAATGCACAATTTATAAAGACAGTTGGGGGAAAAAAGTGATGGCAGACCTGTCCTACCAGAATGCCATGTGGCAGAGAGGCTGCATGCCCAGCTGGAGCAAGAGCATTTATGGCAGAGTTTCTCTGCCACATGGCATTCTGGGAAGTGAGGCCCGATATTGCTTTTTCCCCCCATAGTCTTTGTAAATTGTACACTGTAGCGCTACCAATTTTTCCACGCTGTTTAAAAATTGTCTGCTATTGCTATTTATTTCCTCTCCCTCCCCCCCCCCCCCCCCCCCCACCCCACCACCGCTGTGACTTTCCCCAAGGCAAAATTTATACCTTAATTTTAAGCTTATCTTCCTGCACTTATGCAAAAACTTGGGTCATTTCAATCCCACAATGCAATTACCTGTTTCATACTTGCCTGATTGCAACACTGGCATCTGCAGACACCAGGCCCGGATTGTACTAGGGGGTCAAGGCTGACAATCCCCAGCATGAGATGACATCATCTGAAGTCAGCATTGATCTTATTTTGCTTTCACACTAGATTGGCAGTTAATTCCTGGGATCACTTGCAAGTATGAAAGAGGCTTTAAATACACCCAATGACTTGGCCTCCAAAACCACTTGTGGTAGCAAGTTCACAGATTTACCAGCCCTGGAAAAATAAATTCCTCTGTATCCCTGTTTTCTGCAGATGCCCTTCAATCCCACAGTTGTTCCCTTCTAGACTCACTCAACAAGGGAAACAACCTTTCTAAATCTACTGTCTATGCCTTTCATCATTTGAAATGTTTCAACAAGATTCCACCCCCCCCCCCCCCGATTCTCCCACATTCCAATGACTACAGGCCAAGACCCAAACAATCTTCTTATAAAGTCTCAACATCACACCGCTGTTCTTGTATTTTATTAATCTTGAAATAAATGTCAGCATTGCATTTGTCTTATTCACTACAGACTCAACCTGCAAGTTTACCTTCAGCTACTTCCAGGTCCTTTTTCAATTTTCTCACGATTTAAAAAAAGTCTGCCCATTATTTTTTTCTAGAAAAGTAACATGACTGTACATTTTCTGACATATTTCATTAGTCTCTTTGCCTATTCTCCTAATCTGTTCTTCTGCAGCCTCCCATTTCCTTATCACCACCTGCTCTTCCACCTACCTTCATATTTCATATTTATTGTCAGAGTAAATACACGACATCACATACAACCCCGAGATTCCTTTTTCCTGCAGACGTAGCAGAATTACCACTAAATGGTAGTGCAAAATAAACTGTACGCAGCGCAAAATATCTTAACAGAGAATTACAAACACAACAAATGTAACCACACTGACCATGCAATACAGAGAACAAAAAGAAAAATCAATATAGAGTTCTTAAATGAGTCCCTGATTGAGTTGTCATTAGGGTTTTTCAGAGTGCATTCTCTGCTAAGAATGAACCTGAAGAAGCAGAAGCGGCCCTTTAAATTGCAGTTCAGGTGACAGCGTTGAAAGCCCAGCGCTGGCCACCTGAAAGTACAGCTGCGCCGGTATCCACATCTGAGCACCTTCCAGCTCCTGTCCCTTGGGACAGCCAGTGCAGGCTATCAGCGCAGGGACTTCCCCCCACTGATCCCACTCTCCCCCCACTCACGGGGCTGGAGCGGCCGGCAGAGGAGTGCTGGGGGCTGGAGGGGCCGGCGGGAGAGAAGGAGGTGCTCGAGTTGAGTACCGGCATTGTTTCAGCCAGCCCCCTTCTCCCCACTCCCAGAATCAGTCCCAACAGTGTGGGGACTGATTTTGTTAATGGGGAGAGAACGGGGCAGTGGGATCAGTGTGGGGATGTTCCCACGCTGACAGCCCGTGTTGGCCACCTGACAGTGTGGGGACTGGGAGAGAAGCTGTCGGACGCTGGCCAGCTGACTGTCATCCAAATGCAGCCACTTTTAGGTGGCTGCATTCAGATGGCTGGGGAGGCCACTGGGCTGCAGGGATTATCCCTCTCAGAGGAGGGTTACCAAACTCGCTTTGCAGGCACCTCCTGCACATTCATGTGGCCTTCCCACAGCCGCATTTTGCCAAAATATGCGGTTTTACAAGCGGGTCATTTGGCCAACTGAAAGTGCCTATTGAGGAGTCTGATGGTGGAGGGGTAGCAGCTGTTCTTGAACCTGGTGGTGTGCATCTTATGGCACCTATAACTCTTTTCTGATGGCAGCAGCGAGAACAGAGCATGTGCTGGGTGGTAAGGGTCTTTGATGGGCTGAATAGTTTATTTCTGCTCCTATATCTTGTGGTCATGGCAGTGTTCTCCATCCTGTATGCTGACTCATTCCCTTCTTTAATAAAACCCACTACTGTGGTATAGTCAGCAAATTTGTAGATGGTGTTATTGTCGTACTGAGCCACACAGCTATAGGTGTAAAGTGAGAAGAGCAGAGGGCTAAGAACCCAGCCCTGTGGTGCTCTGGTATTGATTAGATTGTGGAGGAGAGTTCTTATCAATCCTCTCTGATTGTGGTCTGGAGGTGAGGAAATTGATGATCCAATTATACAGTTTGCTGATCAGTTTTGAAGGATGATGGTGTTAAATGCCTATCTGTAGTTGATAAAGAATATCTTCATGTATGCATCTTTGCTGTCCAGGTGTTCCAGGGCTTTGTGTAGAGCCAGTGAGATGGCATCTGCTGGAGAACTGTTGGTACAATAGGTAAACTGGAATGGATCCATGTCACCACTCAGACAGGAGCTGATCTGCTTCATCACCAGCCTTTCAAAACACTTCACTGTTGATATAAGTGCTACTGGTCAATAGTGATTAAGGCAGATTACGGCACTCTTCTTGGGCACCAGTATGATTAATGTTCATTTGAAACAGGTGGGTACCACACCCTGCTGAAGTGAAATATTGAAGATATCCATGAACACCTTGATAAATTAGTCAGCATATAGATCTTTAACACTTGACCAGGTACTCCATCCAGGCCAGATGCTTTCCTCAGATTCACTCTCCAGCGCACAGGTCATCCTTAGGCACAGACAGAATTATCAGGGGACACAAGGGTGCAGAGGGGTAGTTCTTTGCTGTTATGGTTGTCAAATCAGATGTAGAAGGTTTTGAGTTCCTCTGGGAGCAAAGCTCTGCTCTCTGTTACTTTACCGGATTTGGTTTTGTAAGATTATGGCTTTTAGGCCCTGCCTCAGCTGTCAGGTGTCTCTCGTTGTTTCCACTTTCATCCAGAATCTTCACTTCACCCAGGAGATAGGTTTCCACAGGTCATACCTGCTCCTGCTGTACTGATCTGGATCTCCAGACTTAAATGCCTGTGATCTGGCTCTCAGCAGGTTCTGGATATTGTTGTTCATCCAGGGTTTCAGGTTGGGGAAAACCATGAAGGATTTGGCATTTGATTAAGTGTTTTGATAAAGTGTGATGTGTGACAGCCTCAGTGTTCTCGTTCAGATTCTCAGAGTCATTGAACACTGACCAATCCACTGACTCGAAGTCTTGTAACCATTCTTCAGCTTCCTGTGACCATTTTCTAGATGCCCTGACCCCCAAAACCTCTTTTTAGGCTCTGTCTGTATGAAGGCAGAAGGAGCACAGGCATGTGATCAGACTTGCCAAATTGTGGTCTCAGGAAAGAACAGTCGGCTTTCCTTGTCTTGGTGTAGCAGTGATCAAGTGTGCTGGGACCTCTGATACAGCAGGTTACATGCTGGTGGTAATTAGGCAGGGTTTTCTTCACACAGACCTGATTAAAGTTGCTGACTAAAGGTGTAATTGCCTGGAGAATGCAGCTCCGGAGCGGCTGCGGGTGTCTGCGAAGGGATGTTCAGGTGGCAGCGCCAAAGACAGTGTCTGCAAAGGGACGTTCAGGTGGCAGTGCCGAAGACGGTGTCTGCCACTGAAAGGTCTGAAGCGAGGAGAGGTGCCACAGAGCAAACACCAGCTCCTGAGTCTGGGCAGGGGCAGCCATCTGACAGCTCATTTCCCCACTGCCTGAGAGCGGCCCCCGGTGCAGGACTGCGGGGCTGAGGCGCCCCAGCCCCACCAGGGAATTGTCAAGCAGCAGAGAGTTAGGTCACCAGCTGACTGTCATCAGCCCACCCCCTGCTAGGCACTTGAAAGCTGCTAGTCTGGTGCTGCTTTCAGGTGGAATGAGGGATTCTCCGAGCTGGAGAATATACCTACAGGAGGAGGGTTAGGTAAGTGCTCCTCCTGGCCAGGTTCCCCACTTTCAGGTGGCCACCCGACAGCCACATTGGGGTAGAATAGGCGGCTTTACAATCGGGTATTCTGACCATCTGCGAGCGGCTTAAGATTTGTGCATCGGGCTGGGCTTTCTCCTTTCTTTCCACCTATCCATCTGTCTGCCTATTTATTAGTACATGCCTGGGGCTCAACGAGGGATCAATGATTCTATGAAGGTATCAATGGTCTAAAAGGTTTGGGGACCTCTAACCTACACTGATGTTACACCAGCATAACTCTAGAAACAATGGGGCTAAATAATGTCACTAAAACAGGGCACCATTGAGAAATTACTACAGCTAGATCAAAATTGAAACAAAATAAAACCAGAAATTAAAGAATATATTTGTAACAGGAATAATGATTCTCCACACAAAGAATGTAATTTTTTAAGGAAAAGGACCGTATATTGCAAGGATAAGTGGAACATTACATTGGTTCAAGCCCAAAAAGTTGGTTCTATATCTTTATCTTTGCTACATTAAATACACTGTTTGACCTGTGAGTTTCTCCAGTATTGTTTTTACACTACATTGTTGGACATTTTGCATTTGGACACTACACTCAGTGACACTTTGTTCTGAAAAAATAACAGTATCATTTGTTCTTTCAACAAATCGGGAAACAACAATGCAAAATGCAATTCTGTGTTAATAATGCAAACAAGGATACAAGCTATCTAACTATATTATACAAGTTACCCAACAACTTTTGTCTTAGGAGTAGCATTAACAAATTTAAAAGATTGTTTCTAAGTGGCAATTGCAGAGATGATTGTGTCTCAGTATCCCTCAAAAGTAGCACACCATTAATTGAAATTAAGACAAGAAAGAATAAAAACAAGTGGGATTCTGGAAGTCTTGTACGCAAAAGTGCCAGAGGAACTCAGCAGGTCGCAAAATGTCTATCAAAAGTAAAGAGTAACACTATAGACATTCTTTGCTGAGTTTCTCCAGCACTTCTGTATATTGTAGAACCCCAGTGTCGGCAGACTTTCCTGTTTAACTTCTGAAAATGTAAAGCTGCTTTCGCATTTGCATCCTACTAAATCAGCTGTTCAGTGTCCAGGGATAGGAATGGGGGTTTGGCTTTTCACACTTGACCACTCCTAACTGGGACACTGAATGCTTTCACATTTGCAAGAAGCTACCCCCAATGTTAGGTCTGTTCTACCTTCAATCAGAAGTACCAGAATGATGCAACATGCAAAAGGCAGAAGTGACCATCTCATTCTGTGCAATGGAGGACATCAGACAGATCGCTTTGGACGTCCTGAAGATGTGCAAATCTATCACCACGCAGTCAGGTCTTATCAGCAAGTTGGTGCAAAGAGTAGCTGGTTCTAAAAACAGCAGACACCTGATCTCAGGTGGCAGAATTTTAATGATATCTTGCGTATAACCTCTGATGTGTTTGAGGAGGAGAGTGTTGCCAAGCTAAGAATCCAATGTAAAAAAAAAAAACCACTTGGTTATGAGGTATCATGAAAGGGTACATAATAGCAGAGACCTGTATTCTGGAATGAGGTCTACAAAACAAAAGACAACAACCAGTGGCGTAAGATTTAATTGCTGGGATACTGGCACCACAACCAAGGCTTAAGAACACAAAATGCCAAAGTCCTCTGGAACCCCGGGTCAGACATGCAATAGCCTTTTGGTGTATGCCACTACTGGAGGTAGTCCGCAGGCCAATTATGGCAGTCCTGTGTGGAAATTAAGTAAACAACTGACTCATTTCCATTAAAAGTCAATAAAACTTTATTGCTTGTCTTGGAACATAGTGCAACTATAAAATATGAACTCCAAAATAAAACCTGTTTAAAAACTATTGGAATGTCATGTGCAACCATTGTATAAATGTAGACAAAAATAGTCAATAAAGGCAGTGCAAAAACTTTCTGGAATAAAACTAACATTTGGATAAAAACATTTTTGGCATCTCTTAGCTCAAAAACCTTTACATTTTCTGTAGTGTGTTGAACAGCTTCAGCAATGAATGAATCGTGTGAAACTTTTCATTGGGCATTCTCATCCTTTTCCTCCAGCAAGTGAACATAGGAACTCTTAACACCAACCTGTGATGAGTGTGTCACATTTGAGGGGTGATGATGAATGGAATTTAGGCAGGGTTCATCATTGGAGCTGGAAGATGGAAGTAGAAGGGGAAGACTGTGTAGGGTGGCAAGAGGGAGGAGAATGGATTGGGAAGGCCTGACAGTGGTAAGAGGAGGGAGGGGTATGCAAAGCAGCTTGTGGTGGTAGGAGGTTGGAATGGGGGGGAGGCAGGAGGCTTGCCAATGGAGGAAAGAGACTGAATGGTGGAGGACCAAGGTTGGACTCAATTTACTTAAATGGATGAGGCAAGTCTCATTATCGCAACAGTCTGTGCCTGCATCTCCTGCCTAATCTCAGTTCTCAAGCATGCAAATTGATCAGTATCAGCTTGGTGCTCCTGTCAGTGGCACATACCCAACTTTCACTCTGTTCCTATGCCAGCTGTTGCCCCTGCATCAGCCCCTGCTACATCTCTGCATGCCTCTCTCTTCGGTCCTGTTCGCTTTCCTCATCCATCAGGTCTATTTCAGATAAGAACCCACGCATCTCAGCTGTCACATTTGTGGGCTTCTTATGTTTCTACCTCATGGATAGCAGTGAGAAACATGTGTGAATTAAATGTCATGTCTTGACCATTGATTCGAACTAAAATTCATATTTAAAAATAATTGGTGGTCTTACCAGCTCCTTGTACAGCAGGAGGTGTAATTCCTGCATTTTTGCCTGTTGTCATCTGGTCAGTTGTGGTTAGCTAAGGTAGTGGCTGGTGATGAGGGAGAGGCATGGGGGCATCGCACCAGGAGTAGATGAGGAAGCAGGGGTGGTTGATGGTCATGACAGATGAGGTCCAAAGAGCATCCTGTTTCTCCACCTCACCTTTCTCCTCCTCCAGTTACAAATTTGTTCAAGGGATTGCACAGCAGACTCCCTCCTAGCTGCAGGTTGGATACAAGAGCCAGTGGTGTTGCCTGTTTGTACCCCAGATGTCATATGCCAGGTTAAAATAAGGCCAGTCCCAACGGTCGGCACCACTCCTCCCATTATGGTCCATGACCTGGTGAAGCCTCCTCTTTAGTGTCTTTAGCTTGTTAATTACTCTTTTTGCCCCTCTGATACCCCATTGGCCTGAGCTTTACGGAATGCCCTCAAAATTACCCACCTTTAATTGTGCCCATTAATTCATATCCTGCTCACTCTGCCAACCTTGTGAGGAGTTGTTGCAACTCCCTATTTCGCCCCCCCCCCCCCCCCCATCCCAGTTTGCAGAGGCTATTTTAAATTTTTGTTCGGGTACGTGACTTTCACTAACAAACTTGTTTAAAGTTGCAGCAAATAGCATCTGATTTTATAATTCAGTTTTTAGATAGTTCTCACAAAGTGCCTGCTATTTCAATAATATAGTTCAAAGGAAGAATGGAGGAGTCATTACCTTAGGACTCCAGCACGTCTGCAGCACACTTCCCTACAGGGTTTAACATGCTCATGAAAAAAAAAAGCACATCATATCAATGCCACAATGCAATTGCCCATTCTACACTTGCCAATTTGCAACGCCAGTATCTGTAGACACTGGGGATTGTACAGGGGTCGAGGCAGTCAATCCCCAACATGAAATGACATCATCGGACACCAGCATTGAGACAATTTTCCTTTCACACTTTAAAGGCTGATTGGCCATTAATTCCTGGGGGCATTTGCAAGTATGAAAGGGGGTTAAAATAAATAGAAAATGACAGAAATACTCAGGTCAGACAATCTTTGGGAAAATTATGGTTAACACCATTTCACTTACCAGTGAAGTGCCCTGATCAGATGATTTAACCACCCCCCCCACCCGCCGATTTCTTCTTCAATCTGAAGTCAGAGGCTTTGATTAAAACACATTGTGATTCAGAGGATCACGAAAAGTTATCCGATTTGATTACATCCTTGTAATGCTCAAGGCATATCCATGATCAAGGCCACAGAGATAGGAAAAATGAACAATTGTTAGATCAAAAGTAAATCCAATTGTGATCCATGTATATACAAATTGGGGATGGTTTAAAAAAAATATCAGTAAATGATTTAGGGACTTTTCTAACCACTATTGTCAACCACAAGAACAGGCAGCATCCGTGAAGAGGCAAAAAAATAAGAGATTTTTCTGAAGTGGGTTTGTGGGAGCCTTGGCTTAATTTAAAATGATTGCCATGTATTAGAAGCAGCTTTCAAAAACATGCTGCTCCATGCCCTGCTAACCACCTCATTCACCCACCCATTTGATTTCATGCAATTATAATCTGACAATCTTTATAATCCAATAAATTAACTTCCTCCTCAACTTCCTATTCATGTCTTTGATATACAACCGTTAAAAATCTCCCTGCCCCCAAATGAAATAATTTACCATTTCCTCTTGTAGTTCCACAACCTATATTGGTAGAGTGATGAACAGCAAATCACGAATGTTATCCTGGCCAATTTTCTCTCTTCTCATTGTGCCCTGCCCAGTCACCCTGCTGGTTTATTTACAATTTGGGCAGAGAACCATTTTCACTACAGGGTACATACATAATTCCATAGTTTTTCAAATGAACCACAATTTGACAATATTAAATTTAAAGAAATTTAGAGATCCACACAGATCTATTCTGGGACCTCTTGCTCTGTGAATTATATAAATGACCTAGATGAAGGGGTGGAAGAATGGGTCAGTAAGTTTGGGATGATATGAAGGCTCGTGGAGTTGTGGATGGTGCTGAAGGTTGTTGTAGGTTACAAAAGGATTTAGATAGGATTCAGAGTGGGTGGAAAAGTGGCAGATAGATTTCAATCCAGACAAGTGTGAGGTAATGCATTTTGAAAGGACAAACTAGAAGGCTCAGTACAGGGCTAATGGTCAGTTACTTAAGAATGTGTATGTACAGGACTTTGGGGTTCAAATCCATACATCCCTGTAAGTCGCTGTAACAGGATAGTTAAGACCAATGGGATGCTAGACTTCATCAATAGGGGGATTGAGTTCAAGAGTCAAGAGGTCATATTACAATTCTACAAATCTCTGATGAGGTCACACTTAGAGCACTGTGTTCAGTTCTGGTCATGTCATTACAGGAAGAATGAGGAAACTAAGGAGAGGGTGCAGAGGAGATTTTTCAAGATGTTGGCTAGATTGGAAAAGATCCCATGATCAAAGTTAGCAAAGCTGGGGCTTTTCTTGGAGCATAGATGGATGAAAGGAGACTTGGAGGTTTGGAGGTCACGTCTCCAGAATGGAGGACCATCGCCTTCCCAAGATCGTGTTATATGGCGAGCTCTCCACTGGCCACCGTGACAGAGGTGCACCAAAGAAGAGGTACAAGGACTGCCTAAAGAAATCTCTTGGTGCCTGCCACAATGACCACTGCCAGTGGGCTGATATCGCCGCAAACCGTGCATCTTGGCGCCTCACAGTTCAGCGGGCAGCAACCTCCTTTGAAGAAGACCATAGAGCCCACCTCACTGACAAAAGACAAAGGAGGAAAAACCCAACACCCATCCCCAACCAACAAATTAACCGCTGCAACCATGTCTGCCTGTCCCGCATCGGACTTGTCAGCCACAAACGAGCCTGCAGCTGACGTGGACATTATCCCCCCATAAATCTTCGTCCGCGAAGCCAAGCCAAAGAAGATGAGGCATAGATAGGGTGGACAGCCAAAACCAATTTCCCTAGGCAGGGATAGCAAACACCAGGACATTGTTAGCGTAGCAGTTAATGCAACAGAGCCAGCATTGAGACTGGGGTTCAAATCCCATGCTCATCCCATACATTTTCCCCATGTATGTCTGGGTTTTCCCTGGGCACCCTGGTTTCCTCTCACCCTCCAAAAAGTACCAAATGTTGTATATCAATTGTGCATGATTGGGTAGCACAGGCTTGAGGCTGAAAGGGTCTCTACCATTCTGTATGTCAAAAAAAAAATGAACAAAATGAAGGGAGGGATATTTAGAAGAGACATTAGGGGTACTTAAAAAAAAAATACAGACTTATGGTTGCCTGGAATGCCTTGCCAAGGATGCTGGAGGCTGAAACACTAGGTGCATTTGATATTCATGGACAAGTGTGAGAGATGAGTAAAACTAATATCAAAATATATGTAATGAATAAAGCCAGTATGAATAGGATAAGGGTAGATAATAGAATGTAAGAAGTAAAGTTAGTCTGAATAAGATAAGGGTCTTCTAGCCTTAAGAGAGAGTCAGCAAGTTCTGCATATGTAATTAGTAAGCCTTAGACAGAATTAACAAGTTCTGCATATAAAGAATTAGTTAGCCCTGAGGGTCGGGAAGGTGTGAATAAGGACAAAGGCAGGTGAATAAGGAACAATGACATGATGGGACACAGACAGAAACAGCAGGTAGGCAGACAGGATTGCCTAATGCCAAACTTATCCAGGAGGCAGAAGAATGTTGGGGGGGGGGGGGGGGGGGGGAGGGTACCTCTACACTGAAATGAACTGTATAAAAGTTGGGTGAGCCCCAGTATGTGTGTGTGTGTTCCCATGGTAAGGGGAAGCACCCAACTTTGCATTGTTGTATAATAAATGTTCTTTGTTCTCAATTTTTGTCTCAAGCAAATTCTGTGAAGGTACTTGTTTCTCACAAATGGGGGAACTAATAAATCCTGGAGTATGGGCAAAAAGAAGCAATAGAGGAGTGTTAGATATTCCTCCCCTGCAAGTTACTTTAAAAGACCCTGACCAAGTAATTAGATGAAAACAGTACACAATTCCTATGGCTGGCCGAAAGGGGCTGCAGCCAGTAATTGACCAGTTGCTGAAAGATGGTATATTCGAACCTTGTCTTCTCTTTGGCTTGGCTTCGCGGACGAAGATTTATGGAGGGGGTAAAAAGTCCACGTCAGCTGCAGGCTCGTTTGTGGCTGACCAGTCCGATGCGGGACAGGCAGACACGATTGCAGCGGTTGCAAGGGAAAATTGGTTGGTTGGGGTTGGGTGTTGGGTTTTTCCTCCTTTGCCTTTTGTCAGTGAGGTGGGCTCTGCGGTCTTCTTCAAAGGAGGCTGCTGCCCGCCAAACTATGAGGCGCCAAGATGCACGGTTTGAGGCGTTATCAGCCCACTGGCGGTGGTCAATGTGGCAGGCACCAAGAGATTTCTTTAGGCAGTCCTTGTACCTTTTCTTTGGTGCACCTCTGTCACGGTGGCCAGTGGAGAGCTCGCCATATAATACGATCTTGGGAAGGCGATGGTCCTCCATTCTGGAGACGTGACCCATCCAGCGCAGCTGGATCTTCAGCAGCGTGGACTCGATGCTGTCGACCTCTGCCATCTCGAGTACCTTGTATGTCACCTTTTAATAATACCTTTTAATACCCCTACCCTTGAGGCTAACGACCAGTACATATCCAAATATTTAAAGGGACTTTGTGCCTCTCTATACGAATTAAAATGGAAGGATTTATTAGCTCAAAACCCACCCCTGGAGCATCCTATTCATTTTATTAAATCTGGTAATTGGGTATATGTAAAAGCATGGCAAGATCACCAACTAAAACCTGTCTGGGACGGCCCCTATTGTGTACTTTTGATTACAGACACTGCAGTGCGAACGAAAAGGGGTGGACTCACAGAACGAATTAAACAAGCTGCTGATCCACGAACTAAAGACATTGATAATCTACCCTCCACCTGGCATGCAATCCTTCATCCTTCTGATCTGAAAGTTACACTACGCTGGGAAAAAGTGCTGTAATGTTTTTTTTACCATTTGCTGTTTTGTTTACTTGTTGGTTCCCAATTTTTGGGAAATCACTAAATTGCTCACAATGTATTAAGTCCTCCTGGAAAAGGGGCAGCAGAGGTGACAATTATTTACCTTTAGAATGTAGACAGGGCGCAGGTATAGAGTATAGTCATAATATAGTTTAATATAGGATCCCAACGTGGACCAGGGGAACAGAACGGCCTTAGGGGAGTAGATTTGATTTGTATTTCAGCCTCTATAGGTATTAAAAGGAGGAGTTTTAAAGAGATAGCACAAAGAAGATGGTGGGACAATGACAGACAGAATGTTAGTCAGGATTGTACATGTAGCAGAGATAGAGTGAATACATATGCTAATGTTCACAGACAAGCTGCAACTCACAGGTTCAGTGATACTTACGCTAATGTTCGCAGACCAAGCTGCAACTCACAGATTAAGCGACAAGAAACACCCCTCCCCAACTTGGTCTCCTGTAAATCATCCTTTGGGTCACACAGACATTCGGAATGTTAAGAACCACCGCTGTAAGGGGAGTTCCAGTTGTAAACTATGTAAGCTGCTCCAAAACACAGCTGCTTGGCATTTAAATCGTTTAATCAGACTCTAGGCAGCCTTGGAGATCATCACCGAACAGACAGTGAAGCCACAGTTCAACAAAACTGCCTGGCTCTCGATTACTCGTTGGCTGCTGAAGGCAGCGTTTGTGAACGACTGGTTAATAACAATGCTCACAACGGTCAGGCGGTTAAAGACACTTCTTCAGGAGTTCGAAAATCTTCCCATGCCCAGGTTCAGACTTGGCAAACTTGGTCCGGTGTGGGATGGACTAGACTTTTTATTGGTAACTGGAGTCTGATACCCACAGCCCTTATAGCAGCTGGACTCGCTATTCTGGCCATTATGGTGCTCCCCTGCCTAAAGACTTGTGCACAGTATTTAATTCAACGGACCCCTCGTCAGATCACTATAACCCAAAGGATGTATGTTTCCCAAATTTTGTCTGATGATGCTGAGACTGCAGTTCGTTTACTGACTCGCTGGGAAAAAGACCAAGTTACATTCCAGTTGAGAATTCACGAAGCGTAGCTAAAAGAAAAGTGAGGATTGTGAGAGATGAGTAAAACTAATATGAAAATATATGTAATGAATAAAGCCAGTATGGATAGACAGAGTCAGCAAGTTACATACATTAAAAATAAACACAAACTTCATTGTCTGTGGTCGAGAGCCCCCGTTTGTCGCCAGGGGAAACCCTCTGCGGATTCTTGTTTCCTTGGGAAATGAGAGATGGCTGTCATCACATGCCGAGGGTGACAGCACATTACAAACCAACACGAACAAACGAGGAGCCATCTCATCGGTGGCCAGGTGTCACACATACTGGGGCTCACCCAACTTTTATACAGGTGCAACACGCACGGAGGCGTGGCAGTCGCGGCAATCCCGCACACACACACACACGCTCCAGTAGACCTGCAGGGTCAGCACCTTCCATTTCAACAGCACGTTCTTGGGGAAAGTGACACGTAAAATCACATCCTGGTCCTCGCACCAATCCCAGGAGTGGCACAAAATCAGGGCAGTTTCTTCGGACCATATATAGATTTTGATTAAGACTCCAAACTGAGCTATCATAATTTCAGGAGAACCGTGGACACTCGGAGCAATCCAACTTGAAGCAGGGAGAATTTTGCCAGCGCGATTTTGATGCCCAATACCCCAAAATGACTGCAGTCAATCAAGCCATAAAAACGCTGGGACTCTTGGCCAAGGGCACAGGCCCGAAACGGTGGTTCTATCGCTCTGCCTCCCAGACCTACTTTTAGAACAATCAGCGTCTCAGACTTTCATGTGCCCCCCCCCCCTTCACCCCTCCCCCTTCCCCCCCTTCCCCTCCCCTCCCCCGTTAACTTTCTGCCTTTGCAGCTGGCAGCGTGTCCCCAGTCATTCTGGCCTTGTCTCCCCACTCCGTGCTACAACATTGTGCAGATACAGTGCGTCGCCGCACGTTATACGCGTGAAGTTCGGAAGGGGCTGAGGGAACCCAGGAGACTTACGAGCTTCCCAGCCAGTCGTGAAATTTTATATCGCCCTGGGTGGTTTTCGCTTCAAAATTTGGGAATGTATCGCCAAGATTGATTCCCATTGCTGCTTCGGTTGGGTAACGATCCTCTTCCAAGAACGAAGGACGGAGAGAGTGGGCGAGCAGATAAGAAGGGAGGGGGAGGGAATTGAGGAAGTCTGCACCTATTGGCCGGCTGAGCCTACTTACTTGCCTGATTGACATTGTCTGTTAAAATCCTGGCAATTATTGACCGCCGCTTGGAGAGAAAAGATCACATACCTACATAAAAATATAATATAAAGTTAACATGTATAAATATTTCAGAATATTTAACCCAAGATTACAGGATATTGTTCATCAATCTCACGGTCTGCAGGAGAAATCAATTTCTTAGCCTGACTGACCTGATTTTGAGGCTCCCATACCTCTATCCTTACGGTCAAAATTCTGTGTGGTGGATAGTAGGATCCTTGATAATTCTTTGATTCCTATTTAAGCATTGATCCCACTGATTGTCATCAATAGAGGAAAAGAAGTCCTTGGTGATCTTTCTGGCTGTTTTGATGATCTGTATTGAATTGCAGCTAACATATTCCACAATGTTGCAGCCAGACGGGACACTTTCAGTTGCTCCTTAAAATATTGTCAAATAAGGACCAGTAGCCTTGGCCTCCTCAACTTCCTTCAGAGGTGTAGGCCTTGTGTGCCTATGTGACTAATGAGGAAGAGTTGTGGATCCATGACAGTTTGTTATATGCATTCCAATGAAATGTGTGCTCTCCACATTGATGTGCAGTGGAGAATGGTCAATTTTATCCTCCAAAAGTTCACAATTGTTCTCTTTACCTTGTCTGCATTGAGACTTCAATGTTCTCGCACCATTTGATGAGCTTCCCAACCTCCTCTTTGTAAGTCTATCTGCTGTTGTATCATCCACAAACTTCATGATTTCTCACTACACTACCCAGTGCTTTCTCAGTGCTCCACTCATTGACATCCACTGCCTCCTTGCCAATCCAGTGAAAGTTCCATTGCTACTTCACACACATCCATGTATTCCCCAGAACACTTGACAAAAGTTCTATGGAGAGATATATGCCTACTCCTACTAGTTTCTCTGGTTATAATGAGAGAAGTGTGGCCACATATACCAGTTCCTCTAGCTATTCTGATGGACAAGTGCTCACGTCCGCAAATTCCACCAGTTATAGGGATATATATAAAACAAGTGCTGGTTCCTCTTTTTAGTGTTGTGAATGTGTGAAGCCACCAAAATTTGTTCATGTTGTTGTATTGACCGATATGTGGTCTTTAGCCCTAGTTCCTATTGTCATAGTAAAATTAACTGTATCTCCACAGATGCTGCAGAACATGGTCACTATTTTCTCCATATTCTTTGGTTAGCTACAGTATTTTTGCTTTTCTTGGGCTCAGGATACTCACCGTTCAGAATAGCATGAACAAATAGGGATGCAAAGAGTGAGTGAAGCAGCAAAGGGGCAACACGTGAAGTAGTAATGGGACTTTCTCCAGAGCAACAAGTGAATGGTGAAAATCAATGAGTGGATCATTGAGTTGGGGCAGGTAATTCACCCAGACCAGACCTGCATGGTTCTGGACAGGAAGACCTCTAACAGCCTTGTGCTGCTCAGAGATACCATCACCTATGTGCAGGACAGTGGGGTGGATGCCTGCCTGGTCTGCTTAGATCAGGAGTAGGCTTCCATCCAGATATCACACACGTACATGATGGATGTGCTCCCCAAAATGGGTTTGGGGAGGAAATCCAGAATTGGATTAAACTGCTCTGCACAGACATCTGTATGCAATTCAAAGCAAAGGGTGGGAAACCGTTAGGTTCCCCAGTAAGTCTGGAGTTCGGCAAGGCTGCCCAATGTTCCAGTCTTATTTGTGTGTGCTGCATAGAACCCTTTGCTGAATCCTTCTGGAAGGACGAGGACATAAGAGGAGTAACAATGTCAAACAGTGGAGGCTCTCGGGTCACTCTCTGTATATGAACAATGTCACCATCTTCTGTTGGGATACATGATTGGTCTGGAGGCTGACCAACAAATGTGGGTAATTTGAGTCTGTATTAGGTACCAGGGTTGCAGTCCACTGAAGAGGTACTGGGCTTCTCCTCCAGGAAAAACAAGGACTGGTTTGACGAAAACAGCCAGGAAATCCAGGAGCTGCTGGCAAAGAAGCGAGCTGCCCACCAGGCTCACCTTACAAAGCCGTCCTGTCCAGAGAAGAAACAAGCCTTCCGTCGCGCATGCAGCCATCTTCAGCGCAAACTCCGGGAGATCCAAAATGAGTGGTGGACTAGCCTCGCCAAACGAACACAGCTCAGCGCGGACATTGGCGACTTCAGGGGTTTCTACGAGGCTCTAAAGGCTGTGTACGGCCCCTCACCCCAAGTCCAAAGCCCGCTGCGCAGCTCAGACGGCAAAGTCCTCCTCAGCGACAAGATCTCCATCCTCAACCGATGGTCAGAACACTTCCAATCTCTTTTCAGTGCCAACCGCTCAGTCCAAGATTCCGCCCTGCTCCAGCTCCCTCAACAGCCCCTAAGGCTAGAGCTGGATGAGGTTCCCACCCTGGATGAGACATATAAGGCAATCGAACAACTGAAAAGTGGCAAAGCAGCAGGTATGGATGGAATCCCCCCAGAAGTCTGGAAGGCTGGCGGCAAAACTCTGCATGCCAAACTGCATGAGTTTTTCAAGCTTTGTTGGGACCAAGGTAAACTGCCTCAGGATCTTCGTGATGCCACCATCATCACCCTGTACAAAAACAAAGGCGAGAAATCAGACTGCTCAAACTACAGGGGAATCACGTTGCTCTCCATTGCAGGCAAAATCTTCGCTAGGATTCTACTAAATAGAATAATACCTAGTGTCGCCGAGAATATTCTCCCAGAATCACAGTGCGGCTTTCTCGCAAACAGAGGAACCACTGACATGGTCTTTGCCCTCAGACAGCTCCAAGAAAAGTGCAGAGAACAAAACAAAGGACTCTACATCACCTTTGTTGACCTCACCAAAGCCTTCGACACCGTGAGCAGGAAAGGGCTTTGGCAAATACTAGAGCGCATCGGATGTCCCCCAAAGTTCCTCAACATGATTATCCAACTGCACGAAAACCAACAAGGTCGGGTCAGATACAGCAATGAGCTCTCTGAACCCTTCTCCATTAACAATGGCGTGAAGCAAGGCTGTGTTCTCGCACCAACCCTCTTTTCAATCTTCTTCAGCATGATGCTGAACCAAGCCATGAAAGACCCCAACAATGAAGACGCTGTTTACATCCGGTACCGCACGGATGGCAGTCTCTTCAATCTGAGGCGCCTGCAAGCTCACACCAAGACACAAGAGAAACTTGTCCGTGAACTACTCTTTGCAGATGATGCCGCTTTAGTTGCCCATTCAGAGCCAGCTCTTCAGCGCTTGACGTCCTGCTTTGCGGAAACTGCCAAAATGTTTGGCCTGGAAGTCAGTCTGAAGAAAACTGAGGTCCTCCATCAGCCAGCTCCCCACCATGACTACCAGCCCCCCCACATCTCCATCGGGCACACAAAACTCAAAACGGTCAACCAGTTTACCTATCTCGGCTGCACCATTTCATCAGATGCAAGGATCGACAATGAGATAGACAACAGACTCGCCAAGGCAAATAGCGCCTTTGGAAGACTACACAAGAGTCTGGAAAAACAACCAACTGAAAAACCTCACAAAGATAAGCGTATACAGAGCCGTTGTCATACCCACACTCCTGTTCGGCTCCGAATCATGGGTCATCTACCGGCACCACCTACGGCTCCTAGAACGCTTCCACCAGCGTTGTCTCCGCTCCATCCTCAACATCCATTGGAGCGCTTACACCCCTAACGTCGAAGTACTCGAGATGGCAGAGGTCGACAGCATCGAGTCCACGCTGCTGAAGATCCAGCTGCGCTGGATGGGTCACGTCTCTAGAATGGAGGACCATCGCCTTCCCAAGATCCTGTTATATGGCGAGCTCTCCACTGGCCACCGTGACAGAGGTGCACCAAAGAAAAGGTACAAGGACTGCCTAAAGAAATCTCTTGGTGCCTGCCACATTGACCACCGCCAGTGGGCTGTTAACACCTCAAACCGTGCATCTTGGCGCCTCACAGTTTGGCGGGCAGCAACCTCCTTTGAAGAAGACCGCAGAGCCCACCTCACGAACAAAAGACAAAGGAGGAAAAACCCAACACCCAACCCCAACCAACCAATTTTCCCTTGCAACCGCTGCAATCGTGTCTGCCTGTCCTGCATCGGACTTGTCAGCCACAAACGAGCCTGCAGCTGACGTGGACTTTTTACCCCCTCCATAAATCTTCGTCCGCGAAGCCAAGCTAAAGAAGAAGGAGGTACCAGGGTAACCAAAAGAAGAGTGAGGCAATGCTCTTTGGTAACTGGCCTGACCGGTCCACCATCTCCTTCACAGTCAGATCTGACTACCTGAAGGTGCTGGGGATCTAGTTTGGAGGGGCTGGTGTGCAACAAGAATTGGTCAAAGCAGATCGCAAAGGTCCACTAAAAATTGGGACTGTGGGCATGGTGCTCCCTCTCGATAACAGGGAAGAACCTGAGAACCTGGTCATGAGGGCAAGATGATCTTGGTGGTGCTGTAAGTGGTGCAAGTATGGTCCATACCCTGCACCTCTGCCCTGGCAATTACCAGAACAGTTTTCAGATTAATTTGGGGATAAAAATGGATAGGGTCTGAAAGAACTCCATGTACAAATCACCAGAAATTGGGGCAATGTCTTACCCAACGTGGCACTCATCCTGATGACCAGCTTCATGTGTGGCTGCATCAGGCTGTATTGCCCACATTGACCATAAAGTATGAGGGAGCCAAGTGCCGCTATGTACTGAGGTACTACCTGTCCCAGGTGTTGTGAAGGATAGGCCTGGTCCCATTGCCGCACAATGACCCAGTCAGATGGACCTTGCCACAACTCCTATTCTTCATGGAAAAGTTTATCCTGAACAACACCTTCGACCACAAGGCCATCAGGCAGTAGTCAGCATACACATCCTGCAGAAACTGAGAGATGAGGACTCAATGGATCTGGTGGGATGATTCCCTGAGCAGACTGACCAGGTCATCTGGTGGAATGCCTCATCACCAAGACTCACAAACAAACACCAGGACTTGGCCTGCCTGGTGGTGAGAGGAGCCCTCCCAGTGAGATCCTACTTGTACAACTGGAACATCACCCTCCACGCGGGTTGTCCTCGGGACAGCTGTGGTAAAGTGGAGACTGTTGCCCACCGCTTTGCTGAATGAAGATTCACAAAGAGAGTGTGGAGAAGGATGTAGGGGGTTTTGTCATGGTTCACCCACAGCAGTAGCACAACAGAGGACTCCTGGCTTATAGTGTATCTGGCAGGGTTCTGAAAATCTGCGCCAACCAACAAGCCAGAATGTTTGCAGACATTTTCAACCTCTCAATGCTGCAGTCAGATGTGTCCACCTGTTTCAAAGGGGCATCAATCATCCCAGTACCCAAGAAGAGTAGTGTGAGCTGGCTCAATGACTATTGCCAGTAGCACTAACTTCAACTGTGATGAAATGCTTTGAGAGGCCAGTCATGGCCAGAATTAACACATAGCTAAGCAAAGATCTGGACTCGCTGTAATCATCCATTGTCACAATCAGTCCATGGCAGATGGAAAATTGTTGGTTCTCCACTTAGCTCTGGATTACCTCAAAAACAGCAATTCATCATACAGCTGCTCTTCATAGACTACAGCTTGGTGTTCAATACCATTATTCCCTCATTGCTTGTCAGGAAGCTACAAACTCAAGGCCTCTTTAACCCCCTCTGCAACTGGATCCTTGACTTTCTCATCAGAAGACCATGGTCAGTACAAATTGGAGACAATGTCTCCTCCTCACTGATCATCAACACAGGCGCACCACAAGGATGTGTGCTTAACCCACTGCTATACTCGTTATACACCCACGACTCTGTGGCCAGAGCAGGGCCACCGCCTCTTCATACCCCGTGCAATCACGGATCATTTGGTATGCACGGTGGCCTACCGCTGCAAATAGTAGATCATACTCATTGCTGTCTGCTGTGATTTTGTGGCACCTCATGGAGGCCTTCAAGCAGCATAACCACCTATTGAATTTCACGGAAGCCTCTAAGTCTTTCAGGTCGATCTCCAGCTTCTCCAACCGAATGGCCTTGTCCATGGCGCTTAAAGCTTTAGATCGATAAATTAAAGTCCAATCAATGACCACTCACAGACATGAAGGGCCAAAGGCTTTATTGATCTAAAAATCCAAGCATGACTCGACATGCTGCTGGCTCAAGTTCAAGGGCGGCTATGAGGGAGGAGACGAGGGCTATCGACCTTCATTAGGGGTTTTAAGGGGAGGGTCTACCGGCTCAACAGGCGGCCCAGCCTAGTGGGGAACGCGCCACCACAACATGCTCCATTCTAACTGTAACATTACGTGACCATAATGGAACTTTTACTTGGAGTATTGTGTAACAAGAAAGATGCCAACAAGCTGGAAGGGGGCAGCCAAAGATTTCCAAGGACGTTACTGGGAGTGGTGTGTTTGAACCATGAGAGGGAGACTGGACAGACATGGGCTCCCCCCCCTGGATTGTAGGAGGCTGAAGGGTGACCTGACAAGAGGTCCATGAGGGTAAATGATCAGTCAGAGATTTAAGGTCAGAGGCGTGTGTAGGCCTGTAGCTTTGGTTTTTTTTAACACTTTCCCTTTTTTGAAGGTTATTCTTTCCTCTATCCTGGGACCTGAAGGCTCTTGGCAGAATTGGCTTCTTCCAGTGTAATGTACAACGTTCAGTGGTTTCCTCTCCACTGGGGAAACGAAAGAAGATGGAGCAAATGCTTTGCAGGACACCTCTGTTCAGTTCGCGAGAGTGCTTCTCAGTTTGTAGCTTCTTTAGCCTTCACATAACTTCATCGTTAGTCACGACCTCGGTGAGATCAGCGAGGCAGGGCTTGCGGTGCGGTCCTCCCGACCGCTAGGGGGAGGCTCGTGGTGGGAGGGCTGCCGGTGGAGGTGCTGGAGCCCCACGATCGACATGGCGACGCAAGTCAGCGAGCTCGAGGCTGCGAAGAAAAGCTTGACGGAGGCGTTGGGGGAAAACGTGAAGCAGTGAGTGGGTCGGGTGGCTCGTCCGGGCCTGGGCATGGGCTGGGGTCCGTGGTCTTGACTCGGGCGGTAGCGCACAGATCGTGTCCATTCAGCCCTGAGGGGAGGGAGGCCCGGAGCAACGAGGGGGACTCTGCAGGACTGTGCGTTCGGGGTGAGCCGATGAAGCCAATGGGCAGATGGTGGCTTCCGGGGTAGTTCGTGAGCTGCTGCGCTCCTGCTGCTGGGGAGACGGGGTTTCTCTGCCCTGATGCACATTGTCAAGGTTCTCCTCCACTTTGGTCCCAGACCCCGACCCGTGGTGCTCAGGAGCCAAGGACGATTTTCAAAGCTTTGAATCTTTTTATTCTCAACAATTTCTCCCCTGACAGCTGGGTTTAAAGCGTTTTGGGAGCCTAATGTTGGGCTTGCCCACTGCAGATGACTGAACGTCAATGAGACATTGGCTTGGGTGAAGATACTAATCTTGGTTTGCTTCTCCTCCCAGTAAATAAAAAAAACTTTTAGAGGTAGGGTATTCTTATTTTTCCAGTGTGTTGTGATTTCGAATGGATTAGGTAGTCCAGGTCTTGGATGCACATGCTTTGATGATGAAATTGATCAGGCAGCACATCATTACTGCCATATCAATTCCTTGATCAAAGTTTGGTTTTGCAGATAGGTGGTTTCTCAAATCTGGGAAGTGAGCCACATTTTTTTCAGAATTTGATCCTGAAACTTTACTGTTTCTTGCTACTAAAATTTGAGTAACTGTGGTTCCAGAGTGTCATTGACCTAGGTTGTCCATTTACCATTAGTTCTGAAGATTAGCTGCACTCCCATGGAAAGATTGTTGGAGCTGAGGTGCAGTGTTGTGACAAGAAAGATGGAGGAAAGTGTTGGGACAATGACACAGCCTGGTTTGATTATGCTGGTTCTACTGAAGGCCTGCTGATTAATATTGCAACTTCCATGGCATCTTAGATCAAACATAAGATGGGAGAAGAATTTCTATAGGCAGCTGAATTTGAGGAGGATGTTTCACAGTCCCTCCTGATTGATGAAGTCAAGGATTTAGTGATGTGAAAAGGGCATTATTTCATGGCTATTGCTGCTTACTGCAATTGTTTTCAGAAGTAGTCATGTGGCGAAGGTCCTTCCACTGTAGTGTTGATTTCCCCATTGATGGTCAGCAGGTAGCATTGCCTTGAAGGCCTGAAAAATTGGTTATATATCTTTACCTTCTGTTTGTGAGAATAGCAAAATCAGACAGATAAATACATGGCTGAGAAATTGATGCAGGGGCAGGGCTTCAGATTATTGGATCATTTGGATCACTTTTGAGGAAGGTATGACTTATACCAAAAGAATGGGTTACACCTGAACCCAAAGGGGACCAATATCTTTGTGGGTATGTTTAATATACAGTAGCTTTTAGGGAGGGCTTAAACTAATTTGGCAAAGAGATGGGAACCAGAGTGTTAGGACTGATGAAGAGGGAAACAGCAGTAAATCCAAGATGGTGTGCAGCAAAGATGTTTGTTGAGACAAAATTGTAACCAGATGGATGACAGCTACACAGTACATTCAGAAACTGGTCTGAAGGAATTATACTTAAATGCACACAGTATTAGAAACCAGGTGGAAAACCTTGCAGTATACATACAGATTGATGTTGTGGTTATTACTGAATTGTGGCTAAAGGATGGATGTTATTGGTAGCTGAGCATCCAAGGATGCACCATATATTGGAAGGATAGGCAGGTAGGCAGGAGGGGTGGCTTGGCTCTGCTGGTGAGCAACAATATTTAATAATTGGAAAGAAGTGACATAGGATCATAAGAGGTAGAATCCTTCTGGGTTGAGTTAAGGAATGGTAAAGGTAAAAAGGACTCTAATGACAGTTATATGCAGGGATCCAAACAGCAGGCAGGATGTGGATTACAAAGTACAGTTGTAAAGTACAAAGTAAAGTAAGGACGCGGAAATAGTAAAGGCATGTCAGAAGGACAATGTCACGATAATCCTGGGAGATTTAACAAAAGTAGATTGGGGAAAGTCAGGTTGGTATGGGATCTGAGGAGAGAGAGTTTGTAGAATGCCGATAGGATGGCTTTTTGGCGCAGCTTGTTGATGAGCTCACCAGGGAATTGGCTGTTTTGGATCGGGTACTATGTAATGAGCTAGACGTGAAAGAGCTTAAGATAAAGGAAGCCTGAGGAGGCAGTGATCATAATATGACTGAGTTCTGCTTTCCACATGCAAGCCAATTTTTAATCCACAAAGCCAAGGTTCCCTGGATCCCATACCTTGTGACTTCTTGAACAAGTCTCTCATTGGGGACCTTGCCTAAAATCCATATAGACCACATCTACTGCACTACCTCCATCAATTTCTTTGTTACCTCTTCAATAAAAACTTATTAATAAGCCTCTCCAATAGTTTTCACACCTGGTGTATAATTCCCAGGATGCTCCTATTATCTTTTTTTAAACAAGGGGAACATATTTTCCATTCTCTTATCCTTAGCAGTCCCCTGTAGCTAAGGAGGACTCAAACATCATAGCCAATACCCCAGCTATCTCTTCCCTCATTTCCCACAGGAACCTGGGGTATATCATGTCTGGTCCCAGGAACTTATCAATTTTAATGTTTTTAAGAAGATCCAACACTTCCTTAATCTCAACATTTTACAGCACACAAGCCTGTTCTAACCTAACCCTGATCAAGGTCCCTTTTTCTGGTAAATACTGAAGCAAAGTATTAATTTAGGACCTCCCCAACCTCCTCTGCCTCCTTAAGTGGCTGTGCCTTCATTCTCGTCATCCTTCTTCCTACTTAATATTACTTGCCAAGGCCTTCTCGTGCCTCCTTTAAGTTCTCCCTGGCTACCATATATAAGCCCTTCCTGTTTCCTAAATCTTATGCTTCCTTCTTCCTCTTAACTAGCTGCCTCACCTGTTTTTCTATCATCTATTCTGAACCCAGCCCAATTGGTCTCTAAACATCGTCCACATTACTTCTGTTGTTTTCTCCTTTGAACATTTGTTCCCAATTTACTCTTCCTAGTTCCTGCTTCATCCCATTTACCCCTTCCCTATTTAAACAATTTACCATTTTGTCTGGTTTTATCCTTGTCCACAGCTATGTTAAAGCTGAAATGTTTCCCCACTAAGAGGTCTGCCACCTGACCAGGTTTATTACCCAATACTTTAGCCAGAGTGTCATGAATCTGAGGAACCTGTTGCCTCAGAAGCCTGTGGAAGCAAGGTCGTTGGGTGTATTAAAGATAGAGATTGACGGTTATTTGATTAGTCAGGGCATCAAGGGTGACAGGGTCAGGAAGTAAGCTGAATTGAGGATGGATCAATTTGAATGGCGGAGCAGCCTCGAGGGCTGATTGGCCTACTTGTGCTCCTCTATCAGGATCTTGTGACTTGCTGAGTTCCTCCAGCATTTTTTTTTAAACTATAATCACAGCATCTGCAGAGTTTTGTGTTTCACTAGCAGGTGGCTTGTGTATATTTTCTTAAAGATGGTCAGAATTACAGCATCTCTGAGGCTCCCTGGATTATCCTCCACTTTCTACATGTGAACTGTGAGGCTGTGGAATTTTAGGATTTTTCATGACACTGTAAGTTTGGATATCTTTAGATCAAAGCATTGCTCTCTGAAGCTCATATGATGGGTGGTGTGTCCAACTGTAGCCCAATGTTAAATAAAAGCATACCAAGGCAGCTTTCACTGCATAATCAGCTCCTTTCTGAATGGTGACATGGATTATCATGGATAATCATTAGACATGGATTATCTGTGGCTGCCTACCGCAGCAACAGATCTATGGCAGATGCCATCTCACTGGTTCTTCATAAAATCCTGGAACACATGGGCAGCAAAGATGCAGAGATCAGCATGCTGTTGAAGTTCAAGTTTATTTATTATATCAGCAGCAACTTATACAAGGGGCCTAGTTCTTCAGGGTGAGATGGACCTTTCTTTGGCGTCAGCCTGTTCTTCTCATCAGGCAGTGCATAGATGATGTTCAGTCTCCCTGGAAGGGAGGCATTGTTGTCATTGGCTTGCAAGGTTGTCTTGTGATCTATTGTTTTGAAACATTTCCACGTGCTCCTCATGCACAATGCAGTCCCACACTTTGCCTACCAGGTTGCATGGGATAGTACTGAAGATGGCACCTTTAACTCTGAAAAGTGCGTGGATCTCTGCGTCCAGCCCTGTTTATGTAGTATTTGATCTCTGTGACCTCTTCGATGCATTTGCTAATATAGCCAGTCGCTGAGTTTGTGCACACATCAATGTTTATGTAGCTGTCTCCCTGAAGCAGCTCCAGTCCATGGTCTTAAAGCAGTCTTGTAGTGCTGCTGTGCACCCCCCCCCCCCCCCCCCCAACCCCCACCCCGCCTCCGGCCAGGACCTGAACTCTCTGCGAATTGTTAGGTCTGCTTTGTTCATGAATGAGTGAGACAAACACCAGACTGAGTCGAAATCAGGGTTCTTTGTTCTTTATTACCGGATTGTAACACTTGCGACTAACAAAGTTAGTCGGAGAATGCATTCTGCCGTTATCAGCAAAATGGTGATTTTTTATACCCTTGGATATGTGCTTAGAACATCATCATATCATTACTTGTCCAATGACTAAAACTGTTGCTATCCTTTCCCTGCTAGCTTCCTGCCTCTCAATCCATCAATGTCTCTCTTATCTTGTAAGTACAAGGATGCATTCACATCTTGTTACTGCCCCGTACATTCCCATCTCATGATGTTTTACCTAACAGGAGTACAAGGACACCTCCCCTTCTTGTTACTGCCCTGTAAGGGACAGACATGTACACACCTGATCATTCGCATACACTCGATCTAGGGCGTTCTCTCCTCTGGCGACGAAGTTGACATGCTGTTGAAACTGTGGAAGAACATTTTTCAGATTACTGTGGTTGAAATTGCCACCTACAATCATGCAACCATCAGGGTCTAGGCTTTACAGGTGGCACTATAAAGCTCCTTCATTGCTTCACCCTGATTTGCCAAAGGCAGAATAGAAGCTGGCATTCACTTGGCCATGAACTCCCTGGGCAGATGGAAGGGTTTGCATTTCACCATCAACTGTTCTATCTCTGCTGAGCAGAAGTTCTTATTAGTTACAGTTCAGCATTCAACACTGTCACCTGCTTAAAGCTGCTCAGTAATACCCCATTCCCCAGTCTCCATACTCTCTATCTGCACCAGAGCACCACAGGAATGTGTGCATAGCCCAGGGGTGTCAAACTCAAATTCATGGAGGGCCAAAATTAAAAACTTGGACTAAGTCGAGGGCCGAACTAAATATTTATTGAAAATTTTCAACAACATCTGCATGTTTTCTCTTCTTTCAACATATGTAATGTTAAATTTTTTCTTATTAAAATAAATGTTTAATAATAGTTTTGGATAAACTTTCCAGAAGCATTAACAAATGAGAAATAAAATATTCAATAAATAATATTTCTCTATAGAGGATTTGTCAAATGTTGCTAGTGTGCTGTCGAATAGTAAAATCTGAGGGCTATTGAGAATGTGGGAGAATAACATGATTCCTGAAACAATCAAATGGGTGACTGATTGTGGGCATGAACTCTAGCAGGGTTATTTGCCATGCCCTTTTTCCATTGGTACAGATATCCTTTGATTTACACACTTTTCAAGTTTTATGCCTAATGAGCTTGTATCCAGGTGCAGGACCATTTTTAACCAGGAATATATTTATCACTGTGTCATGAAACTATTGGAAGATCGTTTTATCCTGAGATTAAAGTTCATAATCCTTACTCAGGCCTGTGTGCGGGAGGGCGGGGTTTGCGGGCGATCGGGTTGGACAACGACAGTACGGGGGCATCGGCTCTCGCTGCAGGGCGGCATCTCGGCGGATCAGCGGCCCCGTCACCGTGAGTCGCGGGTCGGCCTGCGGCAGGGAGGGGGAGTGGGCAAAGGTCCTGGCGAGGTCAGGTTCCGGGTGCTGGGAAGCGGCCTTGGCTTCCCCTGACACCGGCCAGGCCCCAAAACCAGAGTCCACGGTGAGACCCTGCAACGTAAACAGAGGAGGTGGGGGCGATTAGCGGGCTGACGCCAATGCATTCTGGGATTTGTAGTATTAGCTGTGCATGCGCTATACTGCCGCGGCGGCCAGCGGGCCAACTCTAATACATTTTTGAAATGATCTTGCGGGCCAAATATAAGCCCGCGGGCCAGAGTTTGACATGTGTGACATAGCCTCTTGCTCTACTCACTTTACAGCTATGACTGTGTGGCTAAGTATAACAGCAATACCATAGTGCGCTCTCTAAGAGGGAGTGAAGAGGAGGAGGGAGATTGAAAATTTGGCTGAATGATTTTTTTTGACAACAACCTCACTCATTGACACCAAGTGCAAGGAACTGATTGTAGACTTTAGGAAAGGAAAACCACAAGTATACGATCCAGTAATAGCCAGTTTAATGAGCAATACAGTTTTGATGTTCTTCTTCTGGAAGAATGAACAGGAAGAGGAATGCCATTTTCATGGACTTAGTTTCACCAGTGGTAGATACCTGAATAAAAAGGTGAAGGAACCTATTTTTCCAGATTCCCAACAGAACTCAGGCCTGAAATTTTGCCTTTCCATGGATGCTATGTGATCTGTTGAGTTTCTGCAGCACTTTTGTGTATTGCATGAGATGCCAACTCTGCAGATTTTCTTGTTTAACTTCATTCTTGTGGTGTCCAATCAGGCTGTGAAAGAAATCATGTTTGGGCCATCTCCCAGATCTTCTGGTTTTCAGGCATTTTAATTCCATTCCCATTCCATAGTCCACTTTACTTCTGTGTTGAAGCCATGCTTAAATTAGAAGAACAACACCTTGTACTCGATCTTGGCAGTCTCCAATCAGGTGGAATTAACATCGACCTCCAATTTCTGGTAAATGCCCCCCACTCCTTGTTTTCTACCCCTCCCCCTTTGCTTTCCCTGATCCCTCTGGCCCCATTTCTCTTTTCCGTCTCTTTTCTCTTCCCACCCTCTTGACCTGCCTGTTGCCCACATCTTCCTCCTTCTAACTTCCCACCTTCATTCCATGATCTACTGTCCTCTCCTATGTGTATCTCTCTCAGCTCTCTGCATCTTCCTTCTATTATCTTGCTTCTTTTCCCCCATTCTTTGGCCCCATCTCCCTCTTCCAATTTAACCTATCAATTGCAAGTTCATGCTCCTCTCCTCACTTACCATTTTATTCTGGTATATGCCCTCTTTTTCCAATCCTGATAAAGTGTTTTGGCCTGAAGCGTTGACTGTCTATTGCCTTCCATGGATGCTGCCTGTCCTGTTGAGTTCCTCCAGCAATTTGCATGTTGCTCAAATAAAGGGACTTCTGACAGGAGATATTCAGGCAGCGCAGGCGCTCTGATCTAAAAGGATTACAAGCTTCTCATAGGTTGAGAAAATGATAGGCCATCCTCAGGGTGATTCAGGTTCCTTTGAGAGCTTAGAATTTTGTGTAATGCCATTCCTTAACCACACAACTTACCTAAGACTGAAGAAAAGTGCCTATCCTGGAACTCAATGTTATCTTGTTGTTAGGAATTAAAGTACCTTTAAAGAAATTGCTCGAGACAAAAAATTGAGAACAAAGAACATTTATTACTACAACAATGCAAAGTTGGGTGCTTCCCCTTACCCTGGGAATACACACACACACTGGGGCTCACCCAACTTTTATACAGTTGATTTCAGTGTAGGAATACCCTCCCCCTTACATTCTTCTGCCTCCTGCTGGAGAGGTTTGGCATTAGGCAATCCTGCCTGCCTACGTGCAATTTCAGTATACTTGGAGAACCAGGGGGGGTTATCCTGTCGGTGTCCCTTCATGTCATTGTCCTTATTCACACCTTCCTGATTCTCAGGGCTACAATCTCTTGGTATGCAGCGTTGACTCATTCTATCTAGGGTTGGCTAATTTCATATGTATAAATCTGTGTATGGTTAGCTAATTAGAAATGTATGACTTGGTACTTCTGTCCAGGGCTAGGAGACCCTTATCTGATCCAGACTACCTCAACTTCCTACATTCTATTGTACCTTACCATTCCTTATCTTAGTCCTATGGTCTTGTCACAAAGGATAGAAGATTCTTATGTTAATCGTGCTGACTCTGCTTTCCTGCATCCTAAGCCCCAAACTTATCCTGTTTGAACTGGTTTCAGCCATTTTACTGATGAACTTTAGTTTCTTCCATGTTCATAATTTTAGGTCAATTTTCCCATCTCTCACAATCCTCACTTTTCTTTTAGATCAGTAATACTGATCTTTCACCATGATCAGTGTTACTGATCTTTGGTTACTAGTGTCAGTGTGACTGATCCCCCCCCCCCCCTCCTCACTTTTCTTTTAGATCAGTAATACTGATCTTTCACCATGATCAGTGTAAGGTGTAGTTTTACCCAGCTGGTCAATAACCGAATTGTAATGTCTGTGTAAAGTCTTTAGGTAGGGGAGCACCATGAAGGTCAGGGGAGTGAGTCCAGCTGCTTATTAGGGTTTGGAGTATCAGGCTCCAGTTCTCAGTAAAAAGTCTAGTCCATCCCATACGTTGAAATATTGAAGCAGTGTCTTTGAAGCACACGACCTTTGTTAGTGTTGTCCCGACGAAGTCTGTGAGAAGCGCTGCCTTCAGCAGCGAACGAGTAGCAGTCTATGAGAAGCGCTGCCTTCAGCAGCGAACGAGTCGCAGTCTATGAGAAGCGCTGCCTTCAGCAGCGAACGAGTAGCAGTAGTCAGGCGGTTCCGTTTGATTGTGGCTAGTATCTGATGTCCTCTTCAGCCCCGAACCCTAGGGCCACCGATCTCCGAAGGCTGTTTGGAGCCTGATATTAAAGTGTCAAGCAGCTCACGTTGTTGGAAACTGGTGCTCCCTTTCATGGGGTGATGAAAAGAGACCAAGCTGGGGGGGGATTGTTTCTTGTGATTTAACTGTGTGTTGCAGCTTGTCTGCTAACATTCGCATATGTGTCAACTCTCTCTCTCTCTGCTACATGTACAATCCTGACTACCATTCTGTCTGTCTTTGTCCCACCATGTCCTTTGTGAGGATTTTGACACCCTGCACTCTACTTCGCTCCTTTCCACGTTATATAACCACCAGATGAGCAGCAGCTCCCTGAAAACAGGTGTTCCCCTTCAGGGATGATCAGAGAGAGAGAGCCAGGTGGGGGATTATGTGTCTCGTGGTTGTGTGAAGTGTCTGTTTGTTTTGCGGTTAGCTTGTTAGTTTCCCCCTTTGTGTGAAATGTACATTGTTTGTTTTGCGGTTAGTCTGTGTACACAGGTGCCTCACTGTGTGACTGCCTATCCCCACTGTGTTTCCCTGATCCGTATTCTAAATACCTTGCCTCTATGCCCTCTCTAGCCTGTAAAACAGTACAATCTGTAACCTCTGCTACCCCTTCTCCAGAAGTACTTAAAACATCGAGAGTACTCCACTAAAGCTGTTTAATTCCCCTGGTCCGTATTGGGATCCCTTATATCCCATTATGACTATACATTAAATCTATGCCCTGTCTACATTCTAAAGGAGCTGAATTGTAACCTCTGCTGCCCCTATTCCAGGGGGGCTTAAAACATTAACGAACAATATTCCAAAGAAATTAGTAAACAACAATGAAGAATACATGTAAGCTCATTAAAATACAATAAGAACTGAATAAAACACAAAAAAATGTAAAGCTCATTGAAAACTGCAATAAAATGCAAGAAGAACTGAATAAAACCACAATAAATGTCAAACTCATTGGAAATTGCAATAAAATACAATAAGAACTGAATAAAACACAATAAATGTAAAGCTCATTGAAAACTGCAATAAAATGCAAGAAGAACTGAATAAAACCACAATAAATGTAAAGCTCATTGAAAACAGCAATAAAATACACAAAACTGAATAAACCACGATAAATGTAAAGCTCATTGAAAACAGCAATAAAATACACAACACTGAATAAACCACGATAAATGTAAAGCTCATTGAAAACAGCAATAAAATACACAAAACTGAATAAACCATTAAAAAAATGAATAAAATTGTAACATTATGGCACTTTGTCATTAATTCTTTGAATGTGGGTCCAGCCTTTCTCTCTTGTTCTTACTGCGGTGTCTGTAATTAAAAGTACACAGAAGGGACCATCCCAGGCAGGTTTTAGTTGATCCTCTTGCCATGCTTTTACATATAACCAATCACTAGATTTTAATAAAATGAATAACAATCTGACTTTCCTTTGTGTTAGTGTAAAAATTGTAAAATGAAACACAAACCATATTTGCATGGGTTTTGAATATGTTAGACCTTATTAAAATGCAGTTGGAGCTGCTTGTCTGTATGGGGCACAACCCTCCAATTTGTTAGAGTGAGTACATAACAGACATTGCAGCACAAGAGCCCCTGCAAGAGAACTTGAAACATATTCAACCTTTAGTTCTGCCTTAAGTAAAATGCCTTGTGCCACAGCTCACAGGAGCTGGCCTTATTTAAAACAGTCTGTAAAACAGGCACCAAAAAAAGTTAAAAGATGTTCTTATGAAGATTGCACACACAATAATTTAAGTACAGGCTAGTTTCTATTATATTCCACTTAAAAGTTCTGCTGCATGAATCCTGGAGCTTGTGGAGTCATTATTGAATCAAGAAATATTGGTACCATGCCAATCTCATTCTAACATGCCAATTTCTCCAGTCCTTAAGTCAAGATGTACTGAATAGCATCTGGTACAAGATTTGTGAGTTATTAATGATATTATTATTCTTATGCACCCAATTGTTCTGAACTATGCCACCAATTTAAATCATATTCCACCTATTGCAGTACTCACACACCACCATAGACCAGTTCGCAGGTTTATTTCTCCATTAAGCTGAATCCAGTTGCGCAGGGTTTACCTCCGTGATTATTTACAATGTAACTTCCGCACGACCGGATTTAAATATAAACCTGATGAATGGGGGAAAGTTATCATGAATTAAATAACAGCGGCAATACAGAGAAATTGTGCTGAGGCATTAATTTCACTCCAGAGGAAAATGCACCAGAGAAATGAATGATTAAACTTATAGGAATCCCCATAGGAATCCCCAGAGGTATCTTTATTCTCCAGAGGTGGGTGATCTTTAAACTCACGGACCTTGACTGCTGAATGTGTAGAAGAAATGTATTAAATGTGTTGATAGGGCTCCATACCTCTAACTGCAAGACAAGAGCCTGAAGCCTCAATTTCAAGTGCCACAGTGCACTTAAAGGGACATGCACACTCCCCCTTCAACTGGCTGATCCAGCCACTTTACACATCAGATCCTTTCTTTATCTCACATACACTTAAAGTTAAGATGTATAGAACTCACCCTATTTGCGCAAACATTTCTCCCTGCAAATGTTATAACATCACTCAACTCTCAGGTACTCCCTGTGCAAAATCACATTTAAATACAATTTATTTCATAAATTGGAATTAACTGGTAGTTAAATTCGCTAATTCTACAGTATTGAAAAACGATCATTTATGACATTTAATTTTTAGCATGAATTTTAATCAATATTGGTCAGTGACTGAAGTGGGAAGTCGTGATTTATGAAATTATCTCTGGTCTCTACTCTCCCACTCCCCGCACCTCTCCCAACATTCAGGAGCTGGCACACAGTCCCTGCCTTTTCCATGTTACTCATCTACTATTACTTTAACTGCTTGCATCAAAATGTTAGCCTTTGCTTTCTGCTTATCCTCAGATGTCTGGACAAATGCTTTTTGTGTGATCTGTAGAAGCTGGGTTATTCCCTGCTCATGCCAATTTTCTGTCTTTTGTAATTTTCTCTTAATGTCTGGGGCTGAGTTGGTAACAAAACCTGTTAGTACCAATTGTTCCCCTGCTGGGGATTCTATGTCGAGACCCCCATATTGTATATATATTTGGTCCCAAAAATTGGTCTAACTGTTCAGCACATCCCTGGGGATCTTCTATCAGGGAGGTCAGTTCTTTCTTAAAGTTACACACTTCAGTACTGGTCAGGGGCACATTTACGAAACCGAGACCCTCTCCCATGGGAACTTCCCACAGTGGTCTCATCCAATTGGTTTCTAGCTTATTAGGTCTGGGTTCCTGCTCCCTGGGAAATGAATCAAAGGGTTCTGCCCTTTCTTCCTGAAGAGTCTCACGCTGTTCTGAATTAAAGTTACCTCTCTCTCCTGCCAACAGAGGTGGTAATCGAGTGCTTTGTGAGCAAGTTATCATACCACTCCTGCTCTCTTCTCTCTTCTCTAGTGGTGGGGGAGGTGGGGAAGGTGCAGAAGGGTAGGTCATAGGAGGGGAAGGAAAGATAGGAGCCGGCATAGGAGGAACATAGGGTGGAGGGAGGGAATGTAACACATCCCAACCCTGTGGTTCAGGGACAAGAGGTTCCTCCTCTCTCTTATCCCTGGATTCTTTCTCATTCAAAACCAGCTGTTCAATGGATCCCTTGAGCCAGCAGGCTGCATATTCCCTGCTCTCAACATTGTCTGGCTGGTTTTGATAGAGCCATAAGTTCAAAGCTTCACACATCCATTCATCCTCGGATCCGAATTTTGGCCAGTACACGGAGCTCCCTTTAACCGGGTATCCCACCCATTCATTACAACAATATCTGACCGTCGTCAGTTTGTCTTTACCGCGGGTCTTTCCTGTGCCCCACTCAGATAACATCATCCCAAGCGGGCTGTACGTAGCTATCTGGTGGTCACGTCCTGTGTCAGGACTCTCATCTCTACTGCCCGCTAGTTTGTCTTTACCGCGGGTCTTTCCTGTGCCCCACTCAGATAACATCATCCCAAGCGGGCTGTACGTAGCTATCTGGTGGTCACGTCCTGTGTCAGGACTCTCATCTCTACTGCCCGCTATTCCCATACTTAGGAACAAGTAAAATACTCTTACCGAGTTCTGGCAGTACTACTCTAGCGCGCGTCCTTCCGCCGTTTGTTCTCAATGCCTCTTCTCGGATATCACTCGCTTCTTCCACTGACCAGCCACCCGTCGCCCGTGAGTCCAGCTGAATCAGCCGGGGTGCACCTACTCTCGTCGTCGGGGCACTCTGTCAGTGGAGGGAGTGTGATCCCGGACGAGCCCCCATTTGTTAGGAATTAAAGTACCTTTAAAGAAATTGCTCGAGACAAAAAATTGAGAACAAAGAACATTTATTACTACAACAATGCAAAGTTGGGTGCTTCCCCTTACCCTGGGAATACACACACACACTGGGGCTCACCCAACTTTTATACAGTTGATTTCAGTGTAGGAATACCCTCCCCCTTACATTCTTCTGCCTCCTGCTGGAGAGGTTTGGCATTAGGCAATCCTGCCTGCCTACGTGCAATTTCAGTATACTTGGAGAACCAGGGGGGGTTATCCTGTCGGTGTCCCTTCATGTCATTGTCCTTATTCACACCTTCCTGATTCTCAGGGCTACAATCTCTTGGTATGCAGCGTTGACTCATTCTATCTAGGGTTGGCTAATTTCATATGTATAAATCTGTGTATGGTTAGCTAATTAGAAATGTATGACTTGGTACTTCTGTCCAGGGCTAGGAGACCCTTATCTGATCCAGACTACCTCAACTTCCTACATTCTATTGTACCTTACCATTCCTTATCTTAGTCCTATGGTCTTGTCACAAAGGATAGAAGATTCTTATGTTAATCGTGCTGACTCTGCTTTCCTGCATCCTAAGCCCCAAACTTATCCTGTTTGAACTGGTTTCAGCCATTTTACTGATGAACTTTAGTTTCTTCCATGTTCATAATTTTAGGTCAATTTTCCCATCTCTCACATTGTGGTTATGAAATTGTTTTGTGATCTACTTTCCAGATGATCGTCTTTTGTTTCTGTCACTTTCAGTCATGGTTTTCATAATCCTCTTTTTGCTCATGTGATTTACCTAAAATGGAGATTTCCTCCCCCATCCTATGCAGTACTGAACTTCACTCACTCACCCATCATTTTTTTTTAACCAAAAAAAAATCAGAATTTGCTCTTTATTACACTGTCAATTCATTTAGTAATTTTTTTTCCCAGTCTGGGAGACACCAGTTTAAAAAAAAATACTTTTAATGACATTTGCAAAGTTTTACCTTTGCAAAGTTTTCACTGAGCTCACATACATGGGGAGATCATACCCAGGCTTTCAATAGTTTCTGGAATACTATTTCTGGACCTGGTGTTTCCAATCCAGAGACCTGAATAACAAGGATGAAGTATAGAAATGGCCAGTAATTGGTTTGGGTGTGAACCCTTGATCTTGACCCAGATAGAATAGGTGAAATACATATATAAGGAGGGAAAGATGCTGGGGAGAGGCCCAGAGATAATAGAATATACGACAGAAAGTATCAGAGTGGAGAGACAGGTAGAAATAGAAACCATTAGGAAGTGGGGTAGGGAAAGAAAAGTTGGAGGAAGAAAGAACTATGGGAACAATGTAATCAGGTGGGGTAAGGATTACTTAAAATTAGAATGTGACTGTCATTATATATGCAAGGGTCAAATCTACTCCCTAATAATAAATCATATTAAAGTAATACCAGTTTATATTGGCTTCCAGAAAGAGGAACATTTTGTGGTCTTTTCTGCTGATTTCAGACCGGAGATGAGAGGACACTGTGTTTGAAATTCTGAACCTTGGCCTTTTGCCAAAATGGGCATGGATCATGACTTTTGCAGTAAAATTCAGCCATTTGAATTAAGGAGTTTAGTGCTAAATAAATGTTTTCAATGAAGAAAAAAATGTAAAACATAATCATAATTTTTAAACAACATTTGATTTCATAATGTTAACCAAGAATGTCTGCAGTAGGTTTTCATGATGGGAGTCGTGTATGCAATGGTGGTTCAACATCCTCCTTTGTTCATTTCTTTGCTGCCTGTGATACAAGGAATTGTGTCTATCTAGATCACACATGTCAAACTCAGGCCCGGGGTCCAAATTTGGCCCATGATATAATTATATTTGGCCCGCAAGATCATATCAAATATGTATTAGAGTTGGCCCGCTGGCCGCCGCGCCAGTATAGCGCATGCACAGCTAATACTACAAATCCCAGAATGCTTTGCAAATGCGTTGGTGCCAGCCCGTCAGCCCGCTAATCACCCCCACCTCCTCTCTTTACTTTCATTAGCATCTGTGACCTGTCGCCCAACTCACATGTAATAAACCCCTTACAGAAAATGGCTAAGCGAAAGACAGAAAACAGGACCTTTCAAGACAGGTGGGAGGGAGACTATATGTTCATCATTTTAAAAGACAAACCTGTTTGTCATTGAAGCAAGTTGTTATTTTTTTGACTTGTTGGCTTGTGAAAAAAAATACATTTAAAAGGAGCTTAAAGGCTATAGAGAAATATTATTTATTGAATATTTTATTTCTCATTTGTTAATGCTTCTTCTGGAAAGAGTAACCAAAACTATTATTAAACATTTATTTTAATAAGAAAAAGTTTAACATTACATATGTTGAAAGAAGAGAAAACATGCAGATGTTGTTGGAAATTTTCAATAAATATAGAGTTTGGCCCACGACTTAGTCCAAGTTTTTAATTTTGTCCCTCTGTGAATTTGAGTTTGACACCCCTGATCTAGATGAATGGAATTGGTTCCAATCTTGACTGATTGTACTTTGAGCATTTATTCCAGAATGTCCTGAGGATATTATTGGGTGTCTTTTTCTTTTTTTAAAACTTTATTTATTTGTTCAAAAAACAAATAATATATGACATAATACATAATTAAACATGAACATGAACATTTTTTATATATATAAAAAAAGAGAAAAAAAAGAAAAGATCCCCCCCACCTTCAGCCAATTGGCTGTCTTTTTCATTGCCCCTTAAGCCCCTTTTCCACTTGCACCTTGTCCCAGGAATTAAGGGGGAATTAACTTGTTAAGGATCCAGTGGAAAAGGAAAACAGTCAACATGCCAGCGTCAAATCAGGCCGGGAATTAATAGCCTGTACCCATCCCTGGCGTCAGCTGACACTGGCGTGCTGATTAAACCAGTGGAAAAAGGACAACTTCCATCCATTCCATTTGAAGTTAGGCTCTCGATCCCCGGGGATGGGTTGTGTTCAGTGGAAAAGCAGTCAGTGTCCTGGTTAAAGGTGGCCCAGTGGAAATAGCACAAACAATTCCCAATCCTGGGACCCTGCACGGCCAATTAACTAGGATGCCAGTGGAAAAAAAGCTTTAGATACCTTGCCTGCATGTATGGATGTATGTGGGTGTGATTGCATGTGCCTTCTGTGTATCCATTGCTGATGTGCAATTCCATTTCTCAATTCCTTCACGAGCACAGAGTTACTTTGTTATCAGTTTTGAATGGGCTGCAATTTCTACCAGTTAAAATTAAGTGAATGAGCAGCCCACTGCTTTGTCTCCATACAGACTCTAAACGCTTACTAGTGATTGCATTAAACCTTTCTGATAGTTTGGGCTTTGCACCCTAGCTGACTCCCAGGCTTGGGGTTAAAACCTTTCCATGTCAAAGCATTAATCTCGGCTCTTGGCCCATGTTTCTCTTTCTCCTTATTAACCTTTGTAATTCATGACCTGTTGAATTAAATTTTTTCATCACATTCATATTTGCTGCAACTATTTTAAAGCCCTGAAAATATCCTTTTATTTTCGTTTGCTCCAGATTCCAGCATCTGCAATATTTGTGTATTCCCATAATATAATGATTAGGTCAATGAGCAGAAATATGAAGACCAAGACAAGCTGCTAGACTCGGAGTGGAGGGGGTGGGAGCAGGGAGGAAGAAGTCCCTGATTGGAGGAGCAGATACCTGTTAAGGATCCTGGGATGTAATTGGCCTGTCTGAATCAAGGAGTAGTGTTTGTATTTTAATATGGATGTGCTCATTACAGTGTGCCTTCAGCACCATCGATCTCGCCTCAATAGAATTCATTTGCTTTGACATAAACTACTACTCTTGGAGAGGCTCTTCTGAATTAGTAGGTTATTTAATCACTCCTGACATCTCCTTTGAGTTTCTGTTTCATGCAATGTGATATTTCTCTACAGTAAAGTTGCTTTGCAGAAATAATTTGTTGAAACTATCTCTTCCATATTTTCCATTTCCAATTTTCTACTTTTTCAGATATTGGGCAAACCTGAAGCTTTGGTTCAAGCAAAAGATAAGTAAAGAGCAGTTTGATTTGGAAGCCAGGAGGCTCCTTTCTCATGATAATGGTAAGATGCATGATTATTTATTTCTTTTACCTTTGATATATATCTGCAGACTTTGTGACTGAAAACTTGTACACCAATTCACAATCAGGTGTCAAGATGACTTTGCACTCAATACTTCGTAAAGGATACACATGGCATTAATACCAGTCTTTCAACATGCAGTGAGCTCCATGATGTTTGGGACAAAGACACTTTTTTTTCCCTTCTTTTACCCCTGCTCCACAGTTTTAAATTTGTAATCAAACAATTCATGTGATTAAAGTTCACATTCCAGATTTTATTAGTTATTTATGTACATTTTTGTTTCATTCAAGAGGGTGAACCCTCGCAAGGCATCAGGCTCTGATGGCATACCTGGCAGGGTACTGAAAATCTGCGCCAATAACCAGACATTTCACAGACATTTTTAACCTCTCATTATGTCAGTCAGAGGTTCCCACCAGCTTCAAAAGGGCATCAATTATCCCGGTAACCAAGAAGAGTAGCTTGGGCTGCATTAATGACTACTGTCCAGTAGTAATTTCTGTGATGGAATGCTTTGAGAGGCTGGTCAAGGATAGAATTAACACATACCTAAGTAAAGATTTGGAACCACTGCAATTCGCCAATCATCATAATCCCTCCACAGCAGATGCAATATCGCTGGCTCTCCACTCAGCTCTGGATCACCTCAAAAACAGCAATTCATACAAACAGCTGCTTTTCATACACTACAGCTTGGTCTTCAGTACCATTATTCCCTCAGTGCTGATCAAGAAGCTACATATTCTAGGGCTCTGTACCCCCTTCTGCAACTGGATCCTCGATTTTCTCATTGGAAGACCACAGTCAGTACGAATTGGAAGAACATCTCCTCCTCACTGGTCATCAACACAGGTGCAGCCCACTGCTCTACTCATTATACACCCATGACTGTGTGGCCAGGCACAATTCCAATGCCATCTACAAGTTTGCCGATAACACCACAGTTGTTGGCAGAATCACAAATGGCAAAGAGGAAGCATACAGGAGGGAGATAGGTCAGCTCGTTGAATGGTGTAATGACACCAACCTTGCCCTCAACATCAGATAAACCAAGGAGATGATTGTGGACTTCAGGAGGAAGTCAGGCGAACATGACCCAGTCCTCATTGAGGGCTCAGTAATGGAGAGGCACAAGAACTTAAATTCCTGGGTGTCAACATCTCTGAGGATCTGTCCTGGAGCCGCTATGTTGATGCCATCACAAAGAAGGCTTGCCAGCGGCTATACTTTGTGAGGTTTCTGAGGAGATCTGATATTTTTCTGAAGACTCTTGTAAACCTCTGCAGGTGTACCGTGGAGAGCATTCTGGCTGTTTGCATCACTGACTGGTATGGAGGTGCCAACTCTTAGGACAAGAATAAACTCAGAGGGTTATTAACTTGGCCTGCGACATCACAAGCACCAGACTTCACTCCATTGAGGACATCTACATGAGGCAAACCTCTATCCTCAAATTCACTCTGCTACCATAAAGGTAAAGGAGCCTAAAGACAAGCACTCAGCAGCACAAGGACAGCTTCTTCTCTGCTGCCATCAGATTTCTGAATAACCATTGAACCAAAGATACTGACCAAATGAACCTTACTTTTAATGTGCTATTATTTTTTTATATAGATGCTGCCATCAAACACTGATTTTCATGACTTGTTCATGTCAATAAATTCTGATTCATACCACCTCATCTGTGAAACGTGGAGGTGTTATGGACTGGGGATGTATGGCTGCCACAGGGACTGGCACACTTATCTTTATTGACAATGTAACTGCTGATGGCACAGCAAAATGAATTCTTAGGTGTAAAGAAAGATCTTAGCTTTTCAAGTTCAAGCAAATGTCTCCAAACTCATTGGATGGTGTTTCACCCTACAGAAAAAACAATACTGCTAAAGAAACCAGGGAGTTTTTCAAAGCTAAAAACTGGAAAATTCTTGAATGGCCAAATCAGTCACTCGATCTAAATCCAATTGTGCATGCCTTCCATATGCTGAAGAGAAAACGTAAGGGGACAAGCCCCTGAAACAAAGAACTGAAGATGATTGCATTCGAGGCCTGGCAGAGCATCACCAGAGAAGATGCTCAGCATCTGGTCTGTCTATGAATCACAACCTCAAGCATTGCAAGGGATATGCAAAATAAAAACTAAACATGATAAATATGTATACCATAGCTAAGTCCCAAATATTATGATGCCCTGAAATGAGGGGACTATGTATAAAAACTGCTGTATTTTCTACATAGTGAAACTAAAAATTATACTAATACCCTTTAATAACATATGGAATGTGCACATTAATCATTTGCAAATTATTTGATTACAAATTCAAAATGGGAACACAGGGGCAAATAAAGGGGGAAAAAATGTTTTTCTCCCAAACATTATAGAGGGCACTGTATGAGTCCTCTGTGTGAACTGTGTTGACAATGTGACATTCATTTGAGTAATGTTCTTTCTCCCAAACATTATAGAGGGCACTGTATGAGTCCTCTGTGTGACTGTGTTGACAATGTGACATTCATTTGAGTAATGTTCATTTTAAACTAACGAGATACACATGACAATGATCTTGAACAGGGCAGGTTTAGAGGGGTACGACCCAAATGTAGGCAACTAGAACTAGCTCAAGCAGTCAGTTTGGTCAACATGAGTGAATTGAGCTGAAGATCCTGATTCTAAGCTGTATACCTGTTTGTGAATCACTGACCCAAAGGAGTGCATTCTGCATTCATGACTGCTAAAGCTAACTGATAATCTCGCTGCAGTTAAATATGTGATCTCTGTAGGTGCTGGATAATGGGGATTTTACTGTATGTTAATTTTTAAAATTTTTCTCCATTTATTTCCTGTAGTTATTAAATCTTGATGGTATTCCACATATGTCATATTATAAACAATTATGCAATTATTAATCCTTGATCAGCTTTTCCTTTGTCTTTGAATTTATTGCAGAATATGATCTCCTGCATGTCGATAAATTAAATTTTTATTATTAGTTGTAACAGGCTAATATTTCTATTCCCAAATGAGAAGAGCTGAAGCAAAATATTGCAGATACTGGAAATTTAAAACCTGACTGGAAACTTTGGAAATAATTAGCAGTTTTATTGGGTGGCATGGTAGCATAGCAGTTAACGCAAATGCTATTACGGCTCCTGTGATCTGGGTTAGAATCTGCCGGTGTCTGTAAAGGGTTACAAATCTCCCCGTGTCCGCGTGGGATTTCTCCAGTTATTTTGGTTTCTTCCCAACTTCAAAGATGAACAGTGTTAGTAGATTGAGATTACAAGGGAGAAAGTAGGTTTCTGTGCTGTATCTCTAAATTAAATTAACATTGCAAAAAATTAAATGACTGTATATTTCGGCATACAAGTCGATACACACTCTTTCCAACCCCCCACCCCCCACCCTATCTTTTCCGGCTTAATTTTAAGGATTTTATCATATATCAGCCATACAAGTCTATCCCTAAAAATTACGATGCCTGTATAAATATGTGACCCCCCCCCCCCCCCCCAAAATCACGATGAATGATCTGCTGACCATCGGCTGCAGGGGATTGTTATCATAGAGGCTCCATCAAAATGTCGAAAGTATGAAGCGAGTTTTCAAGTTAAAATGACAGAAATGGCCAAGGAAGCCAACAATGGGCTGCTGCAAGAAAATTGGACATGAGAAGTTGGTAAGGGATTGGAGAAAGAAAGAAGAGACTTTAAGAAAAATACCAAAAAGGCAATGCTCCAAGAGAAGAGGAATCCCTCGTTGGCCAGAGTTGAAAAATCACGTTGCAGAATGGGTACATAGTCACTCAAAATAAAATCAGAATATTTGCACTGAAGTGGGCAAAGTTGCACCCAGATCTCAGTAAAGATATCGAAGCTACAATAGGCTGGTGCAACTGTTTCGTGAACAGGAAAAATCTGGTATTATGACAAAAAAAAACAAAATTTGCTCAGAAACTACCATGAAGTTGTAAGTTTTCACCAGTTTATTATAAGTAACCGGCAGAAACACCAGTTTGCATTGGTAAATATTGGAAATATGGACGAAACCCTCATGAATTTCAATAGAACAGTGGAATGGAAAGGGATGAAAACTGCAAACCAGAAGTACAAGACAGAAAAGGATCAGGTTTACCATGGTGTTATCGTGCATGGCTGACAGGACCCATGGTAATCTTCAAATGGAAAATTAAACCTAAAATAAAATTCCCAGCAGGTATTTTTTGTTGTTGTTGCACATTTTCATAAAAAAGGATGGATAGATGAAAATGGATAGCCAATGTGTGGAACAGGCGGTTGAAATAATGAACGGAGTTTGCTGTTCTGTGATGTTTCGTAGTCACTTAACTGAGAACCCTAAAAGTAGATTAGCACAAAATAATACTTACATGGCAGTTATCCCGGGTGGTTTGGCACCTCTATTGCAACCTCTCAATGTCTGTTTGAACAGGCCATTCAAAGACCATGTGCGTGAGGAATGGAATACATGGATGACAAGTGCAGAAAAGTCATTTACAAAAAGCAGGGCAATGCGGGCTGCATTGCTTGATGTACTGTGTAACTTTGTGCTCAAGGTATGGGACAAAGTTAAAGTGTAATAAAAAGGTTTAAAAAGTGTGGTATTGCTTGTGCAATTGATGGCATGGAAGATAATTTATTGTGGGACACTGACAATGAAGCTGAAACTGCCTCATCAGATACAGACTGGGACCCACATGATGACTGTTTAAATTAGAGAGGACGTGCTTGCTGACATCTTTTCATCAGACAATGATAGTGATTTTGAAGGGCTCTAAATGTGTTTTTGTTCAATAAAAATTTTGTTCAATAAAATTTTCAATGAAAATTTTTTTGTAGTCTGGTTTTATTTTTGGTTTATTAAGGGTCGACCTATATTCCAAATTGGTTTTCAACTTCAATGCTGATTTGGTGTCCAGTAGTTCTTTGAGCTGAATTTAAGATCTCAAAAATACATCCAGCGTATAATTTGACCCCCATTTTTTTGAGAGAATTTTGAGAGTTTCAAGATTTGTCTTCTACAACTGAATGTATGGTAATTAAAGGTCTAGCAGCACATTTGGAGAGAAAAGTTATCATTTGTGCATCAATGATCCAAGAGGCAAAAAAATAAATTCTTCATATCTAGTAACTCTGTGGCATAATACTGGCAACTCTTTTTTGTTATAACCTCACTAATGTTTATCCTAAGGCCTTGGGCGCAAGTGACTGGGGGTTGCATTTTTTTTTGGAATTTATGCTGTGCTGCTATGTAATCTTTTCTGATGTTAAGTCTTGTTTGGTGAGTCTTGATGGGTTGAGTGGACCATGTACAATGTCTGCCATCTATAAAATGCACTGTAGTTACTCTCCTCGGTTAATGAGCAATCTCTGCCATTTTGTTCATTCTCTGTTCATTTTGCCAAATGAGCAATCTCTGCTGCTCACCATCACCTTTTCAAGGGCAATGGGATGGCAAAAAATAATGCATTTGCCAGTGGAACCCATATCTGGAAAATGAATCAATTTAAAGGATGACAAATCTATTTCTGAGGTACAGTATATTTCTGCATATTAATTGACCGTCAGAGAAGTCAGATCCCCATCTTCAACTCATTTTCATAGTTTTAGCATATATCAGGCGTACAAGTTGATCACTCTCCTCCCCCCAACCCCCACCCCCAAAATTAAGAAGCAAGTGAGTAAAATAACAGTTTAAAAATAAAAATAACAACTTTGCTTCTGGCTGGGAAGATGCCAAATGGTGCTGGGTCCAAGTCTTCAGCATTTGCTGCAGCCAGAGTTGGGTGCAGTGCCGTCCGCATCGAAGAAATCACCTCACTGCCCAAGTATGCTCCATGCAGGAACCATAGCTACGTGTCGGCTTAGGCAAAAGTGGGGACCTTGGCCTCCCCGGCAGGAGCGGAGGGTTATGGTGGTGGTGGGGAGGTGCTTCATGGATTGTCTTGTACGCCAAATGTACGCTGAATTTAGAGTCGCATTTTTGTATCTGGTGTATGTCGACTCCTGATTCAAAAGTCAGGAAGGTTTATTGAAGGTTTCAAGACTCAACTTTTCCACCAAAATATACGGTATACTTCAAAAAGTAGGTAAATAGTTACTGCAGTACACAAGGGTGCTGGAGAAGCTCAGCGGGTCATACAGCAACCATGGAAAGCGAAAGCGGTCAACATTTTAGGCTTGAGTCCTTCTTCAGGTGTGTCGAAGATCCGGCAGATGCATGAATAAGAAGGTGGTAAAAGGAACGGAGCACAGATTAGCAGGTGATAGTTGTGAGGTGGAAGAAGAGAAAGGAGCTGCCAGTTGATGGGAAGGGGCAGAGAGCTGAGAAAGATAGCTCTGATAGGAGAAGGAAGGGAATAGGCTGGGGAGATGCGGAAAGGGAGACAGAGAAATGAGGGAAAACCAGGCTGGCTAAAGAGTTAACAGAAATTTGAAAAGTCTATATTGATGCCATCTGGTTGGAGACTATTGAGACGGAATACAAGCTGGTGTTCCTCCCATTTAATAGTAGAGGAGAAGAAGGAGGGCATCTCGGATGTCCTGGAATGGAAAAGCTCATCCTGGCAGAGATGGAAAAGAATCATTTCAGGAGACCGATTGGGAAGACCGGTAGTTAAGGTAACTGTTCGAGTCAGTAAGTTTATAGAAGGTGTTTGTAGATAGTTGATCTTGAATGGAGATAGAGAAATGGGAGTCTATGACTGAAGATGGACCAACTTGAGGGCAGGGTGGATGTTGGCAGCAAAGTTGACAAAGTCACTGTGGGTACAGGAGGCAGCACCAATATAGCCATCAGTAGGATGGAGAAAGAGTTAAACAGCATAGTTCACATTAACCAATAAAAGGAGAGGGATAAGTTGAACCCGAAATATTTGCTGTTTAGACAGCAGCCCAAAAAGACTTGCCTGACCTGAATATTTCTGGGTTTTTCTCAGCAATGGCAGTTTTTTCTTTGCTTCAGAAACTTTTGTTGAGGACTTGGGTTGCCACAGAATCTTTGATGGATAATTTAGATAAAAAATAATATACATGAGAGGTTTTTTTTTTGTGGAAAGGAAAGTTAGCTAGGGTAGCATTACAGAAGCTGACTTGGAAATATGCCTTAGGAGGACTTCAATTGCCTCATTTTCAAAATTATTACGAGGCTGCACAATTAAAATTTGTTAATAGGATGTTAGATACTACACAACCTCCTAGTTGGGCTAAAGTTGAGCTAGCTTGTATTTCTGAGTTTCAGGTTCATCAATTTATATTTAAGTCGAATTCTTGTTTCTTACAGGGATATAATATGCAACCCAAAAAGACTTGGCTAACCTGAATATTTCTGGGTTTTTTCTCAGAATTGGCAGTTTTTTCTTTGTTTCAGAAACTTTTGTTGAGGACTTGGGTTGCCACAGAATCTTTGATGGATAATTTAGATAAAAAATAATATACATGAGAGGGTTTTTTTGTGGAAAGGAAAGTTAGCTAGGGTAGCATTACAGAAGCTGACTTGGAAATATGCCTTAGGAGGACTTCAATTGCCTCATTTTCAAAATTATTACGAGGCTGCGCAATTAAAATTTGTTAATAGGATGTTAGATACTACACAACCTCCTAGTTGGGCTAAAGTTGAGCTAGCTTGTATTTCTGAGTTTCAGGTTCATCAATTTATATTTAAGTCGAATTCTTGTTTCTTACAGGGATATAATATGCAACCCAAAAAGACTTGGCTAACCTGAATATTTCTGGGTTTTTTCTCAGAATTGGCAGTTTTTTCTTTGTTTCAGAAACTTTTGTCGAGGACTTGGGTTGCCACAGAATCTTTGATGGATAATTTAGACAAAAAAATAATATCCATGAGAAGTTTTCTGTGATGATTACTTGGATCTCAATTGCTAGATGAAGTATGATTTTACTAAAAGAAAAACTAATTTTGTTTTCCAGTGCATTCCCATAATGACTTCTTGCTTGCGATCCTCACTAGATGTCAGATCATGGTGTCAGCTCCAGGTAAATGAGATTGCAACCTTTTGAGCAAACATTTTCTGTTTTAATGCTTATCTGAATATTTACAGACAATCCCACTTCCAATTTTGTTTTTATTTGCTATCGAGAAATAGCAGAGCCATATTCTGGACGATGGTGAATTCAACTATTTCAGTCAATCATATTTTCCAGCCATGTACATCACTCAACTAGGATTTGTTTTTTTTTCTTCTCTTTCATGGTATTTTCAGGATCATTGTCTCAATTAAATTTCTCATTTGAACCTTTTGCTAGTCACCAGCCTTCACCCTGCTCTGACAACTGACATCAACCATTCAACCCTTTCTTCCACCCTACCGCAGGCTGGAGCATCGCAGCAGGACTTTCCTGCATGGTATTAAATAATGTGGAAAATATGCATGATAATGAATTTTTTTCTTGTTAAATTGCCTTGATCTGACTGATGGCTCCTAAATTATTGGTGAGATGCATACAATAAATGATCATTTAGACTTAGCAAAGGTTCCATTTTTTGAAAAATGTGAAGTCTACTTATTTTACCTTTGTACTGTCCCTGTTTCAGAAGGAACGTCCTCTCTATCATGGAACAGTCAATCAGCTGCTAAACCTGGTAAACCTAAAAGCAAAAAAAAGTTTCCATCCCTCCGGGCAAAATTTGAAGTGAGTTATTTTCACCCTGTTCACAATTATTTTTCTTTTGGCTACTAGAAATCTAACTTAAATCTTGTGGGTTTTCTTTTGGAAGACTCTTTGATAAAATTATTTTTCTTTTGTATAATTGAAGAGAACCAAGTAAAGACTCCTGAAACTCCATGGACGAATAATGACATAAAGGCATGATTGAGGGCAAGAAAAGAAGCATGTATTAGGTACATTCAGCAAAACAATGTACACTGAGAGAGTGCGCAGGAGCATTATTGAAGAAGTTAAAAATAAAATAAGATAGCAAAAGAACACAAGAAAGTTAAATTATAAGGCAATCTAAAATAGTAAAGTATTTTATTAAGCAATAAAAATGATTATGCTAGAAATATGGCCATTAAGGGAAAGATAGGACATCATTGCTCTCCTGCAATCTGTTGCAGTTCTCCTCAGGATTTTGTGACCAGACCAGTGGTTCGGTATGACATCGGAAGCTCTGGCAAATTTCTACAGAAGTGTGGTGGAAAGTTTGCTGACAAGCTGCAACACAGTCTGGTATAGGGACACCATTACCCCAAAGCATAAAGCCCAGAAAATGTAATGGACGTTGCCCAAGACGTCACAGGCAAAATCCTCCCCACCATCAAGAACATGTATAGGCAACACTGCCATTGGAGAGCAGCAGCAATTATCAAGGGCCCACAAGCTCTGATTCCGCTGCTACCATCAGGAAAGAGGTATAGGTGCCACAAGACTCGCACCAGCTCCTACACCACCAGAATCCTCAATGGCAAACTAAATCATGAACTTGTTTAAGGAATTTTACTTTATTGATTTTTTTCTCTCTCTCTCTCTCTCTCTCTCTCTCTCTCTATTACAGTCATTTTGTTTACATTTCTTGATTTGTTTACATGTGTATATTGATTACAGTTTTTTGTACTACCAATAAGTGTACTACCAATAAGTGTTAATTCTGTCTCACCCACAAGAAAAAAAATCTCAGGGTTGTTTGATGTTATTTGTGCACTCTGATGATAAATTTGAAATCAAATCAAATCACACCATCCCCAATTTGTTGGTATTGTCTGTAAATTTAGAAATTGTTTTGATTTCATAGTTAAAATCACTCACATATATTGTGACTAGAGATGGATTTAGATCAGAAAAGATGGGTGGATGCTTAGATGGAGCATGAACCAATTGGATCAAACAGTCTGTTTCTCTGTCACGTTTGCTGTGTAATCCTTTTTGTCGCTGCTCTTCCAATTGCTACAAAATGCCAATATGACTGCTAATCTAGGGTAGGAGTTGGGCCTTCATGGAAATAGCAGTAGTCCCTGTGGGAGGGTAGGTGGAGTTGGTGTTGTGTAATATCTCTGGCAGTGGCATTTTATTGTATTTGTATTTTGAACTTTTATTATATACATTTTGAACCTTGTTGCCATCAAGGAATGATCACGAAATAAAAATCATAGCGACACAAATATTTAAAACAAAGCAGGAATTGTAGTCACCCAGCACTTCACCAACCTCGATATGGGATTGGAGACCTCATTTATTCTAGGCCTGGAGAATGTGGAAAACAAGATTTATTTTTCATTAGTTAATAAATGCATTGAATTGAAGGAACTTGATGTGTTTTGGTTCCCTTTTTTCCCCCAATTACATAAACTTTTTGAAAGTCTCTGAATATCAGGTTGTGTGGATTTGAAAAGGGGATAGGGATCTGGACTGTACAGTATCAGGTCCTGCCTCAATCATGGATGCAGAGGATCAATGGGATTGGCCCTCCACAAATATGAATTAGTAAGAACTGCACTGGTTACAATGGAGATCTTTTTTATTGTTTCTGAATGTACAGAAGCAATGTAGTTTTACAAATAGTCAGTTCTAATCAATTCTTGTCAAGTTAATACCAGATCCCATTTCTTTCAATACATCATGCAGATGTAAACAGACCATTTAATTGGCCTGAAACATAGGTTGCCCTTTACTTCCTATAGATGCTGTGTGACCTGTTGAGTTTCTTCAGGACATTTGTGTATTGCACTTGATTCCTCATCTGCAGACTTTCTTGTTTAACACCATTAGCTGCTTCACTACAAAGTCTCTTTGAGGGATGCCTACCCTGAAGATGTTCTCCTATCTTTGAAGGGAGCTCTGTAAGAGTCTCCCTCACTGCCCCTCCTCTGTTATCCCTTCTACTCTCGTCTACCATCATGTGATCACCCAGTCTTCTCTCCTTCCACCTGTAACCTCCTATGACCTCTTGCCTGTTAGCCTCTGCTCCCCCTGACATTTCCTCCCTCCTCTTCTCCGTGCCTACTACCACTTTTTTTTATTCAGACACTTGCTTGGTTGTTGCTCATACCTTGACGAAGAGCTTAGGCCCAAAATGTTGGTTACTCTTTGCTTCCTAGAGATGATGCGTGACCTGTTGAATTTTTTAACACATTTATGTGTTCCATTTATTTGGCAATTCTGTGGGTCTTTAAGAATTAAACTAAGCTGACTTTATGCAGTTTGAGTCTCATGTTATGTGCATTTTCCACCAGCATCGTTTTCAAGCACAGAATCCTTTATCAGGGGCACAGCACTTTGTGGTAAAAGATCCACAAGAGGAGGATGATGTGAAATTTTGTACTCATACCATGGTACTTCCTACAAGAGGACAACTAGAAGGTCGAATGATAGTAACAGCATATGAATGCGGATTGGACAATGTCTCTGAAGATGCAGTAACTGCAATGGTACATGCATTGGAGGTACTGAATTCAAAGTCACTCTTTCCCAATAATTGCATTGAGCCCTGAGGCCTCCTTCAGTTGTAGCATTTTAGGCATACTTAATTTGATTCACTGAAATGGTGACTGCTGCTTCTGTTAAAGTTTATTTTGTCAATATTGTTTAGGGTAATTTACTTATTGATATGACAAGATTTAATGAATGGCTAAAGTTCACCAAATATTCTCCTTTTCACTTTTGTTAATTATATCCAGCTTAATGTTAATGGTTACTGCTGTCATTATCTTTGCAGAAATATCTTCTTGAGAACCTCTGGGCCACTTTGAAGTTATCTTGAATGGAGCACAAAATGCATTGCAGTAATTTACAAAGACAAGTCCAACTTATCAATCTCTTTGAGCCATTTCAGGTGGATCCTCCTCCTTGAGGCCTGTGTCAGGAGTGGATTTAAAACTGTGAACGCACCTTTCAGGTGGCAGCCCTAAAAGGCTGCTACAGCGTTACCTGGCTCATCTGAAAGGGCCTATTCATAGCCAGAGGCATCTCATAGCACCTCAGAATCTGATGGAGGTGGAGCGACTGGTGCTGCAGTGCCATCCTTCATAAATATGCGACATAGCAATGGCCATCTTCCCTAACCATAATTTCCCATGCAGGTGGAACTGCTCTGTGTTTCCACAACAGTTCCAGCTGCATGGGGGATTATGGGTAGGGAAACCCGCCACTGCTATGCTGCGTTTTTAGCCGCGGAGAGCGGTCTTGGTTCAGGAGCGGCCAGCCAGGCTGTCAGCTTGCACCGGCCGCCATTGCCCTGCCAACCCCCACAAACTTCCCCTCCCCAGCGGTGCGGGAGGCTGTCAGGCAGTGGGGAGTTGGGACGCAGGCTGATGGAGTTATCAGCCCGCCCCCAGGCAGCTGCTTACAGCAGCTGCACATTCAGGTGTATTGGCAGAGCTCCGCGCTCTGCTGATTATCCCTACCTTGGAGGCATTTCTGCTGCATTCAGGTGAGTATGTCTTTAGTCACAAGGGGGGAGATTATGCGGCTTTATAAGGGGGTCTTCAGGCCACCTTAAAGGGCCTTTTGACAACACAGTGGAATTGGAGAATATCAAGGGAGCCATGCTCCAGGAAAGATGCTGGCAGTGATTTGTTATAAAGTATTTCTATGCACCATTCATTATATAGAAAAATGACATGGCAAATTGAAGACTTCAAAAAGCCAATGACATGGAGACAATTTGTAAAATGAGCATTTATAAATCAAAATAATGTAGCGGCTGCTACACACAGAAAACACCACTAGACTCGGTGGGGTTTCCAGTAGAACTGTTTATTTGAATTTTGTGCATGCCCCTTTAAGGCCAATAAGAGTTCTGCCCCACGCAGCGGTGATGTCATCACGTGGCCTGGGGCGCGAGCAGTGGCCTAAGCCACGAGGCAGTGAGCAAGCCCTGACGGCACCATCTTCTGCAGCTGACCCACCAGCTCAGCGGTACAAACGGGGCCAGTTCGCTCACAGAGATGTGCGCCGCCACAAAAACATTTTTTTAAACTTGTTTAGATTTTAATTTTTGAAATGTTTTGAAGGTTGGAATGTGGTTTTGCCAAATGTCAGTTTAATTTTGTTTGTTTTATGGGTGGCAATTATTAAGACTTACTTACAGTATAACATTACACCATGCAGTTGTATGGTGACATTCAGGATCCTGACATTATTATTCAACATATGCTTCCCAGCTAGTTAGCACATTGTATGTAGACCTCAACAGACTTGCAAATTTTAGTGCTGTGTTTTCAGTTATCTTTTTAAAATGTGGTTTTGGGAAGATTATGGAACTAACATGTGGGATTAGATCAACACAATATAAAATACAAGGTTGAAAAAATTATGTAGTTATTAACTATATAACCATATAACAATTACAGCATGGAGTGACCCTCAGAATGGCTAAACACAGCAGAATTCAGGAATATGAAAAATCATCATTCTGAAATTTTAACTCTGATTTTTCTCTGCAGTGAGTATTTCCAGAGTTTTCTGATTTAGTTCACAAATTTGTATTTCCACCAGAATCATCTAAAGGACATCCTGACAGCAGTGATATCCAGGAGGAGGTCGTATCGTTTACGTGATGGACATTTCAAATATGCATTTGGAAGTAGTATTAATCCCCAACCATATTTAAAGAACAGCATTATTGCATACAACAATATTATTGACTGGTAAGTGAAGTGTTGTTCAGGTTCGTGTGGGTCCCACAGGTTAAGAATCAGACCAAAGTTGAGGTAAAAAGCACACATTTATTTTGGGGATGCAAACGAGACAACAGGGTCAATATGCTAGGCAAACCTCTACACACATATACAATACGCAAAGGGTAAATATACACTTTGGATAACAAGAGAGGAACTGACAGAAGACTGGGGGAAATTACATGAACATATACATTCAACAGTTAGGAACAAGGTGATACTACGTGCCAGAAGAATGAGAGGAGATCTTATAGAAACATATAGGATTATGAAGGGTATGGATAGGATAGATGTAGGAAGGCTTTTTGAGCTGGCCGGGGAAACTAAAACGAGAGGACACAGTCTCAAGATTCGGGGGAGTAGATTTAGGACAGAGATGAGGAAAAATAGTTTTTCCCAGAGAGTAGTGAATGTTTGGAATTCTCTAACCAGGGAAGTGGTTGAGGCTGCCTCATTAAACATATTTAAAATTCGGTTAGATAAATTTTTACATGATAGAGGAATTAGGGGATATGGGGAGAAGGCAGGTAGGTGGAGTTAGGTCATAAATTAGATCAGCCATGATCGTATTGAATGGTGGAGCAGGCTCGATGGGCCATTTTTGGCCTACTCCTGTTCCTACTTCCTATGTTCCTATGTTCCACCCCTTGACCGGTACGGACATGGGTCTTGCTACCTGGCCTCAAGACTCACCCCAACCTAGTGTGAAAGGTGCTACTTGTGTGCCACGAGCAGTCCAAAAAGGCAGAACAAAGGGGCACATGGTACTTTATAGTTCTTCAGGCAGTAGTTGGGGGGGGTGCAATCACTCAGGGTAGTCTGGGCCCCTTTGGCTGCTGTAGCTAATGGCTTGAAGCCAAGTGCAGGGGCTCAGCAGGGGTCAGCTGAGGTGATTCACTTGGGCCAATTGAGTGAGGGTCAGGGCTGAGGTGAACAGGTTGCCTGGACTGCAGCACCTGGTGATTTAGGTGGGCCAATCGCAAGGGTCACCTTGATGGCTTGGGGTGATTCTTTGACCCTGATTGACAGACAGTGTGTCCTCTGAACAGGAGTGCAGCAGTGCCACCAGGTGGTGGGTGCTGCCTCTGCATTACATGAAGTATGAAATATATATCAACATGTTAATTCTGTGGAGAAAATAAAATGAGGAAAAAAATGATGTAATAGTGTATTTGTAAGGGAAATCCATTAAATTTGAAAGTAGCATAAATTGTCAATAGTAGAATTTCATCACTGCTCTTTATCTCTGCATTTATTTTAATCTTGTCATGTTTGCCAACTAAACTAACCTCTCGGAGACCTCGAGTATCGTTTCACAGACTTTATTTTACATGATAGCAGGCAGTACTCTCCACTGCTTACCAACTATAAAATCTACTTTTTCAAGCACTTATATTTATAAAGAGAGACAAACAAGCTCTTACAGAAATTATGATTATATCATGGAATAAAACTATTGCAAAGTATATCTAGATATTGATCACAATTTTAATTAAAACCTTAGTTTTAACTTTTTGTAAGAAAAATGTCATTAACCACTGTTAGCGTCCTTGACCACAGTTAAGGCTACAACTTAGCTTCCAAATAATATGTTTTGCTAAACATAGTCAGGTCCAGGTGCTGTATTAAAATGGGCTGTTTGCCAACATCTCTTTGCATTAAATTTCTTCCACAAGGTGCAAAATAAAGTTGCTCTATATATTGCTGCTGATGGGAAAGAAACATTTGCAATTGTGTTATGCCTTCCATTGCCATAGAACAAACTCTTTGCAACTACTGAAATGTTTGAATTGTTGTCACTGTGATAACATGGGAAATGCAGCAGGCAATCTGCAAGACAGCTCTTGAAATAGTCGTGAAATATGTGACATGATGGTCTTTTATATTCATGTGATAGTGCCAAGAGGTCTCAGTTTAATAAATGAGAAACTAAATCTGAACTGGGCTACGTTCTGTACTTCATTTAAAGCCAAAGGAAGAAATAAGAAAGAGTAAGATTTTTGCGACAACTGGGCATAATTCTGAAATTTGTGTTGAAAAATGGTTTTTATTTGAAATGTGTGTTCTTTTGCAGAATTTATTATGAAATACCCATTTAAATAGTTATAGTTTATTCACTTGCTGCCCAAATACAAAACTGAAGTTAAAACTGGCAATTTGATGGTATTATAATATTTTATTTAAATATAGTTCCTGGTCTCTAGACCTAGGAATTCAAATTGATGAGAGCTCTCTTTCCATTGTTGAGGGATGTAGCAGTATTTAAAAAGTGGAAAGCTAGGGAGGGGTTGCATATAAAGGTCTTTTGAGTTTTCTCAGTCTAAATGGGAATAAAAGGGCACAGCAGAAACAAATCTAAAGTGGGATACTGCAGACAAACTTTCAGGACATTGGTCTTCATTGATGTCTTATGGTTTGTAGGATTTCAGTGTAACACCTGCTAAGAATAAACTCATAAGAAATATTTGTGATATTTTGGAGACCCTTCCTGATGTGCATACTTTTGAGTGATAAAAAATTTGAGTATGCAAAATAAAAAGTGAATGGAGCAGGACTTGGGTCACAGACATCTTGGGACCTTTCTGAGAGAGAGAGAGAGAGAGAGAGAGCTGGGAGTGTACATACTATGCCGTTAAAAAAGCGAGTGGAAGGCAAGTTAAGAGTTAACCAGATGGTGATTGTCAGGAGGAGTAATTAAGATAAGAAGGAATGACAAATAAAAAGAAGGGTAGCTCAAGAGGAGTGGCGTGTATATGTTGGCCTTAGGGTAGGAGTGGGACTTGGAGGCTTTGGCTCATGAGGCTACTGTGAGCAGAGGCTGAGGACAAGCTTAATTCCAATGAGGTAAGATCTTTGAATTTAAATTAGTAAGAGTTAATGGAGTCAATAGCTAAGGCAGTAAAGTAGACGATGCCGCTTTAGTTGCCCATTCAGAGCCAGCTCTTCAGCACTTGACGTCCTGCTTTGCGGAAACTGCCAAAATGTTTGGCCTGGAAGTCAGCCTGAAGAAAACTGAGGTCCTCCATCAGCCAGCTCCCCACCATGACTACCAGCCCCCCCACATCTCCATCGGGCACACAAAACTCAAAACGGTCAACCAGTTTACCTATCTCGGCTGCACCATTTCATCAGATGCAAGGATCGACAATGAGATAGACAACAGACTCGCCAAGGCAAATAGCGCCTTTGGAAGACTACACAAAAGAGTCTGGAAAAACAACCAACTGAAAAACCTCACAAAGATAAGCGTATACAGAGCCGTTGTCATACCCACACTCCTGTTCGGCTCCGAATCATGGGTCCTCTACCGGCACCACCTACGGGTCCTAGAACGCTTCCACCAGCGTTGTCTCCGCTCCATCCTCAACATCCATTGGAGCGCTTTCATCCCTAACTTCGAAGTACTCGAGATGGCAGAGGTCGACAGCATCGAGTCCACGCTGCTGAAGATCCAGCTGCGCTGGATGGGTCACGTCTCCAGAATGGAGGACCATCGCCTTCCCAAGATCGTGTTATATGGCGAGCTCTCCACTGGCCACCGTGACAGAGGTGCACCAAAGAAAAGGTACAAGGACTGCCTAAAGAAATCTCTTGGTGCCTGCCACATTGACCACCGCCAGTGGGCTGATAACGCCTCAAACCGTGCATCTTGGCGCCTCACAGTTTGGCGGGCAGCAACCTCCTTTGAAGAAGACCGCAGAGCCCACCTCACTGACAAAAGGCAAAGGAGTAAAAACCCAACACCCAACCCCAACCAACCAATTTTCCCCTGAAACCGCTGCAACCGTGTCTGCCTGTCCCACATCGGACTTGTCAGCCACAAACGAGCCTGCAGCTGAGGTGGACTTTTTACCCCCTCCATAAATCTTCGTCCGCGAAGCCAAGCCAAAGAAGAAGAAGAATGTTTTGATTGCAGGATATGAGAAATCTGGGATAGCAGAATTGACCCTGATGACTACACCTGCAAGAGATGCATCCAGCTGCAGCTCCTGGAAGATCGAGTTAAGGAATTGGAGCTGGATGAACTCTGGATTATTTGGGAGGCAGAGGAAATTATAGAGAGGAGCTTCAGGGAGACAGTCACCCACCCTCCCCACCACAAATGTCAGGAGATAGGTAATTGGGTGACTGTTAGGAGAGGTAAGAGGAATAGACAGACAGTGCAGAGCACCCCTGTGGCCATTCCTCCCCTGTTTTGGATACGGTTGGTCGGCCGATTTATCAGGGACAAGCCATAATGGTTATGTCTGTGGCTCAGAGGCTGGTCCCTTGGCTCAGAAGGGAAGAGGGAGAAGAGGGAGAAGAGGAGAGCTATGGTAATTGGGGACTTGTTGGTTAGGAGAGCAGATGGGAGGTTTTGTTTATGAGATTGAGGCTCCCAGATGGTATGTTGCTTCCCAGGTGCAAGGGTCAGGGACGTTTCTGATCGAGTTCATAACATTCTGCCAGGGGAAGGTTAGCGGCCAAATGTCGTGGTCCACGTGGGGACCAATGACATAGATAGGAGTAGGAACGAGGTCCTGAATAGGGAATATAGGGAGTTAGGAAATAAGTTTAAAAAGTAGGACCTCAAGGGTGGTAATCTTGGGATTGCTGCCTGTGCCACATGCCCAAGATGGATGCATGGGTGAAGAGTTGGGGCAGTGGTTCACATTTGTGGATCATTGGGATCTCTTCTGGGGAAGGTCTGACCTGTACAAAAAGGATGTGCTGCACTTAAACTGGAAAGGGACAAATATCCTGGTGGAAAAGTTTGCTAGTTTGGTTGGGGGGTGGAAACAGTATATGAGTGCAGAGAATAGGGCAGGAGGTCAAAGTCATTATGCCATGTGTTTTGAGTTGGTGAGGAAGGGCAGGTAGGGGACAAAACATAAATGTAGCCAGTTAGAGTGTTTGAAGTGTGTCTATTCCAAAGTTAGGAATAAAGGGGATGAACTTAGAGCATGTATCAGCATTGGGAACTATGATGTTATGGCTGTTACAGAAACGTGGCTGGAGGATGGGCAGGATTGGCTGATGCAGATATCTGGGTTTAGGTGCTTTAAAATGAACAGCATAGGTAGTAGTTAGGGGGTGTTGGGGAGTAGCATTACGGGTCAAGGATAGCATCATGGCTATAGAAAGGGAGGAAGCTGCAAAGGGAGTGTCCACTGAGTTGGTGTGGGTGGAAGTCAGAAATAGGAAGGGAGGTATCACTGTGCTGGGAGTAATCTATAGGCCCCCAAACAGCCGTCGGGGCACCAAGAAGCGGATAAGTCAACAGGTTTTGGAAGGCAAATTCAGTCCATTTTAACATTTTTGCATTGTGTGCATGATTTTCTGCAGTATGGGGGTATGTAGCAATGTCTTTTTTCTTGTCCACTGACAGTATGTGACCTGCTGTCTGTTCTTTTATTTTTTTTATGTTTTAAACTAATTTAAAGTACAGGTACATGATCCTTTATCTGGATCCCTTGGGGGACAGTGTGTTCCGAATTTTGGATTTCTCCAGATTTTGGAAAGCCCACCTGAATTGTGCTGTGGTATCCACTCTCTCCCCCAATCGCTGGTCCCTTGGCTGCCTCCCCCAACTGGCGGTCCCCACTTGCCGGATTTTGGAGCTTTCCGGATTTTAGATGTCTGGATAAAGGATCGTGTACCTGTAATGATTGTTTTAATTAAAACTCACTTGAAATTTCTGCAATAAAGAATTTTAAAACATAGAGAAAAACAGCCTTTAAAATAACTTGATATTTTCATGCTCCAGCTGCTATTACAGTGTAACTACGATTATCCAAAATGGTTGGGACTGGGCCTATTTCGGATAAACGATTTTTTTCGGGGAACTGGTAATTTTTCAAAAACAGCCCAGTAGCAACAGCACATCGCTTGTAACAGTGTTTAAACAAGAAGCAAGATAAGGCTTTTTAAGCATAAAATAATGTTTAATTCTCACCAGAAAAAAAAAGCTGGCCACTGTGATCACTGACACTTCCCCATCGAGCCCCCAGTCGTGCCAGGAGCCCAAGAGTCCTGCTCCTGCCGAGGAGCTTTGAGGTCCCCGCCACTGCTGGGACCCCGAGGTCTGCTGCTGCTCCCACCAGGAGCCCAAGGTCCGCTGCTGCCTGCAGTGGGAACCCGATGCCTCCGGTCAGTTCAACTCTGGTAAAAATTTCAGATAAATGAGGGTTTTTGATTCATTTTGGATATCCTCATTTATCCAAATTTAAAAAAAAACTTTTGGATAACTGAGGATTTCAGATAATCTGATTTTGGATAATCGGAATTTACTGTATTGCATTTCATGATGTACAAATTAATTTATGACTATTTCCTTCCATCTTCCAAAACGGTAGTAACATGTTTGTCCAAGCATTATCGATTTTCTTTAATTTCTTCTTTTGTTGTAGCCCTCTTCCAGGTATAGCGCTATCTTCAGGACAGAATTCAAGTCCCCACTTCTCAGCAGATGATGCAGAGCAGCAGGCAGCCCTTCTTTTAGCCTGTTCTGGTGAAGACATGCTAGCTTCTCTACCACCTGTGAACATGTATGATCTTCTTGGAGCGCTGCAGGTAAATTGTACCGTATAAACATTGTTCTAGTTTTGTGGGTATGTTTTTCTTTTTGCATGTATGAGTAAATAACCTACCATGAGGAAACCACAGAGAAGAAGGGTCTCAAGTATATCTGCTGCCTTACAATGTGGCTTTATTTCCCTCTTGTATCCATTTAAACTGATCTATAATTATTTTTATTCTTTGGATATTCAGGTACCTTTTAAAGACTGCAGTTTGCAGAAGGACTATTCATATCCTACGTTTCATATTTTTTCACAAAATATATTTGTTGTCCTTCCATTGCTTTCATGGCAAAGGCAAGTTTGCAGTGGTTCATAAATAAGGCTCACTGGACTGGTGTGCAAGTAACAGCATTAAACCTACATGGAAAGGTTTAGGCATCAGTCTTAGGGCCATATCTTGTTGTAACCTCTTCTACCACCTTCAACATTAATTTCTTTCAATTGCAATGCACAGCTGCTATCGTGTTTATCATCGACGATGTCCATTGGGTTACTCTGAATATCACCTTCCAATCTATTAGTTCCTTCATATCTCTTCCTTACCCAACCATCAGATTATATGAAATTCTACTCCCCATTTCCTCTTAATTTTGATTGCATACAGTTTATGGCTTGGATCTTCTTACAAGTTATTTTGGATATCCTGAAATCCACACTCTATGTTGACCGATTTGTGTTGGTTCTCCTCTTCCTATCACTACCCCGACATCACTGTGCACCATACACAAGGGTTAAGCATACACACATTGGCCTCCGAAGCATCCAGGTCTGTTATGCAAAATGAACATATAACAACTTTTCCAACGATTTTAATTCTCGTGAAAAGTCAAGAATTGGTCATAAACAGCAACCAATGATGAAGGAGCAGCTATCAATCATGTGATCTCTTTTTTAAAAACTTCATTTCAATTGAATATTAAGAATTTTTATTTAAACCTGCCACCTTCCTGGGTCTGAGAATGTCAGCTGACTCATTCTTTTCATGGAGCAAACAATCTCTTTGAGAAAGTTGGGTAGACCTTTTCCATTTGCCAGAGGTGTACCCCTGAATGTGGCATGTCTGCCTTATCCTCCCAAACTCTTAATCTTTCCCCATTTATCTTTGCTTCCTTGCCTAGATGCCTCAGAATAGGCTGGCACATCTAGTCATCACCAGCCTCCCTACTGTTATTCCCTTGCAGTTGCCTTTAAAAACTTGTCTTGGCTTGACAGATTGGAGGCAAAGTGGGATGGTCACTAATTCAAATCAACAGATAGTATGTTTAGGGGGAATCTAGAATGTAATCCTTCGAGCAAGATAGGAGCAGGAAACCTGAACCCATTCAATCCGCCTTGTGAGTTGCAGGAGGCTGCAGATGCTGCCTCCTGCATTGTTTCTCTTTCCCTGGAATGATTCATTTGTTAAATATTCATTTTCATATCAAAGGGTTTATAAGCAAAACATATATCCCTGCCAGTCAGTTAACTGAGCACTTGTCCAGCCTATCTATTTTTGTGGATTGGAACTTCCAATAGTGTATGAGGTTAGCTTGATCATTCATTCCACTATTCTGCTTGGCCACTATCCCTCCCCTTCGTCTGTTCTAGCATTTGCAAATTGGATCATCTGTGACTTACCTGAGAATTGCTTTGATGTCCTGGATGTGCGTTCTATTTCATTAAACTTAGCATCTTAAACAATATTCAACAAGTTCAAAACGTATATTAGCAGATAGTTGCAGCACCTTGTGCACAGTGGACAAAGGCAGTGGACATATAAATTTGTATCTGGTGGTTTATTGTATTATGTAGAAAACAAGATCTGTAGTATGGAAGCAATTCAGTAATGGAAGTAACTGTGGTAATCATTTTTTGTGAGTGGAAGTCCCATTGGACCTTTTGTATACAGAGCTTGTTTTTGCGACCAAAAATTACTCTCTTCTCTGGAAGAATCTGCTGCATCAGAAGATGTTCAGTCTGCTACTTCAGCTGAATCAAATTACAAATTCCCAGGATATCTGTGTGTGGGTACCGTTAAGGACAGTTAAACTTGTATAACGTAAATAACTAGTTTGTGGTGGGGTCACCTTACTAAATGTATTATCCATTTGCATCTCAGTATTGCAGATGCTACACAGTGATTCCATCCCCAGCTCCAGCTCTGTAATAGGGTTCACTGTTTCTGCATCTGCATGCTTTATTCATGGATGGTAGAAGTATCACTGTCTTTTCCCACATTGCATACAGAAAGCATTTCATTTGTCCGACCTCTCGCTGTGAATTACTATTAAATTAAGCTTCCTACTTCTCTTAATTTAAGAATGCAAGTGTGGTTGGGTATTCAAGATTTCTCTATTGTCATGTTGCAGTACACATTCTTCTTTCTTCTTCTTTGGCTTGGCTTCGCGGACGAAGATTTATGGAGGGGTAATGTCCACGTCTGCTGCAGGCTCGTTGGTGATTGATAAGTCCGATGCGGGACAGGCAGGCACGGTTGCAGCGGTTGCAAGGGAAAATTGGTTGGTTGGGGTTGGGTGTTGGGTTTTTCCTCCTTTGTCTTTTGTCAGTGAGGTGGGCTCTGCGGTCTTCTTCAAAGGAGATTGCTGCCCGCCGAACTGTGAGGCGCCAAGATGCACGGTTGGAGGCGATATCAGCCCACTGGCGGTGGTCAATGTGGCAGGCACCAAGAGATTTCTTTAGGCAGTCCTTGTACCTCTTCTTTGCTGCACCTCTGTCTCGGTGGCCAGTGGAGAGCTTGCCATAGAACACGATCTTGGGAAGGCGATGGTCCTCCATTCTGGAGACGTGACCCACCCAGTACAGTTGGTTCTTCAGCAGCATGGATTCGATGCTTGCGGACTCTGCCAGCTCGAGTACTTCGATATTGGTGATGAAGTCATTCCAATGAATGTTGAGGATGGAGCGGAGACAGCGCTGATGGAAGCGTTCTAGGAGCCGTAGGTGATGCCGGTAGAGGACCCATGATTCGAAGCCGAACAAGAGCGTGGGTATGACAACGGCTCTGTACACGCTGATCTTTGTGTCTTTCTTCAGGTGGTTGTTTTTCCAGACTCTTTTGTGTAGTCTTCCAAAGGCGCTATTTGCCTTGGCGAGTCTGTTGTCTATCTCTTTGTCGATCCTTGCATCCGATGAAATAGTGCTGCCGAGGAAGGTAAACTGGTTGACCATTTTGAGTTCTGTGTGCCCGATGGAGATGTGGGGGGGCTGCTAGTCATGGTGGGGAGCTGACTGATGGAGGACCTCAGTTTTCTTCAGGCTGACTTCCAGGCCAAACATTTTGTCAGTTTCCGCAAAACAGGACGTCATGCGCTGGAGAGCTGGCACTGAATGGGCAACTAAAGCGGCATCGTCTGCAAAGAGTAGTTCACGGACAAGTTGCTCTTGTGTCTTGGTGTGAGCTTGCAGGCGCCTCAGATTGAAGAGACTGCCATCCATGCGGTAGCAGATGTAAACAGCGACTTCATTGTTGAGGTCTTTCATGGCTTGTTTCAGCATCATGCTGAAGAAGATAGTAAAGAGGGTTGGTGCGAGGACGCAGCCTTGCTTCATGCTGTTGTCAATGGAGAAGGGTTCGGACAGCTCATTGCTGTATCTGACCCGACCTTGTTGGTTTTCGTGCAGTTGGATAACCATGTTGAGGAACTTTGGGGGTTGGGGGTGGGGGAGGGGGGGGGGCATCCGAGGCGCTCTAATATTTGCCAAAGCTCTTTCCTGCTCACGGTGTCAAAAGCTTTGGTGAGGTCAACAAAGGTGATGTAGAGTCCTTTGTTTTGTTCTCTGCACTTTTCTTGGAGCTGTCTGAGGGCAAAGACCATGTCAGTGGTTCCTCTTTTTGTGCAAAAGCCACACTGTGATTCTGGGAGGACATTTTCGGCGACACTAGGTATTAGTCTATTAAGGGGAATCCTAGCAAAGATTTTGCCTGCAATGGAGAGCAGCGTGATTCCCCTGTAGTTTGAGCAGTCTGATTTCTCGCCTTTGTTTTTGTACAGGGTGATGATGATGGCATCACGAAGGTCCTGAGGCAGCTTTCCTTGGTCCCAGCAGAGCATGAAAAACTCATGCAGTTTGGTATGCAGAGCTTTGCCGCCAGCCTTCCAGACCTCTGGGGGGGGGGATTCCATCCATACCTGCTGCTTTGCCACTTTTCAGTTGTTCATGTGCCTTATATTGTCTCTTCCCGGGTAAGGACCTCATCCAGCTCTAGACTCAAGGGTTGTTGAGGGAGCTGGAGCAGGGCGGATTCTTGGACTGAGCGGTTGGCACTGAAAAGGGATTGGAATTGTTCTGACCATCGATTGAGGATGGAGATCTTGTCGCTGAGGTGGTCTTCGCCGTCTGAGCTGCACAGAGGGCTTTGGACTTGGGGTGAGGGGCCGTACACCTCCTTTAGTGTCTCATAAAAACCCCTGAAGTCGCCAATGTCGGCGCTAAGCTGGGTTCGTTTGGATCTCCCGGAGTTTGCGCTGAAGATGGCTGCATGCGAGACGGAAGGCTCATTTTTTCTCTGGCCAGGAAGGCTTTGCAAGGTGAGCCTGGTGGGCAAATCGCTTCTTTGCCAGCAGCTCCTGGATTTCCTGGTTGTTTTCGTCAAACCAGTCCTTGTTTTTCCTAGAGGAGAAGCCCAGTACCTCTTCAGTGGATTGCAGTATGGTCGTTTTCAGCTGATCCCAGAGGGTTTCAGGAGACGTGTCCGTCAAGCTTTGCTTGGAGGTTTGCCTGGAAGTTTCCTTTCACTACGTCTGACTGCAAGTTTCCAACATTGAACCTCTTTCTGGGGGCTCCAATATTCTTGAACTTTGGCTTGAAGTGAAGGTTGAGCTTGCAGCGAACAAGCCGGTGGTCAGTGTGGCATTCCGCGCTGGGCATGATTCTGGTGTGGAGCACATCTTGTTTGTCTCTTCCTCGCACCAGAACGTAGTCCAGGAGGTGCCAGTGTTTGGATCGGGGATGCATCCAGGTAGTCTTCAGGCTGTCTCTCTGCTGGAAAAGGGTGTTAGTAATGACAAGCCGCTGTTCTGCGCAGAGTTCCAACACGAGGCGCCCGTTGACATTGCACTTGCCGACACCATGCTTGCCAAGGATTCCTGGCCAGGTTTGTGAGTCTTTGCCGACGCGAGCGTTGAAGTCGCCAAGGATGACAACCTTGTCGGCTGTAGGGGTGTGTTGGATGAGGTTGCGCAGATCAGTGTAGAACTTGTCTTTTTCTTCTGGTTCCGCCTGAAGGGTTGGAGCAACATTAATATTACATGAAATTGCCTTCTGCCTGCTGAAAGGCAAAGAGTCACCATCAGTGTGGCCTGGTGCCCCTTACAGTAAGAGACATAGAGAAGCAAAGGAGACTCCCTTCAGAGTCATTGAGTGCTTGTGGATTCACCTCCAGCACTCCCGCAGCCTCTGCAGTCGTGCAGACCCCCGTTAAATCTATCGGCAACGTGAATTCCAGATCCAAACCTCCCATACGATCAGGAAGCCTTCATCACCTGAGGCCATTTGGGAGCATTTCTTGCCCTCTGCATCCTCTTGAATCCTAGCTCCAATATCTTGTTCCCATGAGCCAGTCTCCAGCAGCCCGCGACCTGTGTGTGGCCTTTGACCACAAATCGCCAACAGCTTGGTGGATCCTTCGCTGATCTGCTGCCATGGTCACCATCCTGTAGGGTCATCTCCTCTGCCATATTGATCACTGTTTTGGTTGTCTAGTTATAGAAATGACTTTAGCTCTGGGTCCATGATAGATGACGTTTGGAATGGAAACATGGAACAGAATGCATTTCATGAGTAGAGAAGAGGCTTTTGGGGAAAAAAAATTAAAATTATGGCAGATTGAGCATAATTGCTTCCCATCTAAGAAAACAAAAAGAGATTTTCAAATTCTGAAGAAGATGTATTAATGTAATCTTTGGATTAATCGAGCAATTGCAAGAAGATTTGTCTTGCACTAAGTAGCTTCCAGCTGTCCTGCAAATGTTGATGACTTTTCTGTAATTCCAAGCAATTGGCTTCAAAATAGAACAAACAAAATTACATCTTGGATCAGAAGACTCACAATAATTTAGAAATACTTCGGAAATACTTCAAGTGTTTGGAGATACAAATCCGGAAATCCTGTTTACAAACATCAATTTTTAATCATGCTGTATTTTATTATTGTCATGAAGATGTGGGACCCTTGATTTGATTCCTGGATTCATCAGAAAAGCTAGCTTATGGTCCAAGACTAAGTCTGAAGCTGTGAAATTTCAAATGCCTAATAGACTATTGTTATGTCAAGGGATTGTCAAAACATTTGGCAGCTCAGTAAACTTCGGTGGAGAGGGAAAAAAAATCAGTCACAGATCCTTAATCAAAACTGAGAAAGTGAAAAATTAGTTTTTAAGTTGCGAAGAATGTGGGGATAAAGGGTTATCTGTGACAGAAATCACCCAGGGGAAACCTAGTCATATTTTGAGGTGAGAATTGCCTGGATAATACCTACCAGAGCCATTTCATTTGTCCTATCCCTTCCCCACCCTCTCTGCAACATAATACTACCCTAGTTCCCCTGTCATGATACAAGGTCCTTCACCTGAAATATTATTTCTACTTTCAGCAAATTCTGTACTGCTTGTTGTGTGTTTAAAGGAGTTTGTTTTTATTTCAGACTGCCAGCATGCAGTGTTTTGATTTTCAATTAAGTGAACAGAACTAGTTACCAGAAGTATCTTTTGTTTTTACTTTTGTAAATTCTTAGCAATACAGCTTTTGTGAATGCCTTTCCTCACTCCAATAAATGGAAATATTATTCCTGCACCTTGACCAATTGTTTGAACTAATTCCTTTCTGTTATACCTGTGACTTGGTTAACTACAATACATTTTTGGACTTTTAGCTGACTCATCCGTGGAGTTTCACTGTCCGGCCATGCCAGCGATCCAAGATTGATCCAAAGCCTGTTATACATTGACTCAGGCATGATTCCTCTTAGTTGATGATAGTTTGTAACCATCCAGCTGTTATTTGTTGAACCTAAATGACTTCTCATTAACCTAGAATTACTCATTTGATGGGCCAATATAAACCACAATATACTCAACCTGACTAATCTCCAATGATTCTGGGACTTTTGTACTTGTATCATGGCTTGTAGTCCCTCCCCATCACAGTGAATTTCTGACACTTCATTGGAATTTTTCCCAGAATGCCATTGCAGAGTGTTGTGTCCTGTGCCTTGATTGCCTGCTCAATTTGATCCAGGTTGTTGATAATAATTCTGGTTATGTTAATCTGCAAGTTATATCTCTGTGTATGGGTTTCTGAACTCCCAAAATTTGAAATAACTATTCCTGTGGATGATTTTAATCATTAGTTACAGGATCTCTTGAATATTTTACAATCAGTTTGCTTTATTCAGTCCAAGTAAAACAGGTTAACAGAGGGGTATATCTCATAATGTTTGAAAAATCATAATCATAGAACATTCAGACACTCTTTAGCCTGTAATATCTATGCCAGTCATTCAGAATCTATCTACACTCATCCCATTAACCACTACTTGGTCTGTAGTGTTCTATGTCTTGGTGGTTCATCTGCTTGTCTTAATGTTGTGAAAGTAGCTGTCTTTACCATTCACTCAGAACAAGGGAATCACAGATTGTGATAATTACTCCATCAAGAGCTTTCCCCTAGCTTCACCAGGCATCTGGGATAATCACTGTACTCATTATAAGACATACTAAGAATATCCAATTTAATGCACTGGTGCATGAGGTATCTGAAGTTAGAGCATAATTAGAGGTTTCCTTGGAAATACCTGCCAGGAAGTTTTAGACCTCAGAGTTTGCATAAGCAAACATAGTTTCCCTAAATTGCAGCAGTGGAATACTGCCACTTCCTTTCAAAGCTTTAGCCAATGTTGAATCACTTGAGAACCCGAAGGAGTCTCTCAATTTAACTCATGGCCTCTTGACTCAGAAAGATTGATACCCTTGAACTAAACTTTTAATATGAGAATTCCCTGATTAACGTCATTTTTTTGGCCTAATAAACATCTTCAAATTGTTAATTTGAATTTGTAACCTGTCATTATTTGTGGGATCATTGACCATAAATTGGCAATACAATTGCATAAGTACAAAGAGTGCTTTTGTGCTAATGTGCTTTTCCTTCGGATCAAAATAATTACAAAGAACTATTTTCATAATTTGTCTCTTGTGCCAATGCTTAATGTTGTTACAAATGGAAAACAGACTTTTTTTGCTGTAATGCCAAGGACACAGATTGTGGAGCCAGTTGATGTGATCTCAATCATTTGCTCTGCACAGAAGTTGCAATGGGAAAATACTATGTTTTAAAATTTGGCTAACAAGGGGATAATTAGGGTGAGCCAGCATGAATTTTTACCTGGAAAATCGTGTCTCATGAACTTGATAATTTTTTTTGAAGTCGTGATAAGAGGGTTGATGAAGGCGAGGCGCTTGATGTTGTTTACATGATTCTCGTAAAACATTTGATAAGGACGCACATGGTATGCTGCTATGGATTTTTAGGGCACTTGAGATAGCAGGTCAGTTAGCCAACTAGATAAAAATGTCAGAGAGTGGTTGTAGAGTTTTTCAGATTGGAGGACTTTGACTAGTGGAGTGCCTCAGGGTTTGGTACTAGGACCCTTGCTTTTTGTAATTTACATAAATAATTATAACAAGGATATGTGTGTCAAGGGGAGGAAGTTCGCACAGGATCTAAATCAGATGGAGAACTGGGCTAAGGAACAGCAAATGCAGTTCAAATAGGTGAAGTATGGGGTGCTGCATTTAGGTAATAACTTTCTATGTTAATGGCAGGTCTCTAAACAGTGTTATGGAGCAAAAGAATCTAGGGATTTAAAGATGGCAGCACAAGGAGAGAGAGTAGTAAAGGGAGTGTTTGGGATGCTTGCCTTCATTGGTTGGGGCTTTGAAAATAGAAGTATTGGGACATTATGTTGAAGTTATATAAGAGAGAGCTGTCACCACGCTTGAAATATTGTGCCCAATTTTGTCACCTACTTTAAGGAAGGGTATTATGAAGTTGGAAAGGACGTAGAAGAGGTTTGCAAAGTTTTTGCCAGGATGAGGGATACTGAATTATCATGAGAGTCTGGAAAAGCTTGGACTGTAGGAGCTTGAGAGGGGATCTTATGGTCTATAGATTCATGAGGGGCAAAGGTAAGACGAATAGTGACAAATCTCTTTCTTAAAGTAAGAGAGTCAAAGACAAGAGGGCATAACTATAAGGTGAGGAGGTTGGGATTTTAGAAAGGAGAGTTCTTCACTCAGAGGGTGCTGTGCAAATGGAAGAAGCTGCCAGACAAAATGTTAACTTTCTTTAAGAAATGCTTGGATAACTACATGGATGAGAGGGTTTAGGAGGGGTATGGATCTAATGCAGACAATTAGGCATAAGCAAGAGGGCATGTAATTCACCATGGACAATTTGGGCCCCTTGGACCTGTTTCCATGTTGTAATATTCTACAGGAGTAATATTTATTCTTTCAGGAGAAATTCTGTACAATTGTGTTTTCTGGTTAGTCATAGCTTTTTTGGGCCTTTGTCTTTCAAAGTTTGATTACAGTAGTGATAGAAAATTTTAATCATTTGATTCCAGGAAAGTTTTTAAGCATTCTGTCCAGGCAATATAATGACTAAATGAAATTCTGCCTCTGTTTAATTATCTCCATTTTCTCTTTGAAATGCCAAAATAAGTATTTTGCAGTATACAGTGTGAATTCAGAGAGTAAGTATATCATGTCCGATGTCTTGGAAAATTTGTATTATGTCTGATGTTTTCTCACTTTAAGCTGTGGCATGTTGTTGGACCTGTGTGATAAAACAAAGAAGTTTCTGGTAAATGATTTGCAAATTGGACTATGAGTCATTTTGTGGCATTAAATTAAGATGGTCCAAACCATTTTTAATTCCAACCAAATCTCCTTTTCCATTGCTACTAACAATTTTTTTTTGTGTTCGTCCAGTGTAAATTAATGTAGAAAACAAGAAATGTTAATTTACAAAAAGGAGAGACTATCTCCAGTAAAGAGTTAAAAATTTTACTGGGAATTAGGTGGGCAGGAGGTTTCAAGCTGTATGAGAATCCAGAATTCAGGAACAATAAATACAGGAAAGTTACCAATACATTCAATAGGGAAGTGAGATGTTTTGCTGAAGGGTGCTAAGAATATAGAATGCTTTATGACAGAAAAGTTGAATGCAAGTAAAATAAAAGTAGATGAATTACAAAAATAGAAATAGAGAAAGAAAAGCCAAGATGAAGTAGATTGAATAGGAGATCTTTCTGGACCAGTTCAGTCTAAATGTAATGCATCTCTCCTATGTATTCTCTGCTGTTCTAATTCCAGAGAGAGGTCTCTTGACCTCTGTTTAAGGAACATCACCAGAATGATACCCAACTGCTACGTAACCTTGATTTCTTCAGTCGTTCAGCTAACAGACTAATGCACCCTGAAATAGGCAAAAGCTGTCACATTTCATTATCAAAATATGGAAAGTTACTAAGGATACCAGTGCAGAGACCTGTATTTCAGATCATTCTTCAGAATAATCCTCTATCCCATATTCAGATCTTCACCTCAGCTACTCCCCAATGCAGCATGTATCTCACATTCAATTATATTTTTTCAAGATTCAAGAATCTTATTTGATTTATTAATGTAAGTGAAAACAAATTTTGATTACAAGAAAAATTTTCATCAGTCAAAAAACTTAATCACTAAACAAGTGCCAGATCTATTCATACTCTCCTGGTTACAAAATGTGAAGTTACACTTAATAATACTATGAATCTTTTCTTGCAGTCACTCCACAATAGTCTTTTATAATATGAAAAATAGATTAAATATGTTCAGGATCAACACTACACTTTCTATATCAACTTGTAGATAAAACAGCTGATAGCTTGGTTGGTTTTATTTTAATGGTCTTATTAACTTTAATGGCTAAGTATATTTATTCTTCCATATCTCTTTGTTGTTCTTCTCTTTTCTTTGGCTTGGCTTCGCGGACGAAGATTTATGGAGGGGGTAACTACCTTGAAAAGAAAATGGGGCCTCCTACTGTGCTGTCTTATTCTTTCCAAACTAGGATACCTCACCCATGACTGCATGGAAACTTATTTGCTAAGTGTTTGCATATTCTGCAATATAGTAATGACATGCTGTAACTTATCACAGCTTTGTTTTGTCCATCCTCAAAGAAATTTAGTTTACCTGCAAATGTTAGAAATGGTGTATTTGTTTCTTAACTATAGTTTGTTAATGGGACAAACATTGATTCCTATCCCTCACCATGTGGATAACTACTCTGCTACCTGTTCTCTGACACTGATGTTCATGAAGTAATTAAAAATTAGGCATTTATCTGTTATACAACCGTACTTCTGACCATGTACCTTTTGAAAGAATCTTATGAATTTTGTCAATCATGGCTTTCTTCTGGAAAGACACTGATAATTATTTTTTTTAATATCTCTGTGCTTTTCTGTTTTCTTCCATAATAGACTTTCCATAATTTTTCCTAATTATTGATGCTGCAGTGAATGAAAATATATAATTTTCCCTAAACATGCCTATAATTAATTACTTCGGTGCTAACACAACTTGTAGGAAGTTAATGATTCTATATTCTATTTTGTATTCAACTGGAGTAATAAGCACTGTTGCAGAAGTGCGTTTAGATGTGTTATAAAAGAAAAGCAAAGGTTGGCCGGCCACATTGAATGTAGGGCCATCATATCTATAAAAATGGCATTTCAACTTCATTTGCCAATGGAAGAATATTCAGTGTGCCCTCTCAAATCGAATGGGGGGGGGAAAAAAAACTAGCTGACCTATGTGAATGTTTTTCTCGTAGAGACTAAAGTGCTAAGGGCAGAAAATATTCCTTATTTTGCCTTGGGCCCTGTCTGGAGCACTGCATTCATTTAAACACCATACCTCAGGAAGGAAGCAATAAATGGTCCTTTACTTGTAGCTATAACTTTCTTTTCTCTCCACAGATACCATCCAATCAGCTGAGTGTTTTCTGTTTACAGTTTGGATTCTAGAATCTAAAATATTTTGCTTTACTGAATGGTTCCTATCATCCGTTTATGCTTTTTTTTGGTCACAAAAACTTAAGAAAATCTGATTGTTTTGTTCGTCAACAACTTGTGGTCTGAGAGGGGATAACATTATCCACTGTCAGTTTAACTGAATTGGAATGGATTTGTGGTGAATTAGTGTAATTACCAGTGTTGGAGTTACTGATTTTTGTGTTGCTGCAGTTTTCCCATTTTTAATTTTTAGCAAACAGAAAAATATAGATGTCCACACGAGCTCAGCTCAGAATTAAGTTAAACTGAAATAATCAATACCTCTCACCTCTTTATATATCACTATCTCCCTTTTGTGTTCTGATGCAGAATCTCAATCAGAAACATCCCTCTGCCTCCACAGATACTTTGAGTTCCTCCAGATTTTTGATGAAATCGTTATTTATCTTCTCTTGATATGAAATATTTCCATTTATCCATTGCTTTCCTTGCATTTGTATTTTTTTTTAAATTTTCTTAGGTACACAGGGAAGTGATACCAGCCCACACAGTCTATGCCTTGAACATGGAAAGAATATTAACTAGACTTTGGCACCCTAGCCATGAGGAGTTAGAGCAGGATAAGATCCATCGACAGAGACTGGCAGTCAAAGAAGGTCTTGTCTGTTGACTGGTTGGAGCCAACTTTTGGAGCTCAGAGCATGCTTTGCATTGACTGCTAAAGAACAAGATAAGTAATGACTCAGATTAAATCCCTCCTCAACTTTCATTTTGTGTCTGTACCGCCAATGGATAATCTCTGCTCTGGTGACCAATATTGCTCAGTCCTCATGACAAACATCACTTAAAACAATGGAAGATTTTACTTCAATTTGACAATTTTGATAAAATATTTGCAATAAAATTTGCAGAACTGTATTTGCCTTTCATCCATAAAGGTTCCTACATTGGTGCCATACATTACAAACAATTGGTTTGGTCAGATTTGCCTTGCGGAAATTTTCTTTGAGATTGCCTCGTGATAATTCTCTACTAATGTTCTCAGATTCCTTATTCATATTTCCTTGTAAGAAAGGAGGAGACTGTTTGGCCAATCGAGTCAGCATTGGCCATTAGAGCAATCCCATTTTCCCACAATTCCCTCTCATTTCTGCTTTTGCACATGCCATGAGCATGTGCTGATTCTCCCACCAGCCACTGACCCTATAAGTAATCTATAGTTACCAAGTAATGTCACGACCAGCATGTCTTTAGGATTTGAAAGGAAATGTTTCCAATTACAGGGAGAAGGTGCAAAGTCCTCATAGCATCAGAAGTTAGGATGGAACCTGTCTCAAATTGAAACAGCAATATATCCTGCAGCAACACTGCCGCCCTGTGGTAGCAGAGACCATAGAACAATAACAGCACAAAAACAGGCCACTTTAGCCCCTCTAGTCTGAGCCGAACCACTTTATTTTGCCTTGTCCCACTGATCTGCACTCAGTCCATAGCCCTCTATACCTCTCCTATCCATATACTTGTCCAAATTTCCCTTAAATGTTAAAATAGAGCCTGCATCTACCACTTCAGCTGGAAGCTTGTTCTACACTCCCACCACTCTCTGTGTGAAGGTTTCCTCTTCATGTTCCCCCTAAATTTTTCCCTTTCACCCTTAACCCATGTCCTCTTGTTTGAATCTCACCCACCCTCAATAGAAAAACCTGATCTACATTTATTCTGTATATCCCCCGTCATAATTTTAAAAATATCCATCAAATCACCCCTCATTCTTCTACACTCCAGGGAATAAAGTCCTAACCTGTTTAACCTTTTCCTGTAACTAAGTCCTTGAAGTCAGGGCAACATCCTAGTAATCTTCTCTGCACTCTCCTGTACTTTGATAAATACTTTGATTTATGAAGACCAATATGCCAAAAGCTTTCTTTACAACCCTATCCACATGTAACGGCACTTTCAGGGAGTGAGGTATCTGTATTCCCAGATCTCTCTGTTCTTCCTCACTACTCAATGCCCTATCTCATTTACTGTGTATGTCCTTTCTTGGTTTGTCCTTCCAAAATGCAACACCTCACACTTGTCTGCATTAAATTCCATCTGCCATTTTTCAGCCCACTTTGCCAGCTGGTCCAGATCCCTCTGTAAACTTTGAAAACCTTCTTTGCTGTCCACAACACTGCCAATCTTAGTGTCCTCTGCAAATTTACTAATCCAATTTACATCAACATCCAGATCATTAATATAGATGACAAACAATAGTCCCAGTACTGATCCCTGAGTCACACCACTAGTCACAGGCCTCCAATCTGATAAGCAATTATCCACCGCTACTCTCTGGCTTCCCCTGTCTGGCAATTGTCGAATTCAGTTGACTACTTCACCATGAAAACCTAGCATCTAAATATTCCTGACTAACCTCTCATCCAGGACCTTTTCAAAGGCCTTCAAAGGATCTTTCCTTTGTCAACTTTCCTGGTAACCACATTAAAAAAAAACTGTATAAGATTAGTTAAGCACAATCTACCACACGCACTCACACTCTTCTGGCTATCCAAATTATTATATATCCAATGTCTTAGAACACCTTCCAAAAATTTACTTACTACTGACATGAGGCTCACTGGCCTATAATTTCCAAGGTTACTTTTGGAGCATTTTTTAAACAACAGAACAGCATGAACTACCCTCCATTCCTCTGGCACCACACCTTTGGCAGGACATTTTAAATATTTCTGTCTGAGCCCCTGCAATTTCTGCACTAACCTCCCTCGAGGTCTGAGGAAATGTTTTGTCAGGTCCTGGGGATTTACCTTATTCACTTTAAGACAGCAAGCACTTACTCCTCTTTAATCTGTATGGATTCCTGACCTTGATGCTTGTTTTCCATTCTTCCTACGACTCTATGCCAATTTCCTTAGTGAATACTGAGGGGGAAAAAATTAATATCTCCCCATCTCTCTTTGGCTTTATACAAATCTGACCACTCTGATCTTCCAAGGGAACCAATTTTGTCCTTTACTATCTTAATTTGCCTGAAGAAACCTTTAGGATTTTCCTTCACATCGTCTGCCAAAGCCACCTCGTGTCTTTTAGCCTTCCTGATTTCTTTCTGGAGATTTTTCTTGCATATGTTATTCTTCTGAAGTACCTAATTTTCTCTATGCTGTTATGCACCTCTCTCTTCTTTTGAACCAAATCTCCAATATCCCTTGAAAACCAAGGTTCCCTATACCTTCTAACCTTGCCTTTGATCCTGACAGGAAATCCAGACTCAAAATTTCACCTTTTGGAGGTCCTCCATTTACTTTGCACATCCTTGCTGGAAAACAACTTATCCCAATCCACACATTCTAGAACCTTTCTCATTTTCTCATATTTAGCCTTTCTCCAATTTAGAATCTCAACCCGAGGCTTAGACCTACCCTTCTCCAAAATGAACTTGAAACTAATGGCATTGTGATCACTGGACCCAAAATGTTCCCCTACACATATCTCTCACTTGTCCTGTCTCAATCCCTCATAGGAGATCCAGTATTGCATCCTCCGTGGTTGTTACCTCTATATATTGGTTTAGAAAACTTTCCTGAACACTTTTAACAAACTCCCAGCTATCCAGCCCTTTTACGATATGGGAGTTCCAGTCAATATGGAAGTTAAAATCACCTACTATCACAACTTTAGATTTTCTACAGAGTCTGCTCTCTCTCGACTGATTTGCTCCTCCAATTCTCACGGACCTTTGGGCGGTCTATAATATAACCCCATGAGTGTTCTCATACCTTTTCTGTTCCTCAGCTCCACCCATATAGCATCAATCTCAAGTGGTTACCATGCTGGAGGTTGAAATTTCACACAAAACAGGTTGAGCAAAGATTTGCCACTAGATTGTCATGTATTTAAAGGCCTGCCTGTGGTTTACCTTTTGTGTTTAATACCTGTTGAATTGTGAAGGGAAAAACATTGTTAATTAGCTTCTGATTCCTCTTTATTCTTGCTAGTTTTTCCAGAAACATTTTAATTGAAGGAAAATATCTTCATCACTTAGCAAAGCATCTAGTTGTATGAACAACAATGCATTGTAATAACAACATGGAATAAGTTTATTTTTGTAAAATGGGGAAAGTGAGATTAAATCTATAATGCATGTTCTTTTTGTATATGTTTTATATTTTTGTTTTACACTTGTGTATGTTTTTATTTTGTAGTTAGTTCATGACGGAAATATGCTGTTGTAATTTCATTTCTGTAATATTGAATGTCATTTACATTATGATGCATTCGTGTATGGATGTATTTTTATATATAGGTGTTTGAGTATATATGTATACAGGTGGTCCCCAACTTATGATGGTTTGACTTGCGATTTTTTTGCAGTTACGATGGTTCGCATCCGTACTTCGAATTTTAATTTCGATCTGTACCCGCGCTTGCAAACTGTGGTACACTACTCTCTTGTGATGCTGGGTGATGGCAACGTCCTGAGAGAGTATTGTACTGCATACCTGTCGTGATGCAGTGTGCTTTCAGCTGTGTACTGTACATTAATAGCTATGATGTTTGGTTTTATGGCTTACAATGAGAGAGTACTCACACTCACACACACCAACCACCCCTCCCCTGAGGTAGGCTAAGCAGTCTAACCAGAGATAGTGGTGTCAGGAGAGGCGATGGTGAGTTTGAGATATTATATTATCAAAACTAAGCTGAGGCACGTATGCAAGGATACAGTGTTTGTATGTGTTGTGTGTGTAGACATGCACCTATAAACACACACACACACACACACACACACACACACACACACACACACACACGCACATATATATATATTTTTTTTTTTTCAAACACTATATCCTTGAATACTTGCCTCAACTTACATTTTTGATAATATAATTATCTCAAACTCACCATCGCCTCTCCTGACATCACTATCTCTGGTTAGGCTGCTTAGCTTACCTCAAGAAGTGGATGAATAGAAATTCTTCCAAATTGCTGGGAAAACCAAGTGTTGGTTCTTGTTATATAATCTGTATATAGTGCCAATTGCATTCTTTCCTTTTCATCCTCCCTCCTCCTTTATTCCTCTCCCCCCACTGACACAGATCGGCTACCACACATGTAACTTTTATTTGGACATTTTTATTGCTATCAGTTTTTCTTTAATCTTATGATTCAGTTTGTGGTGGGATTTCAAGTTGCACATTTTGCAGTTAAGACATGGTGGATGTCATCTTTAATGTGATTGAAAAATCATCTGAATGTTCAATATTAAATCATTTACTTTTCTCCTGCCCTCACATTCAATTATATAATGGGTGTCTGCAAAATTATGGTGAATCTAAACACTTGACTCCAATGAACAGTGAGTGCAGCCTATTATACACAGCCTTCATTCTGCAGGGATATCCAGCAGGGAAATTGCAATCATATTACCCATATTTACCAGGAGTGAAATATAAAAGTCTGCAAATGCTGAGATTGTAGTTGAAATGCTGGAGGATTTCTACACAGAATGCTGTCACCAGAGAGCAGCAGCAATCATCAAGGATCCACATTATCCAGGACATGCTCTAATCTCACTGCTGCCATCAGGAAAGGGGTACAGGTGTCACTAGATCTGTATCTCCAGGTCAAGAATAATTGCTACCTCTCAACCCTCAGAACCCTGAACAAGAGAATTGTTCTGAGACTCATTTAAGAACTCTTTGCTTATTATTTATTACTGATTATTTTTTTCTGTAATTCTTTTGTTCGTTTGTTTCTTTTGTATACATTTCTTACATGAGTACAGTTTACAGTTACCAGTAATTAGAAATTCTGTCTGGCCTGAAGGAAAAAGAATCTCAGGGTTGTATGTGATGTCATGTATGTACTCTTGACAATAAATTTGAATTCAGCAGGTCATGCAGAATTCTATGGATGCTGTGTGACCTGAGTTCCTCCAGCTTTTTTGTGCTTTTACCCATACTTACCATATTGACTGAATATAGACTGACTGCAGCTGTTTGAAGTCGTATTTCTGCAAAGCCACAGATCCTGCTTTTCATGGTTTTTTTGGCTGAGACTCAAGGGGAGCAGTGCTGCACATCACTGCTTTCCATCATCACAGTCTATTGGTGGCTCCTAAGGTCTCAGTGTATTAGATATAACTCCCTCACATGCATCTTCCCCAGTTTCAAGCAAAAAAATTACTTGTTGTAAATTTCTGCTACTAAACGGAGAAAGGTTCCCAATGAGTGGAATGCAAAGCAATGCAACTGATTTTGAGCATGAAATATAAAATCTTTGCATGCAGCTGCAGAAGATAAGTAGATTGATGCTTACGACAGACATAGAATTCCTGGAGGAACTCAGCAGGTCAGACAACATCCATGAGTAGAAGTGGTCAATGTTTTTGGTCTGAATCCATTATCAAGAATTAATCAATTGATCTATAGGCCTTTATTGCTAAGGGTTGAAATTTAACAATAGAGAAGTACATGGTATTGGTTAATCTATAACTGGAGAATTTATTTTTTTAATAGTTTTGATGTGGTTCCCCATGATGGGCTCTTCCAGAAACTTATGAGGGATGGAATCTATGGGAACTTGGCTATGTGAATTTGAAATTGGCTTGCCCAGAGAAAGAGTGTATTCAGCCTGTGGTGGTGGGGAGGGGGGGGGGGGGGGGCTGGGGGAGGCTGTGGAGTAAGTGACTTGTGTTCCACAGGGATCTGTTGTGCTTTCCCTGTACTTTATGGTTTCTATAAATGACTTGGATGATGGAGCGGGCCAGTAAGAATGCACATGGAACAAAGGTAGGAAATGTTATTGTTAGTGTTGAAAGTTGACATAGTTTACACTAGGATATAGACAGAATGCAGTGTTGGATGGAGAAGTGGCAGATGGATTCATTTTGTGTGAAGTGATCCTCTTTGGAAGGTCAAACTTGAAGGTAGAGTACGTGGTTAGTAACACAATTCTTCACAGTGTGGATGAACAGGAATCTTGGGGTCAAAGTCAATAGATCCTTCAAGATTGCTGTGCAACCTGATAAGGGACTTGAAGGTAGAGTACGTGGTTAGTAACACGATTCTTCACAGTGTGGAGGATCAGGAATCTTGGGGTCAAAGTCAATAGATCCATCAAGATTGCTGGGCAACCTGATAAGGGAGTTAAGAAGGTGAATAATGTATTTGCCTTCATTAGTCAGGGAATTGACTTGAAGAGTTACAAGTTAATGTTGCAGCTCTACAAAACTGATTAGACCACTCTAAGAATATTATATTCAGTTCTGATCACCTCATTGTCAGAACTATGTGGAAGCTTTAGGAACGGTGAAGATGAGATTTACTGGCTGCTGCTTGCATTGGTTAACATGTCATTATGTAAGTTGAGCGAGCTAGGACTTTTCTCTTTAGAGTGACAGTCAGAATGAAAGGTGTCTTAGTAGAGGTATACACAATTATGAGATGCATTGAGAGAGTCAGATTTTTTTTTTTTACACACACACAGAATAGTGGATGCTTGAAATGCTTTGCTAGGGATGATGGTGGAGGCTGGTATGCAGAGATTTAAAAGACTTCATTAGGCACACAATGTAAGAAAAGTAGAGTGTTGTGGGCTGTGAGGTTGGGAAGGTTAAATTGACGTGGAGTAGGTTTACATAGGTTGGCACAACATCATGGGCTGAGGGGTCTGTACTGTTCTATGTTTTGCTTTCCTCATTTAAGATAGTTTACACCAGTATTTGAGGGAATCCAGAAGGAATTCGTGAGGTTAATTTCTGTACTATTAGAGAAAAAAAAAAGTTACACTTGGTAAGTAAGAATTTTTAAAAAATCAACCGATGCTGAAAATCTGAATAAAAAACCAAGCCCATTCAGGGTTTCATCTCCAAACATCAACATATATGTTCCTGGTGAAGATGAGGTGAGGCCAGAGAATCAGATGCCATCACCACTCTAAGACAGAAGCAGCAAAAATTGTTTAATTAGTCTCTCTCACAGCTTAAGCCTCTTTCTTCAAAGCAACTTCAACCATCTTGATTTCTAATTTTTAGCAAATCCTAATGAAAGGGCATTGATCTGAAACAGACTGAGTAATTTCAATATCCATTGTTTTATGTTGCCAGCATCTGCAATTTTCAATTCACTTATGTAGTTGTGCAAAATAAATTTTCGAACCAGCATTTTCTTAGGTGCAATTCGGCCTGTGCATGATAGTTTTGGCCTGTGCATAAGTCTTCGCACTTGGAACACCTGATCTTTTTACCATTCACGTGACTTCTCAGGTGAGTGGAGTTAGTCATCTGTTAGAAGTAGACAGTCCACTCTTCACCTTCAAAGTCACTCCAATATTCAGTGAGGCTAAAGCTGATTATGAAAAACAACTCCATATTTAGCAATGACAGTAAAAGAATATTAACCATTGGGTAAGGGGCATGAGCCAGTATAATGAATCCTAAGAACATCTTAAGAAATGCACTTGTATGAAAAAGTCTGTTTGAATGTTCTGGAAAGCTGGAAACTTGTATTTATAAATACAGTCTGCAACTTTTGAGCCATGTGCAGACTCCTGTGTGAGATTGGCTGCAGGTGGCAGTGTCTCACTGTAACTGTGTTCTCAAAAGTTGCAAAGCAAAAATAAAGTATGTTGCAGCTGTATGCTTGTCAACTATTTGCAATTCCCCTTTAGCAGGGCAACTTTATCACACAGAGATTGGTGGGTAAATGGAACAATCTGTCAGGGAAAGTGGTGGAGACAGGTTCAATTATGGCATTTAAAATACATCAGGTACATGGATTGAAAAGACTTGGAGAGAAATGGGCCAAATGCAGGCTAATGAGACTAGTTCACTTGGACAACTTGATTGGCATGCACAAATGAGGCTGAAGGAGCTGCTGTTATGCTGTAGAACTCTATGAAAACAGACATTGATGGCTAAATTCATCCCCACTACCTGTGCATTCTCAAAGTCTTAAGATGACAAAGGGAATGACTGTTCTTAGTCCAAGAAATCAAATCTAGATGTTAGCTTATAGTTTGCCAAGTAGCAATGAGCTCTGCTTTTTGGTACTTCTCAAATATATAGACAACACCTAATTATAATTTAACTCATACCAGTGCAAAGTGTTGCATATTGGGAGATTAAACCAGGGCAGATCTTACAGCATGAATGGTGGCACCCCGGGGACTCCAGTAGAACATAAGAGACTTAAAGATACAAGTTTCACTGAAGTAATGACACAGGCGAACTAAAATGGTCAGGGCATTGAGTACAGGGGCAGGGACATCATGTTTCAACTGCACAGTCATTATAGAGCAGGGGTCGGCAAAGTGGTCTATATTGACCCCTGGGGTCAATGGGACTATCAAAGGGGTCGATAAATGTCTAGGCTATAGAGAAATTTATTATTGATAATATTTATGTATTTTATACAAGATTCCATGAAGAGGTCGATGGTTTTAAAAAGTTTGCCAACCCGAGAAAAAGTTTAACTTTAGCCACCCAGCTATCAGAATGATATTAATTCAAAATAGTGTACGAAAGATTACCAGGACTATTTTGAATTATGAGGAGAGGCAGGATAGGCTGGGACATGCACCGCTTAGATAAGGTAAACAGTCGAACACTTTATCATAGGGTCGAGGTGTCTAAAACTAGAGATGTTGATTTAAAATGAAAGGAAAGATTTAAAAGGGACTCAAGGGGCATGCTCTTCACCCAGTGGGTGGTGGGTATATTGAAACAAGCTGCCACTGGAAATGGTAAAAGTGGGGACAATTGTTCACATTCAAAAGACCATTAGACAGGTATGTGGATGGGAAGCATTTAGAGGGATATGGGCTGAATGCAGGCAACTGAGAAGTTTGGTCATTGAGGACAAGTACCAAATGACTTGTTTCCATGTTGTAGAATGCTATAGAACTTCAGAGCAGTGGAGAAATGCCCCTAATATTGCCTCATTAAAATCCTCCAACCTATTGGCAGGATATGCAAATGAATGCCCATGTCAGCCCAACATCCTCAACTTCCAAGCTCTGAACTCATTCAGCAAGCTTCATTGATGATGGAGCACATGTTCTGCTTGTTTGATACCAGCAGTGGGTTGTATACAGTAAAAGAAGGGCTGAAAGGATGGAGATTGAAAAATTGGCTGAATGGTGCACAAACAACAACCTTGCACTCAATATCACCAAAACTAAGGAGTTGATTGTTGACTTCAAGAAAGGAAAGCCAGAGGTATACAATCCAGTGGTCATTGGTGGATCAGAGGTGGAGAGGGTGAGCAAATTTAAGTTCTATCTTGGAGGATCTTTTCTGGACTCAATACACCAATGGCATCATGAAGAAAGCACGTCAATGCCTCTACTTCCTCAAGAGTTTTCAGAGGTTTGGAACAATACCAGAAACCCTGGCAAATTTCCACAAAGGTGTGGTGACCTAGTGCATCATGATCTGGTATGCAAAGATCAATAAGTCTGAGCATAAAGCCCTCCAAAAGGTAGTGGACACAGCCCAGGACATCACAGGCAAAAGCCTCCCCACTATTGGATACATCTACAGCGAACACTGCCATTGGAGAGCAGCAACAATCATCAAAGACCCATACTGCCCAGCACATGCTCTGTTCTTGCTGCTGCCATCAGGGAAGAGGTATAGGTGTCACAAGATTCACACCACCAGGTTCAGGAACAGCTGCTACCCCTCCACTATCAGACGCCTCAACATCAAATTCAATCAGAGACATTTAAGGACTCTTATTTGTGCACTTTATTGATTTTGTTTTTGTTCTCTCTGCAGTTAGTTTGTTTGCATTAATTATCTGTTTATAGTTCTTTCTTTGTTTACATGTTTACATTGTGTACAGTTTATTATTTGCACTACCGATTAGTGGTAATTCTGCCACACCCACAGGAAAAAGGAATCCCAGGGCTGTAGGTGATGCCATGTATGCACTCTTGACAATAAATCTAAATCTAAAGAAGAAAACTACTCCAAGCATCAAGGAAGCAAGAAGCAATGCTGGAGGGAGGGAAGGTGGGGGGGGGGGGGGGGGGTGCCTAATGGTAACTGGAGAAATGTTCCTTTGGTGGGAAGTGTCCAGACAGAATATTGAAGATGATTTTATTGTCATGTAATAAAACTAAGTGTTATTTACACAACATTTCATTTAGTCTACTGTAAGACAGAGCTATCAGCAGAAATTGCCCAGCGCCCCTTCCAGTCAGGGAAAGAGAAGCAAAAGAGAGTCAGTGAGTAACTGAGTGTCCATGGATTAGCCTCCAGGGATCCCACAGAATTTGCAACCATACAAACTTCAGTCCCATCCATCTGTAACCCGGGCTCCAGATGCAAACCTCCAACTCAATCAGGAAGCTTCCAGCAGTCTTGGCACCCACTTGCATCACGGCTCCAATATCTGGTGCAGGAATCTTGAGTGAACAAGAAGATGAAGGATCTCAGTGAATCAAGTAGCATCCATGGAGAGAAACATGAAGAAGGCTGAGGGAGAATCTGGCAGAGATATACAAAATTATGAGAGGGGGGGGGGATATTGGGTGGAAGGTGGGATAATTTATTTCCAGTCTCCAGCAGCCCACAGACTGGTGTGACTCCCTTGACTGCTGTTGCCAGGGTATGGCCTCCCTGATTTTTGGTGCTCTGCACCAGTCCACTGCTTCCCCGAAGTCTGCAACCCCTCATCCCGCTGCTGAACATGGGTACTGCCATCTTGGGTCCAGACTCTGCAATTGCAGGATTTAAAAATAAACCATCATCAGCTCCTCTAAAAGGCTGTTTGAAGCCTGTATGGAGGTGATGGCAGTCAGGCTGATAGGTTGGACTTCTTTGGGGAGTGCCGAGTCTCTGCACTCTGCAGGTCTGCACCAGCAGCAGTGCTGCTGCTATAGCAGCTCCTCCAGTGCTCATTTATTTTAATGAGATGTTGTCACTAATTTGCATGAAGTCTCAGATAGGTAGTGCATGAGATGGTGCACAAACATCTTTGAAACCATGGAAGTTCATGCCCAAGACAGGGTTGCCCATACTTGTCAGTGGACTATGAAGGTTTGCAGGCTCCAGGGGGATCAGATGAGTGGTGCAGAACACCAGAATGAGAAAACATCCCTTCACTGACAAGGAGCAGGTGATGTCTCTATGGGGAAGGCGGCCAAGGCAGCAGACCAGTGAGAGGCTCAACAGCTGAAGGACCCACACAGGCTGTGGACTACTTGGCACCAGCTTGTGGGCACTAGATATCAGGATTAGAATTCATGAAGATGCCAAAAGCAAGAAGGAAGCAAAGAGTTTAACCAGATATGGGCTGGGATTGAATGTTTCAAACAGAAAGAGATTCAGAAGAGGCTGTGTTTGTTTTCCCTGGACCAGAGGAGGTTGACTAGTGCGGAATCCTGAGTGAACAAGAAGATGGAGGATCTCAGTGGATCAGGTAGTATCCATGGAGATAAGCGTAAAGAAGGTTGAGGGAGGATCTGGCAGAGATGTACAAAATTACAAGAGGGGGCAGATTGGGTGGAAGGTGGGATAATTTATTCCTAGATCTGAAAATGGCTGCTGTGTCTAATCCAAGACTCTGTCCAAACTTAGCATGAGGGATAGCTAGAATGATCAAATGATGCATTCTTTGGCAACCTTATTTTTTTTCATAATCCTCGCAAGAAGTCGTCCACCTCATTCTTTGTCTTGAAAAATCGATGATTACCTTCTGCTACTTTGACCCTCAGAGTCATGGGGTATATCATCAAGTATTTCAAGTTTTTATAACACAGTTGTCTTTTTACATCGTCAAACTCCTTCCTTTGCTTAATCAAAGTAGAAGTAAAATCTTGAAAAATAGCACTTTCTCATGGTCAATATCTGGTGAGCGATTATTTTGCTTAGAGTAGGCATGTGCTGCTCCCAGAATTGACTCCTGTTCCCAGTAACTCAATTTTTTTACCAGGACAGGTTGTGGTCGCTGATTGCTGGCTCTTCTGGGTCTGAAGGTCCGATGAGCCCTTTCAATGTGCAGTTTCACTCTGAATTTGTCTTCTCCCAGCACTCGTGGGATCCATGTTTCAAAGAAGTTCACCAGATCTCTTCCCTTGATTCCAATAATTTGGACACTATTTCATCCACTAAAATTCTCCATGTAGTCAATTTTGTCCACCAGACCTTGTCTGCGCGACTCCCATTTCATCACAACTTTTTTGAAAGTTTTCAGCTTATCTTGTGTTTTTACTAAGTCTGTTTCATCTTGGGTTATTCTTTCTATTAAATCTTCAATGATTTATTTAATTTCAGCCATCCTTTCAGTCATGTCTCTCATTAAATTTTCAATGTCTGAAAATTGATTGCTCAAGTTTTCCATTTTTTCCAGGATTATATTTAGTTCTTGTCCCAACTCTGCCGGAGTCTGCTGGTCCCAAAGCCACTCTTACACTCCCCCCTTTTGGGCTTTCACTCAATGTTCCTGAGTAAAAACTTCCTCAATTTTTGTTCTCAGCTGCCTTAGTTTATTAGTACTTGTTTTGTCCATTTTTGGTGAAAAATTCTTAATTTTAAGATTTTAATTGTCTTTTTGATACTCTTCATAGATAGCTTGATCAAAACACGTCTGTTTAAGTCCTTCACATGGCCACAACCCATTCTTAATATTACGTTGTCTCCAAATCCTTTTCTTGCTCTTTTTGGAATGTGAGTCAACAGGACTGCTGCACAATCCCATGCAGTTGCTTCAGTAGAAGGGCCATATTAATGAGATGGAAAGATGCTGCCCCTCCCTCTCACACTCAGTGGTTGGGTGATGGGGAGGTGGTGGTGCAGGGAGAAGGAGGGAAATTGACTCTTGTCTGAGATGGCTTGAAATATTTCTCCATGACTTGGGTTAGTTTCATTCTAGTTCTTTATTTCTTTTCCTGGAACTGGCGGAAGACCATTTTTATTTCAGATCCATTTAAACTTATTTGTGTCTGGAATTTTTAAATTTCTCTTGGTTGATTTTTCTCTTAATGTATCCATAATTTGGTTCCTTTTCTCAATATTTAATTTTCTATGGTGTAGTTATGAGCTAGACTACGTTTCCAGGTATTTGTCTATAACAGTCACCCAGAAGGCCAAAGTCGGATTCACTTGTGACTCATTCAAAGGCTTAAGTGAAAGTAAATGATTAAAACCCAACATAACCTTCTCTGGTTTGAGATTTAACAGTGAGTCATGAAGGCACTTCCTCTGAAAGCATGTAAGAAAATTTCACTTGCAGACTAATAGCACATTCCTATGGATTGGATGATTGTGAAAATGATCAGGGATTTAAAAAAGAAGGGAGGGAGAAAACATGAATATTGCCCTGTTAACCTAATGTCAGTGACAGGAAAAGGGTTGAATTTACAACAAAATATGAATGAATTAAACACCTCGAAAAGAGAAATAGGATTGAGTAGGAAGAAAATTAGATTTGACAAATCTATACATGTTCTTGAGAATGTGAATAATAAATAAAGGGGCAAAGATATGAAGCAGGTTCCATGATTGTGAATTACTTATATTTAGGAATATGAGAACAAACTCTTATAATCATTGTTCAAAAAAAGGTCCCACATAAGAAGATCAACAAGCTCAAAGTACATGGAGGTAGGAACAGAATAACATGGATTAAAAATACCTTATCAGGCAGAAAGCAGAGTGGCCAGGATCAGGTTATCCCTTATCCTCAGTTTGGTAGGTGGTGACTAATGGGGTACTGTATGGAAGAGTGTTGATTCCCCAGATGTTCAGGGTGTGCAGCAATGATTTGGAACCAAGTGAGATTTGAAAATGAGGCACTCCATGAAAGTACATTGACAGTCTGCTTGTCTCCTGTTCCCATGTGGTTAGTAAACATTCTGTGCAGAACCCTGATGGATTGATTTCTGGTGAAAGATGTTCTGCAGAAATGTCCCTGTGAGGGAGGGACTGGTGGTATCGCACAGTCCAAATGAATGGAATGTTCTGCAATGATGAGACCAAGCCTATCCTTCACACACAGACAGAACCCTCACTCATAGTGTTTGTCTACTCAAGCTCCACTCACAGCCTGGTGCAGCCACGCTGACAGTGCATTGAGGATGTTACGTTGATCAAATGCTACACAGCCAGGGCAAATCAGAAACCAGAGCTGGATCCGGAGGTTCATGCATTGCTTAGAGCTGGTGATGCTGCCTTCAGGTCAGAAGTAATTAGTATAAAATCCTTGCAAGGGTTGAACTCTCCTGTGCTATCAGGAAGGCAAAATGTAGGTACACAGACACCAGCAACACGAGATGCATGTAGCAGGGTTTTCAAACTATAACTGAATGTGGTAATAATACCTCCCTTTCTGACAGGGTGAATACTTTTTATGAATGGTTTGATGAGAAAAACAATTCAACACCAAAGAAAGCCCCATTTTTCCTTGAAGGAAATTTTATAGGAACCCTGTAAAATATTGGACCAGAAGTCAGTAGAAGGGATCATCAAAATGGCCAAGATCATCACTGGTGTTTCCCTTTCCACTATTGATGACATTTACTGTGAGCATTGCTTAAACAGGACTTCAAGCATTATAGAAGAGCCTTTCCAAGCAGCACAAAGTATCTTTGACCCACTATTATCAAGAAGGTGACACAGGAACATTAAAATCATGACTGTCGCACTGTGAAATAGATTTTTCCTGAATGGCATCATGTAACCAAGTAAATCATTCCAAAATATTTATATATATTTATTTTAAATGATATCATTATGTCTGCAAGTCATTATTATTTACCGTTTATTGCACATATATGTCTGTGTGCACTGTGGTCTGGAGGAACACTGTTTCACCAGGTTGTATATGAGCATTCAGATGATATAAACTTGAACTTTAAACATCAGGATGAGCCCAATGATGGGTGTATATAGTCTCTCTTTCTCTGGAGATCTAAACATTGGTTCCTGCAGTTACAATATGTTCTGGATCTCCAAATTAAATTGAAGATAGGTCACGTGATTGCACAGCACCAGAACAGGATAGGAATTGTACATGTGCCACATACAGCAACATGATTCGATGACTCTACGGCAGAGTCAGTCAAACTTGCCAGATTCTGTTCTAACAAAATCATCAAATTAGTAGATGATACAATAGCTGGCCTCATCGGCAACAATGGTGTGAGAACAATAGCCTGAGTCTCATTGTAGACAAGACAAAGGAGATGATGGTGGACTTCAGAAGGACAAAGGTTGACCAATCTCCATTACACATCAAAAGTTCAGTTGTGGAGTGGTGAGTACCACGTTCCTGGGCGAGCCTAGAAAGGATAACCTCTTCATTAGTCAGGAAGGAGCAGCAGTACCTATACTTCCTGAAGTGGTTGAGAAGGGCAAGGGTACTGCCTCTCATCTTGAGAACATTTTACAGGAACACAATTAACAGTGTTCTATCTGGCTGCATCAATACATACTATGGTAGCTGCAAAGCCTTGAACTAGAACTCTATGCAGAAGATCATTAAAAGAGACAAAAATTGAGACTATGCAAAGTTGGGTGCTTCCCCTTACCCTGGGAATACACACACACACTGGGACTCACCCAACTTTTATACAGTTTATTTCAGTATAGAAGTATCCTCCCCCTTACATTCTTCTGCCCTCTGGATGAGTTTGGCATTAGGCAATCCTGTCTGCCTACTTGCTGTTTCTGTGAACTTGGAGGACCAGGGGGTATCCTGTCAGTGTCGTGTCCCATCATGTCATTGTCCTTATTGTCCTTATTCACACCTTCCCGACCCTCAGGGCTTACTAACTCTTATATGCAGAACTTGCAAATTCTGTCTTCTTCTTTGGCTTGGCTTCGCGGACGAAGATTTATGGAGGGGGTAAAAAGTCCACGTCAGCTGCAGGCTCGTTTGTGGCTGACCAGTCCGATGCGGGACAGGCAGACACGATTGCAGCGGTTGCAAGGGAAAATTGGTTGGTTGGGGTTGGGTGTTGGGTTTTTCCTCCTTTGCCTTTTGTCAGTGAGGTGGGCTCTGCGGTCTTCTTCAAAGGAGGCTGCTGCCCGCCAAACTGTGAGGCGCCAAGATGCACGGTTTGAGGCGTTATCAGCCCACTGGCGGTGGTCAATGTGGCAGGCACCAAGAGATTTCTTTAGGCAGTCCTTGTACCTTTTCTTTGGTGCACCTCTGTCACGGTGGCCAGTGGAGAGCTCGCCATATAATACGATCTTGGGAAGGCGATGGTCCTCCATTCTGGAGACGTGACCCATCCAGCGCAGCTGGATCTTCAGCAGCGTGGACTCGATGCTGTCGACCTCTGCCATCTCGAGTACCTCGACGTTAGGGGTGTGAGCGCTCCAATGGATGTTGAGGATGGAGCGGAGACAACGCTGGTGGAAGCGTTCTAGGAGCCGTAGGTGGTGCCGGTAGAGGACCCATGATTCGGAGCCGAACAGGAGTGTGGGTATGACAACGGCTCTGTATACGCTTATCTTTGTGAGGTTTTTCAGTTGGTTGTTTTTCCAGACTCTTTTGTGTAGTCTTCCAAAGGCGCTATTTGCCTTGGCGAGTCTGTTGTCTATCTCATTGTCGATCCTTGCATCTGATGAAATGGTGCAGCCGAGATAGGTAAACTGGTTGACCGTTTTGAGTTTTGTGTGCCCGATGGAGATGTGGGGGGGCTGGTAGTCATGGTGGGGAGCTGGCTGATGGAGGACCTCAGTTTTCTTCAGGCTGACTTCCAGGCCAAACATTTTGGCAGTTTCCGCAAAGCAGGACGTCAAGCGCTGAAGAGCTGGCTCTGAATGGGCAACTAAAGCGGCATCATCTGCAAAGAGTAGTTCACGGACAAGTTTCTCTTGTGTCTTGGTGTGAGCTTGCAGGCGCCTCAGATTGAAGAGACTGCCATCCGTGCGGTACCGGATGTAAACAGCGTCTTCATTGTTGGGGTCTTTCATGGCTTGGTTCAGCATCATGCTGAAGAAGATTGAAAAGAGGGTTGGTGCGAGAACACAGCCTTGCTTCACGCCATTGTTAATGGAGAAGGGTTCAGAGAGCTCATTGCTGTATCTGACCCGACCTTGTTGGTTTTCGTGCAGTTGGATAATCATGTTGAGGAACTTTGGGGGATATCCGATGCGCTCTAGTATTTGCCAAAGCCCTTTCCTGCTCACGGTGTCGAAGGCTTTGGTGAGGTCAACAAAGGTGATGTAGAGTCCTTTGTTTTGTTCTCTACACTTTTCTTGGAGCTGTCTGAGGGCAAAGACCATGTCAGTGGTTCCTCTGTTAGCGCGAAAGCCGCACTGTGATTCTGGGAGAATATTCTCAGCGACACTAGGTATTATTCTATTTAGTAGAATCCTAGCGAAGATTTTGCCTGCAATGGAGAGCAACGTGATTCCCCTGTAGTTTGAGCAGTCTGATTTCTCGCCTTTGTTTTTGTACAGGGTGATGATGGTGGCATCACGAAGATCCTGAGGCAGTTTACCTTGGTCCCAACAAAGCTTGAAAAACTCATGCAGTTTGGCATGCAGAGTTTTGCCGCCAGCCTTCCAGACTTCTGGGGGGATTCCATCCATACCTGCTGCTTTGCCACTTTTCAGTTGTTCGATTGCCTTATATGTCTCATCCAGGGTGGGAACCTCATCCAGCTCTAGCCTTAGGGGCTGTTGAGGGAGCTGGAGCAGGGCGGAATCTTGGACTGAGCGGTTGGTACTGAAAAGAGATTGGAAGTGTTCTGACCATCGGTTGAGGATGGAGATCTTGTCGCTGAGGAGGACTTTGCCGTCTGAGCTGCGCAGCGGGCTTTGTCCTTATTCACACCTTCCCGACCCTCAGGGCTTACTAACTCTTATATGCAGAACTTGCAAATTCTGTCTAAGGCTTACTAATTACATATGCGGAACTTGCTGACTGTCTAAGGCTAGGAGACACTTATCTTATTCAGACTAACTTTACTTCCTACATTCTATTATCTACCCTTATCCTATCCATACTAGCTTTCTTTATCTTTTATATTTTCATATTGAACCTCTTTCTGGGGGCTTTATTGTTCCTGGGCTTTGGGCCTGGGCAAGCTCAACCTTCACTTCAAGCCAAAGCCCAGGAACAATAAAGCCCCCAGAAAGAGGTTCAATGTTGGAAAACTGCAGTCAGACGAAGCGAGAGGAAACTTCCAAGCAAACCTCAAAGCAAAGCTCGACGTTGCAACCCGCCTCACGGACCCGTCCCCTGAAACCCTCTGGGATCAGTTGAAGACTACCATACTGCAATCCACTGAAGAGGTACTGGGCTTCTCCTCCAGGAAAAACAAGGACTGGTTTGACGAAAACAGCCAGGAAATCCAGGAGCTGCTGGCAAAGAAGCGAGCTGCCCACCAGGCTCACCTTACAAAGCCGTCCTGTCCAGAGAAGAAACAAGCCTTCCGTCGCGCATGCAGCCATCTTCAGCGCAAACTCCGAGAGATCCAAAATGAGTGGTGGACTAGCCTCGCCAAACGAACACAGCTCAGCGCGGACATTGGCGACTTCAGGGGTTTCTACGAGGCTTTAAAGGCTGTGTACGGCCCCTCACCCCAAGACCAAAGCCCGCTGCGCAGCTCAGACGGCAAAGTCCTCCTCAGCGACAAGATCTCCATCCTCAACCGATGGTCAGAACACTTCCAATCTCTTTTCAGTACCAACCGCTCAGTCCAAGATTCCGCCCTGCTCCAGCTCCCTCAACAGCCCCTAAGGCTAGAGCTGGATGAGGTTCCCACCCTGGATGAGACATATAAGGCAATCGAACAACTGAAAAGTGGCAAAGCAGCAGGTATGGATGGAATCCCCCCAGAAGTCTGGAAGGCTGGCGGCAAAACTCTGCATGCCAAACTGCATGAGTTTTTCAAGCTTTGTTGGGACCAAGGTAAACTGCCTCAGGATCTTCGTGATGCCAACATCATCACCCTGTACAAAAACAAAGGCGAGAAATCAGACTGCTCAAACTACAGGGGAATCACGTTGCTCTCCATTGCAGGCAAAATCTTCGCTAGGATTCTACTAAATAGAATAATACCTAGTGTCGCCGAGAATATTCTCCCAGAATCACAGTGCGGCTTTCGCGCAAACAGAGGAACCACTGACATGGTCTTTGCCCTCAGACAGCTCCAAGAAAAGTGCAGAGAACAAAACAAAGGACTCTACATCACCTTTGTTGACCTCACCAAAGCCTTCGACACCGTGAGCAGGAAAGGGCTTTGGCAAATACTAGAGCGCATCGGATGTCCCCCAAAGTTCCTCAACATGATTATCCAACTGCACGAAAACCAACAAGGTCGGGTCAGATACAGCAATGAGCTCTCTGAACCCTTCTCCATTAACAATGGCGTGAAGCAAGGCTGTGTTCTCGCACCAACCCTCTTTTCAATCTTCTTCAGCATGATGCTGAACCAAGCCATGAAAGACCCCAACAATGAAGACGCTGTTTACATCCGGTACCGCACGGATGGCAGTCTCTTCAATCTGAGGCGCCTGCAAGCTCACACCAAGACACAAGAGAAACTTGTCCGTGAACTACTCTTTGCAGATGATGCCGCTTTAGTTGCCCATTCAGAGCCAGCTCTTCAGCGCTTGACGTCCTGCTTTGCGGAAACTGCCAAAATGTTTGGCCTGGAAGTCAGCCTGAAGAAAACTGAGGTCCTCCATCAGCCAGCTCCCCACCATGACTACCAGCCCCCCCACATCTCCATCGGGCACACAAAACTCAAAACGGTCAACCAGTTTACCTATCTCGGCTGCACCATTTCATCAGATGCAAGGATCGACAATGAGATAGACAACAGACTCGCCAAGGCAAATAGCGCCTTTGGAAGACTACACAAAAGAGTCTGGAAAAACAACCAACTGAAAAACCTCACAAAGATAAGCGTATACAGAGCCGTTGTCATACCCACACTCCTGTTCGGCTCCGAATCATGGGTCCTCTACCGGCACCACCTACGGCTCCTAGAACGCTTCCACCAGCGTTGTCTCCTCTCCATCCTCAACATCCATTGGAGCGCTCACACCCCTAACGTCGAGGTACTCGAGATGGCAGAGGTCGACAGCATCGAGTCCACGCTGCTGAAGATCCAGCTGCGCTGGATGGGTCACGTCTCCAGAATGGAGGACCATCGCCTTCCCAAGATCGTATTATATGGCGAGCTCTCCACTGGCCACCGTGACAGAGGTGCACCAAAGAAAAGGTACAAGGACTGCCTAAAGAAATCTCTTGGTGCCTGCCACATTGACCACCGCCAGTGGGCTGATAACGCCTCAAACCGTGCATCTTGGCGCCTCACAGTTTGGCGGGCAGCAGCCTCCTTTGAAGAAGACCGCAGAGCCCACCTCACTGACAAAAGGCAAAGGAGGAAAAACCCAACACCCAACCCCAACCCACCAATTTTCCCTTGCAACCGCTGCAATCGTGTCTGCCTGTCCCGCATCGGACTGGTCAGCCACAAACGAGCCTGCAGCTGACGTGGACTTTTTACCCCCTCCATAAATCTTCGTCCGCGAAGCCAAGCCAAAGAAAAAAAATATTTTCATATTAGTTTTACTCATCTCTCACATGTACTCACTCTAACAAATTGCAGGTTGGTTGCCCCATACAGACAAGCAGCTTCAACTTCATTTTACTAAGGTCTAATATATTCAAAACCCATGGAAATATGGTTTGTGTTTCTTTTTACAATAATTCTAAATATAACATTTACACTAACACAAAGAAATGTCAGATTGTTATGGTAAACGGTGTCTTACTCCACAACGATTTTGGAAACTATTGTAAAAACAGATAAGGCATTAAATTGCAGCTATTCACTTTTAATTAGCTTTTCACCAAGTAAACAGGATCGTGAACTAATAAATCCTGGGAATACATTGGCAGTTAATTAAGACAGAAGGGTTTATTAGTTCAAAACCCACCCCTGGAGCATCCTATTCATTTTATTAAATCTGGTGATTGGGTATACGTAAAACCATGGCAAGATCACCAACTAAAACCTGTCTGGGACGGCCCCTATTGTGTACTTTTGATTACAGACACTGCAGTGTGAATGAAAGAAAAGGGGTGGACTCACATACAACGAATTAAACAAGCTGCTGATCCACGGACTAAAGACATTGATAATCTACCCTCCACCTGGCGTGCAGTCCTTCATCCTTCTGATCTGAAAGTTACACTACGCCGGGAAAAAGTGCTGTAATGTTGTTTTTACCATTTGCTGTTTTGTTTACTTGTTGGTTCCCAATTTTTGGGAAATCACCAAATTGCTCACAATGTATTAAGTCCTCCTGGAATAGGGGCAGCAGAGGTGACAATTATTTACCTTTAGAATGCAGACAGGGCGCAGGTATAGAGTATAGTCATAGTGGGAAAGTCATATTTAGTATGGGTTAATATAGGATCCCAATATGGACCAGGGGAACAGAATGGCCCTAGGGGAGTAGATTTGATTTGTATTTCGGCCTCTACAGGTATTAAAAAGAGGAGTTTTAAAGAGATAGCACAAAGAAGATGGTGGGACAATGACAGTCAGAATGTTAGTCAGGATTGTACATGTAGCAGAGATAGAGTGAATACATATGCTGATGTTCACAGACAGGCTGCAACTCACAGGTTCAGTGATACTTATGCTAATGTTCGCAGACAAGCTGCAACTCACAGGTTTACAGGTCTCCTGTAAATCATCCTTTGGGTCACACAGACATTTGGAATGTTAAGAACCACCACTGTAAGGGGAGTTCCAGAAGTAATTAGTCTGAATAAGTTAAGTGTCTTCTAGCCTTAGACAGAGTCAACAAGTTCTGCATATAAGAGTTAGTAAGCCCTGAGGGTTGGGAAGGTGTGAATAAGGAAAAAGGCAGGTTTGTGAATAAGGAATAAGCACAATGACATGATGGGACACAGACAGGATACCCCCCCACCCCCCCCTCCCCGTCCATCCGTCCTCCAAGTTCACAGAAACAGCACGTTAGGCAGACAGGATTGCCTAAGTTGGATGAGCCTCAGTGTGTGTGTGTATTCCCAGGGTAAGGGGAAAGCACCCAACTTTGCATTGATGCATAATAAATGTTCTTTGTTCTCAATTTTTGTCTCGAGCAAATTCTGTGAAGGTACTTCTGTTTCTCACACTATGTCATAATGAGTTGCATTTCCACAGGATGTTTTTCGCTCACTAGTAATGACAGCACCGTGCCTGCTCATATACAACAAGGGCTACTTAAGGGGTTGCTTAAAAGTTCGCAAAGGAAACTTCTAATGTCTCCATTTGGAAGCAGAAGTGACTGACGTTGGTTCACACAGATAGTTGTAGCAAGCCCAACTGCTTTCAGTTATACATAGTTTCACTCCACCATCAAACATTTCTGAAATATCAAGGTTTACATCCTTCATGTGGTCATTCAGGCTTACAACTTGCACAAGTTTCTGGCCCCTTTCACAGACATTTTAAACAGACCTACCACCCTGGAATAAAGACCTAATTATCTGCATATTTGAAGATGAAATATATAAAATTAGACAAATGTGTGGTATTCTTTGTCATTTAAATTAATTTTTCCCACACTAAATCTGTGGGAGGAAATTTTATTCCTTCTGCCAAGATTTTTAAAGAGTGATTTATGAATTTTGCAGTGTCTGTTTCAGTAACATGAACAGCTGCAATGTGAAGAGTGCCTGAAATTCTTTACTCAATTTTGCAATAGCATGAGAAGAACCAGATAAAATTGAGGTTCAGGGGGAAATGACTTCAGTGCTTGCATTGATAAATGGCCCAGATGAAGCTCAGTCTAATTGTTGCCAGAAATCACTATCCATACTCACCCCAAAGGCTGCATTGGTTCAACCATATAACTATATAACAATTTACAGTATGGAAACAGGCCATATCACCCCTTCTAGTCCGCACCGATTTACATGAAACTCCACTGGTTCCACCTACCTACTCCTATGCCTATAATGCTCCAACCGCCTATCATCCAAGTCCTCATTCTAGCTTCCTTTTAAATGACAGAATTGACCCTGCCGCAACGACTTCTTCCGGTAGATCATTCTACTCAGCCACCACTCTCTGAGTGAAGAAACATCCTCTTATATTACTCATAAAGTTTTGGCCCCTAACCCTTAACCTATGACCCCTTGTGCCAATCTCTCCTACCCTCAGGGGAAAGAGCCTATTCACATCTTACTCTATCTATTCCCTTCATAATTTTAAATACCTCTATCAAATCCCCTCTCAGCCTTCTACGCTCCAACGAATAAAGTCCCAGTCTACTCAATCTTTCTCCATCTTCAATATATTGCAATCTAGGCAGCATTTTTGTAAACCTTCTTTGCACCCTCTCTACCTTATTTATATCCTTCCTATAATTTGGAACTGCACACAACACTTCAAACTTGGCCTCACCAAAGCCTTAAAGAGTCTCAACATCACCTCCCAGCTCCTATATTCTATGCTATGATTTATAAAGGCCAGCATACCAAAAGCCTTCTTCACCACCCTATCTACGTGGGAATCTACCTTCAAAGAATGCTAAACTGTTATTCCCAGATCCCTCTGTTCCTCAGCATTCCTCAATGCCCTCCCTTCACTGCATAAATCCTATTTTGGTTATTCCTCCCAAAATGAAGCACCTCACACTTATCTACATTAAACCCCATCTGCCACCTTTCAGCCCACTTTTCCAAACAGTACAACTCCTTTTGTAGTCCATGAAAACCCTCCTCCTTATTCACAACTCCCCCTATTTTTGTATTGTCTGCATATTTACTCACCCAATTTATCACCCAGTCATCCAAATCATTAATATAAATGACGAACAACAAAGGACCCAACACCGATCCCTGAGGCACACCGCTCATCACCAGCCTCCATCCACTCTCTGGCGCCTATCTTCCAGTCACGTCTGAACCCATCTGACTTTCTCTATTTTAATTCCTAGAGATTGAACCTTCTTCACTAACCTTCCATGTGGAACCTAATCAAAAGCCTTACTAAAATCCAAATAGACCACATCAACTGCTCATCCTTCTTCAACCTTTCTGGTCACTTCTTCAAATAATTCAACAAGATTCGTCAAGCACGACTTTTCCCTCACAAACCCATGTTGGGTGTCCCTGATCAATACCTGCCTATCCAGATATTCATACATATTATCCCTAAGAATTCCTTCCATTAGTCTCCCCACCACTGATGTCAAACCTACTGGCCAATAGTTGTTTGGTCTACACCTTGCACCCTTTTTAAACAGTGGAACCACATTTGCAACCCGCCAATCCCGCAGCACCACACCCTCCTCCAGCGACTGTTGAAAAATCACTGTCAAAGCCTCCACTATTTCCTCCCTGATCTCCCTTAAGGGCAGTTTATGACAGCCACAAGGCCTTGGTTCAGTGACAGAGCTGTGCATAGATCAAGACAGCTGGCCACAAGATAGTGAAACACCACAAACTGAATCCTCAACCCCAAGCACCACTCTGAAGACATTTAACCTCTGACTGCTAACCAAGACTTCTTTTGATGTACTTAAAAATATTTCTGATAATCAGGACCATAAAAATTATTGAATCTGCTCGAAATAGAACTATAGAACAATACAACACAGAAACAGGCTCTTCAACCCTTCTAGTCTGTGCTGGACTATTATTCTACCTAGTCACATTGACCTGCATGAAGACCATAGCCCTCCATACCCTTGACATCCATGTACCTATCCAAATTTTTCTTAAGTGACAAAATCAAGGCTGCATCCACCACTTCAGCTGGCAACTCATTCCACACTCCCACTACTTTCTGTGAGAATGTCCACCTAGTGTTTCCCCTAAACTTTTCCCCTTTCACCCTTAACCCATGTCCTCTGGTTTGTATATTTCCTAACCTTAATGGAAAAAGCTTACTTGCATTTACTCTATCTACACCCTTCATCATTTTATGTCTCTATTATTAATATCCCCTCATTCTTCTATGTTCCAGGGAATTAAGTCCTCACCTACTTAACCTTTCCCTGTAATTCACTTCCTCAATTCCCAAAACATCCTTGCAAACCTTTACTGCACTCCTTCAATCTTATTGTTATCTTAATAATAAATAAATAAATAACAAGATACCTATTAAATAAAACATTATAAATCAATCAAATATAATAAATTTATTTTGAAACCTACTGAATTATAGTTAGACACATATATAAAAGAAACCTGCCAAGTGTTCATGTTTAAAAAAGGTCGGCTGCCCCATTCATACTAGATAATCCAGCTGCAACTAAAGTTAAGCTGAGGGGCTGAATACTCAATGGTGAGCCCAGGGGAAGAGTCAACACGTCTGGAACAACAAAGTCATAAAGCTGAATAAGTATTCTTAATTGAAATTCAAGTACCATGTGTAGTTCTTAAATGCTTTTTTGTGTACAATCAGTATTATGCTAGCCGCTGTTTCAAATCTCAGTTGCCATTTCAGTGATGTGCTAGACTTTCCGGAATCATAAACCACTTATGCCTCTTGTAAACAGATATGAGGTCAGAAGTTTGTAGATGTGAAGAGGTCATTATCATAAGTTTTGTTTTTGGGCAAAAATTAAATTGAAATAGTAGTGATGTTGAGTCACATGATTTCAAAGAAACATAAATGAAGGCAGAGACTTTGAAACCAGAAGGAGAAATTGATCCCCATGTGAAAGACACAGGGGTAAAACAGTAGTGTCTGGAGAAAGAAGATGGTGTACTGTATTGTAGTAACCTTATCATAGGAGATACACAAAATCAGTTGCCATAAAGAAGAGTCACTTCACTGTATCTTTGAATAAGGAGGACAGTTTTGGAATTGGAGATAGAGTAATCAGAAAAGGTACTGTTGTGTGTTACTCTTGGAAAAGGGGAACACAAAACAAGTGGCTGAAAAGTAAATAAGACCACTTCACTCTTGATTAAGAAAGAAATTAGTGGAAAATAGACTCCATATTTCTTAGTTAAGATAAGAGGGAGTTTGTGAAATCACCCAGAGGAAGAAATATCTCTCTGAGAGACAACTCATTAAGAGACTTGTGAGTTTAAAAAAAATCTGAAGATATTGTGGTCACTGGAATCGCAGTGGACACAACAAAATAACCACACAAGGCATTTCCAGAGTGAATCAAATGGATTTACTCTTCATCACCACACAACCTTTTAAAAGCCAGAATCACACTCTTGACACACGCTGATATCATTATGCACTGATGTCACATGGCTCATTTGATGCCTTTCTGGGAGTTGTAGTGCTGCCATAGTGCTGCTGAAATTTAATGTTTAAAAGTGCTTCATAATTACTTCTAAACTGCGATTTAAAAAGATCCTCAAATTCAACAAGATGTTTGAAACTGGACTTTAAAACTGATTTTTTTTTTTCAGAATAAAGCTTAAACTGCTATGGTTTGAATTTAATCTCTCTCATTCACACACACACACACACACACACACACACACACACACACACACACACACACACACACACACACACACACACACACACACACACACACACACCTTACCTGTTGTGGGTATTGGCAATATTCATCAGGGTTCATAGCCTCTTCCTGTCAGCACATTCACTAGGACTGGCACCATTTTTGGCGCTGGAGCATGGTGGCATATACACGGCATGAGGTTGACTCGGCCCTGGTAGTGCTGGTGCCAGCTTGTCTGCCTGTATGCATGCGCCTTGGAGCCTGGTGACCCTTGCGTACACGGTTCAGCCCCTGCAGCACTGTGTTTGGAGCCAGGGCCAGTGTACAACACAAAGGAGCATGCACAGGAGTTACATGCCTGGATAAAATGAGGTTCAACAGCCAGCACTGGCAGTTGGAGGAGGATAAAAAGGTAAAGGGTACAGATTTGATTAGTGTCACGTAATATTACATTTAAGAATGTAAAATACATGAAATTCTTTAACTTTGACTACAGTAAGGAAGACAGAGTGTCACCACTTTGTCTAGCAGCCCTCACAGAAATGAGGCCCCTGTGAGGGATGAACTGGAGGTTGACAATTTCTGTTGAATACTTTCAGATTCATTAAATAGCATTTGAACATTGTTTAGGCCTTTTTAACTTTTATATGAACTTTTTATTGTTACGATTATATTACATATAATATCAGAAAAGAAGATTACAAGTTTTGCGTTTCAACAATAAAGGATTTATATACAACTGAACTTGTACTGAAAATGATTGAAAATGAGTTGCAGACAAGCCCCTAACTTAGCCTCCAAGCAACTATGTTAAGCACCAGGAAGTAAGTTGCTGCAATAAGTCAACAAAAATTGTTGTAATAAATTGACAGAAATTAAGTCGACAGAAATTGTTGCATTTCATCAACAAAAAATTATTGTTGGAACAGAAAATAGAAGGATAGAAGATTAACAAATAATTCCTCTGTGTTTGGAGTGATATTGAAAATAAAAGGCGACCATCTTAGAAATGTGGAGTTGCTTTGCAGTTTGCAGTCAACACCCACTGGCCTAAGTAGTGGCCAGAAAGGAATTCAAAACTTCTAATTTGTAAGATTTGGTTGACAAGTTGATAAAACTTGTGGTGATATGTAATTACACCACTAGGTCACCAGGGGTCATCCCAGTGACCTTGTCTATAAAGCAGTCCAGAGCTACAGTCTAGCCTTCCAGGTTCGTCTTGCAGAGAGACAAGACCTCTTAGTGTACATATTAGTTTATTAAAGCTGTCTTATACTCGCACTGCTGGTGTGGTTATTGTCAGTACAGTATCTATGGACCGCATGGTAGCTTTAGCGATATGGTCCCTAATGTCCCTGAATACTCTGGTGGCTAATGGGCACAGTGGGAAAACGGAAGCTTTTATAAGTGGGCGGGCCCTGTCGGCGTAGTTGGAGACCAATTGGGTGTAGTAAGCGAACAGTCCCAAACATCTTTTTAGTGCTTTTAGCATGAGTGGCATTGGGAGGTCTAGGAGAGGGTGCATACGGGCTGGGTCTGGGCTGATTTCCCCATTCTGCACTATGTAGCCCAGGATTGGCAACTTCCTGGCGCTAAAGACACATTTCTCCCTGTTGTATGTTAGGTTCCTTTCCTCAGCTGCTGGGAAGAAGCGTTTTAAATTTGTGTCATGATCCTCCTGAGTGTGGCCACAGATTGTCACGTTGTCTAAGTAGAGGAACACCACTTTCAGTTGGAACTCATCTACTATTCGGTCCATTTCTCTCTGAAACAGGGACACTCCATAGATGACATCGAAGGTGTGAGAGATGATAAAAACTGATGTACAAATATGAACAAGAAGAAACAAAATTGATACATGGGTAAATGAATGAAGCCAGTACAAACAGGATGAGACATGGATATTAGAATGCAGGAAGCAGAATCAGTCTGAGTAAGATAAGAATCTCCTAGCCTTTAGACAGAATCAGCAAGTTCACTGTATGAATGAGATAAGGATAGACAATAGATAATAGAATGTAGGAAGTAGAGTTAGTCTGAATGAGATAAGGGTCTTCTAGCCCCAGATAGAATTAGCAAGTTTGCATATATAATTAGTAAGCCTTAGACAGTATTAGCCAGTTCTACATATGAAGAGGACACAGCCCTGAGGGTCGGGAAGGTGTAAATTAGAACAAAGACAGGGTTGTGAATAAGGACAATGAGGATAATGACATGATAAGACACCAACAGGATACCCCCTGGTCCTCCAAGTGCACAGAAACAGCACGTAGGCAGGCAGGATTACCTAATGCCAAACCTCTCCAGGAGGCAGAAGAATGTAAGGGGGAGGGTATTCCTATACTGAAATGAACTGTATAAAAGTTGGGTGAACCCCAGTGTATGTGTGTATTCCCATGGTAAGGGGAAGCACCCAACTTTGCATTGTTGTATAATAAATGTTCTTTGTTCTCAATTTTTGTCTCGAGCAATTTCTGTGAAGGTACTTCTGTTTCTAACAAATGGGGGCTCGTCCGGGATCCCACTCCCTCCACTGACAGAGTGACCGACGATGGGGGTAGGTGCACCCCAGCTGATTCAGCTGGACTCACGGATGAAGGGTGACTGGTCAGTGGATGAAGCGAGTGATATCCGAGAAGAGGCATTGAGAACAAACAACGAGAGGACGTTGAGGAAGCGCGCTAGAGATTGCAACTGGAACTCGGTAAGAGGAATTCTACTTGCCTGTTAGTATGGGAAGTGTGGGTAGCAAGGAAGAGAATCCTAGTGAAAGATGTGAGAATCAGATAACCACGTACAGCCCGTTGGGATTAATGTTATCTGACTGGGGCGTGGGAAGAACCCGTGGAAAGAACAAATGGACCATGGTCAGGGATTGTTGTGTAGAATGGGTTAAAAGCCTGATTAAAGGGAGCTCCATATACTGGCCAAAGCTTGGATCTGAGGATGACTGGATGTGTCAAGCATTGAACATCTGGCTCTATTAAAACCAGAAAGATAATCTTGAGAGCAGGGAATATGCAGCCTGCTGGCTCAGGGCATCGTTTGATCAATTGGTTTTGAATGAAAAAGAATGCAAGGACAAGAGAGATGAGGAACCTTTTGTCCCCGAACCACAAGGATGGGATGTATTACATTCCCTTCCTCCACCTTATGTTCCTCCTATGCCGGCACCTATCTTTCCTCCCCCTCCTATGCCCTACCCTTCTGCATCTTTCCCTCCTCCCCCACAGCTAGAGAAAAGAGAAGAGAGTAGGAGTGGTATGATGACCCGTTCACAAAGCACTCAATTGCCACCTCTATTGACAAGAGAGGGAGGCGACTTTAATTCAGAACAGTGTGAGACTCTTCAGGAAGAAAGGGCAGAAACCTTTGATTCATTTCCCATGGAGCAGGAACCTAGACCAGAAACTAACTGGATGAGACCTCTGCGGGAAGTTCCCGTGGGAGAGGGTCTCGGTTTCGTAAATGTACCCCTGACCAGTACAGAAGTGCGTAACTTTAAGAAAGAGCTGATCTCCCTGATAGACGATCCTCTAGGATGTGCTGAACAATTAGATCAATTTTTGGGACCAAATACATATACCTGGGATGAGTTAACATCTATCTTTAAGACCCTGTTTACTTTGGATGAGCGTGGAATGATTCGCCAGGCAGGGATTAGAGTCTGGGATAAGGAACACCAAGGGGGACCAGAGACGATACCCGGAGAAGCTAAATTTCCCTTGACAAAACCAAATTGGGACAAGAATACTAGTGATGGTCACACACTAATGGAAGAATATAGGGTTAATTTGATAAGAGGAATCAAGGAATCTGTTCCAAAGGGACAGAATTTTAAGAAAGCCTTTGAGGTTCCCCAAGGTCCCAAGGAGAACCCTTCTGCATTTCTGTATAGATTGCGCACGGCAATACAGCAATATGGGGGTCTGGACATAGAATCCCCAGCAGGGGAACAACTGGTACTAACAGGTTTCGTTACAAACTCAGCCCCAGACGTTAGAAGGAAATTACAGAAGACTGAGAATTGGCATGAGCAAGGAATAATCCAGCTTTTACAGATCGCACAAAAAGCATTTGTCCAAAGGTCTGAGGATAAGCAGAAAGGAAAGGCGAAAATTTTAATGCAGGCAGTCAAAGGAGTAGTGGAGGAACAACATGGAAAGGGTACGGACTGTGTGCCAGCTCCTGGACGTTGTGAGGGGAGCTAGGGATGGGGAAGTTGGGACCCCAGTAGATGGAGGAGTAGAGGAGGATTCCGGGGATGACGACCATTCCCGGGGCCCTTTAGAAACCCTGGTAAAGATTGGGAATCAGGAGCACTTGTCTGTTATCATTGTAAAAAGGAAGGACACTTTAGGAAAGATTGCCCACTGCGAGCCAGGGACACGCGATCTTACGCCCTGATGGAAGCAGATTATGAATAGGTGGGTCACGGTTCTCCGTCAGTACACACCGTGGGGCTGCACGGAGAACCATTGGTAAATTTAAGCATAGGACCCCACAGTGACAAGATGACCTTTCTAGTCGATTCTGGGGCAGCCCGGTCTAGTATTTTACAACCACCCGAGGGTGTTAAAACAGAAGGGACAGTGATGATTTCGGGAGTGGGAGGAAGAGACTTTACAGTCCCTGTATTAAGAGATGTAAAAATTCAAATGGGCGAAAAGGTAATAACAGAGGATTTTCTACTAGTTCCCCAAGCTGGAGTTTGTTTGTTAGGACGAGATTTACTGGACCAATTGGCTATCGGCACCAGACCACAGGAATCAGGTATCGGGGTTCAATTATATGTATTAAGTGAGGAAGATCGAGAACTTATAAATCTGAGAGTATGGGCAGAAAAAGGCAATAGAGGAGTGTTAGATATTCCTCCCCTACAAGTTACCTTAAAGGACACTCAACAAGTTATTCGACGAAAACAGTACCCCATTCCTATGGCTGGCCGAAAGGGGCTGCAGCCAGTAATTGACTAGTTGGTAAAAGATGGTATATTCAAATCTTGTATGTCACCTTTTAATACCCCAATTTTACCTGTCCAAAAACCAGACAGTACCTATTGATTAGTGCAGGACTTGAGGGAGCTGAACAAGATTATTCTCACCCGTCACCCAGTTGTACCTAATCCTTACACGATAATGCGTAAAATCGATCCCCATAATAAATGGTTTCGTGTCATCGATCTCAAAGATGCTTTCTGGACCTGTCCATTAGCCACAGAGAGCAGAGACATGTTTGCCTTTGAATGGGAAAACCCTTTTACTGGACGTAAGATTCAATACCGGTGGACTGTCCTTCCCCAGGGCTTTACAGAATCACCAAATTTATTCGGTCAGGTATTAGAACAAATACTAGATGAGGCTCCTCGGAGAGAGAATTGCCAGTTGATACAATACGTTGATGACTTGTTAATTACTGGAAGAACGTATGATTTAGCTAAACAGTTTACTGCTGAACTTTTAAATTTTCTAGAGAATAAGGGTCTTAGAGTGAGCGAATCCACATTACAATTTGTACAATCAGAAGGTAAATACTTAGGTCATCTGGTGAGTCAGGGAACTAGGAAAATAAGTCCAGAAAGGATACGTGGTATTCTGCAGATTCCCCCTCCCAAGAATGCCCAAGAACTTAAGAAATTCCTTGGTTTAGTGGGATACTGTAGAATCTGGATTGAAAATTATTCTAGCCTGGTCAGATTTCTCTATGATAAACTCGCGATTGTAAGGGGCAAAGCTGTTGTCTGGACAGATGAAGAGATTAAAGATTTTAACTTAGTGAAACAAAGCCTTATTAGTGCCCCAGTCTTGGCACTACCCGACTTAAATAAGCCTTTTGCCTTATATACCAGTGCGAGAGGAGGTGTAGCCACTGGAGTACTAACCCAAGAGAGGGCAGGCTATAGCCAGCCAGTTGCTTTTCTATCAAAAGTTTTAGACCCCGTTTGTCGTGAATGCTCAGAATGTGTGCAAGCCATTGCAGCACTGCTATTTTAGTTGAGGAAGGACGAAAGATTACATTTGGTGCCCCTATGATAGTTCACACCCTTCACACAGTCCGCAATATTCTCTTACAGCATGCTGGAAGGTGGCTCACAGACTCTAGAATTTTAAAATATGAAGCGATCCTAATGGATAGGGATGATTTGACCTTGCTTACAGCTAAAAACCCCAACCCAGCAGCCTTCCTGTCGCTCCAAATTCTGACGATACCATTAATGAATTAGAACATGTGTGTTTAGAAGTTATAGATTTACAGACAAAAATTAGAGAGGATTTAAGTGATCAGCCTTTACAGGAGGGTGAAAGATGGTTTATTGATGGATCTTCCCGTTGCATTGATGGCACTCGCTATAGAGGGTATAGTGTAGTGGATGGGAAGGAAGGAGTGGTAATTGAAGCTGGTCGCCTCCCTGGTCATTGGTCAGCGCAATCTTGTGAGTTATATGCCCTCTGTTGAGCACTTCAGGGTCTAGAGAGCAAGGTGGGTGCTATCTACACGGACTCTAAGTACGTTTTTGGGGTAGTGCACACCTTTGGGAAGATCTGGAAAGAACAGAGAATGATAACCGGTAAAGGACAGAAGTTGGCCCATGAAAACTTAATTGTCCAATCCCTCGATGCCCTTACACTACCTAACGAAATAGCTGTAGTACATGTATGAGGTCATCAAAGTGATGACAGTCTCGAAGCCCAAGGGAACAGACGGGCTGATGCAGCTGCCAAACAGGCTGCACTAGCAGAGAAAATTGACATGCACCTGTTACTGCCCACACCACGAGAGGTTAAAAAGACTCCCACCTTTTCCCGGGAAGAGGAGGTCTCCATGAAAGACCAGGGTATGCGCCAAACGGCCGATGGGTTGTGGTAGACTGCAGACGGACGTCAAGTCCTGAATAAAGCCTTGGCTCGCCAAATTGTAGATCAGATACACCAACAGACACACTGGGGAACCCAGGCACTTGTCGATACTTTTGCATGATCACTTCATTGCTTCGGCATATACACCATAGCCAAACAAAGTACTCGGGGTTGTCCGATCTGTCAGAGAGTAAATAAGAAATCTATGCGCCAGGTAATGCCTGGCGGTCGCGATATAGCCGTACGCCCATTTCAATGGATACAAATTGACTTTACAGAACTTCCTAAGATAGGAACTTACAAATACCTCCTGGTGATGGTAGATAGTCCACGTCAGCTGCAGGCTCGTTTGTGGCTGACAAGTCCGATGCGGGACAGGCAGACACGATTGCAGCGGTTGCAAGGGAAAATTGGTTGGTTGGGGATGGTTGTTGGGTTTTTCCTCCTTTGCCTTTTGTCAGTGAGGTAGGCTCTGCGGTCTTCTTCAAAGGAGGTTGCTGCCCGCCAAACTGTGAGGCGCCAAGATGCACGGTTTGAGGCGATATCAGCCCACTGGCGGTGGTCAATGTGGCAGGCACCAAGAGATTTCTTTAGGCAGTCCTTGTACCTTTTCTTTGGTGCACCTCTGTCACGGTGGCCAGTGGAGAGCTTGCCATATAACACGATCTTGGGAAGGCGATGGTCCTCCATTCTGGAGACGTGACCCATCCAGTGCAGCTGGATCTTCAGCAGCGTGGACTCGATGCTGTCGACCTCTGCCATCTCGAGTACTTCGACGTTAGGGATGTAAGCGCTCCAATGGATGTTGAGGATGGAGCGGAGACAACGCTGGTGGAAGCGTTCTAGGAGCCGTAGGTGGTGCCGGTAGAGGACCCATGATTCGGAGCCGAACAGGAGTGTGGGTATGACAACGGCTCTGTATACGCTTATCTTTGTGAGGTTTTTCAGTTGGTTGTTTTTCCAGACTCTTTTGTGTAGTCTTCCAAAGGCGCTATTTGCCTTGGCGAGTCTGTTGTCTATCTCATTGTCGATCCTTGCATCTGATGAAATGGTGCAGCCGAGATAGGTAAACTGGTTGACCGTTTTGAGTTTTGTGTGCCCGATGGAGATGTGGGGGGGCTGGTAATCATGGTGGGGAGCTGGCTGATGGAGGACCTCAGTTTTCTTCAGGCTGACTTCCAGGCCAAAAATTTTGGCAGTTTCCGCAAAGCAGGACGTCAAGCGCTGAAGAGCTGGCTCTGAATGGGCAACTAAAGCGGCATCGTCTGCAAAGAGTAGTTCACGGACAAGTTTCTCTTGTGTCTTGGTGTGAGCTTGCAGGCGCCTCAGATTGAAGAGACTGCCATCCGTGCGGTACCGGATGTAAACAGCGTCTTCATTGTTGGGGTCTTTCATGGCTTGGTTCAGCATCATGCTGAAGAAGATTGAAAAGAGGGTTGGTGCCAGAACACAGCCTTGCTTCACGCCATTGTTAATGGAGAAGGGTTCAGAGAGCTCATTGCTGTATCTGACCCGACCTTGTTGGTTGTCGTGCAATTGGATAATCATGTTGAGGAACTTTGGGGGACATCCGATGCGCTCTAGTATTTGCCAAAGCCCTTTCTTGCTCACGGTGTCGAAGGCTTTGGTGAGGTCAACAAAGGTGATGTAGAGTCCTTTGTTTTGTTCTCTGCATTTTTCTTGGAGCTGTCTGAGGGCAAAGACCATGTCAGTAGTTCCTCTGTTTGCGCGAAAGCCGCACTGTGATTCTGGGAGAATATTCTCGGCGACACTAGGTATTATTCTATTTAGTAGAATCCTAGCGAAGATTTTGCCTGCAATGGAGAGCAACGTGATTCCCCTGTAGTTTGAGCAGTCTGATTTCTCGCCTTTGTTTTTGTACAGGGTGATGATGGTGGCATCACGAAGATCCTGAGGCAGTTTACTTTGGTCCCAACAAAGCTTGAAAAACTCATGCAGTTTGGCATGCAGAGTTTTGCTGCCAGCCTTCCAGACTTCTGGGGGGATTCCATCCATACCTGCTGCTTTGCCACTTTTCAGTTGTTCGATTGCCTTATATGTCTCATCCAGGGTGGGAACCTCATCCAGCTCTAGCCTTAGGGGCTGTTGAGGGAGCTGGAGCAGGGCGGAATCTTGGACTGAGCGGTTGGCACTGAAAAGAGATTGGAAGTGTTCTGACCATCGGTTGAGGATGGAGATCTTGTCGCTGAGGAGGACTTTGCCGTCTGAGCTGCGCAGCGGGCTTTGGACTTGGGGTGAGGGGCCATACACAGCCTTTAGAGCCTTGTAGAAACCCCTGAAGTCGCCAATGTCCGCGCTGAGCTGGGTTCGTTTGGCGAGGCTAGTCCACCACTCATTTTGGATCTCCCGGAGTTTGCGCTGAAGATGGCTGCATGCGCGACGGAAGGCTTGTTTCTTCTCTGGACAGGACGGCTTTGTAAGGTGAGCCTGGTGGGCAGCTCGCTTCTTTGCCAGCAGCTCCTGGATTTCCTGGCTGTTTTCGTCAAACCAGTCCTTGTTTTTCCTGGAGGAGAAGCCCAGTACCTCCTCAGTGGATTGCAGTATGGTAGTCTTCAACTGATCCCAGAGGGTTTCAGGGGACGGGTCCGTGAGGCGGGTTGCATCGTTGAGCTTTGCTTTGAGGTTTGCCTGGAAGTTTCCTCTCGCTTCGTCTGACTGCAGGTTTCCAACATTGAACCTCTTTCTGGGGGCTTTATTGTTCCTGGGCTTTGGTTTGAAGTGAAGGTTGAGCTTGCAGCGAACCAGCCGGTGGTCAGTGTGGCATTCCGCGCTAGGCATGACCCTGGTGTGGAGCACATCTCGTTTGTCACTTTCTCGCACCAGGATGTAGTCCAGGAGGTGCCAGTGCTTGGATCGGGGATGCATCCAGGTGGTCTTAAGGCTGTCCCTCTGCTGAAAAAGGGTGTTTGTAATGACAAGCCGCTGTTCTGCGCAGAGCTCCAACAGGAGGCGCCCATTGTCGTTGCACTTGCCGACGCCATGCTTGCCCAGGATTCCTGGCCAGGTTTCTGAGTCTTTGCCGACACGAGCGTTGAAGTCGCCCAGGATGACAACCTTGTCGTCTGTAGGGGTGCGTTGGATGAGGTTGCGCAGGTCGGTGTAGAACTTGTCCTTTTCTGCTGGTTCCGCCTGGAGGGTTGGAGCATAGACACTGATGAGGGTGATGTGACGCTTGTTCTGAAGGGGGAGTCGCATGGACATGATTCGGTCCGAGAGGCCTGTCGGAAGGTTTTCGAGTTTGGAGGCAATGAAGCTCTTGACCATGAAGCCTACACCAGATAGGTGTCGTTCATCCGAAGGCTTGCCAGACCAGTAGAGTGTGTAGCCCGCGCCGCGTTCTTGGAGGCTGCCTACATCTGCCAGGCGGACTTCACTGAGAGCGGCTATGTCGATGTCAAGTCTGAGGAGTTCTTGTGCAATGAGGGCAGACCGACGTTCAGGTCGGTGGCTGTCAGCCTTGTCTAGCATGGTTCTGATGTTCCAGCATGCTAGCTTGAGTTTGTGAGCATCTTTTGAGGGGGAAGGCGTGGAGGGAGAGGACGTGGAGGGGGAGGACGTGGAGGGGGAGGACGTGGAGGGGGAGGATGTGGAGGGGGAGGACGTGGAGGGGGAGGACGTGGAGGGGGAGGACGTGGACCTGTCCTCGGGCCTGCGCAAAGGAGCTTTTAGGTGGAGGGCAGTGCGCGCAGTACTGGCCCCACCCTTTACACCCATGGTTCGTGTGCCGTGGCCAAGCAAGCTGGGACGTGGCAGCGAGGTCCTTGGGTCGTAGGTTTTATATTGGAGTGGCCTTCTCCTATGCAGGTTTCTTACCCGGGCTGGAGGGGCCTGCCTCCCCTCCTAGGTCGGTCCATGCCAGCATACTGCTGGCAGTATATTACAGCCAGCAGAAGTGACAGGCTTATGTCTGGGGTCTCCTACTGTGTATTTAGGGCAAGTTTGGAACACAGTTTGGAATTGGAGTTGTTGCCACTAGCCCATCAGGAAGGAAGTCACTACAGGGTTAAGATAGAGTTAAGTTTAGAGATAAGTAAGAAATGTTATGTTATTAATAGTTTAATAAATAAAACTATTATTTTGAATTTACCATTGCCTGGTGAATTTTCCATTGCCGTTCCTTTGTTAGTACTAATAAAATCTTATTAGTATATAACACTAGCAACTGACTCTGCAGGTATGTCAGTGATAGGAATGGCCTCACATCTGGTAGTCTGGCCTTCACATGTGAGCAGATGTATATTCTCGAGATGGCGGAAGCAGACCTACCAAGTCTAGGTGCATGTGCTAGAAACAGGAATCCAGAAGAACAAAATCCCCCAGCTTGGATTTTGTGTGTCTGGACACTTTAGAGAGTTGACAGGGAAACCAGGTCCTTGCTCATAATCCAACATCCATTTAACACGAGGCCAGGTAAAACATTCCGTAACTAGTTTAATTGATGCTCTTCTACCAGGATGTGATAGATTGTGATGAGACTTAAAAATCTCCCGCCTCATAGCCGCTGGCACAATAAACCTTCCTATGGAAAAATCGCTGACCAACTTTTCACCCGATTCATACAGGGTCATATTCTAAAGGTTAAGACCAGAGTTGATCCAGCAATACCAGATGAAATCGGGATTTATCCTCATCAATATCCATTTTAAATGAGCAGGTACTGTATACTCATGGGGTCAGCATGTGTAGCACCAGCACCATATGAATTGAAGATAACTGAGTTGGGCATAGTCCGTAGGTCAGAAGGCTGCGTGTTCGGATCATGTTGAGGTCACCACTTGTAACAGCACTGATTTACCACAGCTTACAAGCAAATAAAGAATACACTCACTCGTTTCTTTCAGTACAGCATGAAGTTTACTTTCTTTTATTATTCACTAGACACTACATTGCATTCTTCAAGCCCCTAAACACCACTCAGTTAAACCTTTCTGATCTTCTCATTGGCTCACTGCCACATGGAAGATCCTCACTCTCCTCCCAATGAAGATAAGTACACGACCACACATATCTTTACACTACCTCCCATGCATTCTCCTTCTGATAATATAATTATGTCGCTGCACTGGTTAAAGCATAAAATATAGAATTGTACAGCACAGGAATAGGCCTTTTGACTCACAAGTATGTTGGCCAAATTAAATGAAATCTCTGCTGCTTGCATATGATAGGTATCCCTCTATTCCTGCATGTTCATGTATCCATCTAGAAGCCTCTTAAATGTATCTTGTACAATGCTTCTACGACAACCCCTGGCAGTCTGGTCCAGGCACAGACAACTCTCTGCATAAAAAAAACTTACCCAGGACATATTCTTGAAACTCCACCCTCCTCACTTTAAATGCACAACCTTGAGGATGTGTTATTTTACCCTGGGTAAAGATTCTGACTGTTTATCTATGCCTCTCATAAATTAATAAACTTCCATGAGATCTTCCCTCATCCTCCAATGATCCTGGGAATACAATCCAAACTTTTCCAACCTCTTCTTGAACTGATACTCTCTCAGCCGCGTCATGGTATTGTGGTGGTACACCACCGGCATACTGCAGGGGGCAACACCTGTACCTGCAGAAGTGTCAGGGGACAGGACAACACCTGGCCGACTGTCAATCAGTCAGCCTGAAGGGATCAAGCCCCACCCGGTCAGGTGTCAATCACCCGCCAGGATATAAGCCTGCGCCAGCCTCCCGAAACTCACTTAGTTACTGTAGCTACAGCCAGCCTGGCTCTGTGGAAGTCTTTGTGGATTAAAGCCTGTTGTACAGTCTTTACCTTGTGTGTGTCTGATTCTGGCTAACAGTGCTCCACTGGTATATCTCTTCTGAATCTTTCCCAAAGCCTTCAAATCTCTCTTGCAATATGGTGACCAGAAGTGCACACAGTGCAGCCTAACTAAGCTTTCATAAAGCTGCAACTTGACTTCCTAACTCTTATACTAAATGCCCCCAATTAATATTTTCTAGACTGAATGAGCCTAAAAAAGACAGAGATGAAGTAAACTGCTCAGTCCTACGACCCTTCTCCATCATTTAGCTGTTCAAGGCTGATCTGATATTATCAGTAGGTTTTAGTGTTCCATTTCTACTCTGGGATTATTGAAATCAGGGTTAAGCTATTGTCGTGGTCCTGAATTGAATCCGACATTTGTTTCATGAACCTTGGATTGGTAATCCAAATGTTTAGGCTTAAAAGTTAAAAATCCACCATTGACACTGAGGATGTAAATTAGGCTGATTAATTTTCTGGAAATAAAGCTGCCACTGGTGGCTCATGCTTTTGGTTCACCAATGACCTTCATGGGTAAAGAATGGACTGCTCTGGAGAAGTGGAGGGCTCCTTAACCCACATGTGGCGCTAGGTGCGAGCTCCTTCTTGGCTGTGAAGGGGAGCTTACGCCATCTTGGACTGGCTGCATGTTGTGGCAATTCAGCCCGTTTACTCAGTGGTCACTTGGCCCGCTATACCACCCTCCCCCACAGAATTGCCACCACTCTCTGAGCGATCTGACTTACAGTCCCTGGGTGGTCTACCTCTGTGCTTGATCTGGGGGTCCAGGGCCAGCAGGATCCAGGTTTGTGACTTTGATGCGGTCGACTATGAATCTGTCCTGTCGGCCACCAATGTCCAATGTGAGTACCACACCGTAACTCCGCAGTACCTTGAAGGGGCTTTCGTACGGGCACTGGAGGGGAGTCCCTTGGTGTCTTCTGTGTATGAACACGTAGTATGTGAATTGTAGATCTGCTGGAACATGGCTGGATGGCGAATTATATCTGGACAGAGGTGGGGGTGGGGTTGTCTTCCTGCTTGCTCTCTCAGCCTATGCAAGATGTCTGTGGGTCAGGGGGTGGATTGAAATGATTGAGAGCGGTGCGCTGTACACCATCACTGCGGATGATGCCGGTAGATCCTCCTTTGGTGCCATGTGGATTCCGAGCAGGACCTACAGGAGCTTGTCCATCCAGCTCAGTCCGGTCAATTGGGTTTTCAATGCGGCCTTCAGGCGGTGGTGGAACCGTTTGACCAGTCCGTTTGCTTGGGAATGGCAGGTCGTCGTATGGTGGACCTGGCTGCCGCAGAATTTTGCCAGGTTGGACCAGAGGGAGGAGGTGAACTGTGCTCCTTGGTCCGATGTGATGTGCGTCGGGCCCCCAAAACATGCGACCCAGGTGGTGAAGAAAATCCAGGCGCACGTCACTGTCCCACTGGCCAGCGGGTGAACCTGTCGATGGTCGTGAACAGGTACCTCATACACTGGCTCACTGGGAAGGGACCGATAATGTTAACATGGACATGTTCGAACCTGCGTTGTGCTAGCTTGAAAATCTGTAGTGGGGCTTTGGTGCGATGGCAATGTAAGCAGGTTCAAGCCCACAGGGTAACATCCGAGAGCAGATGGACCATGGACCTTATGGAAGGGTGTGATAAGCTATGGATCTGGTCGAAAACCCATCATTGCCAGGTCATGGGTAGGATCGGCCTTGGGGACATGGTGTAGATGTCGTACAGCAGGGTCGATTCTCCTGGTGTGGGGAAGAAATCTCTGACCTTCAGGCTGGTGATGGCTGTCCAGTACACCTGGACATCTGCATACTCCCTCTGGTCCTTGGTGAGCCCTCCGCAGGTTACGGTGACAGTGGGCTGGGGCAGCACATTGGCTACTACGTTGGCTTTGCCGGCAACGTGGCAAATGTCCGTATTGAATTTCAATATGTAGAAGAGGTGCTGTTGTCTTGCTGACCACGGGTCCAAGACCTTGCTCAGCGCATAAGTCAATGGTTTCTGGTCCGTGTAGGTGGAGAACACTCTCCCCTCTAGCATGTAGTGGAAGTGCCATATCGCCAGGTACAAGGCCATCAGTTCACAGTCAAACATGCTGTATTTGAGCTCTGGTGTTCGTGCTTACTGAAGAAGCCGAGGTGTCACCAGTGCTGCTCGATGCATTGCTCTAGCACCACACCCACCATTCTGTCTAAGGCGTCCGTTGTGAGGGCCAGGGGGAAGTGGGATCCGGGTGTGTGAGTACCATGGCCTTCGCCAGTGCTGACTTCGTGGCATGAAAAGCCTCCGTAGCCTCCGGCATCCATTGCAGCATCTTGTCGCCAAGTTTGACGAGGCGAACAGGGGCTGCATGAGGGTGGCTGCTCCCGGGAGGAAGCGATGGTAGAAGTTGACCACCCCCAGAAACTCCTGTAGTCCTTTGGTTGTGTTCAGCTTAGGTAAGTTCTGGATGGCCTCTACCTTGTTGCGTAATGGTGTGGCACCTCTGGGATGATGTGGTGCCCCACAAAGTCTATTGTTTGCAGGCCGAACTGGCACTTGGTCGGGTTCACTGTGAGCCTGAATTGCTGCAGTCTGTCAAACAGGCGGATGAGGTGTGTCCTGTGGGTGCTGGCATTGGCGCTGGCCATGAGGATGTCATCTAGATAAATGAAGGTGAATTCGAGGTCTCTGCCAACCACGTCTATTAGCCTCTGGAATGTCTGGGCCATGTTCTTGAGTCTGAAAGGCATTCTTAGGAATTCAAAGAGGCCGAAAGGTGTCATGATGGCCGTCTTTTGGACATCGCTGGTGTGTACCAGGATTTGGTGGTGCCCCTTTACGAGGTCCACCTTGTAGAATACCCTGCAGCCCTATAGCCTTGTAGTGAAATCCTGGTCATGTGGGATGGGGTACCTGTCCGGGACCATCACTTTGTTTAGACATCTGTAGTCGCAGCACGGATGCCAACTGCTGGAGCTCTTCTGCACCATGTGGAGAGGAGGCCCACGGGGTATTGTTACAGTGGACGATCCCCAACTCCTCCATGGCGACAAACTCAGCTTTGGCTTGCTGGTGTTTGACTGGTGGGAGGCGACGGGCTTGTGCGTGCACCGGGGAGCCAGCGGTCTCTATGTGGTGCTCCAAGCCACATGGCGAGTTGGAGTCATGGAAGTTTGGTGCCTATAAAACCGGGTATTTGGACAGTAAGGAGTTGTGGTCATCTTTGTCCAGGGTGTGGATTCCAAGTACCAGGAAAGGGTGTCCCTTCAGGGTGAGGGGGAAAGACTGGAACATTGTAGCATTTATTAACTGGTATCTTGTCATGTCTACCAGCAGTTTGTGAGCCTGGATGAAATCCGCTCCAAGAAGCGCCTGTCCCACGGCCACGATGATGCACTCCCACTGGAAAACAGCGTCTGCAATGTGGATGGTGACCAGGCTATGAATGGCTATGAATGGCCACTTGCAGGGGAAAGCCTTTGGTGTTGTTTCTCACCTCAAAGTATGTGGGTGGGATGAGGCTAATCTCTACGCCTATCCCTCATGGTCCTCTGGTCTCTAAAGTAGAGTAGGCCTTTCTGTGTGCCAACCGCTGGGGCCACTATTGGCGGTAAAATTTGTCTTTCAAAATCTGATTAGATTTCACGTTGAGAAGTGTGATGTATTCAAATATGATCTAGTGGATAATATCTGTAGCAAAAAGAAAACAAACTTCTGGAACATCTGTAAGGGAAAGGAATTATTGATGTTTCAGGTCAAAACATCTGTATGCAACTGCTGCATGACTCCACTCTTCAGGAAGATTAGTAATTACATTTGGAAGGAAGAGGTAGAACTATGCTATGTCTCTAAAAGAGGAAATAAGTATTATAGCTGTCATAATGAATTTTCTGTGTCCAAATCTGCCTATTGGAAAATTCCATTTGGTTGAATGGAGACATGTGAGACTGCAGATTGACTCTGGGGCAAAAAACAAATCTATGTTTGTAGAAACTCAGTGAGCCAGGCAGCATCTGTGGAGGGAAGTGGTCTCGATGCTACAGTGCCAGTGACCGGCTTCGAATCTGGTGCTGTCTGTAAGCAGTTTGTACATTCTCCCCATGACCTGCGTTGGTTTTCTCTGGTTGCTCTGGCTTCGTCCTACCCTCCAAAATGCCTGGAGTTTAGTCGGTTAATTGGGTGGCACAGGTTTTATGGTCCAGTAGGGCCTTTGACCATGCTGTATTTTTAAAATTAAATTAAAATGATTAAAATTACACTCAGGGCTCTGGAATGCAACAAACCTATGAGTGGAGACCATATTGCATAGGTTTCACTGAAAATTGCATTTAGTTCAGAGCTAAGTTGTTGAAAAACATCAAGTAGCTTAGGAAAAAATGAATTCTTCATTGAGGATGAAAGATTCATGGGGACACCTTGCCCTTCATGGACACCTGGCCCTTCATGTGACACCTGGCCCTTCATGTGACACCTGGCCCTTCATGGGGACACCTGGCCCTTCATGGGGACACCTGGCCCTTCGTGGGTCACCTGGCCCTTCATGGGACACCTGGCCCTTCATGGGGATATCTGGCCCTTCGTGGGACACCTGGTTCTTCATGAGGCTGAATTTGAAGTAAAGCATAAAAATGTTTTCAAGCTAATTTGATGTTAGTTCCTGGACAGAACCTAAAACTTTCCAGACATCAACCAGTGCTTTAACTATTTGCTTTTCTTTTTTCAATTGGTCTTACTAAACTTTCCTTACCCAAATCTAAAATTTTGATGGTCTCAGCCTTGACAGCTCATTCTTGCATTAAGAGCCACAGAATTTCTTTTGCTTCTGGTGTGATAATAATGTTAATGAGTTAATTATCATACACAGTATATATAATATACATCTGCACCAATATTCTTATTTTCTGTGGTTGAACAGGTACTTTGTAAAGAGTTACAACTGCAATGGTATACATTAAATTAAATTAAAAAAAAGAAAATAAATGCAAGAGATAGATATAAAATTACAGTATTCACCGTTGCCATAGTGCAAGAAAAAAGTGGTGTTGCAATGGTTCAGGCAGTCCTATTTTTAGTGTCAATGCCGCCCATGTATTAAGAAGAGGTTCAATAGCCTGACAGCCATTGGAATGCAAGTATTCCTGAACCTAGATGCACAGGTCTTCAGGCTTAGTACCTTCTTCCTGAAGGTACCAGCGAGAAAAGGTGGAACCAATGTGTTGTGCGCTGAGGAAGCAGCAAGCAAGCACAAAACTCAAAAGACTGTACAACAGGCTTTGTTCTGATAAAAGTCTGAACACCAGTTCATGGTTCGGTGGCTCCCGTGTGACTGGCTCAGGAGGGGCTGGTGCAACTCTATATTCGGGTCTGCTGATTGTCAGCTGGCAGGTGGAGTCAGCCCTGCAGGTACAGAGATCGCCCCCTGCAGTAGGCTGGTGGTCATATCACTACACAGTGTGATGGGGATTCTTTGTGATGTTGGCTACCTTCTTGGAACAGCATGTCGCCTAGATGTCTTCAGTGGATAGGAGGTCAGAGCCCATGATGAACTTGCCTATGTTTGCTACCTCTTACAGCCTTCTGCATTCCTGGAAATTGCAAAGCAGGCTGTGATGCAACTAATCAAATATATTTTCCACTCTACATCTGTAGGTTTAATAGATTATTTGACAACATGCCAAACTTTCTCAGATTTCTTAAAAAACAGAAGCGTTGTCTTCATGGTTGCTGCGATGTGCTGGCTCCAGGAGGTATCTCCTGAAATATGGACTTCTAGGAACTTGAAAGTACTAACACTCTAAAAGTCTCCAACTCCATCCCATCAATGTGGACAGGTGCCTAGTCCCTCAGTCTCCCTTCCTTAAATCAACAATAACCTTGTTCTTAGTGATATAGAGACCAAGATTTTGTTCTGATATTATCCAACCAGATTCTCAATATCCAAATTGTATTCTGATATCATTTCCAGTTATTCAGCCAACATTGTTAGTGTCGTCTGTGAATATATAGATTGCATTGTAACCAAACCTGGCTACACAGGAGCTAGAAGATCATTTTGTACAGGTAGCTTTAGTAGCATTCCTTTAATGCTTTGTGGTCCCACCTGTAAATAGTCCACGACTTTGAAGTTTACAGAAGACCAGCAGACCATAAACTTTGTACTGGGCTTGAGGTTTTGATCTTCAACATTCTTTCCCTCAGATGGCCAAAGAGTCAATGGGGGCAGAATCAGGCAGGTAACTTGGTCGATGAGGACGAGTTGGATGGAAGAGCCTGTTTCCATGTTGTTTAGCTGTATGTCTCTAAGTGTATGCTCAGCACTGAGCATCACCAATGTTTATCTTTCTTGTGAATTATTTCTCAAGCTGTATTTTCCAGGGTCTCATTTTGAACTATTGTCAGGGGGGGTTCTTGTGCAGAGGAAGTAGGTTGGCAGAGGATCTTTTATTTGGAACCCCTCTTCTCCCAACAACTACTCATGAATAAATGACGGTGAAGGATCACTAGCCAGTACTCTCTACCTCTTATTTTTCCCTTTAAATCAAACTAGTTAAATAATATTAATTCCCATGAATAAGCAGCAGATCTCTACTAGTGCTGCTCATGTCTGCTCTCTTTAACATGTCAACAGTGTTTGGATGTTTGTTAATGAAATTAATGGGTTGGAGACCTCAAGTATCATCTCACAGATTTTATTTTACATAATATATCATGAAGTGTAGGGAGCAGTTTCCACTGCTTTCAGACACCAAAATCTACTTCTACAAGCACAGAGAGACAAACAAGCTGTTACAGAAATTATGGAATAAACCTGTCGAAAACTACATCAGGACTTTTACTACAATTTTTTTTTGTATTAAAATAGTAGCTGTATCTAATTTGAAGGAGAGAGTGTCAATAACCATTGTTAAGTCCTTGACTACAGTTAAGGCTACAAATGAGTTTCTAAACAACTTGAAGAAGAATGCATCAATAATTACTGTTGGTATCAAAAACCACTGCTAGTGTCCTTGTCTCTGGCTAAAGCTTAACTAAATTATATCTTTCTGAACAGCTGCTATATTAAAAATGGGTCATTTGCCAAATATGTTAGTGAAAATGCCAAAGCTGTAGCACAAACTTTCTTTGGGTGACAGTATTAATCTTCATAAAATTTCTTCCACAAAGCCTTCCCTCTATATTCTTCTAACTTCAGCAGACAGGTTACTTGGTCGATGAGGATGAGTTGGGTGGAAGGGCCTGATACCAAGCATGACAACGACATTCTTTGCTCTAAGTAAGCAGACTCTAAAACAAAGGAAATCTGGGAGTTTATGACCCACCTATCTATTCTTGAGATTTTCCAGTTAGCCCAAACAATTTATAGAAAGCTTGTAAAAGATTAATGCAATCTTATTGAAGCAGGCAGCATTCATACATTTTTGGGTCATGATAGCTCTTCCAGTGCTTGATTTTCTTGCTTTTAATTTTATATTTTTACATAACCTTATTTAGCTGAGGAATTTTTTTGAATGTGTCTACCTTTATTAAAATCATTCCAAAAGATTTTAGAACAGTTACATTTAAAAGAAAAATCTCTACTCAACTTTTTCTCATCAAAGTAGTTTCAGAAAAATTAGGGTGGGGTGGAGTGGGTGGAAAGAAAGGAAGAGAAATGCAAAACTGGAATGTTTATGTCTAGTCAAGAAAATGCACAGCCAATAAATCTGAAGGAATAGCATGGAGGAATGATAAGGGGCAAAGATCAAGCATTCTTGTGGTGGTGTGTGATTTTGGGTAGTATAGGAAATGAGCCTCAGATGTCAGGCATGCTTTAAAACCTATGATGTTGACCATGGCCTCTGTTCCATTTTTCTCATCTTGAAACTGTTTAAAAGGCTTGAGGACCATAAAGAATCATGACAAACCTACACAAAGCTAAACTCATGAACCAACATTCTTTTAAAGAGTTTCACTGAATGTTCTTCCAACTCAATGTCCAGGAAAGTAGCTGAAATTCTGTTGTAGTTCTAAGCCCTGCAAATTCATAAAGGTTATAAGAAAATTTGGTTCAAATCTCCCGTTCCTCCATCCAGAGGTATCACAATTACAGAAATGTCCTTTTTAAATCATTGATGAAAATTGGAGCCATAGTATAATGGTTCTACAGCATGGAAATAGGGACTTTGGCCTGTCTTGTCCATGCCGACAAAGATCCAATTTGCTTGCATTTGGCTGATCTTCCTCCAAACCTTTCCTATCTATAATCCTGTTTAAATGTCTTTTGAATGTAGGAATTGTCCCCACTGCTTCCACTTTCTCTGGCAGTTCATTCCATATAACCACCACTCTCTGTGTAAAGAAGGTGTTTTACAGGTCCCTAATTTTCCCCCCTCCCTCCTTAAAGCTATGCTCTTTAGTTTTCGATTCACTTACTCTGGGAAAAAGGCTACAGCTATTTACCTATCAAGATACTTCATAATTTTATAAACCAACATTAGGTCCTCTCTAGCCTCCTCTTCCAGGGAGAAAAGTCCCAGTCCATTCAGCCTCTTCCTATAATTCAATTCCTCAATTCTGACAACATTCCCATGAATATTTTTGACACCCTTCTAAGTTTAATGATACTTCTCTTGCAGCTGAGTGACCAAATCTGCACACAATACCCCAAGTGCAGTCTCTCCAATGCCCTGTATAGATCCAACATGACCTCCCTGCATCTCTACTGCAGCTATACTTTGTGAGGAGTTTGAGGAGATTTGATATGTCACCAAAGACTTTTGAAAACTTCTACAGGTGTACTGTAGTTGCATCTCTGACTGGTGCAAAGGAAATGGAAAAAAAAACTCCAGAAGGTTAACTTGGCTTGCCACATACAGACACCAGTCTTCACTCCATCAAGGGCATTGACAAGAGGCAGTATCATAAGAAAGTTGCCTCTATCCTCAAGAACCCCCACCACCCAAGCCATGCCCTCTTCACTCTGTTTCCATCAGGAAAAAGGTACAGGAGCCTGAAGATGAGCACTCAGTGGCACTAAGACAGCTTCCCTCTGCCATCAAATTCCTGAATGATCAATGAACCACAGACACTGCATGACTTTCACTTTTCCAGGCACTATTTTTGTTTATTTTATAATGTGGTTTATATAAATGTTTTGTACTGTGACGCTGCCGCAAAACAACCAATTTTGTGACATGTTCATGACAATAAATTCTGATTCTGAATCCCCTGGGCAATGAGGAGAAGCATGGACAACATCTACCTGCATCAGCCCTGTCATGGAAAGATGCACCTGTAACCCCAAGTCTCTTTGTTCTACAACACTCCCCAGGGCCCAACTATTCAATGGGTAAGTCCTGCCCTGGTTTAGCTTCCAAAGGGCAACACATCCATTGCCCTACCTTAGCCCACCATCCCAGTTCATTCCAGATGCCACTGTAATCTCAGATAACCTTCTTTGCTGTCCACTACACTGCTAATGTTGGTGTTACCTGCAAACTTAGTAAAAATGCTCACCACATCTTCATACAAGTAGTTAATATAGATGATAAACAATAGTGGACCCAACTCCAAAATCTGTGGCACACCAGTGGTCATAGACCTCCAATCTGAATAACAATACTTCACTAATATCTCTTACCACCAAGCCAATTAAATATCAAACTTGCCAGCTCACCTTGGAAAAAAAACATAACTGCTCAGCCGTCATCATTAACGTCGTCAATAAACGTGCTATATGAAGCAATGGTTCGTTGCTCTATTTGGAAAGGGGGAAACTTTGAAGACTCGCGTGCTATTTTATCTTCCATCAACAGAGGGCGCCAGTGAATCATATTTGTGAAATATTCCAATCCATTCACCAGTTTAAATATTTCAGTCTATTGATATAATCAGATTCACTCTGTAAGGCTAGCTTTCTATGAAAGAAATGTGAAGAAAAATATTTTATTTTTTACATTGTTATTACATTACACATTTTTGGACTGCAGGAGAATGAAAGATTCCAGAGATAAGGAAGGAAAATGGGGCTTCAGGCCAGTCATGATCTATTGAATCATATGGCAAATTCAAAAGGCCTCACAATCTACTTCTCCAATTACTTCTTTTTTTACCTTTCATGTGTCTAATTCAGGTACATCTTCAGATAATCAGCTATTAATTGTTCTTTCCTAAACTTGGGAACTGTGTAAACCGATCTCTGATCAATCATTAACTTCCCAGTGTGAACCACACTGTAGAACAGACTACACAGTCGAAACAACACCAAATTAGATTAAAGCAATCTGGTAGAGGTATTTTTATTTTTATTGATTTAAAAAATCATTTCATGTCAGCAGTTTCACTGAATTGTATCACTATTGGGGAATGTAATTGTTATCTTATGTTTGAGCTAAGGTGGACATAATGGGCTAAATGGCTTCCTTCCGTACTGCTATGTTATTGCATCAACTTCAGCAACATGTTTATTAAAACAACAATTTGTATTTAATCACCAAAAATATTTCACAGTGTACAGGTGTGAATTATCCAAAGTAAAATCAGAACATTTATGACACCATTTTTTTGGAGTAATCAGTTACATCTCTTTTTGTTTTATTACTTTTAAGTTACTAGGCTTTTGGCACTTTCATTTGTCAAGGTCAAACTGTAATTAAAGTGTACCTTGAGATCACCAAAATCTGCAAAAGTGTGCTTTCATGAAAAATTTCGATTGAAGATAAGATTATATGTTGTGTCAAACACCAATTAACACAAATTTTACCAATACACCAATTAATGTAGAATTATCTATATTAATCAGCAATAAGAACATTAGAGATTTGAGAAGTTGATTCAACCATGTAATATCAATTAATTAGTAAATGTTGCAGTTTAAAAAAAATGTTTATAATCAAGCAGCTAAATTACAAAGTCAATGAGACAAATTAAATTTGCTTTGATTCTTTGGCTTGGCTTCGCGGACGAAGATTTATGGAGGGGGTAAAAAGTCCACGTCAGCTGCAGGCTCGTTTGTGGCTGACCAGTCCGATGCGGGACAGGCAGACACGATTGCATTTTAAAAAAATTGGTGGCATTGCCAGATCTGCTGTAACAGCAACATTGCTGCTGGTGCAGACCAAGGAGAGCAGGGAGCATACACGTGGCACTCTTTTGGATGGTCCTAATGCCCAGTACTGATGACATTGGCTCACACAGGCTTTAAATACCCTTTTAAGAGAGCTGAGGGTATTTTTATTTAAATCCTGCAACCTCTGAGGTCTGTGCCCAAGATGGCAGCACCTGTGCTGGGCATCATGAGGTGGTGCAGCATCCAGTGGAGCAGCAGACCAGCATGGGGCACCCGAAACAGGGAGAAAACCCCTCATTGAAAAGGAGAAGCATAGAAGATAATGGAGACCACAGCAGCAGGCAAGCGAGGGGCTCAGCACCTGAAGGACCCACGCAGGCTATGGGCTGCTGGAGATTGGCTCATGGAAACCAAGTATTGGAACCAGGATTTGAGAGTGCTGAGGGCGAGAAGGGCTCCTGATCATCCTTGGGTGCTAAAAGCTTCTGATCATATTAGAGATTTGGATCTGGAGCTTGGGTTGCCAATGGTTTGAACTGAAGTCTGTGTAGCTGTGGGGGCTGAGGGAACACCAGAGGTGAATCCACGGAGACTTAATGTCTTTGCAGAGACTCTCCTTTGTTTCTCTTTCTCTGAATGGTTAAGAGCCCCAGACAATGCTCATGGTGGCTCATTGTCTTTGGCAGACAAAAGTTAAAGTATATAATATATATTTCATTTTAAATGTATTATTATGTGACAATAAAAGGAACTTTTAGAACCCATTTGAACTTTTTGAATTGAGATGAATGTTTACATTCTTGACTTACCCTCTTTAAGAGGAATATATCACAAACATGGAAAATATATAAGTTTATTGCTGTTTGAAAATGGTCCAAAAACCTTATAAATTTGTAAGTCTAATTCAACTTTCCATTACTCTTCAAGGTAAGCAATATAAGTATCATTTGTGAAAATTATATAATGATAGTTTTAAATGAGAAACTAAAAAGACAATGAAATGAGACTGGGGTCAATGGTGGTCAAGATACAGCGGCTTTCATTTCAGCCACCAATAAACAGGCCCTTTGGCCCTTCTAGTCTGTGCCGAAATATTTTTTCTGCCTCGTCCCACTGACCTGGACCTAATCCATTGCTCTCCATACTCCTTCCATCCATGTACCTGTCTAAATTCTTCTTAAATGTTAAAATTTAGCTGCTCACATTCACCTGGCAGCTCGTTTCACACTCCCACCATTCTCTGTGTGAAGAAATTCCCCTTAATGCTCCTCCTAAACTTTTTCCCTTTCACACTTAACCCATGTCCTCTTATTTGTATCTCATCTAACCTCAGTAGAAAACGCCTACCTACATTTACTCTATCCCCTTCATAATTTTAAATACCTCTATCAAATCTCCCACCCCTCCCCCATTCTTCTATGTATCAGGGAATAAAGTTCTAACTGAATAAACCTTTCAACATTAGCTAAACCTAGGAGATGATTGTGGACTTCAGAAGGACATCAGGGGAACATGACCCAGTCCTCATTGAGGGCTCAGTAGTGGAGAAGGTCAAGAAACTCAAGTTCATGGGTGTCAACATCTCTGAGGATCTGTCATGGAGCCTCCAAGTTGATTCAATCACAAAGAAGGCTCACTAGCGGCTATGCTTAGTGAGGTGTCTGAGGAGATTCAGTATGTCACTGAAAACTCTCAAAAACTTCTACAGGTGTACCGTGGAGAGCATTCTGGCTGGCTGCATCACTGCCTAGTATGGAGGCGCCAACTCTCAGGACAAGAATAAACTCCAGAGGGTTGTTCAGACGATCAATATTAATGGTGAGGTAGTAAAATGGATTTGACATTGGCTATATAGGAGAAGCCTGAGAGTGGTAGTTGATGGTTGCTTCTCAGACTTGAGGCCTATGACTAGTGGTGTGCCTCAGGGATCCATGTGGTAACTATTGATGTTTGTTATTTATAGCAATGATCTAGATTATAATGTGGTAAATTGGATCAGCAAGTTTGCAGATGACTCAAAGATTGGTGGCATTGTGGATAGTGAGGAAGGCTTTTATAGCTTGCAGAGGGATCTAGGCCAGCTGTAAAAATGGGCTGAAAAATGGCAGATGAAATTTAATGCAAGCAAGTGTGAGGTGTTGCCTTTTAAAAGAACAAACCAAGAAAAGACATGAATGATAAATGGTAGGGCACTGAGGCATTCGGTAGAATCAGAATTTATTGTCATGAACAAGTCATGAAATTTGGTGTTTTGCTGCAACATCATAGTGTAAACATTCATATTATAACCATCTTATAACATTACTATAAATTTTAAAAAAGTAGTGCACAAAAAGTAAGGCTTTTTGGTTCATTGATTATTCAGGAATCTGATGGCAGCGGGGAAGAAGCTGTCCTTGTGCCTTTGAGAGCTCGTCTTTAGGCTCCTGTATCTTTTTTCCAATGGTAGCAGAGTGAAGAAGGCGTGGCCTGGGTATTGGGGTCTTTGAGGATAGCGGCTGCTTTTTTACGACACTACCTCGATGGAGCGAAGTCTGGGGCCTCTGATGTCACAGGCTGAGTCAACAACCCTCTGGAGTTTATTCTTGTCCTGAGAGTTGGCGCCTCCATGTGGGACTTGTCGAAGTCCTTGCTAAACTCCATGTAAACAACATCGACAGCCTTTCCTTCATCAATTTTCTTGGTAACCTCCTAGAAAAACTTTAAAAGATTGGTTAAACACAATCTACCATTCACAAAGCCATGTTGACTATCCCGAATCATTTTCTGGCTATCCAAATAATTGTGTATCCAATCTCTAAGAACACCTTCCAATATTTATTATTACTTAATTTCATTTTGAATTCTTAAAGGACAGTTGATAAAATTGAATTGTTTCATTTCCTTCTGTATTTGAAATGGAGGTATTTTGAATAATTCTACTTGGGACTTTATTTCCTTCTTTATTTGAAAAGGAGGTACTTTGAATAATTTGAATAGATGAATCCTTAAATCATCACCAATATGGCTTGGATATGTTCAGGACAAAAAAAGAGCAGAAAATACAAACCAATCTCACTCTCCCTGAAATGGTCATATTTGAGTTGCACATGCTTGTTTGGAATGGATATGAGCTGAGAAAGACCAGTGACCTATCCCAATCTGATCATTTGAATTGCCTAAAAAAAAAAATCACCATTTGCTGTTTCATTTGCAAGTGCATACCTGCAATTGTATTTTTAAGTGTATAAAAAAATGGATGAACTGGAGGTTTGCTTATTCACAACATTAAAATAGAGAACTGCATTTTCAATGGATCGAGTTCAAACACAGTTGAGGTTACCAATTACTCATCAGTATTGCTAACATGGATTCCGATTTATTGTACTTATTTTTTCTTTTACCAGTATTGGGATAATCTTTCTGGATTGTGTCTGGCTTTAAATAATGTCTTCCTATTCTCAACCACGGTATGTATGTCAACTTAAATCTTGAAACCATAAAAGGGGAGCAAATCTGATGGAATACAGGAAGAAGACGCGCTTGTAATGTTGCCCCGCTGATCTTCAAGCTAAGTGATCCTTCGCAACAGCAGGTAAAGAAATGGCTTCAAGGCTGATAAATCAACTATTGGAACATTTTTTTCTTTAATCGGACAATTATACACGATGTCATCAGGTCAAGTGAATAGATTTGATAAGAAAATCGCGATTTCCACTCATTTTGCAGCTGTTTCAGAGTGATGCTTTGGTATATGTTTTATTAAAGCATAGCTAAAAGAGTTAAGAGAACAGCAATGGATTCATGCTGGCTGGTACCTAATTCACGTTGGATCCCCTTGGATTCTGGCGAGACTCGGTCAGAATACCTTTGGAGATACTGCATCTTATAAACATTGCTGATGTGCAGCACCCAAGATAGTAAGAACCATTATCTGTTTCAATATGGAAAACTAGTGTTTTAATATCAATTTTCTGTGTGTATAAATAAAATATTTGCTTTATATTGCATTGGCTGTGGAGTGAAACATTGACTTCAATATATATTTTGACGTCCGCGTAAGATCATATTTTCTGTTCAGTAATACTGTAGTATTATTTGGACTCAGCGTTTAAAAATATTAATCTTTGTTGCATTCAGTTTCCCCCTCACTTTTGTTAGAAAAAGTATCATGCTTACTTCCCCATATCCACACTTTGGTGGAGAATTTAGTTCATGGTGAACACACACACACACACACACACACACACACACACACACACACACACACACACACACACACACACACACACACACACACACGAACGAAACCGTATCCCTGTCTCCTTTTGACTCATTGACCTGCACTTTGTATAGAATGAAAGTTTGGGGTTAAAAATTAAGATAACTGATAGGGGAAAAAAATGACAACAACGCCCACAACCTGCCTCCACACTCTGCATAAAAGTGGCACCAGGGAATTTTAGACTCGTCACTAAACTTCCCCTGCACCAGCAATAAAACTTAGTGGCGTTCCAACTCAAAACTATTTTGCTGTCTACTCTGGACCTCATTTCTTCCCATTCCTCCTTGGTCAGTGAAGCCCAAATGGATAGGGTGATCGATGTGAATGAGCAAGAAGCCACGCCATCTGCGATCAAATGCGACAAAAGGAGGGTCCCTTTTGAGATTATTAATGCTTTTCTCGCTATAATCTGTTTGACCAGTGCCGTTATTGTGATGAACAGGATGCTTCAGCCCAAAGACATAGATGTCAAGGTAAGCTCCTTTTCACCTTCGTATTTGAAAGGCCAGACATCTATCGTTAACCGTGCTATTTTTAAGGAAGTATTTCAATGCAGTTTTAAAGTAAGCTATTTTAAAATTGGAAAGATGCGGTGATGCAATCCAAATGCTGCAGGTTCATACCAGATCGTCACTGCACCATTTGGTGAGTGGGAGGTTCATTGTCTCCATGCAGTCCGACAGAACATTCGGAGGGAGAGAGGGGTGCCACCATTTTGCCTTACTTTAAATAAGTGACTAGAGAGCTAAATGCAAATAATAGGTTCCCAGTTTGAAAACAGAAACGTGCGTCAAGGCTGGGCCGTTTGTGACCGCATACACGTGTAGTCCACACTGGACCAGGTTTGCCCATGGAAAGGGGATGAGGGGAATGGGAAGAGTAAAGTGAGGGGACGTGACTCTCCCTCCCTTCCCCCCACCCCCACCCCCAAACCCCGCGTGGCAACAACCACAGGTTTAGCGCCAAACGATTGTCATCAACAGTTGTGTTGGCGAAATGCAGACGAGAAGCAGGTTGGTTTGTTGGCGCACTGGTTACAAGTGAGACATCGCGGGCTCTCTGGACTAGGGCTGCTGGACACACTCGCTCGTACTGCAAAAGTAACTCCAAAGCTTTCCGACAAATTGCCATGTTGGTAATTAATCGCTCATATTTCTGATATTTTCTAACTCCACGCTGATTCTCAGTTCCATTTCTCTCTCTCCCCCTGTAATTTAGTTCCACATATTCCTAGAAACTCTCCTTTTAAGCCTTTAAAAAAAGAATCCAGGGTTTTAATCTCTCATCGTTTGCGGCTATTACAATCCAACCAGAAGGTTTCTGGAGAGATGCGGTGCGTTATCGGAAGCTGACAGTGGCGAGCAAGTTGCCATTAGCAGGCACGCTGCTGTTCACCACTACAGAACATCCCAACCAGAGTGTGAAGTGTGATACAGCGTCAGTTCTTTTCAGCAAAAGCAAACAGCGGTAAATCTCTCTCATTCTAAAAGTGGTGGGTTGTCTGACTGATGCCTGGGGAGAATTTTGAAAAAGCAATTCGCGAAATATAAGCGGCGGCCCCTTGAATGGGCGATAGGTGGTACTGTGTTTGGAAGCTATCGTGGGGTTCCCTTCATTCTCATCAATAGACAGTATGCATTTGATGGAAGAGGAATGCAGAAGGAATTCTTTCAGGGTTGCCCAAGGACTTGGATCTTGTATTTAGTGAAGGCTTAATTTAAATAAATGTTAACAATCCATAAACTGACATCAGAACAAAGTTTTAATTAACGAGTAGGTTAATGCAGAAATGCTTTATTATTTAACTGAGCTACTGGATTATTATTTAATTTATGTATTTATTGCCTTTTTTAATTCAACTAAGATAACAAATCATTGTTCGGCTGCAGCAAGTAAGAGTGTCGGGGGCACAGGTAAATCGCACATTTAGACCTTGAGCGGGCGTGGTCGGTTGGGAACTTGTTATGTAAATGGAATATGGCACCACACCACGATACTCTCATTTTCTTGGCACGTTATTTCACCCCAGGGCGTTCCAAAGTCGCCGAATCCAATAACGAATTTACACATTAGTCACAGGAAGAGAGAGGAAGGACGGTTCACTTGATTCAGTAGTACAGGTTAAACAGAACAATATTAACCAGGGATCTGCGTGAAATCCCTGGGCTCTTTTTGAAAATGATTTCACGGGATCATTAAGGGAAGTATCGCCTCTAGTAATAATTCATCTAAATGGCGACTCCTTCAGCAGGGCAGCGATCCCTCGCTACTTCAGTCTGCCGCAATTCTGTGCTTAAATCTCAAGAACCGAATGTGAAAACTATTAGAGACTAATGAGGTTAGTTCTGAGAGCAATGACATTGGATATGTGGGGACAAGATATTGTCTGAAAAATGGACCAATTCTGGTCCAAAATACTGATCAACCTAAGCCAGAAATAACTGTTCAGATACTCCTCCCTATTGTTGCATTCTCCAATTCTCCATGCGGTGATATATAATTACACCACTAGGTCACCAGGGGTCATCCCGGTGACCTTGTATATAAAGCAGTCCAGAGCTACAGTCTAACCTTCCAGGTTCCTCTTGCAGAGACAAGACCTCTTAGTGTACATATTAGTTTATTAAATTGTACTGACAATAACCACACCAGCAGTGCGAGTATAAGATTGCTTTAATAAACTAATATGTACGGTCGTGTCTCTGAAACAGGGACACTCCATTGGTGACACCGAAGGGGAGTCGCAGAAATTGATACAGCCTGCCGTCTGCCTCAAATGCAGTGTAAATGCGTGATTGCTGTTTCTAATGGGCAGTTGGTGGTATGCTACCTTCAGGTCTATGGTGGAGAACACCTTATACTGTGCAATGTTGTTGACCCTGTCTGCTATGCGTGGCAGAAGGTAGGCACCTAGTTGTGTAAATTTGTTGATTGTCTGGCTGTAATCCACTACCATGCACAGTTTTTCTCCTGACTTTACTAGACTGTAGCTCTGGACTGCTTTATATACAAGGTCACCGGGATGACCCCTGGTGACCTTGAGGTGTAATTACATATCACCACTCTCCATTCAGTACATCTTGTACTCTTCTAGTTCCTGCTGCACTATCACTTTTCAGCAGTGAAGACTGGACCATTTAATCTTTTTTTTCTCCTTTACAATGTTCTTCATACCCATTCCAACCCTGAGAACAGATTAAAAAAAAATCACCCAACCAATTTCCTCCTCTGTTCAATGTTTATATTTCAATGAAACACCTTACTAATAATTAATATATTAAACCAGCTCAATTCTGGCAATTTACCATGAAATCCTTATACAATTAACATTAGCTCATCTTTTTGACTGTCAGGCTGCAATGAGTCATGTAATCTCGGATGATGTAACAGGTTAATGCTAAATCTGGTTTGTATTAGCAGAGGAAATAGATAATACACACACAGAACTTGACACCAATATAAATCCTTCAGAACAATTGAAAAATAGAGCCCGGCAATATCCTTTGATTTATCAAGGCAACAAAACTTGTCTCTGGAGATTATGTATTCAATTATACTATATATAACCACCTTTCTGTGTTGAATGACAAAATAATCTTCAGATGCATTTATATTTCTTTTTTTTGGATTCCTGAATGAATGCAAAGTAGAGTGAAAGTATTGCAATATTTTATCTAGAATGGTCACAGAGGATGCTAAATAACTATCGCCAATACAGGTGCTCATTTTTTCATCATTCATTTCTTTAGGAACTTTTCACAATGGTTATCCATGCTAAAGCCAAAAACTGTAAGTATTCAAAATACTCAATGTAACTGTTCTCAAAGCATGTTTGCCAATCAAATAGCTGACTCTTTTTAACAATGAGTAAAATATATTTTTTTGGGTGAAAGTACAGAAGTGGGAACTAAGCAGGTAATGAAAACAAGGAATGCTAGAAACACTACAGATCAGGCTGGATCATGGCAAGTGTTCAAGCCAAGCCTTGGCATGTTCCTCAGCATGGACTCCTGCAGCCTGGAATATCCCAGTTGGAAGCATACCCGTATGAACATCTCAGTATGCTGAAAGACCATCAGGTTTTGTGCTGACCAAATGGTGTCTTTCACTGAGTTGATGGTCTTCTAGCAGTTCTGGATGATCCATCACAAAGACCCTTGCATCCTTCTCCTCACCCCTTTGTCAATCTACATTCAGCAAAAAGGTGGGCAACAGTCTCCACTCCATAGCAGCTGTCATGAAGACAATGTGCACGGAGAGTGATGTTCTGGTTGCGCAAGAAGGCTCTCACTGGGAGGGCTCCTCTCATCACCAGCCAGGCCAAATCCTGGTGCTTGTTTGTGAGCGCTGGCAATGAGGTATTCCACCAGATGCGCTGGATGGTATGTCCAGGGAACTATCCCACCGGATCCATTGAGTTTCTTCAGGATGTTTTGTGCTGACCAAGGCCTGATGGCATTTCAGTTGAAGGTGAGTCCTTGAAAAACTGTTCTACAAAAGATAGGCAATGTGGAAAAATCCAGCTATCTGGGATGTTGCATGGCAATGGAGCCAGGCTCATCCTACACAACACTTGGGACAGATAGAACCTCAGCACACAATGGCACTTGCTGCCCTTGCACTATGGTTCCATGCACAGCTTGATGCAGCAACACATGAAAGTGATCATCAGGATGAGTGTCACTTGCCCTTGCCCTCATTTTCTGGAGATTTATGCATGGTGCTTCTTTGGACCCTAACAATTTTGGAGCCCTAAATTAATTGGAAAACTGCTCTGGTAACTGTCAAGGTATAGGTGTGGGAGATGGCCCACACCTGCGCCAAATACAGCAACATCTTGCACCTGATGACCTGGTTCTTTCCTATTATCAAGAGGAAGCACCACACTCACAGACATTTTTGGTGGATATTTGCGATCTACTCTGACCAAACCATATCCCCAGCACCTTCAGTTAGTTAGATCTGACTGTAAAGGGGATGATGGACCAGTATGGCCATTTACTGAAGAGCATTGCCTAGCCTTCTTCTGGTTTACTCTGGTGTCTGATGTGGATTCAAATTACCTACATATGCTGGTCTCCCCTAAACCGATTGTGTAACCAAACGGAAGATGGCAATGTTGTCCATACACAGGGTGGCCTTAACCTTAGTGCCTCTGCTGCTTGGCAACATCCTCCTCTTATGCCCTCATCCTTTTTAGATTTGGGAAAGTGCTCTATGCAGCACACAAATAAGACTGAAGACAGTGGGCAGCCTTTCCCAACACCAGACTTAATGGGGCAACTATCTGTTTCCCACCCATTGATTTGGACTGCACTACAGATGTCTGTGTAGATCAGTTTAATCCAATTCCAAATTGCCTCTCCAAATCCCATTTTGGAGACCACATCCATCATATGATATCTGGTCGAAAGCAATCTCCTGGACTAGGCTGCCCAAATAGATGTCCACCTCCCTGTCCTGCATGTAGGCGATTATATCCCTGGGCAGCACAAGGCTGTCAGAGATCTTCCTGCATGGATCACCTGCTCCAAAGCAGATGACTCCATTGACAATGGCCTTGGACAGGATTTTGTAGTCCACATTTAGCAATGAAATGGGCCTCCAATTCTAGATGTCCTCCTTTTTGTAGATGAGAGTGATGCTAGCCTTCCTCATGGAGTCTGACATGCTTCCTGTCAGGAGCATAGCATTGGGCATTCATGAACTAATTAGACTAAATTATTATGGACTCCTTGAATCCTTGTGTGTGGGTCCCTTCAATCCCCATCCACTAGATTTGTGAAGATTAAGGCTTCCAGCTTCATGTCTCAGGAGAGCTCTGTCACTGAGGGGTAGGGCTACCCAGTTTCTCAGAAACAGCCCGAGAATTTCTGATTGAATACAATCTATTGTTTGTATAATTCCGTTGGGACTGGGTGGAGCCAAAGGTCACACTGTTGACCTTTCATACCCAGTCAAGGAAGGGAGACACTAGTGAGGTACCAATATCCTCATTTTCTCGAGTTCTACAAGAAGTCTCAGAGGGAAGTGAATGATAGGCTCTAGGGCGAATCATGACTGTATGGTTGCATAACTTGTAGCATTACCAGAGATAGACTGTGTTCCAGAAGGTTTTATTGTGTGTCTCAAAAGTCTCAGAGTCAGAATGTTGACAGTCTTCCAATGTACTCAAAATTACTTTTTACAAGCCCAGCAACAATGGACAGTAGAAGATGATAAACCTATGAGAAATATTTGGCCACTACTAGAAATAATACCAAAACCACTAGAGTGCCAAGTGACCTCATTAATGCTTCTGAGGTGGCTATCAGCCCCATAACCATAACCAAGATGGCCACTTCTGAAAAAAAAATTATCAACTGCTTTACCAAGAGGACATCTTTTGCTAAACATGAGCTAGCTCATCTTGGTCCCCTCAGAAATTTAATCATTTTTATTTATTTTTCAGGATCTGGGTGTCACAAGGCAGATCGGCATTTATGATTCAAGCCTCATTGCCATTGATAAACTGGCAGTCAACTGCCTTCTGGAAATGTTACAGGGTTTTTGGTGAAGATACCACCACAATACTGTTATGTAGGGAGTAGTGCCAGGCTTTAGACCAAATGATGATGAAGAACAGCAATATATTTCTATTGTTCTATATTGTTCTATATTGGGGATCCTGCAGGTGGCGATTTCCTTGTATGTTCTGGCTATGTCATTCTGGGGTTGCCAACAAAGGAGTCCTTTACTGTAGGATATCTAGCCTCTGACCTGCTCTTATGGACATTGATGTGTGATGGGCTCAGAGGACCCAAAAACCCAGCAGCAATAGAAATTCACCATGACAAATGGTTACTTAAATAAAAGTTTCTTTTAATTATCTTTAAACATGAAAACAGGATCAAACTCTAACTTACTACCATTAACTTACCTAACCTAACTTAATCCCCTTCTAATTCTAAGCATGTGTATGTGATGTGTGTAAGTTCAAAAACGTTCGTTAATTTACAGTCCAATCTCACGTCTCACTCGTCCAAGTTCACCGGTATCAGGCAATTCTTATACAGGCAATTCTTATACTGTGCACAGAATTAAACATTTACAAATTTTCACCAGGCTTTGATGCTGAGAGATAAATGGTTACCACTCAGGAAGGTTCTTGTTGGTTTTCAGAGAAAGATTTGTTGCTCGTTGGACACAAACTGTTTTCTTCCGATCAGCCACTTCAGTGTCTTGCCAGAGAAACTTGCTCCATCAGGGTTTTCTAGATGATATCCTCTTTCCTCCAGGTCACGACAGAGTTCCTTTTTTATTCCCTATTTCAAGTGAAACATTATACAGCCAGACATCTCCTCTTGTATGGACCCCAAGGGCTTTGAACAGGCTGGACTAAGAACTTACAACCCATCTTCAAAATGTGGTTTATCCACAAGCTTCCCAGCTTGTCCTGTTCCAGTCCCAGCTGTTGCTGCTAAACTGTAGAACTCAATTCTCTCTTTCTCTTTCTCTCTCTCTCTCTCTCTCTCTCTCTCTCTCTGTCTCTGTCTCTCTCTCTCTCTCTCTCTTCTCTCAGAGAAAACCACATGACCCTCAGAAGAGCAAACTGTATTCAGACAGACTGTGGCACCGGACCCCATCTTCTGAGTCCATTCATCTGTTGCTTTCCAAAACAATAATCCGTTACTCCACAGCATGTCCAATTAACACCTACTTGTGAAGTCTCTATAGGCATTCTTCAAAGTTTTTGCAAAGGTACTTGGAGCCTGGACTGTCTAGCTTGAGCAGAGCTCCATCATGTTAAATGAGATCTGTGTTGTGAAGTGTTTATTTTTTGTTTGTGACCTACACTAAAAAAATCCACAATTTATGTGCTTTAAAACATATCTATATACAATACAAAATATAACATAATCCATCATGGATGAGTTCCAGGATATTGACAGTGGGAGACTGAGTGATCTCCAACTCTTGTTGAAGATGGTCATACCCTGGCACTTTAGTGTCATGACTGTTATCTGCCAATTTTCACTCCAGAATGCTGTCTGGAATTTGCAGCATCAAACTATGGAGTGCTTCATTTCCCGAGGTGTTTTAAAATGGAATTGAAAATTCCACAATCATCAGTGGACATAACTGTTCAGAACCATCTCCTTTTATGTGAGATATGACCTTACCCATTGGAGTACTTGATTTCAGTCTTGATGCTACACTTTCATAGATGCATCAGATAAAGTATCCAGACCAGATACATTTCAGCATGCCTAAGACCACAAAAAATTTCAGAGAGCTGTGAACACAGCTCAAGCATTGCACAAACCAACCTCTCCTTCATTGACTGTCTACATTTCCCACTGCCTTGGGTAAGCAGTCAGCCCATCACATACTGGACACTCTTTTCTCCCTCTTTCAGTCCCCATTTGGCAGAAGATATTTGAGTTTGAAAATACACACACTAGATTCAAGGACAGTTTCTTTCACCCTGTTATCAGACTATTGAACTCTCATTAGTAAAATTATATTACCCTTGCACTGTTTTAACAAAGTCTTTTCTCTGTATGCCACACTTCACACTTTTGCTTTATTTCGCACTACCTTTTGCACTTAAATATGATTTGACTTGTCTGGACAGCACACAATCAAAGTCCCCCCACCCCCCACTGTAAGATACAGTGGCAATAATCAATTCAATTCAATGTGATGCCTTGATGTCAAAGGCCATTATCCTCATCTTTGGAATTCAGCTTTTTGGTGCATTTTTGGAGCAAGGCATTAATGAGGTTTGGAGCTATGACCCAAACTGTGTATTGGTGAACCATCAAATGTTTGAATAAAAATCACCTCTAGAGTGACTGCCCAAACACATGTCTGATGTGAAGCAACAACTATCATTGGAATTAATGAAACAAGTTTTGCTTGGTGCATGAAGATTGAATAAAATGTGTTTAATCTGTCATTGTAAATCACTTCAGAATGTCTCATAAATTATAATCACGACATATACAGTAATGCATTCAGAGTAATGTTTGTCTAAGGATTGTAACAGGACATTTTGCAAGGAGCCCACTTCAATTTTATTTCACCTCTGATATCCATATGAACAATTAAGACCCTAATTTCCTTGTACATAAGGGGTAGCTGATTTACTAATACTTTTATTGTCTCTCCTCAGTCTCATCAAACAGAGTTTACATGGAGGCCGAGAATACTAACTGGGTGCATGGTGGTTTCATCATTGTTCCTTGTGATGGAATATACTTGACTTATGCACAGATTAAAGGGAACAAAAATTCTGCATTGTGTGTAACTATTGAGAAGTCATCTCATTCATCAAATGAAACATGGCCCCTTGGGAATTTTAATGACTCCTTGGTGACACCCTGCCGGCTACGCAAGGGTGAAATAATCTACATGAAGCTCCACCAATCTGTAGCTCCACCTGGTTTAGAAGGTTTTGTGGGAATTGTTTTGCTGAAAGCTCAGCCAGATATGAAATCTTGTCAGGAGAATATGTTAATAAATCCATTGAAAATTGGAATGAGCTAATTGTACCTACTGAGGAATGTCTTTTCAAAATTCTTAAGAAATTTGTTATGCCTTCAGGAAGCTATTTTGAATTGAACAAAAACTGAATTCAGGCCAAATTTAGGGTTGTGATAGAAGCAGATGGAGTCAAGTGAACACTGGCTGTTGATGTACTACTTAAGGTGGGATAGAACCAGGCAATTGGTGACAGTGGAATGGCAATGTGAAAAGAGATGTCAAAGTTTTATCTGCTGTGAAACAGAATGATAGGAAATATTTCTAAAACACTGAGTTTGTTTTCCCCAGGGGAATTTGAGAGCAGAGAGGATGTTTTCCAAAGCAAAGGATCAACACTTGTGTGTTGAGGGGAAGCTTTCAGCAGAATAATCACCCTCGTTTTCTGGATGGAGGGAAAATCTTTTGTTTTTACTTTCTGACATTTCTTGGCATCCTGTCAAATATGTACCCTTCAGCTAACATCATTGCTGGTCATTATTTAGTTCTTGGATCTTGCTGTAATGAAATCAACAAAACTTTTAGAGGCCGCATGAAACACTTTCTTTTAAAAAAAATGCCTGATTTGCGCCTTCCCATTTGTATTGTTTAAAGTCACCAGCCCATGCAGCACAATGTGGTAGAGGATTGTGAGAGACTGGAGGTTCATTGTACATTCACTCCATCCGTCTCTTGCTTTCCCCCTTACAATATTGCCATGAGTAACCCAGACACATCAGTATATTACCAGTTCTAACTGAGAGCCTCAGCAAACATGAATACGCCTGAAATATAAGACACAATAGAGTTATAGATATGTAAGTTGAAAAAAAAACACTGACCACCCTGCAGGAGAAGAACTGTAGAATCACCAGCATGCTGTACATTAGGCTGTCCAGTAACAGGATCATCAGGACCTGCTTACTTGCGTGACCCACATTGACTAATTTTCTGGTTTTAAGTTTTCACCTTCACCCTTAAATCTCTCAGTCACCTGCCCCTCACCCTCATATGTACCCCCAATATCTCTAGCCCAATTACCATCTTTATCCTTGAATAAGCTTGATTTTCGTTGGTCTTTTGTTGACCAGGATTTTGACTGTTAAAGCCTTGACATTTGAAATCATCTCTTTAAATCTCTTGACTTTTTTATGGAACTGCTTGATATCTACCTCTTTGGGCCACTCAACTCAATATTTGCTTTTGTGACAAAGTGTCTATTGATGGTTTATAACATTAAGCTAATTATATAATCATAGAAAACACTGGTGAGCACGGTTGGTGTAGTGGTTAGCACATTGCCTTTACCGCACCAGTGATCAGGGCTGGAGTTTGAATCCCACACTGCCTGTACGGTGTTTGTATGTTCTCCCTGCGTCTGCATGGGTTTTCCCTGGGGGCTCCGGTTTCCTCCCACCATACAAAAAACGTTCTGGAGATGTTCGTTAATTGGGTGTAAAGTGGGCGGCACTGACTTGTGGGCTGAAACGTCCTGTTTGTCTAAATTTGCCTTTGTCACAAAGTGCCTATTGATGTTTTATAACATTAAACCAATTATATAATCATGGAATACATATTTTATGCTCCCATCAAACTGATACCTCAGCTAATCAGAGTTACCTAAAGGGAAATTTAATTCAGGAAGTTAGTTGCTAACCATTCATTTTTGGACTTAGTCATAAAACTATAGAGATTTTTGTTTTCTTAGTTTAAGTTTGGAATCTATTGTACACCAACATTTTATGTTTGTAGTTTTGAATGATGGAAGTATATTTTCTGTATTGATCATTGACATGGCTTCAATCATGTGCCATTTAGATGTTGGCAAGAATTTAATTGCAACAGTTTTTTTTTATTGTTACACATTTCCGAACCACAATGATCTTCACTGTAATTGCACAATTTATAAATGTTTTTTTCTCATCTTGTGCAACATTATTTTAACTTATAAAGCCCTATTTATTATTCAGTGTTGACTTTTCCAAAATAATGTATATAGCTCATTGTATATATTCTACTCCTCAGCTAGAATATTTTCTTAAAGAATGTATTTTTTTTTGCGACTTTATATTTCGAAAGAGGCGTGATCCTAAGAATTTTGCCTCATTAAGCATCATAGCAAGGAAAAATTTCAAATGGAAGTGTTTAGCCACTTTCCTCACACATTCTTAATTATTACTGCACCGATGAATGCCCACCATATTTGTGTTCCTCTTTTTTTAAAATGACTAAAATCATGAAATGAGGGAGATTGCACACATTGAAGTTGCATCCTTTGAAACCCTGTACATTAAGGGGAAAACATGAAAAACTGTGCAATGGAATTTTAAAAAATAAACAGGCTATGAATTGTTCAACATCTCAGGGCTGAAATTGTCAAGGTGCTTCAAGCAACAGCAAATATTCCAGAATTGTGTATTTATTTATTGCATGTAAAGTACTTATTTAATAGGAAATATAAACATGCTCTTTAAATAACATCTAAATGTTTTTGATATTGTGACTAACTTTATTTTTACAAGATACTTTGTTTTATACTGGTTTGATAAGACCACCAATAAAGTAATTAAAAATCCTATAAAAACCCTAAGATATTATTTATTATCCGCATAAAATTCTGCACCATCTGAAAATTTTAAAAAATGTTTTAAGTGTTGTGTTAACAACATCTGGAGTTGTGAGAACAAGTGTGGGATCACTGCCCAAATCAACAAACATGGACATCCAAACCTTCAGAAGTAAAAGTTGCAAAAAGCAAGATTTTAAAATTGACAAAACAATAACAACTTCTGAATAAAAATATTTCAGTGTGCACACTATCTTTGCTGCTTTGAGTAGTTAATAAATATTTTGTTTTTTTTTAAACTTGCTTCTGTTAGAATCTTGCTTCTATTAGAATCCGATATCTAGACAAACACTATCTTGTGGGACTCCTGTCAGTTTTCATTTGGTAAGGCTTCTGTTAAATGCTTTAGAATTTTTTTTTGCTGTGTGAAAGGCATTATGTATAACACAATTTCTTTCCATCAATCTGCTGAAATGCCAATTTTATTTAATTCTCAACAAACTAACGTAAGAGATTCAAAAAAGTGCCCGGATTTATTAAAAGAATGCAGATCATAAACTATAGAAGCCTTAAAGTATGGCTTCTGGATGTATCTGGATTAGAGTTCTCAAACAACACAAAGTTGGAGAAACTTCATTAACGGGCACTACAGCAAACAGTGTACTTTATACAGCAATACATAATCAAAGTTTCAGGCTTGAGCCCTTCATCACTGTATGAGCAAAATATAGACAGGTGCCTGAATAAAATTGTTGGGAATGGGGCAGTTACTTCTAAGTACCTCTTTTCCACTACCGCCCCCCCCCCCCCCCGCACCATCTCGTTCAGGGTCTCTCTTTGGCTTGGCTTCGCGGACGAAGATTTATGGAGGGGTAAACGTCCACGTCAGCTGCAGGCTCGTTTGTGGCTGACAAGTCCGATGCGGGACAGGGAGACACGGTTGCAGCGGTTGCAAGGGAAAATTTGTTGCTCATAGTTTGATGAAGGGCTCAAGCCAGAAATGTTGCTTATCTATTTTTATTTTTGGTATATAAAGTGCACTGTTTGATCTGTTAGTTTCCCCAGCTTAGTGTTGTTACTTCACTTACATTGTATAGTGTGATTAAAAGCTCTCACGACTGGAGGGAGAACAAATGCTTCTATTACCTTATAACAAAGGGTAGGGTCTCACAGTGGTCTTCAGAAGGGTTCGGGGTTTAGGTGGGAAACCAGGGTAATTGGTGAGCAGATGGGGGTGGAGTCAGGAGGCAGAGCCAGCCATCACACTTATCAGTGAATACCAGTTGACTGCATTCACCCCTTCCTGTAGAATTTAGGGTCTGTGAATGAAGACAGAGAATAGGGGTTCAGAAAAAATGGTTTTAAAAAAAGTTATTTACAACATTTACAGATTTAAGTGGTCTGGGAGTCTGGAGATCCTGGTGGGAGGAGAGGTGGGCTGGGTCTCCGGCTTGACGGTGGAGGATGGGGTGCACTTTCCTCCTGAACCGGATCCCCTGGGTCCCTAACTGGGGGCAGCAAAACACGAGGCAATGGACCCTCTTCTGGCAGGTGCCAGGTCTCTGATGGAGATGGTGTCCTCCCTGTCATCCGGGTACTCCACATAGGTGTACATGGGATCAGTTTCACCATTTCCACCAGGGGGCTGGTCTGCTTCTCCTTACGTGCTTCCTGGAAGGATTGGACCAGGAGTAGTGAGCCAGATGGGGAGTGAAGTTCCCGATGCCGACATTCTTTCGAAAGTGAATAGGAACTCATGAGGAGTAGCGTTGGTAGCGGTACATAGTAACGACCAGATGGAATGGAGCACCACGGGAGGACTTCCTACCAGCATGAGTCTGGAAGGCCAGTTTGACAGCCTTCCAGACCATGGTGCTCTCCTTTTCAACATGCCTTTTCCCCCAGGGGTTGTAGCTAGTAGTCCTGTTGGACACAATGCCCCTCACCAACAGGTACTGACGTTGCTCATCACTCATAAAGGATGAGCCCCAGTCGCTATGAATATAGCTGGGATACCCAAACAGGGGGAAAATGGAATCTAGGGCCTTTATGACTGATGAAGTGGACATGTCTGGACATGGAATGGCGAATGGGAAGCGGGAATACTCATCAATGTAAGAGAGAAAGGAGGTGTTCCCATTTGTGGAGGGGAGACATCCCTTAAAATCAACACTGAACTATTTGAAGAGCCTGGATGACTTGATCAGATGCGCCTTTGCGGGGTGATAGAAGTGCGGCTTGCACTCCACGCAGACCTGGTCATTTCCCTGACGTCTTCCATGGAGTAGGGAAGATTACACGCCTTACAAAATGAGCCATGCAGGTGACCCCTGGATGGCAGAGCTCATTATGCAGCAGTTGGCCAGTGTGTGCAGAGGCACAACTTTCCCTGGATAAGGGATTTGGAGGGTCATTAAGGGTTCCTGCCTGATAGGCAATGTCATAATTGTAGGTGGAGAGCTCGATCCTCCACCTAGCAATTTTGTCATTCTTAATTTTTCCCCTCTTTACATTATTGAACATGAATGTGACCGAGTGCTGGTCAGTGAGGAGTGTAAATCTTCTACCAGCCAGGTAGTGTCTCCAGTGCCTCACGGCATCTACAATGGCTCGAGCATCCTTTTCCACCATTGGCTTTCAGAGCTCGTGGCCTTGTAATGTCTGTGAAAAAAATGCAACTTGCCTGCCCGCCTGGTTGAGAGTAGCAGCGAGGGCTACAACCGAAGCGTCGCTTTCCACTTGGAAAGGTATATTCTCGTCCACCGCGTGCATGGCGGCTTTCCAAATGTGATTCCAGAGGTAGTTAAAAGCTGTTTGGGCTTCAGCGAGAGGGAAAAATTGGTGACTTTTATGAGAGGGCGAACCTTATCAGCGAATTGAGGAATCCACTGGGCATAATATGAGAAAAACCCCAGGCATCTCCTCAAAGCCTTTGTGGTCTTGGGGATGGGGAGCTCTAACTGGGGGCGCATCCTATCAGGATCAGGGCCAATGATGTCATTCTCCACCATGTAGCCAAGGATAGCCAGACATTTAGTCCTGAACACACACTTGTTAGAGTTATAAGTGAGGTTCAGGGCTTTCGCTGCATGGAGAAAACTCTGGAGGTTGGCGTCATGGTCTTCCAAGGTGTGACCACAGATGGTGCCATTATCGAGGTTGGGGAAGGTAGCTTTCAACCCATACTTGTCCACCATTCTGTCCATCTACCTCTGGAAGATTGAAATCCAGTTCGTGATACCAAAAGGGACCCTCTGGAATTGATAGAGACGACCTTTAGCCTTAAATGTTGTATAGAGATGGACCTCGGAATGGATTGGCAGCTGGTGATAAGCAGCTTTCGGATCAATGGTCGAATAGACCCGATACTGCTCAATATCATTCACAATGTTCAAAATATGAGGGAAGCAAAGGGGTATGCATCCAAGAATGTATACCAATTAATATTTTGGCTATAGTCAATTACTAGCCTGGATTTGTTTTCTCCTTTTACCTCTATCACTTGCTCCACAGGCTGGTGGTAGAATTGATGATACCTTCATCAAGCAAACGCTGTGTCTCAGACTTTATAAACTCTTGGTCTGCTGTGCTGTACCTCCTGCTCTCAATAGCAATGGGTTTTCAGTCTGAGGACAGATTCAGGAAGAGAGGAGGGGTGGTTGATATTCAGTTTGGAGAGGCTGCATGTGGGTTCTGATTTTAGGGGCCTTCAATTCCGAACCGTTTTGGGGAAGGGACCAAAATACTCCAAGGTTGCACTTTTAAGGTGACACAGGAAGTCCAGAACCAACAACACTAGGACATACAATTGATCAAGTATATACAAGTGAAATTTACAGAATTCCCACTCCCCCCCCCCCCCCACCTTTCAAACAACAGATGTACTATACAATGTTGTTGAACATGCGTAGAGTGCGAATGAGAAGCGAGGAATATGCGGTAATTGGAAGGATACATTTTTAGGTTGTATTTTTGCACAGTCCATGAGTCTATGAAGCTTTCAGTAGAGCCCGTGTCAATTAGGCATTTAGTGGAATGTCTCTTTACCTTGACGTTCACTATAGAGTTGCTGAGCTGATGAGATCTGTCCTGATCTAGGACCATTGAGGCTAGGACCCCAGAGACTTCATATTCCTTGCTCAAGTGGCCCCCAATGACCTGGGCTGCCCTGTGTGGGTAAGATGGCATTGACCTTGTGGCGCGGCAAGATGGCCACCCTCCTTCTTCCTCCGACGATGATGGCGCCGAGTTTGAATTCGGGTTAAGGCAAGATTGCCACCGAGCCTTTTTGCACCGTTTCCTCACTACCACCCTCCATCAGCGTGTTGCGCAGCAAGTGGGTTCGGGTGAATTTAGGGCAGATGCCTCAGGGCTGGAAACGGATCTGGGAGAGGTGCAGGCTGCTGACTTCCCCAGGTTTCCCCTCACATGACAAACCGTCACCCAACGCCCTTTCTTCCCACAGCTGGAACACACTGAGTCTTTTGCCGGGCAACGAGATCGGGGATGCTGGCTCTTGCTGCAGAAAAAGCCTCCCTGGCATGGGAAGCAGAAGTCGTTAGGGCTGGGGGAGCGGAAGCAGTCAGTCCTTGGAAGTGGTCATCTGGGTGATAGAGCTCGCTGGCTTCGAGGTCATCGTTCTCGAGTGGCTTTTTCTAGCAATTTAACCAGTTCGATGTGGCTAGCCAGGTCCTTCTTTCCCGACAGCAGTCGCTGTCTCATGTACATTCTAGACATGTGACTAGAGTATCCCAGATCTGTTCTTCCTAATGAACATGGCCCATAGGCGCTTCATACCTGCACTACTTGGCAAGCGTCCACAGATCTAGCAGTTAGTCATCAATGGTCTCTCCTGGCCACTGGCGATGTAGAGTGAGTTGGTGCCTCGTTGGGACCTCAGGAACTGAGTCTTCAATGCCTCGATGGCAGTGTCATATACAGAGCAGTCCCTGATGAGTGCATACCTTTTTGTTCCTACCCTCAAAACGAGTGCAGACCTCCTGTGTTCATCTCTGTGGAGGACATCTCTGGTCACATTCAGGAAGGCCTGGAAGCATTCTAGCCAGTATGTGAACTCCTCAGCCATGTCAGGGACAGAGGGTCATTCAGCAGCAAACCTGGCTTGAATAGCGCTTCCATCATTAGGGAATAAGCTAATAAAATTGTAGCATGAATAAAAGATCTCACGACTGGAAGGAGAACAAATGTTTTTATTAGCTTATTATAACTAAGCGTAGGGTCTCTTAGTTGTCTTCAGAAGGGTTCTGGGTTTAGGTGGGAAACCGGGGTTATGTGAGCAGATGGGGGCGGAGCTGGGAGGCAGAGCCAGCCATCAACACAGCACCCTACCAGTGAATCCCAGTTCACTGCATGTTGTCTGTAGACGTCTGTGCTTTACTCATTAGAATTTCAGTAACTGCTTTATATGCATTTTACTGTATCTGCAATACCTGCTTCGATGATGGGATTTTCCATACTAGGGCCTTTAAGATATTTTCCTCTCTCTTCACTTTGGGATCTGAAGCCACATAGTTAGCAGAGCTCTCAACTTTGTCTCTTCTTTTCCCAGCCCACATGTCTTTGAGTTGTGGGAGGAGTCTGGAGCACCTGAAGGAAACTGACATGGTCATCGGATGAATATGAAAATTCCACACAGACAGCTTCAGAGCACGATAGACCCATGAGGTGGCAGCACCAACTGTTGCACGATTTGCTTTCTAAATTACCTCTATTTTCCATTATCACAAGGAATTAAAATTGAACTCCCCTCTCAGATTAAACCTATGCCCTCTGGTTTCAGATTTCCCTACATTTGGAAAATGACCAGGATTATTTACCTTATCTCAGCCACTGAGGCTCCAGGGAGGAAGGAAAGGCTCAGCCTATCCAGCCTTGTCTTTTAACTCAAGCCCACAAGTCCTGGTAAGATAAAAGTCTGAAGAGTGCAGTAGATGCATTACACGTAACCCTCCTGGAAAAGAAAATCTTGACTGAATCTGTTTTTTACATGCAATCAGAATAATTACAACTGCAGTTCTGTACATTAGAAGAATGTGCTCAGTAGAAATCAGCTGACTATATACTCTCAATTTTATTGGGTGATACATTAAAAATGAACACCAATTCCAAAATAATTTTTATGTAAGTGGGTAAAAAAGAATGTTTAGTAAACTTAATAAATAATTCTATTAAAACTTGCCTGAATAAACCATAATGAAAATGAAGAAGCAATATTGGTATCATTGCTCTTCTGCAAGGTCATCCAAAGTAACCAACCATCTGCAAACTCACTTTTTGTAATTCATGTATCTGTACAAGCACTCCCACATCAACACAGAGCATGCAAATTTTCACAGTTTAAATAATAGTTCAATTTAATCTTTCTTTCTCATATTTACAAATATTGTACCTTAAAATTGTTGGAATTACATGTCAAATGCCAACTGTCCATTTGAGCATATAGTAAGTAAGCTAACATTGACAATATTAGTCATTGAAACTGATTCTGTTTCATTGCCATGTTTTATAAGTGGAAATTGAAATAGGGATTTTTTTCAATCTGCTATTGCTCTGTTCGCAACTTGAGTTCAGCATGTCAGGGAATGTTGATTCCAATTGTCTTTAACTGCCTGATTGCACACTTTGAAGCTGGAAATTTCCCCCCATAATTGGAAAGTGCAGCTTATAGTTTTCAATTAAATGCATGGAAAAAAAAGGAAAGAAAAACCTAACTTTCCAAGTGTCACACAGGTAATCTGTGCTTTAACAAATTTTCTATAGCTGGTGATTTTTGTAAGTCAGATTTGGTTGCAGAATTAATGCAATCATGTTAAAAACAGTTGCAACCAAATTAAACTAGCTTCGCCATTAACAGAAATAACACACCCAGTTAAACAAAGGTTCCAAACCTTCCATCCCTATTCTCTACTTTCCCTCTTTCATCAATATTATGCACTTATTTCCTTTTTCACTCAGGGGATTTAAACATTCCCTGTTCATTCCTACATTGGGATTCCTTCATTGGGATTCTTTTCCAATTTTTTTTTTCTGCAGTTTTAACACTGTCTACCCTCCCAACTCACTTGACCTCAAAACATTATGATGATTGCATTGATGCTGCAGACAAATCAAGCAACCTTTTGACAGTCTTGTGAAAAAGTCCTGACCCAAAATGTTGACTGTCCATTTCTACTGTGGTGTGGGGAAGAGTATTAGGTTTGGTGGGTTCACAGAGAGATGAGTCTGAACACAAGTGTTACAATCACAAGTAACTTTAATTAACACATAGGAGACAAACAAGGGAGAATGTCAAATGCTGCTTGATTGCTATATTACTTAAACAATGATATAAACATACACATCAGACCAAGATTGGATTCCATTACCAGTGAGTGTTTGTACTCTACATGCTCACACACTTGAGTACTCACTCTACAGACAGGGACTTTCACAAACATACCCCATTCCCTGTACCAACAGGGGTGTGGCTCTCTGCAAGTACTGATCTATGCAGTACTATGGCTCAACTTCAGTGTAGCTCACACGACACTTCCAGCGATGCCCACAGTTGCGACCAGGCATGGAGCCATGTCTGGGGATTGGATTACGAGGCAGAGAGAAAGAAATGCGCTGTGCATCAATGTTTTACACAGTTCTGATCTGGGTGCCAAGTCAATAATAACCCTAGGTAATTTAAATTAGCCAATGGCAAAGTGTGCACTAATGGGTGGCCGGAGTCCAACCTTGATTGACAGGTGAGGTGATTTCCAAATAAGTTTCAGACAGGCAGGGCACTTGGCCACCTGCAATCCACAATATTCCAGACAGGCAAGGAGGCCATGTGTTTCTCCACAATGCACATATAACAATCTCCCATATTATTTTTTTTCTTTTTGTCTGTCCTGCTGAGACCCTCCAGCAATCCTTTGTGTGCTCATTCTTCCAACAATCAATGACCTTTGCTAAATTGTTCCAAAGAATTTAATCAAGCTTTCAATCATTTTCTATAAATCTGATACTCCTCCTGACTCACTGGGACGAGAACAGTGTGGTCACTGGGAATGTAAACTCAGTGTAGAACAATTCCATCACTCTATAAATACTAATATTTTAAAATAAAGCAAGTCTTAGTAACAATATCCAAGAAACTATGTTTGACATTAAGTATGTGTGATTCACTCATTTCCTTCATGTAAGGATATCTGATTTAGTTGCCTCTAGACTCTAGAAGATCCACCACCACAGTAAACAATTGATCACCCCTTTAGTTTATGGGTTCCAGGAAAGGACAATAGAAGACTGATATTTTAAGTATTACTTTCATTTACCAGAACTGAATATTTTATTTGTCTTAATAAATTCCATTCCACTAGTGGGATTTGCAATGGGGGGTGTGGAAGAATTATGAAGGTACAGTGGAATAACTATCTCTATTTACTTCACATTTTCCAGTTCCATCCCAATAAATACATTTTAGTTTAATTTAGACATACAGCACGACAACAGGCCCTTTCAGCCTATGAGCCCGTGCTTCCCAATTACACCCAATTGTCCTTCAGCCCCAGTATGTTTTGAATGGTGTGAAGAAACTGGAGCCCCCAGGGAAAACACATGCAGACACAGGGAAAACGTACAAACTCCTTACAGTGAGCATGCCGTCTAAACAACTGGGGGTGGGGGTGGGGCGGGGGTGGGGGGAACCTGGAGTTGAACACTGGAGAAATACAAAAGCTGCAGAAGCTGAAATCCTGAGCAAACTAAGAGAAGCTGGAGAGATTCAGTGGGTCAGGCAGAAATGGGTTGGGGACTATTTATCAAGACTAAAGTGGGAAGAGGAGATAGCAAGCATAAAAAAGGAGGGATAGATGGATGGCTGGGTAGAGGTTCAGAGGCTGCAATCTGCCACTGAGCTGAGAGTTTTATAGCAGGTTTTGAGGTTTGTATAAATGTGACTGGTTCACCTCATCCCCATGGTTCTTACCACTGACCACTTCTTCCTCAACCTTAATTCTTCCCAATAAGGGCAGTGTGAATTCTCCCAGTCAATCTCCACCATTTACCACTTAGTTTATTTTCTTTCAATGCCGTAACCAAGGAAAGATGGCAACTCCTTTACTGCATTGGTGTCACATGCTCACAACCAATCTACATGATCTGACCAATACACCATGCTCTTAAAGGAGAAATAATCAATGGTCAAAGTGAATAAATAGCTTAACATTAATAATAGCATAGTAGTGCCCATGTCCATGTTAATTGAAACAGAACATTCTTAATATCTGAGTCTGTTTGTGTTCACAAGATCACAAGGTCTAGGGGCAAGTAAGCCCATTAACTCATTGAGTCTGCTTTGACACTGAGCTGATCCATCCACCCACTCAGCCCCACTCCCCAGCATCTTCCCCATAACCTGTGATACCCTGACTAATCAAATATCTATTCATCTCTGTGACCAGAAAGGTTGATGAAGGTAGAAAAGTTGACGTGGTCTATTTGGATTTTAGTAAGGCTTTTGATAAGGTTCTGCATGGAAGGTTAGTGAAGAAGGTTCAATCTTTAGGGATTAATATAGAGATGTTCAGATGGGTTCAGAGGTGGCTGGAAGATAGACATCAGAGAGTCATGTTGGAGGCCGGTGACGAGCGGTGTACATCAGATATCAGTGTTGGGTCCTTTTTATGATTTGGATGGCGGGATGGTAAATTGGGTGAGTAAATATGCGGACAATACAAAAATAGGGGGAGTTGTGGATAGTGAAGAGGATTTTCATGGACTACAGAAGGATTTGGGCTGTTTGGAAAAATGGGCTGAAAGGTGGCAGATGGAGTTTTATGTAGATAAGTGTGAGGTGTTTCATTTTGGGAAGACTAACCAAAATAGGATGCATGCAGTGAAGGGGAAGACATTGAGGAATGCTGAGGAACAGAGGGATCTGGGAATAACAGTTCAACATTCCTTGAAGGTAGATTCCCATGTAGATAGGGTGGTGAAGAAAACTTTTGGGATGCTGGACTTTATAAATCATAGCATAGAATATAGGAGCTGGGAGGTGATGTTGAGACTCTTTAAGGCTTTGGTGAGGCCAAGTTTGGAGTATAGTGTGCAATCTGGTCTCCAAATTATAGGAAGGATATAAATAAGGTAGAGAGGGTGCAAAGAAGGTTTACAAAAATGTTGCCTGGATTGCAGTATCTTGAAGATGGAGAAAGATTGAGTAGACTGGGACTTTATTCGTTGGAGCATAGAAGGCTGAGAGGGGATTTGATAGAGATATTTAAAATTATGAAGGGAATAGATAGGGTAGATGAATAGGCTCTTTCCCCTGAGGGTAGGGGAGATTGGCACAAGGGGTCATAGGTTAAAGGTTAGGGGCCAAAACTTTATGAGTAATATAAGAGGATGTTTCTTCACTCAGAGAGTGGTGGCTGAGTAGAATGATCTACCGGAAGAAGTCGTTGCTGCAGGGTCAATTCTGTCATTTAAAAGGAAGCTAGATGAGGACTTGGATGATAGGCGGTTGGAGGATTATGGGCATGGGAATGGGTAGGTGGAACTAGTGGAGTTTCACGTAAATCGGTGCAGACTAGAATGGACAATATAGCCTGTTTCTGTACTGTAAATTGTCATATGGTTATATATTTATATGGTTATAAATACACCCAATGACCTCACTTCTACTGCTGCCTTTGGCAACAAGTTCCGTGGACTCTCAACTCTCTGACTAAAGAAATTTTTCCATATTTCTATTTTAAATTGAGGCCATTTTAATCTGAATTTATGCCCTCTTGTTCTGGACTCCCCTACCATGGGAAACATCCAAGCCACATCTACTCCATGCAAGCCTTTCAGCATTTGAAATGGCTCTATGAGGTCCCTCCTCATCCTTCTGTATTCCAACGAGTGGAGTTCAAAAGCTGACAATCATTCATCATATACTAACGCTTTCATTTCTGGCATCATTTTAGTCAACCTTCTCTGAACCCTCTCCAATGTCAACACATCTTTTTTTCAAATACAGTGCCAAAAATTGTACACAGTACTCCAAGTGAGTTCTGACCAGTGCTTTATAGATTCTCAACATTACATCCCTGCTCTTGTATACTATTCCATTAGAAATGAATATTAACATTACATTCACCTTCATGCTTTAGGGTATCCTGCATGAGGACTCCCAATACCCTTTGCACCTCAGAATTTTGAGTTTTCTCCTCACCTAAATAATAGTTTGCCTGTCTATTTCTTCTATCAAAGTATTTCATCTGCTACCTCTTCACCCATTCGCCTAATCTATCCAAGTCTCTCTGCAGCCTTTCAGTATCCTCAGAACCACCTCTCCTATTTTGGTATCACCTGAAATCATTTATATACAATGTAACGAGAGGCAGCCCCAATACCGACCCCTGCAGTACACCACTAGTAACCGGTAGCCAACCAGAATAGGATCAGTTTGTTCCTACTCTCTGTTTCCTGCCAATCAGCCAGTGCTCTAGCCAAGCGAGTATCCTTCTTAAAATTCCATGGGCTCTTATCTTGTATGGCAGGTTTATGTGTGGCACCTTGTCGAAGACCTTTTGAAAATCCAAACATTCAACATCCTCTTCATTTCCCCTGTCTCTCCTACATGTGATCTCTTCAAAAAATTGCAATAGATTTGTCAGGCATGATTTTCCTTTAAGGAAACCATGACGACCTGGACTTATCTTTCAATGCACCTCCAGGTATTCCATAATCTCCATCTTGACAATCGACTGAACCAACTTCCCAATCACTGATGTCAGGTTAATAAGTCTATAATTTCCTTTTTGCTGCCTCGTTCCCTTCTTAAACAGTGGAGTGACATTCGCTATCTTCCATTCTACTAGAAACATGCCAGACTCCATTGACCCCTGGAAGATTATTACCAATGCCTCCACAATCTCTATACGTACCCACGTGAGAACCTGAGTGTGCATTCCATCTGGTCTGGGATTCTTATCTACCCTTAGACCATTTAGCTTCCTAAGTACTTTCTCTCCTGTGATGTTGACCTCACTCACTTCTCTTCTCAGAGAGCCATGAGAGTCTGGTATGCTACCAATAAGACTGGTGCTAAATATACATTCATTTCCTCTGCTATCTCCTTGTCTCCCATTACAATTTCTCCAGCGTCATTTTCTATTGGTCCCATGTCTGCTTTGCACATTCTTTTACTCCTTAAATATTTACCCCCTCCATAAATCTTCGTCCGCGAAGCCAAGCCAAAGAAAAAAAATTTAAAAAACAAGTTTTTAATGTCCACTTTGATATTACTTGCTAACCTCCTTTCAGAATTGATCTTTTCCACCTTAATCACCTTCTTAGTTGCTTCTTCTCTAAGTTTTTAAAAGTTTCCAGTATCTTCCCACTTATTTTTGCTTTCTTCTATACCCTCTCATTGGCTTTACCTTCCCTCATCAGCCACAGTTGTCTCAATTTTCACTCACAACTTTCTTTTCTTTTTAGTATGTGTCTGTCCTGTACTTTCCTCATTTCAATATAAACCCCAACCATTACTGATCTGCTGCCTTCCCCATTTCTGTGTTTTTCCAGTCGACTTTGGCTACTTCCTCTATTATGCGACTGTTCCTCCTTCTCCTTTGATGAGGTTTTAGCAATCTCTATGAACTGAAGCTTTATATCACCTGATAACATGAGGGAGGAAGGGTTATGAAAATTGCTTTGAGTCAAATGGAGTTGCTCATGGGTATCTCACCCAGTGAGACAGCTGGTAAAGCTGTCATCTTATAGCTCCAGTGACATGTCTCTGCTGCAGTCTGAGTTTGCATCCTTTCATGGTTACCACAGAGATTCCTCTGAGTGTACTTTTTTCCCACTTCCCAAGGATGTGCATATTAGGAATTACTCCACACACCCATCACGCAAACTGTTCTCCCTCCTGTTATCTAGTAGGAGGTACTGTAGCACTCAGGTCGTTATGTCCAGATTGGGCAACAGTTTTCCCCCAAGCCATCGGGTTCCTGAATTCCCAGAACATATGTAGATAGGGTATAGTGGATTTTTACTGTATATGTCTTATATTTTAATATTTCAATGTATTTAACTTCTAATCTAACTCATAGTTATGTAAATTTGCTCCGTGGTCTTGGAGAAATGCTATCTTGTCTTTACAGTGAGAGCACGGTATGAATGATAAATAAAGGTGACGTGACTTGACTTGACTTGACTTGACTTGGCTCAAGTTGCCCAAGTGTGGGTGAATGGTAAAATTTCGATGGATTTGATGGGAATGTGGGAAGAATAAAATATGATTAAAATAGGACTGATATAAACCTTTGATGAACTCAAAGGTTGAAAAGGCCTGGCCCTATGATGTATCTCACTATGATTCAATAACTCTGGTTCAATTTCTCCTGTGATGTTGAAGTTATCTACTTTAACATATACCAACAATGAATGATGATTTGTGTGGTTGGAAGAATAAAACTTAGCTTTGTCTCATGTGATGCTTTGAGAACTAGATAAGGCTGTGCTGATGAATTATATTAAATGAATGAATGAAATGTATATGCCCAGAGCCCACCTCACTGACAAAAGGCAAAGTAGGAAAAACCCAACACCCAACCCCAACCCACCATTTTTCCCCTGCAGCCGCTGCAACCGTGTCTGCCTGTCCCGCATCGGACTTGTCTGCCACAAACGAGCCTGCAGCTGACGTGGACTTTTACCCCCTCCATAAATCTTCGTCCGCGAAGCCAAGCCAAAGAAAGAAGAAAGATTTTCATATACATAAGGACAAGGTACAATGAAAGTCTTTTTTGCTGTAGCTTCCCAAGTACATAAAACATGTAAGCAACAATTTAAGCATAATTGACACAAAGAGAAAAAATGTATAAATATAAAAGGAAGAAAATAAATAAATATTTACAGCTGCCAAATAGTGGAAAAGCCCAGAAGTACAAAAATGTGATGTGTCAGGTGTTTTGCATTTGGTTTTACACTGACCTTAATATCGATCTCTGGAAAACACATCTATTAGCCATTACATTCCCATCATGGAATGTGTTGTTGTTAAACAGTTTCATGACGATCAAAATATTACTGCTGAAAGGATCTGACTCAGGCAGAGGTGATAGAACAACTTCATCAATGGCACATAGCCAGCAAGGTTCAATTATGCAAAGTACATACTGTAAATCTTTTGGGCACTTCCTAGCCATAAATATTTATACCAGAGCAAAGAGAAAACAATTATGTGGTGGTTGCTATTAGAGACACTTAGGGAATAAATCACAAACAAGTGATCACTAGAGAAAGAGGTGAGCTCTGCAACTTTAATAGTAACTCATGAGTCATTGGATAACTCTAAGGTTTGTATTGACAGTTGCAATATTATAACTGTTGTTACTTTATATCCCCGAGTTTGGTTGATATTTTTCTGGCAGATGGAGTGCATTGTAGGCAAAAAATTTGGAAAAAAAAGATCAGATTATTATTGAAAGTGGTGTTATGTGACTTTGGGCTGCTTGTGTGTGGACTGTGAAAGGTCGTTTTGCAGGGTGAAGCAGGTAATTAAGAAGGCAAATGAAATGTTGGAGGAATTGAGTTTAAGACCCGTTAGGAACTACTACAACTGTACATGATGTTGGTGAGGCTGCCGTTGGGATACTGCATGCCGTTCTGTTCTCCTTATTTGAGAAAGGATGGAAGCTTTGGAGGCAGTGGAGAGGAGGTTCAGATTTCAGATTTGTTATCAGTGTACATACCTGACACGAGGTATTATTCTATTTAGTAGAATCCTAGCGAAGATTTTGCCTGCAATGGAGAGCAACGTGATTCCCCTGTAGTTTGAGCAGTCTGATTTCTCGCCTTTGTTTTTGTACAGGGTGATGATGGTGGCATCACGAAGATCCTGAGGCAGTTTACCTTGGTCCCAACAAAGCTTGAAAAACTCATGCAGTTTGGCATGCAGAGTTTTGCCGCCAGCCTTCCAGACTTCTGGGGGGATTCCATCCATACCTGCTGCTTTGCCACTTTTCAGTTGTTCGATTGCCTTATATGTCTCATCCAGGGTGGGAACCTCATCCAGCTCTAGCCTTCGGGGCTGTTGAGGGAGCTGGAGCAAGGCGGAATCTTGGACTGAGCGGTTGGCACTGAAAAGAGATTGGAAGTGTTCTGACCATCGGTTGAGGATGGAGATCTTGTCGCTGAGGAGGACTTTGCCGTCTGAGCTGCGCAGCGGGCTTTGGACTTGGGGTGAGGGGCCGTACACAGCCTTTAGAGCCTCGTAGAAACCCCTGAAGTCGCCAATGTCCGCGCTGAGCTGTGTTCGTTTGGCGAGGCTAGTCCACCACTCATTTTGGATCTCCCGGAGTTTGCGCTGAAGATGGCTGCATGCGCGACGGAAGGCTTGTTTCTTCTCTGGACAGGACGGCTTTGTAAGGTGAGCCTGGTGGGCAGCTCGCTTCTTTGCCAGCAGCTCTTGGATTTCCTGGCTGTTTTCGTCAAACCAGTCCTTGTTTTTCCTGGAGGAGAAGCCCAGTACCTCTTCAGTGGATTGCAGTATGGTAGTCTTCAATTGATCCCAGAGGGTTTCAGGGGACGGGTCCGTGAGGCGGGTTGCAACGTCGAGCTTTGCTTTGAGGTTTGCCTGGAAGTTTCCTCTCGCTTCGTCTGACTGCAGGTTTCCAACATTGAACCTCTTTCTGGGGGCTTTATTGTTCCTGGGCTTTGGCTTGAAGTGAAGGTTGAGCTTGCAGCGAACCAGCCGGTGGTCAGTGTGGCATTCCGCGCTAGGCATGACCCTGGTGTGGAGCACATCTTGTTTGTCACTTTCTCGCACCAGGATGTAGTCCAGGAGGTGCCAGTGTTTGGATCGGGGATGCATCCAGGTGGTCTTAAGGCTGTCCCTCTGCTGAAAAAGGGTGTTTGTAATGACAAGTCGCTGTTCTGCGCAGAGCTCCAACAGGAGGCGCCCATTGTCGTTGCACTTGCCGACGCCATGCTTGCCCAGGATTCCTGGCCAGGTTTCAGAGTCTTTGCCGACACGAGCGTTGAAGTCGCCTAGGATGACAATATTCTCCCAGAATCACAGTGCGGCTTTCGCGCAAACAGAGGAACCACTGACATGGTCTTTGCCCTCAGACAGCTCCAAGAAAAGTGCAGAGAACAAAACAAAGGACTCTACATCACCTTTGTTGACCTCACCAAAGCCTTCGACACCGTGAGCAGGAAAGGGCTTTGGCAAATACTAGAGCGCATCGGATGTCCCCCAAAGTTCCTCAACATGATTATCCAACTGCACGAAAACCAACAAGGTCGGGTCAGATACAGCAATGAGCTCTCTGAACCCTTCTCCATTAACAATGGCGTGAAGCAAGGCTGTGTTCTCGCACCAACCCTCTTTTCAATCTTCTTCAGCATGATGCTGAACCAAGCCATGAAAGACCCCAACAATGAAGACGCTGTTTACATCCGGTACCGCACGGATGGCAGTCTCTTCAATCTGAGGCGCCTGCAAGCTCACACCAAGACACAAGAGAAACTTGTCCGTGAACTACTCTTTGCAGATGATGCCGCTTTAGTTGCCCATTCAGAGCCAGCTCTTCAGCGCTTGACGTCCTGCTTTGCGAACACTGCCAAAATGTTTGGCCTGGAAGTCAGCCTGAAGAAAACTGAGGTCCTCCATCAGCCAGCTCCCCACCATGACTACCAGCCCCCCCACATCTCCATCGGGCACACAAAATTCAAAACGGTCAACCAGTTTACCTATCTCGGCTGCACCATTTCATCAGATGCAAGGATCGACAATGAGATAGACAACAGACTCGCCAAGGCAAATAGCGCCTTTGGAAGACTACACAAAAGAGTCTGGAAAAACAACCAACTGAAAAACCTCACAAAGATAAGCGTATTCAGAGCCGTTGTCATACCCACACTCCTGTTCGGCTCTGAATCATGGGTCCTCTACCGGCACCACCTACGGCTCCTAGAACGCTTCCACCAGCGTTGTCTCCGCTCCATCCTCAACATCCATTGGAGCGCTTACACCCCTAACGTCGAAGTACTCGAGATGGCAGAGGTCGACAGCATCGAGTCCACGCTGCTGAAGATCCAGCTGCGCTGGATGGGTCACGTCTCCAGAATGGAGGACCATCGCCTTCCCAAGATCGTGTTATATGGCGAGCTCTCCACTGGCCACCGTGACAGAGGTGCACCAAAGAAAAGGTACAAGGACTGCCTAAAGAAATCTCTTGGTGCCTGCCACATTGACCACCGCCAGTGGGCTGATAACGCCTCAAACCGTGCATCTTGGCGCCTCACAGTTTGGCGGGCAGCAACCTCCTTTGAAGAAGACCGCAGAGCCCACCTCACTGACAAAAGGCAAAGGAGGAAAAACCCAACACCCAACCCCAACCAACCAATTTTCCCTTGCAACCGCTGCAATCGTGTCTGCCTGTCCCGCATCGGACTTGTCAGCCACAAACGAGCCTGCAGCTGACGTGGACTTTTTACCCCCTCCATAAATCTTCGTCCGCGAAGCCAAGCCAAAGAAGAAACATACCTGACATCACATACAACCGAGATTCCTTTTTACTGCGGGTGCAGCAGAATTATCACTAATCAGATGTGCAAAAAAAAACTGTACACTACAAATATACATGTAAACAAATAAAGAACCGCAGATAATGAATGTAAGCAAACTGACTGTGCAATACAGAGAGAATAAAAAAGAAAACCAGTAAAGTGCACAAATAAGTGTCCTTAAATCAGTCTCTGATTAAGTTTGTCGTTGAGGAGTCTGATGGTGGAGGGGTAGAAGCTGCTCCTGAACCTGGTGGTGCGAGTCGTGGAACCTGTACCTCTTTCCTGAGGACAGAAGCGAAAACAGAGCATGTGCTGGATGATCTGAATCTTTGATGATTTCTGCTGCTCTCCGACAGCACTACTCCCTGTAGATGTACACAATAGTGGGGAGGGTTTTGACCTGTGAGGTCCTGGGCTGTGTGCACTACCTTTATGCTCGGAGGTATTGGTGTCTCCATAATAGACGGTTAGCACACTTTTCACCACACCATTTCTGATGTCATACCAAACCTTTGCAAACTCCTGAGGATGTCGAGGCACTGACGTGCTTTCTTCACGATGCCATTGGTGCGTTGGTTAATTTTGGAGGTAAGGGGGGGTAGCATATGAGGAAAGATTGAATCATCTATGCTCTCTGGAATTCAGAAGAGTGAAAATCAATCTTATTGAAACAAATACAATTTTGAAAGGGATAGATAAGATAAAGGAAGGAAAGTTGTTTCCATTGGTAGCTAGGACTAGAACTAATGGAGAGGATTTGGGCAGCAGATTCTGGATGGAGATACTATTCCTAGAATAAAGGTTCTTGGGAAAAGCCAGGTAGGTGAAACTGAATCCATGGCCAGATCAGTCATGATCTTATTGAATAATGGAGCTGGCTTGATGACCTAATCGGGCTGCTATTTCTCATGTAAATATCTCACTCTCCACCTGTTGTTGGACTTGGGCCTGTCATCGCTATGGACCCATAGATAGGTCAGCAATTCACTCAATGTCACTTGTCTAGGGATTATAATTTTATAAAGTAGCTTCTGACCTTCCAGTTCCTGATTTATTTCTATTGGGATATTACTTGTATTTCTATAATGAAGATTGAGATGGAATACCTGTTTAATTCATATATGATGTGATTTTTTTTTCCATTTGTGTCCCTCCAGAATGCCCAAGACCAAAAGTCATATTGGTTAATCCTTAACCTATTAAAACAACTATAAAATATCTTAGTATTCAGTTCAATATTTCTCAGAGCATTAATTTGATCACATACTCGAATTTCTTTTTCCTTTTTAATTTGGGGCTGCTTCTTACATTTCCTCAACCACCACTATTTTTGTACATTGTTTTTGTTTGATACTATCCATAGTTTTTTAAATTATTTGGACCCAAGATAGCAGCACCTATTATCGGCAGTGGGCATGATACGTTTCAGACCCCAGGGAAGCAGAGCACTGGCATAGGAACCAGAAAATGGGAAGACCACCCCCATTTGAGAAGGAGAAGCAGAGCAGATGACCCATGGGACAGTGACCACTGTGGCAGATCTTAGAGAGGCTCTGAGGCTGAAGAACATTCAAGCTGTTGGTGACTTGAGGCGAGGAACCCATGCAGACTGTGGGCTGCCTGGCAGCGACAGTCAGGGGACTCACGTCAGGCTGCGGACTGCTGGAGACTGGCTTGAGACTGGCTGAAGGGTTACCAGGTGTTGGATCCAAGACGTGAGAGGGTGTTGAGGTGCTGAGAGCTTCCTGATCATGTCCGGTTTGCATCTGGAGCTCGATTTGCTGGTGATTTGGACTGAAGGATGTGTGTCTGCAGAAAGTGAATTCATGGACATTCTACGATTGCTGGAGGCTCTCTTTTGTTTCTCTTTCTTTGACTGTAAGGGGCATCAGGCATTTTGTGCTGATGGCAAATCTTTGTCGGCCTTACAGTAGGCTAAAGGAAAGATACTACCACATTTTTTGTTTTATTACCTGACAATAAAAGAACCTTGAATCAGTATTTTGCATTTCCTCATCACTATCTGCCCCTCCACCCATCTTTGTATCATCTGTGAGGCACAATCAATAATCACAAGCAAACTTGAAGCGAGTGATTGAAGGTTTTAATAACCTGAAATGACAGGCACATCTTCTCATGCTGCTGGCCCAGTTCCAAGGCTGGTATGAAGTGGGGAGACTAGGGTGACTCAGCCTTTATGGGGGAATCTTATGGAGAGGAGTAACAGCATCAGAGGCAGGCCAGGTAATCTCATGCAGGCAATGCCGTGTTCCACCATAATCTGCAAACTTAGCCTCAGAGCTATTTATTTTACAATCCAAATCATTAACGTACAATGTAAAAAGAAGTGGCTCCAGCACTGACCACTGCGGAATACCACTAGGAACTGGTAGCCAAACATTTATACCCATGCTAGTATCTTTTCTGTGATTCTCTTCTTGTGAAAGACCATTTGAAAATCCAAATATACAATATCCACTGCATCTGCTTGTGGTTTCATCAAAAAATTGCAGAAGGTATGTCAGCAAGATTTTCCCGTTAGAAAACCATGCTGACTTTGGCCTATCTTGTCATGCACCTCCAGTTGCTCCATAACCTCATACTTAACAATCAACTTCAACAACTTCCCAACCACCAATATTAAGCTAAAAAGTTCATAATTTCCTTTCTGCTGCCTCCCTCCCTTTTTAAAATAGCGGAGTGACCTTTGCAATTTTCCAGTCTACTGGACCATGTCAGAATCTATTAATTCTTGGGAGATCATTATTAATGCTTCCACAATTTTATAGTTAGATCTTTCAGAGCCTGAGGGTGCATTCCATGTAGTCCAGGAGATGTATTTCCCCTTAGAAAATTCAGCTTCCCAAGCACCTTCTCTCTGGTGACTACATTCATTTCACTTCCTTGACCCCCTTGAAAGTCCTGTATACTGCTAATGTATTCAACTGTGAAAATTGGTGCAAAGTACTCACTCAGTTCCTCTGCCAAATCAATGTCTCCCATTACAATTTCTCGTGTCATTTTTTTCTCTCTCTCCCCTTTTATTCTTAATATACTTAAATAAGCCTTTAGTATCCTTTTTTGATATTATTTTCTTTCAAAGTTCATTTTATCCCTCCTCGTGACCATCTCAGTTGCCATCTACAAGCTTTTATCAGCTTCCCAGTAATTTCCCACTGCCCACTATTTTTTGCTGCCTTGTCTGGCCCTTCTTTTGCCCGTACTTTGGCTTCGACTTCACCTATCAGCCACAATTCTGCCATTTTTCCATTCAAATATTTCTTCTCTTTCGGAATATACCTGCCCTGTACCTTTCTTATTTCTCGTAGAAACTCCAGCCATTACTTCTCTGCCTTCTTCCCTGAAGTGTGTCTTTCCAGTCAACTTCGGTCAGTTCCTCTCTCACACCTCTGTTGTTTCCTTTCTTGCACTGGTGTACTGACACCTCTGAGTTTAGTTTCTCCATATTAAACTGCAGGACGATTTCAATCATATTATGATCACTGCCTCATAAGAATTTCCTTACTTTCAGCTCCCTGATCAACTCTGGTTCATTACACAATACACACTTCAAAATTGCCATTTCCCTGCTCTGCTCAGCTCAGCCACAAGCTGTTCTCAGAAGCCATCCTGAAGTCATTTAATAAATTCTTTCTCTTGGGATTGAGCACCAACCTGGTTTTCCCAATTCACTTGCATATTGAAAACCCCCATGACCATTGCAACATTGGGATTTTGAATGTCTTCCCTATCTCCCTGTGTGGTTTGCACACCACATTCTGGCCTGCATGCAACTCTTGTCAGATTTTTTTTTACTCTTGTAGTTTCTAAATTCTAACCACAGGGATTCTGTATCTTCTGATTTGATCTCTACTCCCTCCATTTTTAACAAGCAGAACTACCCTATCACCTCTGCCTACCTTCCTGTGCTTCCAAGACACTGCTGTGTATCCATGGATATTTTGTTCTCACCTGTGGTCTTTTGACAGTGAGGTGGGCTCTGCGGTCTTCTTCAAAGGAGGTTGCTGCCCGCCAAACTGTGAGGCGCCAAGATGCACGGTTTGAGGCGATATCAGCCCACTGGCGGTGGTCAATGTGGCAGGCACCAAGAGATTTCTTTAGGCAGTCCTTGTACCTCTTCTTTGGTGCACCTCTGACACGATGGCCAGTGGAGAGCTCGCCATATAACACGATCTTGGGAAGGCGATGGTCCTCCATTCTGGAGACGTGACATACCCAGCGCAGTTTGATCTTCAGCAGTGTGGATTCGATGCTGTCGGCCTCTGCCATCTTGAGAACTTCGATGTTGGAGATGAAGTTGCTCCAATGAATGTTGAGGATGGAGCGGAGACAACGCTGGTGGAAGCGTTCTAGGAGCCGTAGGTGGTGCCGGTAGAGGACCCATGATTCGGAGCCGAACAGGAGTGTGGGTATGACAACGGCTCTGTATAAGCTAATCTTTGTGAGGTTTTTCAGTTGGTTGTTTTTCCAGACTCTTTTGTGTAGTCTTCCAAAGGCGCTATTTGCCTTGGCGAGTCTGTTGTCTATCTCATTGTCTTCTACTGCAGGTAATTAAATACAAGATCTTCAGTGTTGTATTCATCAGTCTTTTCAAAGTTGTTTCCAAAATACTTTAAATTTAATTCTTAAACTTGCAATTTTACCCTATTGACTGCCTATCCTTCCACACATTCTAGACAAGTAGTGTATCTACTTGTCTATCTGCAGTCCTAATCATGTCCCTTTCATTCTGGTTCCCATCCACCTGCAAAACTAGTTTTAACTCTCGCCAACAACTCAAGCAAACCTGCCTGACAGGATATTAGACCCCTCCTGTCCAGGTGCAATCTGTCATTTTTGTACAGGTTATGCTTTCCCCAGAAGAGATCCCAATGATTCACATATATGAACCCATGCCCTCTGCACCAACTCTTCAGCCACACATTCATCTTTCATGACTTCCTATTCCTGCCCTCACCAGTGGATGGCAGCAATCCAGAGAACCCAGAGATTCTCACCTCCTTGGAATGCCAAGCCCCAGGCCCTCCTCTCTTTGTACTAATCCCAACCTCACAATCAAATTCACAGACAAGTGTGAGAGATGAGTAAAACTAATATGAAAATATAAAAGATGAAGAAAGCTAGTATGGATATATGTGTAATGAATAAAGCCAGTATGAATAGGATAAGGATAGATAATAGAATGTAGGAAGTAAAGTTAGTCTGAATAAGATAAGGGTCTTCTAGCCTAGACAGAATCAGCAAGTTCCGCATATGTAATTAGTAAACCTTAGACAGAATTGGCAAGTTCTGCATATAAGAAGTTAGTAAGCCCTAAGGGTCGGGAAGGTATGAATAAGGATAATAAGGACAATGACATGATGGGACACCACACTGACAGGATACCCCCTGGTCCTCCAAGTTCACAGAAACAGCAAGTAGGCAGATAGGATTGCCTAATGCCAAACTCATCCAGTGGGCAGAAGAATGTAAGGGGGAGGGTACTTCTCTTTTTTTTTCTTCTTTGGCTTGACTTCGCGGTCGAAGATTTATGGAGGGGGTAAATGTCCACGTCAGCTACAGGCTCGTTTTTGGCTGACAAGTCCGATGCAGGACAGGCAGACACGGTTGCAGCGGTTGCAGGGGAAAATTTGTTGGTTGGGGTTGGGTGTTGGGTTTTTCCTCCTTTGTCTTTTGTCAGTCTTCTTCAAAGGAGGCTGCTGCCTGCCGAACTGTGAGGCGCCAATATGCACGGTTTGAGGCGATATCAGCCCACTGGCGGTGGTCAATGTGGCAGGCACCAAGAGATTTCTTTAGGCAGTCCTTGTACCTCTTCTTTGGTGCACCTCTGACACGATGGCCAGTGGAGAGCTCGCCATATAACACGATCTTGGGAAGGCGATGGTCCTCCATTCTGGAGACGTGACCTACCCAGCACAGTTGGACCTTCAACAGCGTGGATTCGATGCTGTCGGCCTCTGCCATCTCGAGTACTTCGATGCTAGGGATGAAGTCGCTCCAATGAATGTTGAGGATGGAGCGGAGACAACGCTGGTGGAAGCGTTCTAGGAGCCGTAGGTGATGCCAGTAGAGGACCCATGATTCGGATCCGAACAGGAGTGTGGGTATGACAACGGCTCTGTATAAGCTAATCTTTGTGAGGTTTTTCAGTTGGTTGTTTTTCCAGACTCTTTTGTGTAGTCTTCCAAAGGCGCTATTTGCCTTGGCGAGTCTGTTGCCTATCTCGTTGTCGATCCTTGCATCTGATGAAATGGTGCAGCCGAGATAGGTAAACTGGTTGACCGTTTTGAGTTTTGTGTGCCCGATGGAGATGTGGGGGGGCTGGTAGGCATGGTGGGGAGCTGGCTGATGGAGGACCTCAGTTTTCTTCAGGCTGACTTCCAGGCCAAACATTTTGGCAGTTTCCGCAAAACAGGACATCAAGCGCTGAAGAGCTGGCTCTGAATGGGCAACTAAAGCGGCATCGTCTGCAAAGAGTAGTTCACGGACAAGTTGCTCTTGTGTCTTGGTGTGAGCTTGCAGGCGCCTCAGATTGAAGAGACTGCCATCCGTGCAGTACCGGATGTAAACAGCGTCTTCATTGTTGAGGTCTTTCATGGCTTGGTTCAGCATCATGCTGAAGAAGATTGAAAAGAGGGTTGGTGCAAGAACGCAGCCTTGCTTCACGCCATTGTTAATGGAGAAGGGTTCAGAGAGCTCATTGCTGTATCTGACCCGACCTTGTTGGTTTTCATGCAGTTGGATAATCATGTTGAGGAACTTTGGGGGGCATCCGATGCGCTCTAGTATTTGCCAAAGCCCATTCCTGCTCACGGTGTCGAAGGCTTTGGTGAGGTCAACAAAGGTGATGTAGAGTCCTTTGTTTTGTTCTCTGCACTTTTCTTGGAGCTGTCTGAGGGCAAAGACCATGTCTGTAGTTCCTCTGTTTGCACGAAAGCCGCACTGTGATTCTGGGAGAACATTCTCGGTGACACTAGGTATTATTCTATTTAGGAGAATCCTAGCGAAGATTTTGCCTGCAATGGAGAGCAGCGTGATTCCCCGGTAGTTTGAGCAGTCTGATTTCTCGCCTTTGTTTTTGTACAGGGTGATGATGATGGCATCACGAAGGTCCTGAGGCAGTTCATCCCTTTTCTTATCCATGTCATTGGTATCAATATGAACTAAGACAATTGGCTGCTCACCCTCTCACTTCAGAATGCTGTGGACTTGATCTGAGACATCCTCGACCCTGGCAACATACTATCTCAGAGTGTCTATCTTGTTGACAGAATCTCCTATCTGTTCCCCTAACTATCAAATTCCCAATCACTATACCTCCCTTCTTCTTCCCCCTTCCCTTCTGAGCTGAAGGGCCAGACACTGTGCCAGGGACATGACTATGATGGTAGATCATCCCGTCCAACAGTATCCAAAACAGTTTACTTATTGTTGAAGGGAAGGGCCATGGGGTGCTCTCTGTTGACTGCCTATTTCCCTTGCCTCTCTTAGCAGTCATCCAGTTACCTGCTTCTTGACTCTTGAGTGTGAATGATGCTCTCTATCATCCCCTCTGACTCTTGAATGATCCGAAGTTCATCCAGTTCCAGCTCTAGTTCCGTAACAAATTCTGTAAGGAGCTGGTGCAGTCATCAGGGACACTTGTGTTGTCCTAGATTTCCCACATCCTGCAGTTGTAGCATTCCACTGCCCTAGCTACCATCTCCACTACCTAATCTGGGTTACTATGAAAAGATCCTGCCTGACCTTATCTGTAGCAAGATCTCAGCCTCTGTTTGCCGAAGCCACTCGAGCCAAAGCCTCTAATTCACAACTCCTACATTGGGCCACTCACATACTGGCTACTTCAACAATGGCCGCTCCACTTGTGCCTGCTTTAATTTTATTTTATCCTGCTAATGAATCATGGTTCTACTTGCCCGCTAAAGCTCCCTTTTAAAGTGTGTGAACTCTCTCTCCTAACAATTCCATTGGTCTGGTAAAGCTAAACACACCATAAAGTAAACTTCAAAATAATAGATGTCATTGTTTCATTTAGAAATTAGTGCTGCACCATCAGAACTATCCATGTACCTTGAACCTTTGTTGCTAAACATTAGGTTTGAATATCGAACAGCACTGAACAGACTCTCAGCCCAACTTGTTGATGCTGACCAAATTGGCATTCTGGAGTAGTTTCATTTTGCCTTTGTTTGGTCCCTTTCCTAATCCCTTCCTATTCCTATATCTGTCTAAATGCCTTTTGAATGTGAAAATTCTGCCTACTCCTGGAGTTTCCTCTGACAGCTCGTTCCATATGCATGCCAACATCTGAGTGAAAATGTTGCGTCTTAGGTCCTTTTTAAATAACCTGTCTCAACTTAAAGCTATGTTCTCCAGTTCTAGAACCACCCATGCTGGGAAAAATACCATGATCATTTACTTTATTTACCCCCCTCATGACTTTATGTTCCAATTTCTATGTCCTGGGGCCTGGTTTAGTGACTTCCACCCATGTTATGTGTGATAGTTATGGAAAAGGTAAGACTGATCCACATTGGGCCAAGGATAATTTTGGTAGGACAAGGCAAGAACTTGCAAAGGCTGAGTGAGAGAGACTGTTTACAGCCAAAGATATTTGCTTTTAAAAGTGAAATAGTGGAAATTCAGGACCATCATGAAGAGTGAAGGGTAAAGTTGGTAGGATTAAGGAACTGGGTTGACGAGGGATATCAAGGCTCTGGTGAAGAAGGTGGCATAAGTCAGGTGAAGCCTGAACAGTCTTTAAGTAAATGCTCCAGGTGGAAAAACTAAGAACATTGTTTATTATGCAGGCCTTAGCTGAGAATTGTTTGTCTATGTTTTGCCAGAAGTCACTTTTGTTTGAACTGTGTATCTCTGTTACAAAGAATATAAATGCAGTGTTTATATTTATGCAGAATTACCATGAAGTTTTTTGGGTATTTAGTTTCAACTATGTAGTCAACAAATGAGTGTTTCATTTCCTGGGAAATGCTGTATATCCTGCTCTTATCAAATGAAAATTTAAATACATAGTTCCATGCAAGTGGCTATATAGGTAGACATTGTGGTGAAGAGGGCTTTGGCACTCTTAGACAATAGACAATAGAAAATAGGTGCTGGAGTAGGCAATTAGCCCGTCGAGCCAGCACCACCATTTATCGGATCATGGCTGATCTTTCTCTTTCAATAACTAATCCCAGCCTTATCCCCATAACCCTTAACTCCCTTGCCCACAAGAGCCTTATCCAACTCTCTCTTAAATCTATCCAGTGAATCCATCCCCACCACCCTATGTGGCAATTCATTCCACAGATCCACAACTCTCTGCGTAAAAAAAAATTCTCCTCATTTCTGTCTTAAATGATCTTCCCTATATTCTTAAACTATGCCCTCTAATCCTAGTCTCTCCCATCATTGGGAACATGTGCTCTGATTTCACCCTGTCAAGCCCTTTGATAATCATAAATACCTCAATCATGTCTCCCTTCATCCTTTTAAACTCCATCGCATATAATCCCAGTCTTTCTAACCTATCTGCGTATGTCAATCCTGCCATCCTGAGAACTAACCTTGTAAATCTGCGCTGAACTCCCTCTATAGCAAGTATGTCCTTTTTAAATATGGGGACCAGAACTGGATGCAATACTCCAGGTGTGGTCTCACCAGGGCCCTGTACAACTGCAGGAGGGCTTCTCTACTCCTATACTCCAATCCCCTCTTTATGAAAGCCAACATAGCGTTCACCTTCTTCACCGCTTGCTGAACCTGCATGCTAGTTTTCAATGACTGGTGAACAAGTACGCCGAAATCCCTTTGCACTACCCCACTCCCTAGCTTAACTCCATTTAAATAATATTCTGCTTTCTTGTTTCTGCCTCCAAAATGGACAACCTTGCATTTTCTCACATTAAACTTCATCTGCCATTTCTCTGCCCACACCACTAACCTATCCTGTCATCCTCCTCGCTCTTTACACTACCTCCCAGTTTAGTGTCATCTGCGAATTTGCATATGTAGTCATTAAGCCCCACATCCAAATCATTTACATAAATGCTAAACAACTGAGGAACCAACACCAACCCCTGCGGGACCCCACTCGTCACATTCTGCCATCCAGAAAATGACCCATTTATCCCAGCCTTTTGTTTCCTATTTCTCAACCAACTATCTATCCATGACAGCACCCTACCCCCGATACCATGCTCCTTGATTTTGCAAACTAGCCTCCTGTGTGGGACTTTATCGAATGCTTTCTGAAAATCCAAGTACACCACATTCACTAGCTCTCCCGAGTCCACCCTCCTTGTTACGTCCTCGAAAAATTCCAGGAGATTAGTCAAGCAAGATTTTCCTTTAAGGAACCCATGCTGACCAGGACCGATACTATTATCCCTTCCTAAGTGTTCTGCTATTTCTCCTTTAATGATGGATTCCAGTATCTTCCCCACAACTGACATCAGGCTGATCGGTCTATAATTTCCCGTATTCTCTCTCCCTCCCTTCTTAAAAAGTGGTACAACATCAGCCACTCTCCAGACTGCAGGCACCTCCCCCGAATCTAAAGAACTTCGGAAAATGTTAACCAGTGCTTCCACAATTTCCAGAGCAACCTCTCTAAGCTCCCTAGGGTGCAGCCCATCAGGCTCAGGTAACTGATCAGGCCTCAGTTCTAACAATTTGCTCATAACCTCCTGCTTCTGGATTTGGATACCCATCAGATTCTCTGTTTCCTTAGGTAATTTCACCAAGTCCCTAGATACTGCTTGATCCCCACCCCTTATCTGATCATAACCTATATCCTCCTTGGTGAAAACACATGCAAAGTATTTGTTAAATTCCTCAGCCATCTCCATGTTCCCATTGATAATTTCACCTTTCTCTGTTTTTAAGGGCCCAATTTTGGCCTTAACCAATTTCTTCCTTTTTACATAACTGAAGAAGCTTTTACTATCCCATTTTATATCACTTGCCAATTTACTCTCGTACTTCATTTTCCCCTCCCGAATGACTTTCTTAATTTCTCTCTGTTGTTTTTTAAAGGCTTCCCAATCCTCTAACCTCCCACTTTGCTTTGCCATCTTATATTATTTCTTTTGGACCTGATCCTGCACTTGATTTCCTTTGTCAGCCATGGCTGCCATTTGCTCTGTGTAGAGCCTTTCCTCCTCTTTGGGATGAATCGATTACGAATCCTGTGAAAAATGTTTAGAAATACCTGCCTTTTTTGCCCAGTTGTCCTCCCAGTTAAAATGTCCTTCCATTTTAATTTGGCTAACTCCTCCCTCATAGCTGTAAAATCACCTTATTCAGCTGTAGCACTAATATTTCTGACTTCCTTTTCTTCTCCCTTTCCATTTGCAGATTAAAAGTAATCATACTATGGTCACTATTACCCAATGGCACCCCTACCTCACGCTCCCTTATTAACTCCACATCATTGCACAGTATCAAGACCAGAATCGACATCCCCCTGGTAGGTTCCATTACTAACTGCTCCAAGAATGTATCTCGGAGACATTCTATAAGCTCACTCTCTAGTTTTCACACACCTACTTGATTTTCCCTGTCCACTCGCAAGTTGAAGTCACCCATAACTATTGTATCACTACCACTCTGACATGCCATTCTTAATTCTTTATTTATACTGATTCCTACATCTGAGCCACTGTTTGGAGGTCTGTATATGATCCCCATTATGGTTCTTTTGTCTTTGCAATTTCACAACTCTATCCAAACAGACTCTACTTCACCTGATTCAATGTCTTTCCTTTCCAGTGCCTGAATTTCATTCTTCACCAACAGAGCCACCCCACCTTCTCTACCTAACTTTCTGTCTTTTCAATAGGACAAATATCCTGGAACATTCATTTCCCAATCCTGTCCCTCCTGCATCCGTGTCTCCATTATTCCGATAACATCATATTCTCCAATGTCCATTTGCACTTCAAGCTCATCCATTTTATTCCTTATACTCCGTGCATTCATATACAATGTCTTGAAACTGTACCACCCTGCTCTTTCCAATTTGCTACCCTCTCTGAAACGCTCCTCTCCCTCTTTGCTCCCTCCGGCTTTGAGATTTCACAGAGTATCGGAACTACCCTTATATTCTCCTTCCTGTCCATTTCACTATCAGTCTGGTTCCCCTCCCCCTGCCAATTCAGTTTAACACATATCCAACAGCATTATTAAACCTTATATTGGCCCCCTTTGGATTTAGGTGCAACCCATCCACTCTTGCCTTCACCAGTCAGGGCATTTTGGACATCCAGCAATAGGAAAGATATGACTAAGCTGGAAAGATTGCAGAAAAGATTACCCACTCTATTCTTCAGTAAGATCATGGTTGATATTTTACTGCAACACAACTGAACTACTCCTACCATTGGCTACAGAGAACATAGAAATCTACAGCGTAGTGCAGGCCCTTTGGCCCACGATGTTGCGTCGACCTAATAACCTAGTCTAATAACTGCCTAGAATCTCCTGACTGCATAACCCTTGATTTTTCTCAGTTCCATGTTGTCATCTAATAATCTCTGAAAAGGTCCTATTGTATCTGCCTTCACCACCCTTGGTGACAGCTCATTTCATGCACTTAAAGCTCTCTGTGTGAAGAATGTACATCTCCCTGTACTTACTCCCAAGCACCTAAAATCTATGCCCCTCATGTTAACCATTTCAGCACTGGAAAAAAGCTTCTGGTTTTCCAGACAATCAATGCCTTCCCTTGTATATCTCTATCAGATTTCACTTAATCGTCTGTTGTTCCAGGGAGAAAAGACTAAGTTCACTCAATATATCCTCATAAGACATGCTTTCCAATCCAAGCAATATCCTTGAAAATCTTCTGATTGATGAATTGGCAGCAATAATGTAATGATAAGGGCCTTAAGCAACTTTAAAACAGCTTCAGATGTCGCTTGATATCTTGCACAACTGCACTTTACTTCTCCAGTCGCATCAGTTTATAATGCAAGGAAGTTCAAAGGGTCACATTTTTGGTTATAGTTGAATTTTCTTACCTTTTTAATTATTTTATTAATTTTCCACAAAAAAGCATAGAATAATATATAGAAAATGTGAAAAAGTAATATACATTGTCCTTGACTATAACAATTGAGTACTTTCAAATTAATTCAACATTTTCATATATTGACAGTTATATTGGGTAAGAAAATAAAAGGTCAATGCATAAAACAAAAAAAAATCTAACTCCGATGAAAAAAAATTTAAAAAGCTCCAAAAAACAAAAACAAACGGTCAATTCATTCTGAGAGTAATTTCAAAGTATGTAGAAAAGAGATTCTTCCTGAGTAAACACAAAACACTTGGGGGAAAAAAGTCAAACTGGAAGTGTTCAATTTTGTTTATTAGTTTGAGTCATATGAAAATATTTAATAAATGGTCGGCAGGTTTTCTTTTAAGTTAAAGGTTGTGTCAAATGTCCGACTTCTAATTTTTTTCTAAATCTAAGCATGACCTAATGGAAGAAACCCAATGAAGTAAAGTAGGTGTATTACAATCTTTCCTTTTGAGCAATATAGCTCTCCTTGCCATCAACATAGAAAACTTTTGGGCTGAAGCAGGTGCAAAGCCTATTCCCAAAATTGTGATTCCTAAAGTAGGTGTGAGTAAGTTTGGGCGTAAATCTAGGTCCAACACTTTAGCTAAAGTTTCAAAAACACCTTGTCAAAATTTATCCAACTTTGTGCAGGACCAAATGAGTCAAAGTTGGATTTACACCTATCACAAATAGGATTTATATTAGGAAAAATAGGGGCCAATCTGTCCTTAGATATATGTGCCCTATGCACTACCTTGAACTGAGTCAATGAATGAATGGCACAAATTGAAGAAGTATTGACAATTTGAAACATTCTTTCCCATAAATCATCAGAAAGTAGCTGCTCAAATTCCAGCTCCTAAGCACCTTTAACTTTATCATTGAGACTATAGGATGTAAATTGAGGGATGTAAATTGAAGGAGGGATTTAATTGAAGAAGAATATCAATCAAATTAGTTGAAAAGGCAAACATAAAATTTGGCAGAAAAGATTGTAGAAAATGGCTAATTTGAAAATATCCCAATGATGGGGGAGATGAGGACTAGAGGGCATAGTTTAAGAATACAGGGTAGGCCCTTTAGGACGGAGATGAGAAAACATTTTTTTACCCAGAGAAGTGTGAATCTGTGGAATGCTCTGCCACAGAGGGTGGTAGAGGCAGATTCACTGATTATGTTCAAAAGAGAGTTAGATCAGGCTCTAGTGGGCAAAGGAGTTAAGGGTTATGGGGATAAGGCTGGAAAGGGGTACTGATGGTAGTGATCAGCCATGATCTGTAAAATGGCGGTGCTGGCTCGACGGGCTGAAGGGCCTACTCCAGCTCCTACTGTCTATTGTCTATTATCTAAGAAGATGTATTTTAAGCAATGGAACCTTTCAGTTAATTGATCAAATAACAATAAACATATCAAGAAATGTTATTATTCTTTTATCTTTCCATAGGGCAAAAGCTTGGTCAGATGATGTCTTAAAAAATTGGAATAAATTTTACTAGACAGAAAAAAAATTAAATAAAAAAACTTATGAAATTGAAACCAAATCCTTAATGTCTGTCTGAGAATTGGATTAAAATATTATTTATATATTTTAGATATTGCAAAGGGGAGAGAAGTACTTAATAGAGAAATAAAAGAGTATCCTCTAACTGGATTCTTCTCCAATTCCAGGCATAAAAGGCAATCATGCTTCTCAGAATTGTTCAATCCTAAACATAATGTATCATATATTAATTTCCCAGTAATAAAACCTGAAATTTGGTAATGCCATACCACCATATTTTTTTGTTTTCATTAGTAATGGTTTAGCCAACCTAGGACTTTTATTATTCCATATGTAAGATAACATTTTAGAATCTAATTTGTCAAAGAATATTCTAGGAACAAAAATTGGAATAGCTTGAAATGTATATAAGAGCTTCGGTAAGATTATAATTTTAATTGCATTAATTTGACCTACAAATGACAAGGTCAATTGTGACCCTTTTGATAACATTTGTTCAGCATAATCAATCAAAAGGAGATAATAAGGGGTGTGGCCATGCAAAAGACTTAGACATGTTTTGATCAAGCTCTCCGTGAAGAGTATCAAAAAGACAGTTAAAATTTTAAAATTAAGAATATTTCACTAAAAATGGGAAAAACAAGTACTAAGAAACCAAGGCAGCTGAGAACAAAAAAAAAGAAAAAGTTTCGACTCAGCCAGGAACATTGATCGAAAGCCCAAAAGGGCAAGATTAGCCTCAGGACCAGTGGACCCCAGCAGAGTTGGGACAAGAACTAAATATTATCCTGGAAAAAATGGAAAACTTGAACAACTGATTTGTTAGCATTGAAAATGTAATGAGAGACATGACTGAAAGGATGACTGAAATTAAAGAAATCATTAAAGATTTAATGGAAAGAATGACCCAAGCAAAAGTAGACTTGGTAAAAGCACAAGATAACCTAAAAGCTTTGGAGAAAGATACAAAGTAATGGGAGTTGGACAGACAAGGCCTTCTGGACAAGATTGACCACATGAAGAATTTTAGAAGACAAAATAATGTCTGAATTATTAGACTGGAAAAAGGAATTGATCCGGTGAACTTCTTCGAAACGTGGACTGTGCGAGTGCTTGGAGAAGACAAATTCACAGTAAAATTCCATATTGAAAGGGCTCACTGGACCCTTGGACTATGACCAGTCCTGGTAAGACTTTTGAGTTAATGGGAATGGAAGACAATTCTGTGAGCAGCATATGAATACTTTAAGCAAAATAATAGCCCACCCGAGATTGACCATGAAAAAGTGTCATTTTTTTTCCAAGATTTTAAGTCCTGCTTTGATTGAGCAAAAGAAGGAGTTTGATGATGTAAAAAGACAATTGCATTCCAAAAACTTGAAATATTTGGTGATATACCCTATGACTCTGAGGGTAAATAGCAGAAGGTAATTGGAGAGTTTTGAAGGCTAAGAACAAGGTGGAAGACTTCCTGTGAGGTTTATGAAAAGGCCAAGTTTGCCAAAGAAGAAGACTGTGAAATATGTTTATAATGGGACAAAGTAAAGTTGTAATTTTTAAAAAAATCATCTTGTATTTATTGTTGAAAAGTAAATTTTATTGAAATGTTCATGGAGAGCTCAGGAAAAAGTGAAAACTTGGGAAAAGTAGTAGCAGGGTAGAGACTCCGGTCTAAGGGGGGGGGGGGGGTGGAGAATAACACCTGGAGAGGAATATTTACAAAAAAATGGTACTAGGGGGGGGGGGGGGGTTAATCTTTCTCGAAGGGTTCCATGGGCTTTTGTTTTGCAAGCTTTCAGGGTTTCTTGTTTACGTCACCATCAGGGCAGGGACATTAATGTGTTTTTTAAAGGGGAAAGATCATTATTATTTAAAAATCAAAAAGGTTTTACTGTTAAACAATAAATGGGTTGGTGAAAAGGAAACAGGTCTTGGCAGACCTAAAAAAAATTAAAGGCAGATATAGTCTTTCCACAAGAAATGCATCTTACCAAATTGGAGCAGGTTAATTAAAAAGGATGAGTGGAACAAGTAGTATTATCTTCATTTGGCTCAAAAGCAAGAGGAGTAATAATTCTAATTTACAAAAACATACCAATAATAATAGAAGGGACACTGACTGGAAGATTTATAAAGGCACATTGTAAAATTTATGCAGAATCATGGTTTCTTATGAACATCTATGCACCAAATTATGATGATGAAGCCTTTATGAAAGATAGCTTTTTAAAATCAGTAGAGGGAACACAAAATATACTGGTTAGAGGAGACTTCAATTTCTGTTTAGATCCAGTACTGGATAAATCAGCCAGAACAGTAACAAGGGCAAAATCTGCAAAAATGTCACTGACATTTATGAAGGATTTAAATTTGATTGATATATGGAGGCACCTTAACCCCAAATAAAGAGATTATTCATTTTACTCAAGGGTACATGATTCACATACAAGGATTTATTTGTTTTTAATGTCTGCCCATTGAAAGGAAAAGTGGTAAAAATGAAATATTATTCAGGCACCTGCCTGCCTTTTCTCATATATTGAAGAAGGGCTCAGGCCCAAAATATTGGATGCTACAAGAGCTGCTGAGTTCCTCTAGCAGGGGAAGGTGCCAGGAGTCAGGGAGGGGTAGCGTGGGAAGGTTCCTGACAGAAATGATGAAGTGTGACATAATGGATGCAGAGGCTAGTTGGGCAAAAGTTCAGAATCAGATACAGAATCAGAATTTTTATTGTCATAAACATATCATGAAATGTGTTGCTTTGCGGTGGCATTACAGGTGGAAAATTGCTGTTACATTTAAAAAAAAAGAGCCAATGCATAGAAAGTGGTTCATTTTCCACAGGATATGGATAGGAAGATGTCTATTCCTTATCAATCCATCCATCTTTGATGTAAATATCCATAATTGATGGAATGTCATACCACCTATACTCTTTCACAGAAATTTTGTTAATTACATAATTTTAGTTGACCTTTCAGGACTATTTTTGATTCTATCTACTCAATATTTTTTTAATTTTATTTGACATATAAAATAATTGAAAACAACTATTACTTTTGATTTAAACGTCTTGGTGCTTTATATTCGAAAGCAAAAGTCACAGAGAGGTAACATGAGCTTGAATTCTCTGTTGGCAGAGTCTAGGCTGCATTTTTTGCTCACAATTCATTTACTTCAGCATCCAATTAAAAGGGTGGCATTGATACTTTAGCTTGAGAGGCATGGCTCCTCCATAATCACATTAGTGAACCAGTCATATTTTTTGTGACAGGCTTTTTTTTCCATCCTAACCCTAACCCTTTGCCAGAACCTCCAAGATGTCGGTGTGGAAGACTGCTGACTGGCACAATTCAGGCTGCAGGAGATTTTACTGAGGGAAGCATAGGGGCTTGGCATAGCCAACGCAAGGGTGCTGGAGGGAAGGACCACAGTCTTGAGTCCTTCTGTTACTGGGCATTGAGAGGCTGAGATCGAGGGGAAGCCACTCAAACAACGGAGGGGGAAGTAACAAGAAGGTGCCACAGTAGTGGTAATAATGTAAATAAAGAGCATTATGTAGCAATGTACAATGATGAGAATTTATGGACATAATACTAAGGGTGTGATGACACTTTGAATGGTTTTCTTTTTTTGTCAATAATTTATTGTGAATAAAGTCTATTTTTGTGGAAAAAAAAAATTGTGACAAGCATAAATACTTGAAGTTCCCTGCAAGAGATTTTGTTCGATAAGATTGTGAGAAGCACAGGTAGGGTGGACAGCCAATACCTTTGCATGGGATGACAGTAACAAATACCAGAGGACATCTGTATGAGGTAAGGCAAGAAACATTTAGGGGAGATGTCAGGGTAAGTTTTTTTGCATAGACAGCAAAAATGCCTTGCCAGAGATGGTGATGGAGGGACATGTAAAAAACTCTTAGATAGACATATGGACAGACCCAATGGAAAATAGAAGGTTATGGGAGTGAGGTAGAGAAAGTTAAGATTATTGAGTAGGTATAGGTCAGCACAACATCATGGGCAAAATGGTCTGTCCTGTTCTGTTCAATGTTCTATTTGAAACCATGTAGTAAATACCCAGCAATAAAGCAGATGCACATTAATTATTATCAAATACATTTGGTCTTTAAACCCCCATGGAATAAAATCCTGCCAAATGTCATTACTCTTGATCAATGCTCCCTTGCTCTCTATTTTTATTTCTATTTCTTCCTGAGTTAATCTTTAGTCAGGATTTTTAAGCTCCCATTTTGTATATATATTTTTTAACCCAGGTCTCCATTCTAACCAGTAGAATGTACATTGAGGGATTGTGACTGGACAAACCTATTTGCGGCACACCGCATGCATGTTGCAGCCCGTGCTTATTTTACTTCCTATAGTTTGTACGCTGAACAGTTGCCAAGTGCCCGACATTCATTTATTCCCATGCACTCTCTCTTTGAAGATCACTTACATTTATTTTGTAGATATGATGCATAATGTAATCAGTAAGCAAACAATGCTCAGAAAGTTCTTAGCTCTAAAGTACTGAATTGATTAAAGATTCATCTTCTGTAGTGAAATTTTTGGATAATTTAAATATTCCTTCACTATCTTCAGTGAAACAGTTACTGCTGTCCCGGTCCCGATGGTTTCCCAACAGAGTTTTATAAGACTTTTTCCCATTTATTGATACCTCATTTGGATTCAGTTATTTCTGAATCCTTGGCAGCTGGGAAATTGCCAGATACTTGTTATGAAGTGTCAGTCTCTCTTATTTCTAAAAAAGAATAAAGATCCTTCTGTCTGTTTTTTATACAGGCCAATTTCTCCTTTGAATGCGGATGCTAAGGTACTGTCTAAATTTTGGCCTGTTGGTCAGAAAAATATTATGCCCATTATTATCTCTGAGGATCAATCTGGCTTTATTAAGGGTTGTTATTCACAATTTAATATCTGTCATCTACAGGTCGTCCTCGACTTCCGACCTATGCAAGTTACATCTACCGGCACACAACCAAAATTAAAATATATATCTTTATTAAAACTACTGTACAAGTATATAGTTTGCATTAAAAGTACTGTATACAGTATACAGTACTCCCAGTGGGAGCCTGAAGTCCCACCTCCCTGATTCCCTTGGCAGCCCGAAATCCTCGAACTCTGTCGACAGCCTGCGGTCCCCTTTCCCATCAGCAGCCTGAGGTCCTCATTCCCTGCGGCAGTTGAGGTTCCTTTTCCAAGTGGCAGCCTGAGGTCCCTGCTCCCCGTTCCCCATGGCAGCCCGAATTCCCAATTTCCTGTCAGCAGCCCAAGGTCTCCATTCCCCGTGGCAGCCTGAGGTCCCTATTCCCCGATATGCGTCCAAACATGAGTTACAACCAATCCTTCAGATCCCATTACGGTCATAATTTGTGGATTACTTGTATTAAATACTGTTTATTCTCCAACTGTTTCACCTTCTGAATGCACTATTTCATTAGATGCTTGTTGTGAGTGAGGAAACAAGTTTGGTAGGTCTCAAAGGCAAGGACACTGAACACAGTTTTGATGGACTTTATTTACAGAAGGCAACTGAGGCAGAGCACACACACACAACCCACACAATGAACTGGTACATACAATGATCAGGGAAAAATCACTACAATGCCCCACCACCCCTTGACTCAATGCAGACACGGCTCTATGCTACAAGGGACGCTAATTAAATGCTCCCAACCCTTTTAACAGTGCACATCTTACCAACAGTTTCTCCAGCACCCTTTCACATTTCTAGGCCTGGAGTGAAGCAGGGTTGTCCTAAGCAGGCAAAAGAGGGAGAACAAAGAGTACATGGCACCTTTATAGTGCTGGAGGGACAAGCCCATATTTTATTTATTGGGGGGTGATGGCTCAGTGGCAGGAGTCTTAATCTAATTACAACAGCCAATGGCCCAAGGTCAAGTACAGGCAGGCTGGAGAGTGCAGTCCAGGTAATTTACATGTGCCCAACAGCAAGGCGTGCACTAATGGTTGGGGCGGAACCAAACTTTAATTGGCAGCTGGTGTGTCCTCCAACTAGGTAGGGGGCAGTACTGTCACATGACAGCCACAGTCCTTCCCAATACACTGCTGAGAAAGCCTTTGACAGAGTAGAATGGAACTACTTATTTAATGTATTATAGAAATTTAACTTTGGTCCTAAATTTATTAATTGGAGTAAATTAATGTACTTATATCTTCCACTGCTTTAATTTTGAGCAATTTTTATTATTTAATCTGGCTTTAGAAACATTAGCAGTGGCCTTTCATTAACCTGATGACATTTCTGGAATTATAAGAGGTGGGAAAGCTCATTAGGTCTCACATTATGTGGAATGACTGTATGTATCTTTAACTGTATGTATCTGACTCTGATTGTTCAATTCCAGCTATTTTATCACTCCTTCATCAACTTGGTCCATTCTCAGGATATAAATTAAATCTCAAGAAAAGTGTGATGTTTGATTTGAACTCCTCTGGCTCTCGAGACCTTACTGTTCCTTTTAAAATTACTAAAAATCAAGTTTAATTATTTAGGAGTTACTGTTGCCAAGAACTTCAATAATTTATTTAAGGAGAACTTTCTCACCTTTTAGTGAACCATGTCAATAAGTCCTTAGCTCAATGGTCTCCTCTCTAAATATCATTAATTGGATGCATTAATGTCATTAAGATGAATACCCTACCTAAGTTCCTATATATTTTTCAAGCAGTACCTGTAATTATTCCCAAAACTTTTTTTGATTCACATTATTCAATGATCTCTTCTCTTGTTTGGAAAAATTGGAAAATATAAATGCCCTGTTTTAATAAAACTCTTCTTCAAAACCCTAAAAACAAAAGGGTTAAATCTTAGATTTTATTACTGGACAACTAATATCAGATATATTACTTTTTGGATTCATTATAAGGATAGACAGGATGCTGCAAGTTGGATTAATCTAGAAATTAAATTTACTAAGAATTATTCTCTTATTTTGATAGTTGGAACACCATTAACTTTTTCTCACTTCTAAATTAACTGGTAATTTTGTTGCTAAAGAATTTGGTTTCAATTTAGAAAGTATTTTGGATATCATAGATTTCTTCTAGTCAGTCCCCTTTTAGCTAATTCTTTTCTTTTTTACTTTCAGAACAAGATTTTTGTTTTCATGAATGTCTAGAGTTAGGCATCCAATCTTTTCAAGATCTTTTTATTGACCAACATTTGGTTTCTGTTGAACAATTATCTTCTAAATTTAAACTATCTAAACATTTTTAAAAATATTTACAGATTAGGAGCTTCGTGAATTCCTTAGTATTGAGACTCCCTCAATATCTGAAATGAAATATAAGAGAGAAGATTTATAATTTTAAACCAAATTATAAAAAATGTTTTTTTTTAATTTTTTTATTTTTCACACTATAAACCATATTGATCAAGATACATACATTTTCCTTTTCAAATATATACAGTGTCATTTTCTCCCCCTTCCCTCCTCCCCTCCCTCCCTCCCTCACCTCCCCTCCCATTTATTTAAAGTTCAGAATCTAAGATACATTAAACCCATTAAACAATGTTGTCACTCAATAAAAATAAACAAGTAATTCCACTGAATCAGTTCTTTTCATTATCTTCTCCTTCTGTCATTTTAGGTGGTAGATGTCCACGGTAGGTTTTCTCTGTTATGTTTCATGTATGGCTCCCATATTTGTTCAAATATTGTAATGTTATTTCTTAAATTGTATGTTATTTTTTCTAATGGAATACATTTATTCATTTCTATGTACCATTGTTGTATTCTCAAATTATCTTCTAATTTCCAGGTTGACATAATACATTTTTTTGCTACAGCTAGGACTATCATAACAAATCTTTTTTGTGCTCCATCCAAATCAAGTCCAAATTCTTTGTTTTTTATATTACTTAGGAGGAAGATCTCTGGGTTTTTTGGAATATTGCTTTTTGTGATTTTATTTAGTGTCTGGTTTAGATCTTCCCAAAATTTTTTCACTTTCTCACATGTCCAGATTGCATGAACTGTTGTTCCCGTTTCCTTTTAACAGCGAAAACATCTGTCTAATACTGTTGGGTCCCATTTATTTAAATTTTGAGGTGTAATGTATAGCCTGTATATCCAATTATATTGTATCATACGTAACCTTGTGTTTATTGTATTTCTCATGGTTCCGGAGCATAGTTTCTCCCATGTTTCATTCTTTATCTTTATGCTTAGATCTTGTTTCCATTTTTGTTTGGTTTTACCATTTGTTTCCTCATTCTCCTTTTCTTGTAGTTTAATATGCCTGGAAGTCAGCCTGAAGAAAACTGAGGTCCTCCATCAGCCAGCTCCCCACCATGACTACCAGCCCCCCCACATCTCCATCGGGCACACAAAGCTCAAAACGGTCAACCAGTTTACCTATCTCGGCTGCACCATTTCATCAGATGCAAGGATCGACAATGAGATAGACAACAGACTCGCCAAGGCAAATAGCACCTTTGGAAGACTACACAAAAGAGTCTGGAAAAACAACCAACTGAAAAACCTCACAAAGATAAGCGTATACAGAGCCTTTGTCATACCCACACTCCTGTTCGGCTCCGAATCATGGGTCCTCTACTGGCACCACCTACGGCTCCTAGAACACTTCCACCAGTGTTGTCTCCGCTCCATCCTCAACATCCATTGGAGCGCTTACATCCCTAACGTCGAAGTACTCGAGATGGCAGAGGTCGACAGCATCGAGTCCACGCTGCTGAAGATCCAGCTGCGCTGGATGGGTCACGTCTCCAGAATGGAGGACCATCGCCTTCCCAAGATCGTGTTATATGGCGAGCTCTCCACTGGCCACCGAGACAGAGGTGCACCAAAGAAAAGGTACAAGGACTGCCTAAAGAAATCTCTTGATGCCTGCCACATTGACCACCGCCAGTGGGCTGATAACGCCTCAAACCGTGCATCTTGGCGCCTCACAGTTTGGCGGGCAGCAACCTCCTTTGAAGAAGACCGCAGAGCCCACCTCACTGACAAAAGGCAAAGGAGGAAAAACCCAACACCCAACTCCAACCAACCAATTTTCCCCTGCAACCGCTGCAACCGTGTCTGCCTGTCCCGCATCGGACTTGTCAGCCACAAACGAGCCTGCAGCTGACGTGGACTTTTTACCCCCTCCATAAATCTTCGTCCGCGAAGCCAAGCCAAAGAAAAGAATATATATATTTGTTATAAATTTTTTGATTATTATTGTATCTGTAATCACATATTCAAAATTACTTCCTTCTGGTAACCTCAGACTGTTTCCCAATTTGTCCTTCAGGTAGGATTTCAGTTGGTAGTATGCCAACCTTGTATCGTCAGTTATATTATATTTATCCTTCAATTGTTCAAAGAACAATTCTCTATTCTTTTGATCCCTTTTTTCTCCCATTCTCTAAAGGAAAGGTTATCTATTGTAAAAGGGATTAGCTGATTTTGTGTCAGTATTAGTTTTGGTAGTTGGTAATTTGTTTTATTCCTTTCTACATGAATCTTCTTCCAAATTTTGAGCAGATGATGCAATACCGGAGAATTTCTACGTAGTACCAATTTTCCATCCCATTTATATAATATATGTTCAGGTAGCTTCTCCCCTATTTACCCCCTCCATAAATCTTCGTCCGCGAAGCCAAGCCAAAGAAGAAGAATCTAGTCCAATCTGGCTTTTCCCTTGTTTGATAAAAATCTGATAGATATCTTAATTGTGTGGCTCTATAATAATTTTTAAAGTTTGGTAGTTGTAAGCCTCCTTGTTTATAATTCTGTTAATTTATCTAGTGCTATCCTCGCTTTCCCCCCTTTCCATAAAAATTTCCTTATTATTTTCTTTAAATCCTTGAAAAAATTCTCTGTTAATCGTATTGGTAATGTCTGAAATAAATATTGTATCCTTGGGAAAATGTTCATTTTAATACAGTTTATCCTTCCTATCAGTGTTAGTGGTAAATCTTTCCTATGCTCTAAGTCGTCTTGTAACTTGTTCATTAGTGGATAATAATTGAGTTTATAGAGCTGGCTGAGGTTTTAATTTATTTGTATACCTAGATATCACATTGCTTGCGTTTGCCATCTGAATGGTGATTCTTTCTCAAATTTTGAGAAATCCGCATTATTCTTTGGATTGCTTCACTTTTATTTGCGTTAATCTTGTACCCCGACACTTCTCCATATTCCTTCAATTTCCTATGTAATTCTTTTATTGATATTTCTGGTTCTACTGAGTATATTATAATGTCATCTGCAAATAGACTGATTTTATATTCCTTGTCTTTTATTTTTATCCCTTTTATTTTATTTTCTGTTCTTATCAGTTCTGCTAGTGGTTCTATGGCTAATGCGAACAATAAAGGAGATAGTGGGCATCCCTGCCTTGTTGATCTGCTTAAGTTAAATTGTTTTGATATATATCCGTTTACTGTCACTTTCGCCAATGGCCCCTTATATAATGCTTTAATCCAATTAATATATTTCTCTGGTAAGCTGAATTTTTGTAGTACTTTGAATAAATAATTCCATTCTACTCTGTCAAAGGCCTTATCTGCTTCTAAAGCAACCGCTACTGTTGGAGTTTTATTTCCTTCTACTGCATGAATTAAGTTAATAAATTTACAGATATTGTCTGTTGTTCGTCTTTTTTTAATAAATCCAGTTTGGTCTAGATTTACTATTTTTGGTACATAGTCGGCTAATCTGTTTGCTAATAGTTTAGCTATTATCTTGTAATCTGTGTTAAGTAAAGATATTGGTCTATATGACGCTGGTATAAGTGGATCTTTCCCTGTCTTTGGTATTACTGTAATTTTTTCTGTTTTACATGACTCTGGTAAGCTTTGTGTTTTATCAATCTGGTTGATTACTTCCAGAAGGGGAGGAATTAATAAATCTTTAAATGTTTTATAGATTTCTGTTGGGAATCCATCCTCTCCTGGTGTTTTATTGTTCGGTAGTTTTTTTATTATCTCCTGTATTTCTTCTATTTCAAATGGTTTTGTTAATTTATTTTGTTCCTCTGTAATTTCGATAGTTCAATTTTAGTTAAAAATTAATCTATTTTATTTTCTTTCCCTTCGTTTTCAGTTTGATATAGTTGTTCGTAGAATTCTCTAAAGTTTTCATTAATCTCCGTTGGATTATATGTGATTTGCTTGTCTTTTTTCCTTAATGCCAATACCATTCTCTTAGTTTGTTCTGTCTTAAGCAGCCATGCTAGAATTTTGTGCGTTTTTTCTCCTAGTTCATGTTTTGTCTTCATTATCTTCTTTTCCACCTTATATGTTTGTAGTGTTTCATATTTTATTTTTTTATCTGCCAATTCTCTTCTTTTAGTTGTGTCATCCTTCATTGCTAATTCTTTTTCTATATTTGCTATTTCCCTTTCCAATTGTTCTGTTTCCTGGTTGTAATCCTTCTTCATCTTGGTTACATAACTTATTATTTGCCCTCTGGTGAACGCTTTCATTGCGTCCCATAGTATAAACTTAGCTTTCACTGATTCCGTATTTATTTCAAAGTACATTTTAATTTGTCGTTCAATTAATTCTCTAAAATCCTGCCTTTTAAGTAGCATGAAGTTTAATCTCCATCTATACATTCTTGGTGGGATGTCCTCTAGCTCTAGTGTCAATAACGGGGGTGAGTGGTCTGATAATAGTCTAGCTTTATATTCCGTTTTCCTAACTCTCTCTTGCATGTGAGCTGATTACAGGAATAGGTCTATTCTTGAGTATGTTTTATGTCTGCCCGAATAATATGAATATTCCTTTTCCTTTGGATGTTGTTTCCGCCATATATCCAAAAGTTGCATTTCTTGCATCGATTTAATTATAAATTTGGTTACTTTGTTCTTTCTATTAATTCTTTTTCCACTTTTATCCATGTTTGAATCCAAATTAAGATTGAAATCCCCTCATATTAGTATTTTCCATTGTGTATCTGCTTTCTTTAAAAAGATATCTTGCATAAATTTTTGATCTTCTTCATTAGGTGAATATACATTAAGTAAATTCCAAAACTCTGAATATATCTGACATTTTATCATTACATATTGCCCTGCTGGATCTATTATTTCCTCTTCTATTTTGATTGTGTACATTTTTACTGATTAATATAGCTACTCCTCTAGCTTTTGAATTATATGATGCTGCATGTTACATGTTACATGTCCTATCCAATCTTTCTTTAATTTCTTGTGTTCCACTTCGGTTAAGTGTGTCTCTTGTATGAATGCTATATCAATTTTTTCTTTTTTCAATAAATTTAACAGTTTCTTCCTTTTGATTTGGTTATGTATTCCATTAATATTTAAAGTCATATAATTCAACATAGCCATCTTATACTTTGTTTATCTTTCCTTTCTGTTTCCTCATCATCACCTTTCCTCTTATCCATTTCTGTTTTCTTTTTTTAAGCACATTATAAGACAACATTTCTAAAACATAAAATATTTCCATTACTCTCCTATCTAAAAATCCTTTAACCCCATTATCCCCTCCCCTTCCTGAGTTGCCCTTTGTCCCTTGTCGGGAACCACATCTCCCCTCTTCATTTGGATTTGCGAAATCACTCACAAACGTCAACTGATTTCGCAGTGACCGTAATTCTTCCCCACCCAGCCCCCCCCCAGAAAAGATTTTAATCTTCATATATAACAAAGGTCACTCTCTTAATTCCCTCCTTACTTCCTCTCTTCCCTTACTTTCCCTTATTAATTCTTATCTATACTCTATATATTTTCTTTTAAATACACATACACACATGTACACACATATATACATACACACACACATATATATATATATACCTTTGGCTTGGCTTCACGGATGAAGATTTATGGAGGGGGTAAATGTCCACGTCAGCTGCAGGCTCGTTTGTGGCTGACAAGTCCGATGCGGGACAGGCAGACACGGTTGCAGCAGTTGCAGGGGAAAATTGGTTGGTTGGGGTTGGGTGTTGGGTTTTTCCTCCTTTGCCTTTTGTCAGTGAGGTGGGCTCTGTGGTCTTCTTCAAAGGAGGTTGCTGCCCGCCAAACTGTGAGGCGCCAAGATGCACGGTTTGAGGCGATATCAGCCCACTGGCGATGGTCAATGTGGCAGGCACCAAGAGATTTCTTTAGGCAGTCCTTGTACCTTTTCTTTGGTGCACCTCTGTCTCGGTGGCCAGTGGAGAGCTCGCCATATAACATGATCTTGGGAAGGCGATGGTCCTCCATTCTGGAGACGTGACCCACCCAGCGCAGCTGGATCTTCAGCAGCGTGGACTCGATGCTGTCGACCTCTGCCATCTCGAGTACTTCGACGTTAGGGATGAAAGCGCTCCAATGAATGTTGAGGATGGAGCGGAGACAACGCTGGTGGAAGCGTTCTAGGAGCCGTAGGTGATTCCGGTAGAAGACCCATGATTCAGAGCCGAACAGGAGTGTGGGTATGACAACGGCTCTGTATACGCTTATCTTTGTGAGGTTTTTCAGTTGGTTGTTTTTCTAGACTCTTTTGTGTAGTCTTCCAAAGGTGCTATTTGCCTTGTCGAGTTTGTTGTCTATCTCATTGTCGATCCTTGCATCTGATGAAATGGTGCAGCCGAGATAGGTAAACTGGTTGACTGTTTTGAGTTTTGTGTGCCCGATGGAGATGTGGGGGGGCTATATCCATATACACACATACATATAGTTCGTGGTCATTTTTGCTCTCGTTACATGCTTTCATCTCTCTGTCTGTTTTGTAGTTCTGCAAATTTTCGTGCTTCCTCCGGATCCGAGAATAGTCTGTTTTGTTGCCCTGGAATAACTATTTTAAGTACCGCTGGGTACTTTAGCATAAATTTATATCCTTTTTTCCATAGGATCGCTTTTGCTGTACTACACTCCTTCCTCTTCTTCAGTAGTTCAAAACTTATATCTGGATAGAAAAAATTTTTTTGACCTTTGTATTCCAGTGGCTTTTTGTCTTCTCTTATTTTTTTCATTGCTTTCTCCAATATATTTTCTCTTGTTGTATATCTTAGGAATTTTACTAAAATAGATCTTGGTTTTTGTAGTGGTTGTGGTTTAGGGGCTAATGTTCTATGTGCCCTTTCTATTTCCATTTCTTCCTGTAATTCTGGTCTTCCTAGGACCCTGGGGATCCAATCTTTTATAAATTCTCTCATACTCTTGCCTTCTTCATCTTCCTTAATGCCCACTATCTTTATATTATTTCTTCTATTATAATTTTCCATTATATCTATCTTCTGAGCTAACAGCTCTTGTGTCTCTTTAACTTTTTTATTAGATTCTTCTAATTTCTTTTTTAAGTCATCTACTTCCATTTCTATGGCTGTTTCTCGTTCTTCCACCTTGTCCACTCTTTTTCCTATATCTGACATGACCATCTCTAATCTATTCATTTTTTCTTCTGTACTTTTTATTCTTCTTTTTATTTCACTAAATTCTTGTGATTGCCATTCTTTTATTGATTCCATGTATTCTTTAAAAAAATATATATCCATGTACTTGCCCTTCCCTTCTTCTTCTATTTCTCTGTGTTCTTCCTCTTCTTCTTCCTCTGGGTTGGTCATCTGTTGTTTCTTTGATTTCCTTTTACTCTCTTCTTTCTTGCTCTCGTTATTTTCTGTGTTTTCCTCTTGTTGTTGTGCTGTGGCTGTCATTCTCAGCTGTGGAGATTGACTCCTCAGCTGGTCCCCCCTCCCGTCAGTTTTTTTTTTGTCTTGCGCGGTTGCGCACTTTTGCTTGGCTCCGCGAGCCATTTTTGTAGTCCCAAGCTCGGAGCTTCAACTGACCTGAGGGAGCGGGCTTCTCTCTCCACAGCGGGCCTCCTCGGACAGGTAAGGCCTTCACCTTCTTCTTCTGATGTCTTTTCTTCTTCTCTTCTTCCCATTGCTTTTGACTTTTCTTTCTTCGTTGCGATTTTCTTCCCACCTTTACTTTCACTTTATTTTAATTTTCGTGTTTGTGCCTTTGTGTTTTCTCTTTTTTTTTAAACTTTTCCGGAGAGGGCTGGAGTTCCCGACCGGCCACTACTCCATCACGTGACTCCTCCATTATAAAAAATTTTGACATCAGTTCTATATGACTTATTATTGTTGTCCAGAGGTAATTTCTTGGACAGGACTAACAAATTATGGGAGCAAGATTTTCAACAATTATTTTTGGATGCTACATGGGATTCTATTTTAAAATTGGTGAATTAATCTTCTCTATGTGCCTGACACTTATTATTACAATTTAAAGGAGTACATCAAGTTTATTTCACCAAAGTTCTAATATTTCTTCCACATGTGACAGATGTAAGATTGAAGATGGTACATTGTTTCCTATATTTTGATCATGTTCTTCTCTTTCCAATTATTGGGTAAGTATTTTTCATACCTTCTCTTTAGTTCTTAATATTAATTTGCATGAGGTGCATTGAGTTGCTGCTCCTTTCAGTCCATATTAGGGAACTGAAACTGCAGCTCAATGACCTTCAGCTTGTATGGGAAAATGAGGAATTCATAGATAAGAGCTGAAGGAAGGCAATCACACCAAAGTTGTACAAAGCAGGTGAATGTCAGGAGAGAGGAAGCAAAAGCAAGCAGGCTTGTAGTGCAGGGTACCCCTTTGGCTGTTCCCCTCAATAATGCATACCATTTTGGATACAGTTGAAATGTATGACAACCATGAGGAATGGGGATGACTGAAGACCATTCTAACCACAGAACCAGTGCTTTTGACATTTTTTGACACCTCTAGAAAGACAAAAATATCCATGAATGCTTCAAAATATGGAAGAGGTACTGTACTACTTCAGGCTGTGGGAGAAGATTGGAGGTCAGTAGCATTCCATATAACAGTTCATGCCATGGAAACAGGCTATCTCGGCCCTTCAAGTCCAAGCCGGGTCACTCAAACAACTCTGCTAGATTCCCCCTGCCTATTCTCCGCCCATAAGCCTCTAAACCCCTCTTATCCATGTATATATGCAGCATCAAGGACGATGATATCATCTGAATGTTGATATGCACAGATTGAGAAAGAGTGTCTAGGTCTGATCTATGGACTCGAGAAATTTCACAGTTCCGCAGTATGGTCGACCAACATTTGTGGCAGAGACAGACCTGCCACACTCATGACAGCATACCCCCTCCCTCGTATTTCAGACATGGTGAATGATATTGCACAATATCGGGTCTCTTCGACTATCGACTTGAAATCTGCCTATTACCAGCTACCAATCTGTTCTGAGGACTGTCCATATATGGTACTGGAGGCTAACGGTCATCTCTATAATTTCCGGAGGGTCCCTTTCTTGCCACCTGCAGTCAGGGCCTTGGGGATCCGGTCAAGAAGGAAAGTGCACCATGCTCAATCATTGAGATGGAGACCCAGCCCGATTCTCCTCCCTCATAAAGGGACCAGGATACCCAAGGAGTTCAAGGCGATCTCCAGACCCCCAAACCACTTAAACTTGTAAATTTGTAAATGCATTTTTTTTACCACTTGTTTCTGAACCCATGATCGCTGTCTTCATTCGCAGACCCTAAATTCTACAGGAACGGGTGAATGCAGTGAACTGGGATTCACTGGTAGGGTGTTCTGCTGTTGGCTGGCCCAGCCTCCCGGCTCTGCCCCCATCTTCCCAAATATTACTCTGGTTTCCAACCTAATTACAGAACCCTTCGGAAGACCACCTACCCCAGTTATAAGCTAATAAAAGCATTTGTTCTCCCTCCAGTTGTGAGAGCTTTTATTCACACTACAGTGGGATCAATGGCTGTCTTCATTACATATAATCCCCTTCGCAACTGAAACTGCACTGCATTTCCCCAGTGCTGTCACTGGCAGAGCGGTTTCAGCTGCATGGGGATTTTGGCTAATTGTATGTGCCCTCCTGCATTGTGCTGTTTCTGCGAGCAGATGGGGCAGTCCTGAAGAGGTCCAATCAGATGCCAGAGCGGCACTCTGGTGAACTCCGGCAGCACTGCAGCCCTGCTGTCGCATCTGGAGTTAGATGGGGGTGGTGTGGTAATGGACAGTCAGGGCTAGGATTGAGGCATGGCGAGGACCATGACTCCCCCCTCTTAGGTGGCATGTTACATCCTTGATGAAAATTTGTAATAATTTTGCCAGTAATTTAAAAAACCCCAAGTAATTTCCATTGTGAGGAGACCCAACAGTTTCATTACTACCACGAAATAAAAACACTCGTTCTGCTAAAATTTTTACAACTTCAATTATTCACTCAAGAAGTGCGCTCCAAGACTTTGGTTCAGTCTCCATTTCTTTCACAAGTTAGGAATGGACATGTAAACCTTTGCTTTGGCACATCAACAGTGAAATTAAAGCTGGCCTACGTGAGGAACTATCTTCATGTCAACATAAGAGATTGCATATCCTAACTAATTTCTTGCATGTTGCTTGTTTGTAGGTTTAGGAACATGTGTGAAATAAAACCTGACAGTGCCGAGGTTTCTTTTCATTGTCATAGAATTGCATGAATGAAGATTAGTCTCTATTAGCATGTTGATATTCATCACTTGCCTTGGCGATCCAATATCCACGATCACAATCTAGATTGTTTGGCCGTTCACCAATATTATGAGAGTACTTGTTCTTTCACATTCAATGGATGCTGGGTGTTGCTGTATGCCTTCTACTGCACTGGTCTGGTGGTTCCTACATTTCCAATTTCAGCCTTTATAGCACCATTACCATAAACATCAAAATATTCTGACAACTTATATGTTTTTGATATCACAGGTTGTCTCATCTTTCTTTTTCTTCCTTTGTTTATTGTTTTGCACTTCCAGGAGCATAATGACATCCATTATCTCTGGCTCTACTCATTGCTATCAGCTGCACAAAGTTGAGAACAAAAATGTTTAAGTTCATAATTCATAGTACAGTGGGCCTTTAAAATGCAGGGCCTGTAGCATATGCTACTTTTGCCATTATGTTAATCTGGCACTGCCCTAGTTCCTGCCTCAACCCTTTGTAATTAGTATAGAAGACACTTTCCTTATTTGAATATATCCTAATTTCAAAGTGTCATCTTCCAAGGCATGAGCTATGATATTCTGAATTTCAATCTCTTTAATCCAACAAATCAATCTCTGAGGCTGTTGTTTTCTGTAGCTTTAATTCATTGACAAAATGGATAAACATTTTGCAAAGCTTTGCCTTAAGACTTTCATAATGATAAATAACAAAGCATTTACTGTATAATGTTACAAAAGATATGTAAAGATACTAACTTAAAGAAATACACAAACTTTAAAGAGATACATTGTTGTGGAGAAAGAATTTCACTACTAACACCAGGTTAATGCTTCGGAAGAGCTTTATTAGCAAGGCAGAGCTGACCCAGCACCCAGCCTGGGCTCGTTCTAATAGCGGGCTGCAATGTAGCCCAATTTATCCAGTGAAGTAAACAAGTGGGTACACAATATCAGTAATTTCACAATATCAGCGATCTGGTCACATCATTGGAACAAGTTGGAGTCGAGCCGTAAACGGTCATCTGTTATCAGAATTTTGGAGAACTGTGGAGCTATGGAACATTGTATACCTGAAAACATGCTTGTCGATAAGCTGTAGCCTTGTGGTTTCTGCCCTTGCCTGAATAATATGCAGCTGGCTTCTCATGAGTTCTAATAAACAACTTATGGATAGATTCTTAGCCCTTCGTGTTCAGACTTTCTTCCACATACATAAAAAGGTATTTAAAGAGATGCAAAAAATTTAAAGAAAATTATCTCATGCTCATGCTTCCTTTATATCTGGTTGAATAATGAGCAAGTTGTTAAATCTGAGAGGATATTACATTCTTTGTAGTAACACTACAAAGAATAGTTCTCTTAAAGAGACAGCCCAAAATTAACTAAGATTTAAAAAACACAAGGTCTTAACTTTTACATTGTGGCCCCAAATTATTATAATAGATATTAATGGCTAATATATTCATTTTAATTCAATTTACTCAACCTATTAATGTTAACAGAAGATCCTTCCATTTAATCAAATCCATTTTAATATTTTTCAATAAAGGTGTATAATTTAACTTGTATAAAGATTGATAATTTGCATTCACAGTTACCCCTAAATATTTAATTTTAGCAGACCATCTTAATTTTATAATATTTTTACACTCTTTATAATCCCCTTCCAAAATTGGCAATATTTCACTCTTATCCCAATTCACCTTATACCCAGATAACTCCCCAAATTGAACTAAACATTCTTGTAAATATTTCAAAGAATGTTCTGGATGTGTCAAATAAATCAATACATCATCAGCAAATAAATTAATCTTTTATTCATTATCTGCAATTCGTATCCCTTTAACCTTTTCATTCTGTCGAATTGCCTGAGCTAATAGTTCAATGATCAATGCAAACAAGGTTGGTGACAATGGACAACCTTGACTAGTTGATAGTGATAATTTAAATGGCAAAGAATTTTGGCCATTCATCACTACCCTAGCAATTGGATTTTTATACAATGCCTTAACCCAACCAGTTAAAAAAAAAAGGCTGAAATTAAACTTCTCCAACACCTTAAATAAAAAATTCCATTCAATCCTATCAAAAATTTTTTCCGCATCAAGCATAACCACCATTGGTTGGTTGGGATGCTGTCTCAATGCACTGATCAACATTATCAATCTAAGAATATTATTAGATGCACATCTATTCTTAATAAAACCTGTTTGATCTGTATGTACTAACTGAGGTAAATATTTAGCAAGTCTATTTGCCAATACTTTAGCCACTATTTTATAATCCACATTTAATAAAGAAATTGGTCAATATGAAGCTACATTCAATGGGTTTCTATCTTTCTTTGGAGTCATTGAAATTATCGCACTTGAACAAGATTCTGGTAGTGACTGATCTTCAGTAATTTGTTGCAAAACGTCCCTAAATATAGAAGATAATTCTTCATAAAACACTTTATAAAATTCCACTGAAAATCCTTCATCACCTGACAACTTTCTATTTGGCATCTCTTGTATAGCTTCTTTAATCTCAAAATCTGTAAACGGAGCTTCCAATTCCTTTATCTCTTCCTCCTCCAAAACCGGTAAATTTAACTTAGTTAAGAAGGATTTAATAGAACCAACATCCCGTTTTCCCTCAGAAGTATACAATTTCTGATAAAATGAATAAAATTGGTCGTTAATTTCCTGAGGTTTATAGGTAACTATTGAATTCTTTTTAACAGCATTAATAGTTCTTGATACTTGTTCTGTTTTTAATTGCCAAGCTAATACCTTATGAGCCCTCTCACCCAACTCGTAATAGCGTTACTGAGATCTTTGAATTAATCACTCATAATATATATATATAATTTCAACTTAGTTAATGCTGCTTTCTTATCTTCTGTAATGATTGTTACAGGAAACTATGGAAAAACCGTATTTGGAGATATCTAGAAATAAATGGGAAAGTGATTTAACTTATGTTATACCTCAAGAGGATTGGGAGGTTAAGTGTCATGAAGGAGTAACTAAATTGACTAATGTAAGATATGGTTTGGTTAATTATAATTTTTTGCATCAGTTATACTTGACTCTTGAGAAATTGAAGAAATACAGATTTAGTCATTTGGATTTTTGTTTTCGATATGGGTTAAGTACTGGAACTTTTTTGCATGCAGTTTGGTCTTGAGTTAGGGTACAACCATTTTGGGGAAAAGTTAGGTTGGTTTTGAAGAAATTATTTAAAATTAAATTTTAAATAAATTTTTAAATCCAGAGATTTTTTGACTGGCTTGGGGTTGGATAAGTTTCAAATAGCATTTGTACGTTTGGCATTATTTGTGGCACGAGAATGTGTAGCAATTACTCCGAAAGACAATGTAGAGATTAATATAGTGCGTTGGCATAATGAATTGAGATCTTGTATTTATATGGAGAAAATAACATAATTTACATGGTAATTACTCTTTTTTTGTTAAAATGTGGTCATCTTATTTAGAATATATAATGGGTTTGGAAATATCTTAAAATATTGCATATAAAATATTGCATCTAATTCATATATCTGATATATATTAGAATTTAATTTATATAATTTCTGCAGGGTAAGATATAGCTGATGCAAAAATTTATATTGCGCCAATCTATATCTTACATTTTTTGCATTGGTCATATGTCCTGACATAAATCAGACCAGTTTTTATTCAAGTCTGAATATATAACTCCCGCTTGGGAGTTCCCGACTGAAATAGGGTATATATTGCAGATGTAAACTTCCTTGTCGTCCCCCTTCGAATCTGAATCTCCATTTCATTGCCCTCTGGTAACATCATGGCCGTCCTAATTCATCTCTGGAAAAAGCTCTTAATTGAAAGTAGCAGAAGATTGTGTTGTTAAGAATATCTATTTTTTAACTGTTCAAATGAAATTAGTTGCCCTCACATATAACAATCTCCTACATACCTATTCCTTTCAGGGACCATGTATGTAGAATCTTATTTTTCATTGTTAAGGAATTAATCTATTTTGAGTCAAGGGCATTTTTGGAGATATTTTTCCTTTTGTTCCAATTAAATTATTCAATTTATACCAAATATTCAAAATATGCTTAGTTAAAAATGCTCCTTTTCCACCAGAAGTAGATTTAGTGTTCCATTTATATATGCAAGATCTTCTGCTACTCTCACTCCAACTTTGTGCATCAATTTCCACCCATGAAAGCTTGCCTCTTCTATCAAATTTAACCTGGGCCACCAAATAGTAATATTTAAAAATTGGGAGTTGCAAACCTCCCATATGATATTTCCAAGTTAATTTTTCTATGGAGGCTCTGGCTAACGTACCGTTCCAAAGAAACTTCCTTACTAATATTTTTAAATTTTGAAAAGAAAACTTCTGTGGTAATGGTATTGGAAGAGTATGGAAGAGGACTGCATACATGGGAATATATTCATTTGAGCACAATTACGGAAACTCTTCCAATTAAAGTTATTCAGTCTTATTCAAATTTATTCAGTTTTATTAAGCAAGGAGATAGTTCATTTTATATAAATTTTTCATATCATTATCCATTTTAATCCCCAAGTAATCCCATTCTTCGACCATCTAAATTGCGTATTTCTTTGACAATTTGTATAATCCCCATCAATTAATGGCATAATCTCACTTTTGTCCCAATTTATTTTGTACCCAGTGACCCTCCCATAATATTTCAGTTGTAAATGCAGCTTTTGCAAAGAAGTTTCCAGTTCTATCAGATATATTAATACATCATCCGCAAACAAACTGATTTTATATTCATCTTAGTCAACCCTAAACCCCTTGATGTCTGAGTCCCGTCAAATAATTTCCACCAAAATTCTAAAGCCAGTATGAAAAGAGCTGGAGATAATGGATGTCCTTGTCTGCTATATCTGGACAGTAGGAATGCTGGAAGACTGATCATATCTTTACGTGGTTCAGTACCCTCATTGTTTGCTCAATGTCTCAACATTGAAAGTTTTGTGTTCCTCTTCCTTCACCTCAGCGGGCATGCTGTTGGTATCTGACCATGAGGAGAAGTGTAGAAATTCAACATTGTGCATTCAGCATGTGTGAGTACACTGTTGACTACATTTCTGCAGTACACCTACTCTTAAAATATCACTATAAATCTGAAGTAGTTTGGAATTTTCTTTGCTGCGGCTAAAATCCACAAGTGTCTTTAAAAAAATGGAGGGTTGGAGTATGAGAAAGTCAATCACTTTTATCTGGCAGACCAACATTGACGTTCACTACAGTATCGGGTGTAAATTTCCCTCGTTGTTTGGAAACATGGTAGCGTTTGTTTCAAATACAAACAGAAAATTCTTGTCTGTGTCGTATCAACCATGATCTTAACACATCTATGCTGACAAAAGTTTGTTTTCCCATAGCACCTTTTTGACCTGGTGGAACGCGATATGTAGCTACTTTTAAATTTATTTACAACACCGCCTAGAGACTTGTGCCACCCAATGATACCCATTTAACATATTTTTTGAAGGGTGGGAGAAACCCAGAGCACCTAGAGAAAACCCACCCCAGTCACAGGGAGAACTTACAAATTCCTGAAAGACAGCATTGGATTCGAACCTGGGTCACTTGTGCTGCAATAGTTCAGGTTGCAACTTGGAAATGTTATCATACAGGAACCAATTTCTCAGTGACAGTTAAAAAGTGACAGCGAGGTGATTTCACCAAGAATCAGCTTTACGTAAGAAAACATTTTATCAGTGTTGATTATAGCATTCAATAATTTTTTACATTTTACAGCCAAGAATTTGGATTAGAAAATCGTACATTTTTTACACATAAATCACCCAAAAAATGTGATTTACTTCACACTTTTTCATGCCTAAACCACTTCTCTGCAGAATTCCTGTCCTTTGAAAATTGGATTGAGCACTTGCTGTTGTTATTCCCTTATCATGTTCATGTAAAATCAACAGGTGAAATGTGGATCAAAAGGATCTATGATTTTGTTAATCATTCATAGTCCTTTTTCAGAGAGAAAAGCTAGTGAACATAAATTATTTTGAGATAAATGTGTTATAGACATTGGAATGTTATGTTTGCTGAAGTACAATATGTATATAAGCTACAAGCTTCTACAGGTATTATTGAATCCTTGTTCCAAAATAGATCACACAGCATTGATTAAATAGTTCACAGTGAAAGGGATCTTACTCCAGGAGATCAGACAGAAAGCATAAGAATTTTGATGCATGTCCATTTCACACATGGTATAAAGTGTATCTATGCACTAAATGCTGTGATCCAATACTTGCTAAGACACTAATTACATCATTTGGCCTGATTGAAACTGCTCCGGATGATCAACTCAGTGAAAGAAAATAGTGGTCTGCTCAAAACCTGCTGTTTTTCTAGTCTGTTATTAGGGCTAATAGGATGTTTATTGTTGACATATTGTAGCGCAGGTTACGTGAATAGTAAGTTGACTGTGAGATGACAGCACATAGCACAAATCTTCAACAAGTAGATTTTGCTCACTTCTGGACTATATCCAAAATGTTTTGGCTTAACCCCAAATCATTGAGAAAAAAACCCCAAATGCTAACATGAGGATATCCTCACAAAAGAAATGGCTTATTAAGGATGCAGGTCAACCCTGTTATCCCATGATAAAAAGGGAAAATGGTGGGAATAGACAGAAAGCAGAATGGGATGTGGTGTGAGAGGGAGGAATTCACCTGGATTTGTTAGGAATGGGGAATTCAGGCAATGGAAATGGTGGCAGTGAGGGAAGAAATAGGTCAATGGGGATATTTCCTCCCTATATTGTTGGAGTTGCTAGAAGAGACCCGGTGCTTTTAAAAAAAATTGAAGAATATGGTCCTCTCTACATCAGAGACTGGATGCAGACTGGGAGATCGTTTTGCTGAGCATCTCTGCTGTCCGCATCAATGACAGGATCTCCCAGTGGCCAACTATTTTAATTCTGTGCCCCATTCCCGTGCTGACATTTCTGTCTATAGCCTCATGAACTGTCAAACCAAGCAATGTAAATCGGAGGAGTAACATCTACATTCCATCTGGGAGCTCTCTAACCAGATGGCGTTAACATTGACTGCTCTGGTTTCTACTAGGCCCACTCCCCATTATCCTTCTCTTCCCCATTCTCCTTCTCTTCCCCATCTGTCTTCTTTCCTCCAGCTGTCCACCCTTCCCTCTACATTCACAGTGCTATCCCCCTACCACCGTTTGCTGGTTTTCCCTCCCTCCCTTAACCACCTATGACCTCCTGCCTGTGGGCCTGATCCCCTCCCCTTGCACTTCTTCTTGCCCTCCCTCACTCACCCCCACCATTTTGTTTGGACACCTGCCTATATTTTTCTCATACATTGATGAAGGGCTTAAGCCTGAAACATTGGTAATGTATCTTTCTTTACTTTTGCTATATAAAGTACACTGTTTAAGCTGCTGAGTTTCTCCAGCATTACCTTTTTACGAGATTCAATCAGAGACTAATTTAAGGACTCTTACTTTGCAAAGAGTCCAGGGAACTACGGACCAAAGCAGGTTGGCAGAAATGGGGAGAACACACCCCATTGAGAAGGAGAAGCAGAGAAGAAGACCCCACAGGGCATTGACCAGGGCAGTAGAACAGTGAGCGGTTCCGTGGCTGACTGATCCACACAGACAGGCTGCTGGCGACTTTCCACCAAGAGACGCACATGGGCTGAGGGCTGCTGGAGACTTGCTCATGGGAAACTGGGATTCGAGAGGATGCTGAGGTCAAGAAGGGCCTCCAAAGGACCTCAGACTCTGAAGGTGTCGTGATCTGGAGTTCGAGTTGCCGATGGATCGAACATGGGTCTGTGGGAGTGCTGGAGGCTAATTCATGGATATTTAATGACTCTGAACAGATTCTCTTTTGCTTCTTTGTCTCTCCTACTGAAAGGGACCAGGGCAACACTAATGGTGACTCTTTTTCTGTGTTATGGTAGGCAGAGGCAATTTTGTGTGATATTACATGTTCTATACTATTACATGATAATAAGGGAAACTTGAAACTTAAATCTTATTTTTTTTCTGTATTTGCACAATTTGTTACCATTTCTCTCTTTTGTGTACCTATCTTTTTCTTGAGAACGGTTGCACTACCATTAAGTAGAAATTCTGCCCGACAAGCAGGAAAATGAATTTCAGGGTTGCATGTGATGTCACATATATACTCTGGCAACAAATCTGAACTTGAACAGTTGCAGGTTCAGCAGCAATCCCTGTGCCACATCAATCATCACTGATTGCAAACCAGAGAAACACCCATTCATTCCAATTCTCTGTCTACTATTGGTTAACCAATCCTCTATCCATTCTAATATATTATCTCCAACTTCATGCAGCCTTGTCTTATGGATAAGTTTTCTATGCAATATTTTAGTGAACATCTTCTGGAAATCCAAGTGTACAACATTCACCTGTTCTCCTCCATCCACTGCCCTTATTTTATCCTCAAAGAATTCTTGTCAATCTGTCAGACGTGACCTGCCTTTCTCAAATCTTTGCTGCATCTGCCCAATTTCTTTCCTGATGCTTCACTATTTCTTCCTTACTGATAGCTTCAAGCATTTTCCCAACCACAGACATTAAGCTAACTGGCCTATAGTACACGAGCCTGAAGACGAACACCCAACGGTACAAAAACATCTTCTTCCCCTCTGTCATCAGAATTCTGAATGAGCAATGAACTAGAGACATTAACCCACTTTTTTTTTTTGCACTAATTTATTTATTTCATTGTTTTTAAATGTAATTTATATTTGCCCCTGTAATGTTGCTGCAAAATAATGAATTTTGTGACATGTTTATGACATTAAAATCTGATTCTGAGTTACCTGCCTTTTGCCTGCATCCTTTTTAAAAAATTTGCTGTCTTGCAGTCCAAACTCCAGAGAATTTTGATAACTGATCGCAAATCCCTCCGCTGTAAATTCTGCCATTTTATTCAGAGTCCTGGAATGCATTCCATCAGGACTAAGGGACATGCTTAACGTTCGAGTCACTAGTTTGCTCAGAAGTACTTCTTTAGTAATAACGATTCTACTGAGGTCCCCACTTCCCATTGCATCCATATCATCTCCCTTTGGAGTATTATAAATGTCCTCCACCATGAAGATAGACACAAAATAATCATTCAAAGATTATTACCCAATATTAATTGCCCCTTCTCATCTTCCAGGGGGCGGACATTCACTTTTGCCACCTATCCCTCTTCATATAAATTATAACAAATTTACAATCTCTCTTGATATTTTGTGGCATTTTGATATATTTTGATGAAATATATCCTGAAATGCAAAGTTAAGGGATTCTATTTCCTACTTCTACTAAGATGTTGATCTAACAACCCACTTGGCCATCAAGTCAGCTGATATTCTTAGTGATTCTTTCTCCTTTGCTGCTATCACATGACCTCTATCATTGGTCCCCATCCCCACCCCCCCCTGTGAAATTTCCTCCAGCCAAATGTTTTGTTCTTTGAATGAGTTTCCAGCAACAAGCTGGTTTGTATCCAAGAGTACTACTCCCACATTTTTCTGAAAACGGAAATTACAACCAAGAATAGGCTTCCTACTCTTCTATTTAATTATATAATGGCTCATCTCATGGTAATTACAACCCTACATTCCTATTTGCATGTTATAACTTGAGACCCCTTGCTTGTTCAGAAACTGTCCTGTTCCTCTGGGTGGAAAAGTAATTCCATCTTCAGTCGTGAATGGGCAATTCTTCATTGTTAATGTATGTCATGGTTTCAGATTCCCTCACCAGATAAATCATCCTCTTCTTAATATTAGTCAGGATCTTCTATTTTTTTCATCGTCATCTCTCGTTCTTCTCGACTCTTGATGATATAAGCCTCTGAAGTAGGTGCTCCAGTTTTGTTTTAATTTTACGATAACAGGCCCTTCCAGCCCATGAGCCCGTGCTCCTCAAACCCACCCATGCGACCAATTAACTTCTAACCCCATGCGTCTTTAGAACGTGAGAGGAAACTGGAGCACATGGAAAAAAACTCACACGGTCCTGGCACAACATACAAACTCCTTACAGGCATATGATACTTTGAGGGGTCGAGGCCAGCCATCTTGGGGCCGAGGGCAGCCATCTCAGGTACAGGAACACCCATTGGACTCAGACAATGAATCCATACTGCCCTCCATCACCCTGAACCAGGAGGCACCACATTAACTCACCAGGTCCACGATGGATGTTCAGGTAAATGGGCGCGATATCAACTGTTCATTCGATAGTGTAAGTACAGAGAGTCTTATGCACCCCGATACTGCTAAATGACTGTCCCTTAAAGTACGGCCTGCTATATACAGGATATCACTCACATCCAAATCGTATACAGCAGCCACCCTGGGGACCTGCATAGTGACCCTGACTATTGGAGGCCTAGTGTACAAACACTTCAGACTGCTCATTATGCCACTCTGTGCCCCCTTGCTACTGGGGATGGATTTCCAGTGCCAACTTCAGAAAGTCACTCTGCAATTCGATGGCCCCCCCGCCCCCCCCTCCCCACCGTCTGCAATGAACAGTTCACAGAAAGCCCCCTGCAGGTGTTGTGTGGTCTCTTGAACCTCAAGGTTGGCCCGCTCTACTGTTTGCCAAACTCACCCCCGATTGCAATCCGGTGGCCAACAGGAGTAAATCTACTGTATGGCTGACAGGGCATTCATTAAGTCAGAGTTTTAGCACTTACTCGGAGAGGGCATCATCGAGGCCAGTAAAAGCCCTCGGAGGGCCCAGGTGGTCATGCTGAAGAATGGGGATAAGAATAAGATGGTCATAGTCTACATCCAGACCATCAACTGATATATGCAGCTTGATGTGTACTCCCTTCCTGCGTATTCAATATGGTAAATTAGATTACACAATATCGGGTATTCTCCATGATTGACCTGAAGTCAGCATATCACCAGCTTTCAATCCACCCAGAGGACCACCAGTATACAGCATTTGAGGCGAATGGCCACCTCTACCACTTCCTTTGGGTATAGATGACACTTTCCAATTTCTAATATTTCCCCATTTCAAAACATGCCATCTTCTAGGAAACGTGAGTATCGATATTCTGAATTAGTATCTTATTAATCCAGTAAATCAAATTTTGTAGATGAAGCTTTAAATAATTAATTGATAAAACAAATAAACATTTTGCATATCTTCACGGTGAGGTTTTCAGAATGATGAGTAAACAAAGCATACTGTATAATGATATCACGATATTTAATGTTAAACATATAAAAGAAATAAATAAAATAAGATGAATTAAGACAAATTCAAAGAAAAGTACCTCAAACTTATCTCTCTGGCCATAATTCTTCAAAGAATAAGGTATCTCTATGCCCAGATATTATGGCATGTGACATCATAGTAACTAATGTAACACAGCAAACAACAATTTCCTAAATGAATAGGCATAAAATTAACAAAAGAATCAAAAACATAATGTTTTAACTTTTACATTCCAGCCCCTAATTATTATAATAGTCATTAATGATTAATAAATAACGATTACTATTACAGAGACAAAAGTAAATATGTTAAGTATAAGATCAGAAATCTAAACTTTCTGCTTCTTGTAAAAGACAGATTTTAGTAATAGGTCAATTTAAGTAACCAGTCTTGGTTTTAATCCGCACTTGCCAAACAAAACCTTTTTTGTCCGGAACTGTATCCACAATTTTCCCCAGGAACCAAGAATTTCTTGTAATAATGTAATATTCTTTAATCCATATTTTCCAAAATAAATCTGCAATAAACTGCACTTGTCTCCATCTGCGTCTCACATAAATATCTTCTTTCTGAATATAACCTGGAGGCATTAAAGGTTTAGATTTAAGAAGTAAGAGATGATTCAGTGTAAGTACCTCAATGTCATTTTATTCAAAAGAATTTTCGTTATTGGACGACTATTTAAAATAGCTTCAATTTCACACAATACTGTCTGAAGATTGTCATAATTCAGTATTTGATTATTCAAAATGGAATTAAGAATTTTCTTGATTGACCTAATCACTCTTTCCCATACACCTCCATGATGTGATCCTGTGGATAGGTTAAATATCCAACTAATTTCTTTTTGAAGTAATGCATCATGAATTTGATGTTGATTCCAATTTCGAATTGCTTTTCGTAACTCTAGTTGAGCTCCTGTAAAGTTAGATCCCTTATCAGAACTTAATTCCTTCACTTCACCACATCTGGCAATAAAATATCGAGGAACATTGATAAAAGATTTTGTATCAAGTGATGACGCTACCTCAATATGAATTGCTCTTGTAGTTAAACATGTAAAAATAGCTTGGTATCATTTTTCAACATTTCTTCCTTGTTTTACTTGCAAAGGACCAAAATAATCAACTCCCATGTAAGTAAATGGGTGTTAATCAGGTGAAACTCTATCTTGTGGCAAATCTGCCTTTTTTTGATGTCCAGGTTTAGCATTCGCACATCGACAATTAACACATTTTGATATAATTCTTTAGATCAAATGTTGAAACAACATGTATCCAATATTTATGGTAACACATGATTACAACCACCATGACCTGTTTTCTCATGAATATGTCAAACAATCAATTCAGAAACAGGAAATTCCTTAGCTAAAATAATTGGATGCTTCACTTCTTCTGGCATTATTGCTTTTTCCAATCTTCCTCCTACTCTCAATACATCATTTCCCAGAACAGGATTTAGCTTGTAAACACAACTTGAGTTTATAACATTCAGATTCTTCTTCAATTTTGATATCTCATTACCAAACACCTTTTTCTGACAAAAACAAATTATTGTAGCACTTGCTACACAAATGAAACGCACCACTAGCATGATTGGGGGTTTCAAGCAAACTGTTTATTGAAACTTAGTGCTCGCCCTTTAAGGGCAGCGTGAGTTCTGCCCCCGTGGCAGCGGTGATGACATTATGCTCACCCGAGGTGCACACTTTGGCCTAAGCCACGAGGCATGGAGGTCTCCTGATGGAGGTCCTCGATCTTCTAACGGCTGCCCCGCTGATGTGGTGATACAAGTGGGGCTGGTTCGCCACGAGCGATATGCACTGCCACACAACCCCCCCCCAGAAATGGCTTATGTGTATTTTTGGTCAGGCAGTCAGTACTGGCTGGCTAAGGTTCAAGTGTGCCCTCTTGAGCCAGTCGACTGTGAATATCTCCTCCCTGCCCCCAATGTCCAAAGTGAATGTCTTACCTGAGTGTAGGTGCCCTTGTAAGGGAGCTGCAGGGACGTGGGATGTGGGCCTCGCTGGATGAAAACTAAGTCAGTCGCGGCCAGTTCTTTGGGGATGCAGGACAGACAGCTGCCATGGTGGGTCGGTGGTGGGGGCGCCAGTGAAGCGAGCTTGCCCCACAAATCTGCCAGCAAAGTCTGATTCTCGGTCATGGAACAAATGCTTGGGCTGAAGAACTCCCTGGGTAGCGACAGTGGTGCGCCATAGACCAGCTCTGTGAATGATACCTGGAGCCTTCGGAGCCGTTCTGATGCTGAGCAGGACCCAGGGCAATTCGTCCATCTAGTTGGGGTCGGTGAGGTGAGCCATGAGAGCCGACTTGAGGTGCTGGTGGAAACGCTCCACTAGGCCGTTGGCTTGGGGATGGTATGTGGTGGTGTGATGGAGCTTGATCCCCAAGAGGTTTGCCAGCTGTGACCTGAGGGCAGATGTGAACTGGGAGCCAGAACTCTGAACTTGGTGATCCAGTGGGTGAGTAGATTCCTGGTGCAGGACTTGGCGGAAGTTTCTTTCGGCGGGATGGCTTCCAGTCACCTTGTCATGCGGTTGACCACAGTCGTCAAGTAGCAGACATCCCTGGACACCGGCAGGGAGCCCACAATATTGATGTGTATACGTTGAAGCCTCTTGGCTGGGGAGTCAAACTGCTGTACCGGGGCCTTGATGTGGTGCTGGACTTTGGAGGCCTGGCACTGCATGCTTGCCATCTGGGCTACCTGTTTCTTGAGGCCGTGCCACACGAAACGATCTGCCATTATGCGTGCTGAAGTCCTGACCGAGGGGTGAGCCAAGTCATGGACCATGCTGAAGGCTTGTGGCCTCCATTGCAGCGGGACTACCGGGCGCGGCAAGCCGGTGGAGATGTTACAGAGTAGTGTGTCGGAGCTGTTCGGCAATTTGAGGTCCTCAAGACGGAGGCCCATGATGGTGGTGTGGAAAGCTAGCGCCTGTGCTAGCTGGGTGAAGTCCAGGCCAGGGGATAGGCTGTGGATGGTGGGCCTTGGGCCATTGCTATTGCAATGACATTGTCCTTACCCGTTCAGAGTCAGATATCAGTGGTGAACTCTGATGATGGGGGATGGCGGAAGTGAACTGTGTCTGCAGGATGGCATGGAATTCATTGAGCATGCGAGAATACTCTTCCTTGGGGGCACTGATAGAAGCTATTCCTGGGTCGCACGTGTTTGAGGAATCAAGGCAGATGGATTGGAAGGTGCGGCATGTACCAACCGCTTGCCTTTGATGTCCACCAACAGGCTGTGCACCTGGAGGAAATCGGCTCCCAGCAGTGCTGTGCCCATCGTGGCCAGTACGAACTTTCAGTGAAACCTGTCCTTGCCAATCGAGATCTGGGTGCTGCATGTGCCGAAAGTCTTGATGGAGGATCCGGTGGCTGTCTATAGGGTCTCAAGGGCGGTCGGAGGAAGAACACTCAGTTCTGCTCCAGTGTCTACCAGGAAACACTGGCCACTGGATTTATCAATCACATGTAGGAGGTTGTTAGTGTGGCCAGCCGTCACAGCCATTAATGGTGGCTGGCCAGGTCGTTTCCCTGAAATGAACAGGGCTGCCTGCATTTGGAGGCTTGGGCCCCCAGCGCTGGTGGGGTGGTGTACTTCTGGTTTGTGCTTGGGGGGCGGCTGTGGCTGACTGGGTCCTGGGTGGGTGACTTGGCTGAGGGCGGCTTCGTTTTCTTGCTTGGTCCGCCAGAGCACGTCTGTGTGGGTTGCAACTCTGCGTGGGTCTGAGAAATCCTTATCTGCCAGCAGGAGTTGGATGTCCTCGGGCATCTGCTCAAGGAAAGCCTGTTTGAACATCAAGTAGGGTCTTTGGTCCTCTGCCAGCTCCAGCATCTCATCTATGAGGGCAGATGGGATTCTGTTGCCCAGAACGACCAGGCATAGGAGCCTGATGGCACGCTGCTGATGCGAGAGGCTGAAGGTACCAAGGAGGAGGCTTCTCAGAGTGAGGTATTTACCTTCCTCTGGTGGGTTGTGGATCAGATCGTCCACCCTGACCATGGTTTCTTTATCGAGCACGTTTACAATGTGGTAGAACATCGTGGTGTCTGAGGTGATGAGTCTGAGGTGAAACTGTGCCTCTGCTTGCCTGAACCGAGTACGTGGGCAATACGCCCAGAAGGGGGGAGTTTCACCGTGACAGCGTTGACAGCTGCTGCGTCCATATCGGGAGGCCAGAAAACTATCTGTAGTTGCTGGAGTCACCAATGTAACGGCTGCTACACAGATTGAAACGCACCACTAACACGATGGGGGGCTTCAAATGAAATGTTTATTCAAACTTCATGTGTGCCCTTTAAGGGCGGTATGAGCTCTTACCCCGTGCCGGCGGTGACGTCATTATGCTCGCCCAAGGCACGCACTTTGGCCTAAGCCACGAGGCATAGTGGTCCCCCGACAGTGCCATCTTTTCGCGGCTGCCCCACCGGTGTGGCGATACAAGCAGAAATGATTGAACTTTTGATCCTGTGAAGCCATATCATCTGGGTTATCCACTCTTTTAACATATCTCCATTGATTAGCTTGTGTGACAGAGTATATAGATATGTTTGGAGATAAATTGGGGAAGGTTTGTTTGTGTAGGTCACATACAAGCACTTTAAAACAGATCTTATTTAAAATACTGGTGCTCTGCCCCATGCTAGACATGCTGGGCCTAACAGTCTTTGCAAGAGCTTTGGAGAGTGCCCAATAGATTTCACTGATGGATTCTTGTTTACAAAAAGGCAACAGATGACTGAGCTTGTCAGAGCCAGCTTCTGTCTGGTAGTGTACTTGCTGTTCTAAGAGGGTCATGTGGTTTTGCTAGCAGAGAGAGTCAAACAGGCTTTCTCTCAGAGAGTGAGAGAGAGAGAGAGAGATATCACTTATACAGTGTTACAGCCAGTAACAGTAGTTGGGACTGGAACAGGACAAGCTGGGAAGCTTGTGGAAAGCCCCATTTGGAAGATGGGTTCATGCAAGAGGAGAGGACTGGCTGTCTAATGTTTCACTTGGAATAAGTGAAACAAAAAGGAACTCTGTGGAGACCTGAAAGAAAGAGGTTATCATCTGGAAAACCCTGAAGGGGCAGGTTTTCGTCAGCAAGACACTGAAGTGGCTGATGGAAGTAAATCAGTTGTGGATGTCCTGGAACAACAAATCTCTCTCTGAAAACTGACAAGAACCCTCCTGAGCAGTAATCATTTACCTCTCAAGCACCAAAGCCTGGTGAACTTTATAAATGTGAAATTCTGAGAACAGTATGAGAATTGCTTGCCACCAGTGAACTTGGGGGAGTGAGAAGTGAGATTGGACTGTGAACCATGGAATTTTTCTGAACTTACACACACATTACACGTGCACTTAGAATGAGAAGGGGTTAAGTTAGGTGAGTTAAGTTAAGTTAAAGTGTGATTCTGTTTTCATGTTTAAAGATAATTAAAAGCAACTTTTGTTTAAGTAACCATTTGTCTTGATGAATATCTATTGCTGCTGGGTTTTGGGGTCCTCTGGGCTAATAAAAATGCCAATACCAATCCAACCCAATCTCTTCAATTTTTTATGCTCTTTTTCCATCAAATGAGTTTCTTGTAAAAAAGCAAAATCTACTATTGTTTTTCTTTCATATATATTAACAATTTTTTTGTGTTTTCTTGGATTCTGTACTCCAAGTTCTAGTATTTCCCTATGTCAAAATATGTCATCTTCAAGAAAACATGAGTGACGAAATTCTGAATTACTATATTATTAATCCAATAAACCAAATGTTGTAGATGAAGCTTTAAGTAGCTTTAATTCATTGATAAAATGAATAAATATTTTGCATAACTTCACATTGAAATTTTCAGAACAATGACTAAACAAAGCATACTGTATAATGTTATAACGATATTCAACTTTAAACAGATATAAAGGAAATAAAGTTAGATGACTTAAGATGAATTCAAAGAAAAGTATCTCGAGCTTATGACTTTGCTCATAATTCTTCGAAGAAAGAGGTGCAAGCTATGCCTATGCCCAGATATTACAACATATGATATTATAGTCACTACAGTAACATTATAAACAACAATATCCCTTTATAGGGACAAAAGTAACAAAAGAATCAAGAGCACAAGGTTTTATCATTTATACCAGGTCCCTTTTGGCGTCATAAATGGAGTCTCTGCTTTGCAGCAGAAGATGAACCACATGGTGGACCCCTACGACCTATAGGTCACCTTCCCATATCTAGGTAATGTTAGTATCTGCAGCCACGACCTGCAAGATCATGATGTGAAACTTAACAAGTTCCTCCGGACAGTAAAATGCATGAACCTCACTTATGAGCAGGATAAATGTGGGTTCTAGACAGCACACTTAGCCAGACTTGGCTGCATGCTCGAGAACAACATCATTGGCCCTGACCTGGACTACATGCATCTGCTGATGGAGCTAACCCTCCCACATACCCTCAAAGCATTGAAGAGATGCCTTGGGCTTCCTTGTTCTATGCTCAATGGGTCCTCAACTATGCAGATAAGATTCACCTATTGGTCAAAGCTACCATGTTTCCCCTGTCAGCAGAAGCCCAAGCAACTATCAAGAGCGTTAAAGACTATATCGCCAAGGCAACCATGCATGCCATTGACGAGTCCTCACCATTCCAAATGGAGAGCGATGCATCTGATGTTGCCTTGGCTGCCACACTCAATCAAGTGGGCAGACCTGTTGCCTTTTTCTCATGAACCCTCCAAGGCCCTGAAATTTACCACTCCTCCGTCGAGAAGGAGGCCCTGAAATTCACCAATTCTCCGTTGAGAAGGAGGCCCAGGGGGAGGAGTCACGTGATGGAGTAGTGGCCGGACGGTGAACTCCAGCCCTCTCCAGAAAAGTCGGGAAAAACAAAGGAAAACACAAAGGCACAGAAATAAAAGTTAAAGAAAAGTGAGTATAAAGGTGGAAAGAAGATGGCGCAAAAAAAGAAAAATCAAAATCAACGGTAAGAAGAGAGGAAGAGAAGACAACGGAGGAAGAAGGAGAAGGCCTTACCTGTTCGAAGAGGCCCGCTGTGGAGAGAGAAACCCGCTTCCTCAGGTCGGTAGAAATTGGACTACAAAAATGGCTCGCTGAGCCGAGTAAAAGTGCGCAACCGCGCATGAAAAAAAACACACCGACGGGAGGGGGGACCAGCTGGGGAGTCGATCTCCACAGCCGGCAACGACAGCTGCAGAACACCTGCAGCAAGAGGAGAACACAGAAGACAATGGAAACAAGAAAGAAGAGAAGAAAAGGGGAACAAAGAAACAACAGATGGCCAACCCAGAGGAAGAAGAAGAGGAAGAGTACAGTGAAATAGAAGAAGAAGGGAAAGGCAAGATAAAGGATATACTTTCTCTTGTTAGAGGATACATGGAGTCATTTAAAGAATGGCAGACACAGGAATTTAATGATTTAAGAAGAAGAATAAACAACACAGAAGAGAAAATGAACAAAATAGATATGACCTTAACAGAAATGGGAAAGAAAATGGACAAGATGGAAGAGCGGGCAGTAGCAGCAGAAATGGAGGTAGAGGACTTAAAAAAGAAATTAGAGGAATCTAATAAAAAAGTTAAAGAGACACAAGAGCTGTTAGCTCAGAAAATAGATATAATGGAAAATTATAACAGAAGAAATAATATAAAGATAGTGGGCCTTAAGGAAGATGAAGAAGGCAGGAATATGAGGGAGTTTATAAAAGATTGGATCCCTAGGATCCTAGGATGTCCAGAACTACAGCAAGAAATGGAAATAGAAAGGGCACATAGAGCATTGGCCTTTAAACCACAACCACAACAAAAACCAAGATCTATTTTAGTAAAATTCCTAAGATATACTACAAGAGAAAAGATACTGGAGAAGACAATGGAAAAAGTAAGAGAGGGCAACAAGCCACTGGAGTATAAAGGGCAAAAAATCTTCATTTATCCAGATATAAGTTTTGAACTCCTAAAGAAGAGAAAGGAGTTCAATACAGCAAAGGCGATTTTATGGAAGAAAGGGTATAAATTTATACTAAAGCATCCAGCGGTATTGAAAATATTTATTTCAGGAAAACAAAACAGACTATTCTCGGATCCAGAAGAAGCACGAAAATTTGCAGAACAACTACAAAGTAGACGGAGAGATGAAGACGTGTAATGAGAGTAAAAATGATCACGATTGATATGTATGTGGGTAAAGAGATATAAGAGTGTATAGGTATAATGTGCATACGTGAATGTATCGGTACTTAGAGGAAAATATAGATAGTATAGACAAGAATTAATAAGAGAAGGTAATGGAATAGAGAGAATAAGGAGGGAACTAAAAGAGTGACCTTTGTTACATATGAAAAGTGAAATCTTTTCTGGGGGGGGCTTGGTGGGGGGGAATAGCAGTCACTGCAAAATCAGTTGACGCCTGCGAGTGAATTCGCAAACCCAAATGGAGAGGGGAGATGTGGTTGTCCGACAAGGGATAAAGGACAACTCAGGAGGGGAAGGGGAGATTGGGGCTAAAGAAGTTATAAATAGGAGAATAAGGAAAATGTTTGATGTTTTAGGAATGTTGTCTTATAAAGGGTTTAAAATAAGAAAATAGAAATGGAAAAGGAGGAAAGGTAATGATGGAAAAACGGAAAGGGAAGATAAACAAAGTATAAAATGGCTACGTTGAACTATATGACTTTAAATATTAATGGAATACATAACCAAATTAAAAGGAAGAAACTGCTAAATTTACTGAAAAAAGAAAAAATTGATATAGCATTTGTCCAAGAAACACACTTAACTGAATTGGAGCACAAGGAATTAAAGAGAGATTGGGTAGGACACGTAACAGCAGCATCGTATAATTCAAAAGCAAGAGGAGTGGCTATATTAATTAGTAAAAATGTGCCATTTAAAATAGAAGAGGAAATAATAGATCCAGCAGGGAGATATGTAATGATAAAATGTCAGATATATTCGGAGTTTTGGAATCTACTTAATGTATATTCACCTAACGAAGAAGATCAAAAGTTTATGCAAGATATCTTTTTGAAGGTAGCTAATATGCAAGGGAACATACTAATAGGAGGGGATTTCAACCTGAATTTGGATTCAAATATGGATAAAACTGGGAAAAAAATTAACAGAAAGAACAAAGTAACCAAATTTATAATTAAATCAATGCAAGAAATGCAACTTTTGGATATATGGAGGAAACAAAACCCAAAAGAAAAGGAATATTCATATTACTCAGCTAGACATAAAACATACTCAAAAATAGACCTATTTTTGTTATCAGCTAGTATGCAAGATAGAGTAAGAAAAACAGAATATAAAGCTAGAATACTATCGGACCATTCACCCTTAATATTGACAGTAAAGCTAGAGGACATCCCTCCAAGAATGTATAGATGGAGATTAAACCCCATGCTACTTAAAAGGCAGGATTTTAGAGAATTTATTGAAAAACAATTAAAAATGTATTTTGAAATAAATACGGAATCAGTGGAAGATAAGTTTATACTATGGGATGCAATGAAAGCATTCATTAGAGGGCAAATAATAAGTTATGTAACCAAGATGAAGAAGGACTATAATCAGGAAACAGAGCAGTTGGAAAGGGAAATAGTAAATATAGAAAAAAAATTAGCAATGAAGGAAGATACAACTAAAAGAAGAGAATTGGCGGATAAAAAAATAAAATATGAAACATTACAAACATATAAGGTAGAGAAGAATATAATGAAGACAAAACAGAAATATTATGAACTGGGTGAAAAAACGCACAAAATCCTAGCATGGCAGCTTAAGACAGAACAAGCTAAGAAAATGGTATTGGCATCAAGGAAAAAAGACAAACAAATTACATATAATCCAAAAGAAATTAAGGAAAACTTTAGAGAATTCTATGAACAATTATACCGAACTGAAAATGAAGGGAAAGAAGGGAAAATAGATGAATTTTTGACTAAAATTGAACTACCAAAACTACAAATAGAGGAACAAAATAAATTAACAGAACCATTTGGAACAGTAGAAATACAAGAGATAATAAAAAAATTACCAAATAATAAGACACCAGGAGAGGATGGATTTCCAATAGAATTCTACAAAACATTTAAAGACTTATTAATTCCGCCCCTCCTGGATGTAATCAACCAGATTGATGAAACACAAAGCTTACCAGATTCATGTAAAACAGCAATAATTACAGTAATACTAAAACAAGGGAAAGATCCACTCTCACCAGCGTCATATAGACCAATATCTTTACTAAACACAGATTATAAGATAATAGCTAAACTATTAGCAAACAGATTAGCAGAGCAGGTACCGAAAATGGTAAATTTAGACCAAACTGGATTTATCAAAAAAAGACGCACAACAGACAATATTTGTAAATTTATTAACTTAATTCATGCAGTAGAAGGAAATAAAGCACCTGCAGTAGCAGTTGCTTTAGACGCAGAGAAGGCCTTCGACAGAGTAGAATGGAATTATTTGTTCAAAGTATTGCAAAAATTCAGTTTACCGGAGAAGTATATTAATTGGATTAAAGCATTATATAAGGGACCGTTAGCGAAAGTGACAGTAAATGGACATGTATCAAAACAATTTAACTTAAGCAGGTCAACGCGGCAGGGACGCCCACTATCACCTTTATTGTTTGCGTTAGCTATAGAACCACTAGCAGAATTGATAAGAATAGATAATAATATAAAAGGAATAAAAATAAAAGACAAGGAATATAAAATCAGTCTATTTGCGGACGATGTTATAGTGTACTTAACAGAACCAGAACTATCAATAAAAGAATTATATAAGAAATTGAAGGAATATGGAGAAGTGTTGGGTTACAAGATAAACATAAATAAAAGTGAAGCAATGCCTATGAATAATGCGGATTTCTCAAAATTTAAGAAGGAATCACCATTTAGATGTCAAATGCAGGTAGTAAGATACCTAGGTGTACAAATAAACAAAAATCTCGGCCAATTATACAAACTCAATTATTATCCACTAATGAAAAAATTACAGGACGATTTAGAGCATTGGAAAGATCTACCACTAACACTAATAGGAAGGATAAACTGTATTAAAATGAACATTTTTCCAAGGATATTATACTTATTTCAGGCATTGCCAATACAACTGACAGAAAAATTCTTCAAAGAGTTAAAGAAAATAATAAGGAAATTTTTATGGAGAGGGGGGAAACCAAGGATAGCAATGGATAAATTAACAGAAGGGTATAAACAAGGAGGCTTACGATTGCCAAACTTTAAAAATTATTATAGAGCCGCACAATTAAGATACCTATCAGATTTTTATCAAACAAGTGAAAAACCAGACTGGACGAGATTAGAATTAGATAAAATAGGGGAAAAGATACCTGAACACATATTATATAAATGGGATGAAAAATTGGTACAACATAGAACTTCTCCAGTATTACATCATCTCCTCAATATTTGGAAGAAGATTCATGTAGAAAGAAATAAAACAAATGATCAATTACCAAAACTAATATTGACGCAAAATAAGTTACTCCCTTTTACAATAGATAACCTTTCCTTTAGGGAATGGGAAAAAAAAGGGATTAAAAGAATAGAGAATTGTTTTTCAGGAAGTAGATTCTTATCCTTTGAACAAATGAGAGATAAGTACAATATAACTGGAGATACAGCGCTGGCATATTACCAACTGAGATCCTACTTGAAAGATAAATTAGGAAGCAATTTGAGTTTGCCAGAGGGAAGTAACCTTGAATATGTGATTACAGATACAATGTTAATCAAAAGATTTATAACAAATATGTATATTAAACTGCAAGAAAAAGAGAATGAGGAAACAAATGGTAAAACTAAACAAAAATGGGAACAAGATTTAAATATAAAGATAAAAAAGGAAACGTGGGAGAAATTATGTTCTGGAACGATGAGAAATACAATAAATACGAGGCTACGTATGATACAATATAACTGGCTACACAGACTATACATTACACCTCAAAAATTAAATAAATGGGACCCAACAGTATCTGATAGATGTTTTCGATGTAAAAAAGAAATGGGAACAACAATTCATGCAATCTGGACATGTGAGAAAGTAGAAAAATTTTGGGAAGATCTCAATCAGATATTAAATAAAATAACAGAAAACAATATACCAAAGAATCCAGAGATCTTTCTTCTAAGTAACATAAAAAACAAAGAATTTGGAAGTGATTTGGAGGATGCACAAAAAAGATTTGTTAAGATAGCCCTAGCCGTAGCAAAAAAAATATTATGTCAACCTGGAAATTGGAAGATAATCTGAAAATACAACAATGGTATATAGAAATGAATAAATGTATTCCATTAGAAAAAATAACATATAGTTTAAGAAATAATATTGAAATATTCAAACAAATATGGGAGCCTTACATTAAATACAATAGCGAAAACCTACCGGGGACAATCATTACCTAAGTTGATGGAAGGAGAAGGAAAGAAAAGAATGGACTCAGTAGAATTTCTGGTGTATTTTTGTTGAATGACAACATTATCTGACTGGTTTAATGTAACCTAGATTGTATACCTAAAATGGATGGGGTGGGGTGGGGGGGTTGCTTAGGAGGAGGGAGGCGGGGGGAGAAAAAGTCACTGTATATGTGTGAAAAAGAAAAAGTGTGTAGCATGGCTAATGTGATTTATGGTGTGAAAAATAAAAATTTTTAATAATAATAAAAAAAAGAGAAGGAGACCCAGGCCATCATGGAGGCTATATTTCACTGGAGGCACTATCTTGCAGGGAAACTGTTCACCCTCCTCACAGATCAGCGAGCGGTGGCATTCATGTTTAATAATAAGCAAAGGGGCAAAATCAAGAATGATAAGATCCTCAGGAGGAGAATCTACCTGTCCACTTACAATTATGACATTCTCTACCGGCCCAGCAATCTTTACGAACTCCTGGACGCTCTTTCCTGAGAAACTTGTACTAGTGTTCAATTGGACAGACTTGCAGGTTCTCCACAATGACCTTTGCTACCCCAGAGTTACTTGGTTTGCAAACCCCAATTCTACTGGCTGGACAAATCGCCCCTTCAAGTGCCTCAGCATTGATTTCAAGGACACCACCCCCCCCCCTCCTGCAACCGGAATGTTTACTTCCTTACTATTATCGATGGATTATCCTGTTTCTCCTTCACCAGACATTGCCCGGAAATGACCACTGCCACTGTTATCAAGGCCCTCTGGAATATCTTCATGCTCTTTGGGTAACCTGGTGACCATGGTACATCTTTCATGAATGATGAGTTGTGGCAATACCTGGTGGCCAGGGGTATCACCATGAGCAGGACCACAAACTACAATCATGGTGGTAACAGGCAAGTGGAAAGGGAAAATGCCACAGAATGGAAGACCATCCTCCTGGCACTGAGGTCACGGGGTCTACCTGTTTCCCAATGGCAGAAAGTCCTCTCAGACACACTCCACTCTGTCCAGTCACTTTTATATTCGGCCACCAACAACACTCCTCATGAATGGATGTTTGTTTTCCCTAGGAAGTCTGCATTAAGGACTTTGCTGCCCACCTGGCTTACCTCCCCAGGACCAGTCTTGCTCCAGAAGCACATCAGGCAATCTAACACTGACCCACTGGTTGAGATGGTCTGCTTTCTCCATCCGAACCCCAGTATGTCTATGTTACCTTCCATGACGGGCGTGAATACACGGTCTTGATCTGGGACCTTGCTCCATTGGGGGCCTCCCTGACCACCATTGACTTTCAACAGATCTTCCACACTTCAACCTTAGGGGTCCCAGAACCTGCAGATGACCACACTCTACCCCAGGCCACTGTTGTCACCAATGATGTACCAGCTCCACACATCCCCACCACCACACCTGTCCCCACCCCTTGACAGGCCAACCTCACAAGCTGCTCAGGACACTATGGCAGGGCCCAACCATTGCCATGTCGCTCGCTACGGTAGAGGTGACTCCCTGATAGAGTCATCTTGTAAAATGTATATATGTATAGTTGTTTCACCTTCTCTTTTTTTCTCACCCCACAGGACTCTTTTTAAAAAGGAGGGGTGAATGTGGTAAACCACTATTGTGCCATGATTGGTTGCTGCCAGCTGGACACGTCTCCCAAGAATGATCCTACCCATACCCCCTTGCATGCTCCCCTTTCTCTTACCACTCTCTGCTACCAGAGAATTAAATGATATGAATGTGCATTGGGAATGCAAAAAAATTTCTACCAAAGAAAAGATTGTCAAGTTTTCTTGGGCAGCAGAGGAATAAGAAATTAATAAGAACGAACCTTAAATAACCAAGTAATGCAACCTTATTTAATAACTGCTGTATTCACTGCACTCCAACATGTTTGATAATCCACACAAATTATATCTTGGTATCACTTTTAAAAAAAAAAGCTCTGCAAAGCAGAGTCAAGATAACTAACTAAATAACTGAGAATTAACATAACACTTTTTAAAATCACTTTATCACAGTAGTTCTCAACCTTTTTCTTTCCACTCACATACCACTTTAAGTATTCCCTATGCCATGGGTGCTCTGTGATTAGTAAGGAATTGATTAATGTGGTATGAAGGTGGCAAGAAAAAGTTTGAAACTAATCTTTTAATCATACTTCATTGACTCATTATGTGCAGGGTTTCATAACTTCAAAGGAAATGGGCCAATGACAATTTTTCTCAAGCAAAATATTTCAGTAACAATTGGGTCTAGAGCAGTGATTCTCAACCTTGCCTTCCCACCCACATCCCACGTTAAGCAATCTCTTACTAATCACGGAGCACCAATGGTATAGGGATTACTTAAAGTGGGACATAAGTGGAAAGAAGAAGGTTGAGAACCATTGGTTTATCTTTTCTGTGCCAGCACACAATTCCAGTTAACCATGAGTATGGCTCAACATTCACTGAATGGTTAGTAACTACAGTTTATATGGTTAGTAATGGTGAGAAACAATAATGGAGGATACATGAATGATGATAGATGTGATGCTAATAAAGAGATATTCAAAATTTCAGAGAAGATCTGAGGATGAGCAGAGGAAGGTTTTGGAAAATGCCAGAGGTAAGTTTAAGTTTTTTACTCAGAGAAACTTTTGTTTGGAATGCATGGTTTGGGGTAGTGGTGGAGGTGGGTATAATAGAAACATCCAAAAGACTCTTATATAGGCACATGGATGTGAGATAAATAGAGGGTTATGAACTTGAGGTTAGGAAGGATTAGACTGATACAGATTAAACTTATTTAGGCCAGGACCTGCACTCTGCAGGTCCTTATGAGTTCTTTCCATAACATAGAAACCTTAATTCTGTTCTTCCCCAGAAAGATACCCGTACTCTCATGGTGCAAGAAACAATCTGTTGGATTAATTGCAATTTTTAAAAACTATTCAGTTGTGGTTGCTTCCGTGAATTCAAGAGAAAGAAAGATTGTTTCACTATCACTGTTTTGTAATGAATGTTTCCATCTCTTTGAAGGGAGACAGGTACATGCACTGCATTGTTAATGTTTGCAAATGCTTTGAATTGCACGATTTATCCCAGGGAAAGGCCAGGAGGAACTCTGGTCTGCAGAACACCTGCCACCTAGTGGCAGATCAAAAGAAAACATCTCAACCTCCTGGCTGCCAAAAGCACAGATTCTGAAAAACCTGGTCAGATGCTTGCAACCATAGATGACAGAGGAAATGGGGGCTTGGGGTGGGATGGCATGGGAAAAATGTTAATATCCACCACAGTTAAAATCAGGCTGAAAGCAGGAAACCAAAGTTGACAGCTCAAGTTATGGGATATGTCACACAATATTGAACTTAAAATCAAGTTTATGGAGAGGACTGCCACATCCTGAGGTCAAATAAAGCCAACATTCTTAGGTTGAGTTCAAATATACTCAGTTTTATTCCACCATTATTGTTTTCTACTCCCTTGTGGTCCTGTTCCACATGCCAGCCATCACAGTCGATAACCAATCTATATTATTCTGCGAGGCATTATTGTCAATAAATGAACTGTATTATTTATCACTACCAAATCCCTTTCTTATCAAATAAAAGAATCATCAAATAAATTATTGATGCTTAAACTACTTTTAAACCAGTCAACTTTCGATACTGATTGTTTTCAACACTAATATTAACTTCAATTTCCAAATCACATATTTTCCTGGATGATTTACAAAACACAGACTTCCAAACCATAAAATACAAAGTTCTTCATGCTACTACATCATTAAGTCTTGAAATTTCCTAGGTAGTCGTCGCTGACGTTGCGGTCTCTCTCCTCGTATTGTCTGGCCCACTTCTAGGCTGCTGACTGCTATGTCCTGCTCAGTTTGTTTATGGCCTTGATGCTGGTTTCCAGTAGTTTCTCTTTCCAGCTGGTTCATTCCAGGTCCATCGCGCTAGTCATCTCGGCTCTGCTCTCTTGCAGTTTCGTCTGGCATCAACATCACTGGAGTGTTGCGACGATAACACATTTTCACATGTGACTGGTGACTGGACCGTCACCTGATTTCCTTTTCTGGACACCACTATATATGGTTGAGGAATAAATGGTGTGTCCACTTCATTCTGACTTTCTTTCCTCACCAGTACCTCATCCCCTGGTATTACATCAGAAGGTCTGACATTCCTTTTCATGTCCACATACAGTTTTGTTGCCCCTTTTCTTTTAGCATCAGGTCTTCCACTTCCTGATCATTCACTATGTCAACAACCAACGACATTTTATTTCTGATCTTTCTTCTGAACAAGAGTTCTGCTGGACGTTTTCGAGTGGTACTATGTGGTTTTCACTCTGTATGCTGCGATGTAGGTCAAAAGAGCTTCTTTCCGGTCCTTGCCTTCTGCTTGAGCGATTCTCATTCTTTTCTCCAGAGACTGATTCTGACATTCAATTTCTCCATTGGCCTGTGGCCATTTTGGTGTAACCTTGTGGTGATGTACACCAATGGTTCTCGTGAATTCTCAGAATATCTCTGATATGAATTGAGCTCCATTGTCTGAATGCAAAATCACTGGTAAGCCATGTCGAGCAAACATGAATCAGAAGTTTTTTCTGCTGTGGTTGATTTCATTATGACATACTCATAATATCTGCTGTAATCGTCGACAACTACCATAATCTACTCTCCAGTTGGGAACGGGCCCAAGAAGTCAACTGCAATATCCTCCCATGGTCCCGCTGGTATCACGTGCTTCGTATTGATTCAAGTGGGTTAGTCTGCTTGTCACCTGACACCCATGACATGATCTCACATATTTTTCCACATCTTTTTCCATTCCTGGCCACCAAACATTTGTACGGAGAGTTTGTTTTGTTTCAACAATTCCCAAATGTCCCTCGTGAGCCAGTGCTATAATTCTCCCTCTCAATTTCTGTGGAAGAACAAATCGGTTTCCCTTGAGTACACATCTTCCAACTGTGCACAGTTCATCTCTGATGGCCACATAGGTTTTGTTTTGACCACTGTTCCATTCATCACTGTTGATCTGATCCCTAATGTCCATCAGTTCTGGGTCCATGCACGATTCCTCATCGGTCTCCCTGGTTTGTTCTGCCTGTGGTATAGCATTCACCACAACGAATCTCATGAACGATTCAGCCTTCATCTCAAGCATCTTTCAACCACCTTGATAGTGAATCGGCAATATTGTTTTTCTGTGCCATGTAAATCACCTTGTAGTGATATTGCTGTAGTCTCAGGATCCATCTTTCAATTCTAGCACACGGTGTCGATCTTGGAGAATAAATTTCTTCAAGTGGTCTGTGATCATGAAGAGTTGGAACTCTATGCGACATAGATAAGCATGGAAATGTTTGCAGGAAGTTAATCCTAAATTTCATTAATAGAGACCCAAGGTGACAAGATACCATTCATCAAGACCCAGGGTTTCCTTTTCTATCTGTAAATAACATCTTTCAACATCAGTAAGTGAACTTGCTCGCATATGCAATCACCCTCCATTGTTCCCCTTGCTTCTGAACTAGGACTGCTCCTAGTCCCACTGGGTTAGCATCAGCTATGACTCATGTCCGAGCCTTTGGATCAATATATCCCAATGTACATGTACTCATCAGGCTTCTTTTCAATTTCTTTTGTGGGGCAGAGGTGCCTTGCATTGCTTGGCTTGCCCACAGAAGTTGCATCTCGATGATGCGGTTGGCATGATTGCAGCCGCGGTCTGGTCACTGACACTCAACGCTGAGTCCCAGGCCGTTAGCCTTTGTGGTGGAACATACACAATTGATTTGCGATCGACACTGCTTGGCGCTGGGCTATGTCCAGAGTTCTAACCAGTTTGATAGTCTTTTTGAGAGGGAGCGGGTCCTCCTCGAGGAGTCTTTGCTGGATGTAGTCCGACCTCAACCTCCACACACAGGCGTCTCTGATCAGCTCTTCCACGCACTGGTTCAGCGATATCGTGCCTGGGCCCATGAGATCCCCCAAACAGTCTTTTCCCAGTGTGACCAAGGACCGAACAAACTCTTTGGCAGACTCACCAGGCTGTTGTTTCTGGGATGCCAGCAGGTAACGGGAGTAAACTGAATTCATCTTGGGTTTATAGAGTGCCCGCACCTCAGCCATTGCCTCGGTGTAAGTCGTGGAGCCTAGGATGGTCAGGTAGACCTTCTGGCCGACTCATGCTTGAAGGATCTTGAGCTTCTTTTTGTCTGAGTTTACCATCTCTGCAGTGGTGTTGAGGAAATTATTAAAACAGTGCTTGAAGAGTACTGATACACCCGGGACTTGGGGGTTTACTTTCAGCCGTTTGGGGTGCAGCAATTTCTCCATAACCAGAGCGTTCTAAAATCTTGCTCAATAAATTGTTGGGTGCTATCGGTAGCCCCAATAATGATGCAGACAGAAGACTGAGGGGAATGATAGGCTTTATTTAGCAAGAGACTGCTGGCCCGGGTCTAGGCTAGGAAAATGAGCGGGAAGGAGAGGGGACTCAACCTTTATGGCCAAGGGTTACATGAGAAGGATCAAAGGAGGAGCTAAGGCAGGGAGATATCCGGAGGGCGGGCCAGCCAGTGCATACAGGCATATCCCCACATCCTATTACCCAGGCCTTACCCACACTTATCTTTTAAGCTTGCTTTCTCCTCTTCCCATTCAAAAAGAAAAGGTCCTGACCTAACATATTAATTGTTTATTTCACTCCATGAGGAGAAGTTGTATAATTGAGAAAAATGATCAGACATAATGATTTTAAAAGGGGAGCAGGGACAAAATGCTGAATAGCCTACTCCATTCCTTTATGATTTTGTATTTTAGTGATTCCTGGGATAATGCATTTGAGTTGCATGAATGGAGTGGTGTAACTGGGATTGATATCTGTGGAACAGGTAGTGGAGGCTGTCAGAGGATCTGAGCCCGGTACTTACAATTAGGAAATATGTTGACAGAGCAGAGAAATGAAAAGTTCAGGTTATTTATGCAGCACATAATAATCACATACATGAATAAATATATAATATAAAATAGATATCTATAACTATTTGAAGTAATTTCCTAAATTTCATTAATAGAGACCCAAGGTGACAAGATACCATTCATCAATCTCTCAGTCATAGTCTGACAGTCTTGATTTTAATGCACCTGTGCTTCCTACCTGATGTTATTAGGTAAAATATATTATGTGATGGATGGTAGAGATCCTTGATAATTCTTTCAGCCTTATTTAAGCACCACTGCAAGTGAATGTCATCAATAAGGGAAAGGGAGACCCCAATGATCTTCTCAGCCGTTTTAATGAACCTCTGTATTAACTTCTCGTCCAATGCTTTGCAATTATAGTGATGCAGCCAGAAAGGACAGACTCAATTGTGCTCCTCTAAAAAGTTGTCAAGATGTGGGCCAATAGCCTTGCCCTCCTCAGCCTCCTGAGAAAGTGTGGGCTCTGCTTGCTGCACTTTTCTGACTAATGAGGAAATGTTGTGGGTTCAGGATAGATCCAGGATAAAAACATTTCCCATTTGCAGAGGTTCCCAGAAATGTCATATTGAATGAAGTTGACAGGCCAAAAGAAGGAAATGGGTTATGTTGCACAGACAGAAAGATTATGATGTGGAACCAGAAAAAATTGTCCTTCCGTCCTGTGATCATGCAGTGATTTTGTAACCTTCCAGTTGTTCCATCTGTCTTGGCCAAGTGCAGATTTTCCATTCAGCTGACTATATAACCACAGAATTTAATGCATGTTGAATTTCATTAAATCTTGTGTTTCAACACTCACAGATTCATATGCTTTTGATTTCTTATGTCAATTTACATCCACTCAGAAGTAATAATATGTGCTCCTTCTAAGGCGTTCTAACTGGTACACCAGTACCAATGAAACTTACTCTGTCACCTTTTTCTCTTAGCACCAGAGCCCAGATGGGCCCAAATGTTTTCACCTGCATCAGTTCTTTTTTTAATTTAAAAAATTTTTCACACTATGAACCATATTAATCAAAATTCACACAAACATTTCCCTTTTGAATATACAGTGTCATTTTCTCCCCTTTATTCCCCCTTCCCTTCCCTCCCTCCTTCCCAACCCCCTCCAAACCCATTAAATGTTCAACATATACGATACATTAAACCATTAAACAATGTCATCACACAATGAAAATAAACAAGAAAATTGTGTCATCTACTTTTACACACTGGATCGGTTCATTTCGTCCTCTTCTCATTCTATCATTTTAGGGGGTGGAGGTCCGCGGTAGGCTCCCTCTGTTGTGTTCCATGTACGGTTCCAAAATTTGTTCAAATAATGTGACTTTATTTTTTAAATTATATGTTATTTTTTCCAATGGAATAGATTTATTCATTTCTATGTACCATTGCTGTTCTCTCAGGCTCTCTTCTGATTTCCAAGTTGACATTATACATTTTTTTGCTACAGCTAAGGCTATCATAATAAATCTTTTTTGCGCTTCATCCAGTTTGAGGCTTAAATCTTTACTTCTTATATTACTTAGAAGAAAGATCTCTGGATTTTTTGGTATGTTGCTTTTTGTGATTTTATTTAATACCTGATTTAGATCTTCCCAAAACTTTTCCACTTTCTCACATGCCCAAATTGCATGTACTGTTGTTCCCGTTTCCTTCTTACGGCGAAAACATCTATCTGATAATGTTGGATACATTTATTTAACTTTTAGGGAATATATATAGCCTGTGTAACCAATTATATTGTGTCATGCATAACCTTGTATTTACTATATTTCTCATAGTTCCGGAGCATAACTTTTCCCATATTTCATTTTTTATCTTTATGTTTAAATCTTTTTCCCACTTTTGTTTGGGTTTATAACTTATTTCATCATTTTCCTTCTCTTGCAGTTTGATGTACATGTTTGTTATAAATCTTTTTATTATCATTGTTTGTGTAATCACATATTCAAAGCTGCTTTCTTCTGGTAATCTCAGTCTGCTTCCCAATTTATCCTTTAAGTAGGTTTTCAGTTGGTGGTATGCAAACATTGTACCATGAGTTATTTCATATTTTTACTTCATTTGTTCAAATGATAATAAATTATTTCCCAAAAAACAATTTTCTATTCTTTTAATTCCTTTTCTCTCCCATTTTCTAAAGGAAAGGTTATCTATTGTGAAAGGGATTAGTTGATTTTGCGTCAATAATAATTTTGGTAGTTGGTAATTTGTTTTTTACTTTTCTACGTGAATCTTCTTCCAAATGTTGAGTAAATTGTGCAGTACTGGTGAACTTCTATATTGCACCAGTTTTTTATCCCACTTATAAAGTATATGTTCTGGTACCTTGTTCCCCATTTTATCTAGCTCTATCTTGGTCCAATCTGGTTTTTCCCTCGTTTGATAAAAATATGATAGATAGCTTAATTGTGCTGCTCTATAATAATTTTTAAAGTTTGGTAGCTGCAAACCACCTTGTTTGTACCATTCTGTTAATTTAACTAGCGCTATCCTTGGTTTCTCCCCTTTCCATAAGAATTTCCTTATTATTCTCTTTAGTTCATTGAAGAATTTCTCTGTTAAGGGAATTAGTATCGATTGAAATAGGTATTGTATCCTTGAGAAGATATTCATTTTAATGCAATTTACCCTTCCTATCAGTGTTAGTGATAATTCTTTCCAATGTTCTAAGTCATCCTGTAATTTCTTCATTAATGGCTGATAATTTAATTTGTATAGATGTCCTAGATTATTATCTAATCTAATACCAAGGTATCGGATTGCTTGTGTTTGCCATTTAAATGGTGATTCTTTTTTAAACTCTGTGTAATCCGCATTATTCATTGGCATCACTTCACTTTTATATTGTATTGATCTTGTACTCCGATATTTCTCCATATTCCTTCAATTTCTTATGTAATTCTTCTATTGATATTTTTGGTTCTGTTAAGTATACTATGATGTCATCTGCAAATAAACTGATTTTATATTCCTTCTCTTTTATTTTTATCCCTTTTATTTTATTTTCTGTTCTTATCAGTTCTGCCAATGGTTTTATTGCTAAAGCGAACAGTGAGGGAGATAGTGGACATCCCTGCCTAGTTGACCTGCTTAATTTAAATTGGTTTGATATATATAGGCTTTCTTTGCGTCTAAAGCAACTGCCACCGTTGGTATCTTATTTCCTTGTACTGCATGGATTAAATTATTGAACTTACAGACATTGTCCGTTGTTCATCTTTTCTTAATAAATCCAGTTTGATCTAGTTTTACTATTTTTGGTACACAGTCGGCCAATCTGTTTGCTAATAGTTTTGCTATTATCTTATAATCTGAGTTAAGTAGAGATATTGATCTATACGATGCTGGTGTTAGTGGATCTTTCCCCATCTTTGGTATTACTGTAATTATTGCTGTTTTACATGAATCTGGCAAGTTTTGTGTTTCTTCTATCTGGTTCATTACTTCCAGGAGAGGAGGAATTAATAACTCTTTAAATGTTTTAAAATGTCCTTTTTTTCCAGATGTTTTATTGTTTAGTAGCTTTTTTAATATATCCTGTATTTCCTCTATTTCAAATGGTTTTATCAATTTGTTTTGCTCCTCCTTGCAATTTTGGTAGTTCAATTTTAGCTAAAAACTCATCTATTTTGTCTTCTTTCCCTTCGTTCTCAGTTCGGTATGATTGTTCGTAGAATTCCTTGAAGTTTTCATTGATCTCTGTTGGGTTATATGTAATTTGTTTGACCTTTTTCCTTGATGCCAATACCATTCTTTTAGCTTGTTCTGTTTTAAGCTGCCAGGCTAGAATTTTGTGCATTTTTTCTCCTAGCTTGTAAGACTTCTGCTTTATTTTCATTATGTTCTTTTCCACCTTATATGTTTGTAATGTTTTGTATTTTATTTTTTTGTCTGCCAATTCTCTTCTTTTTGTTGTATCTTCCCTTTTTGCTAGTTCTTTTTCTGTACTTACTATTTCCCTTTCCAGCTGTTCTATTTCCCGATTGTAGTCCTTTTTCATCTTAGTTACATAACTTATTATCTGCCCTCTAATGAAGGCTTTCATTGCATCCCATAATATAAATTTGTCTTTCACTGATTCTGTATTTATTTCAAAGTACATTTTAATTTGGCACTCATTAAATTCTCTAAAATCCTGTCTTTTAAGTAGCATGGAGTTTAATCTCCATCTATATGTTCTTGGTGGGATGTCCTCCAGTTCTATTGCTAATAACAGGGGTGAGTGATCAGATAACAATCTAGCTTTATATTCTGTTTTCCTAACTCTCCCTTGGATATGGGCTGACAACAGGAACAGGTCAATTCTTGAGCATGTTTTATGTCTACTCAAATAATATGAATATTCCATTAGGTTTCTGCCTAATCTGTGTGGGGCAGGGGGATTCTGAGTGAAGGGATCAGGGAGTGGAGTGCTTTGTAATCATGTTGGACAGAAGATAATTCAATGTATTGGGGATAAAGCAAGCAAAGGGTCAACTTTTAAAATAGTTAATTGAGTTTCTAATGGTTTTTATTTCCTGGCTCAAGTCTATCAGAGAGTGGTCTTGGCATTTATGAAATTTGGCAGGTGATTAAATGGTTTATTTAGATGTATTTCCCTTATGTCCATTTGCAGATCCAGATGTGTAATTGCATTAGAAACAACTCTGGTCCAAGAAACTGAAAAATAAGTTTTTACAGAGATGATGGAAATGCTGGTTCACATGGAAAGACATGCATAAGCTCCACAGCCCAGGGCTTGTTTATGCAGAGGGCAAGGATACAGGAACTCCCCAACTTGCGACCTATGCAACTTTCGTCCATCCATACATATGACTAATTAAAAAAAATATATATAAGAAAATGTATAAAATTTAAATGGTTTATGTTGTAGTTGACAAACTATCACAGGGATACAGGGCAAGTAAGAACTAAAATGTACATACTTACTTTGTTAGTTCATGTATTGGAGTTTGGTTGGTGTATGCATGAGAGTTAAGGGCACTAATTCAATATCGTCAGGGCACAATTCTTGTGCATGCACCAACTAAACTCCAATACGCAAACCCACCAACATGCGCCAACTGAAGACTCACGCATGTGCACAGGAATGAAGATGGCTGCCCCCAGCCTATGGACCCTGGAACGCTGACTAACAAAGTAAGTACGCACATCTTACATGCCCTGTATCCCTGTTATAGTTTACAAAATACGACATTTGATTAAAAAGTTTGCTTTGAGACTTCAGTACACCACGCGCGTGGGCAAAATTTGGACTTGTCCATTTTGAGATACGACCTGTCCCAATTATGGTCGTAAGCTGGGGAGTACTTGTATTACAATTTTCACTTTGGTGGTGATACACACACTTCCTTCCTTTGTAATGCTTCTCTTTGAACCCACTATCAATCCACTTGTGGATTAGTGCTCTATTCTTTATTTACACAATACTATTGCACCATAGTCATATCTCAGCTGAAATAAGCAGTGACTTTCTTTCCACTCTGATATTTGTACAGTCCTTTTTAATTATTTTCTGAGAAATATAAGAACATTAACTGTTTTTTCTCCATAAGCAGTACTTTGTGGTTTTGACAGTGTAGATAGTTAACTGCATGAGACCTTGGTTTGGACACACTTGGAACTGTGTGAGCAGCTGTGGTCACCACATCATGGAAAGTATATGATAGTACTGGAAAGAATGTGGCAGAAATTCACCAAGCTATTGTCTGGGATGGAAGGCTTTAGTTACAAAGGGAGTCTGGATAGACTGTGTGGTGCCTTTAGAAGGACATAGACAAGGTAGATATCTATGGAGAATCAAAAACTAGAGTAAAAGGAGCTTAAAATGATAAGAGAAATATTTAAAGGAACTCTGAGGGACTTTTTTCATCCAGACCATGGAAGGTAAATGGAACAAGGTGCGAGAGGAGGTACAAACACAATATCTTAAAAGCATATAGGCAAGTACATGGATTAGAAAGGAATGAAGGGAGATATGTCAAATGCAGGAACATAGTGTAAATGGAATTCTCAGCTGGCATAGATAAGTCAGGCTGAAGAGTTTGTTTCTGTGCTGTATGACTCTACGATGAACAGACAGCAAAATGAGTTATATCAACCAGAAACATGTAAAAATAGCCTGTACACATTAGACTAGTGATTCCTAAAGTGGGCACTGCCACTCTCCTGTGGGCAGTAGAAAGATCCAAGGGAAAAGGAGGCAGTCAGTGGACGGTGAAAGAAAAGGGGGTGGTCCGAGCATTCAGTCTTATTATTATTCAGTTTGCTGCAAAGTTTAATAAAGAAGCTAGTGCGGGAACTTGGGGTGACCACAGTGAGCAAAATAAATAGTGACAAGGTGTTCTTGCAAGAGCTGGTCTCAGTGGCCTCCATGTTGTACTGGCATCACTACCCCTCTGCTCAGCGCCGCCACCACCACCCCCCTGCTCAGCGCCACCACTAACCCCCATCTCAGTGCTGCCACTACCCCTCTCAATGCTACCACTAAACCCCGCCACCCTTTTCAGTGCCACCATTAACCCCTCTCAGTCCCTCCATGACCTCCCCCACCCCTCTCAGTGCTGCTACTACCCTCTCTCAGTGACGCCACTAACCCACACCCCCCCCCCCCCGGTGCCATTGTATGGGAGGGCAATGATCACAATGTGGCCTGGAGGCCAAGGGGGCGGCAACCTAAAAAAATTTGGGAACCACTGCATTAGATTATATCTCCAATTAGAATCAATGGAGGGAAAATAAGTTATAATAACAAGATTGGTTACTTTTAATATTAATGTAATCAACATTTGAAACAAAGCAGGTGAAATAATGTAGTAAGTAGAAATAAATGAGTGCCTGTTTGCAAATTCCCAAAGTTTGGGAATTATACATTCCAGGAAGAGAATGACAAAGCGGAGGTGGTGAAGTCATAGCAGTAATGTATGGGAACATGGATTTTGGCAAAGGAAAGCATGGTCTTTTGAATCAAGCTAAGTAATAGGGCCTAAACACAAGCACTCAGTGTCACAAGGACAGCTTTTTCCCCACTGCCATCAGATTCCTGAATAATCAATGAACCAAAGACACTGCCTTACTTTTCGTGCACTATATTGATTTTTTTAAATTTATTGTTGTAAAAGAGATTTATATGGTTCAAATTAAAAGGGAGGCCAACATCAAATATAAGAAACAAGGTATAAATGAAATGCGTGGAAAATACATGGATTATAAAAAGAAGCTTAAGAAAGATATTAGGAAAGTGAAAAGAAGGTACGAGGTGGCTATAGCGAACAGGGTGAAAGTAAATCTGAAGGGTTTTTACAAATATGTAAATAGCAAAAGGAGAGTGAAGGATAAAATTGGTCCCTTAGAGAATCAGGACGGACAACTATGTGCGGAGCCAAATGAGATGGAGGATATAGTGAATGAGTTCTTCTCTTCGGTATTCACTAAGGAAAAGGATATGGAATCGTGTAGGATAAGAGAAGCCAAAGGGGTGATTATGGAAAATGTAGGGATTAGGAAAGAGGGGGTGTTGGAATTTTTGAGACATATAAAGGTGGATAAGCCTCTGGGTCCCAACCGGATTTTCCGCAGGACCTTGAGGGAAGTCAGGGAGGAAATATCAGAGGCTCTGACAGTGATTTTTCAAAAGTCACTAGAGGGGGGCATGGTGCCGCAGGATTGGCATGTCACAAATGTGATTCCTCTGTTTAAAAAGAGTTCCAGGTGTAGGCCCAGAAATTATAGGCCAGTAAGTTTGATGTCAGTTGTTGGAAAGCTAATGGAAAGTATTCTTAGAGATAATGTGTATAAGTATCTAGAGAGGCAGGGATTGATCAGGGACATCCAACATGAATTTGTGAGGGTAAGGTCATTTTTGACAAATCTTGTTGAATTTTTTGAGGAGGTGACTAGAAAGGTTGATGAAGGTAGAGCAGTAGATATAGTCTATATGGATTTCACTAAGGCCTTCAATAAGGTTCCACATGGAAGGTTGGTAAGGAAGGTTCAGGCACTAGCTATTAATATTGAGATAGTCAGATGGTTTCAATGGTGGCTAGAAGGTAGATGCCAGAGAGTCATGGTGGATAACTGTCTGTCAGGATGGAGGCTGGGTGATGAGCAGTGTGCCTCAAGGATCGGTGATAGGTCCCTTGTTGTTTGTCATTTACATTAATGATTTGGATGATGGAGTGGTAAATTGGGTTAGTAAATATGCAAATGATACAAAAATGGGGGAGTTGTGGATAGTGAAGATGGTTTTCAGAGACTGCAGAAGGATGTGGACTGCTTAGAGGAGTGGGCTGAAAGGTGGCAGATGGAGTTTAATACCGATAAGTGTGATGTGCTTCCTTTTGGGAAGAATAATCTAAACAGGATGTATGCAGTGATGGGGAGGGCATTGAGGAATGCAGAGGAACAGAGAGATCTTGGAATAACATTTAATTGTTATTTAAAAGTGGAATCTCATTTGGATAGAAGGCTTGTAAAGAAGGCTTTTTAGTATGCTGGCCTCTATGAATCAAAGCATAGAATAAAGGAGTTGGGAAGAGACGTTGAGACTATTCAAGGCATTGGTGAGGCCAAATTTGGAATTCTGTGTGCCATTCTAGTCCCCAAATTATAGGAAGGATATCAATAAGGTAGAGATGGTGCAGAGAAGATTTATTAAAATGTTGCCTGGATTGCAGTATCTGGAATGCAAAGAAAGACTGAGTAGACAAGGTCTTTATTCATTGGAGCATAGAAGGTTGAGGGGGGGATTTGCTATAGGTATTTAAAATTATGAGGGGGATTGATAGAGTAGATGTGAATAAGCTCTTCCCCTTGAGGGCAGGTGAGATGGGAATGATGGGTCATGAGTTAAGGATTGGGGGCTAAAGTTTAGAAGTAACATCAGAGAGAGTTTCTTCATTCAGAGAGTGGTGGCTGAGTGAAATGACCTTCCAGAAGAGGTGGTTGCAGCAAGGTCAATTTTGTAATTTAAGAAAAAATTGGATAGGTGCATGGATGTGAGGGGATTGGAGGGTTATGGGCAGGGTGCAAGTAAGTGAGACTAGAGGAGATCACTTAAATCAGTACGGACTAGAGGGGCCGAGATAACCTGCTTCTGTACTGTAATTGTTATCTGGTTATATATGACGCTGCCGCAAAACACTGAATTTTGTGACTTGTTCATGATAACAAATTCTGATTCTGATTCTGAATGAAATAATAATGCTAAATGTAACAAGGAAACAAATGAACACAATTTATGGGGAGTCTTTAAACCACAAGAGATTTTGAAAATCACATTAGAGCAAAGGGGAAAGTTTAAAATGTAGCCAAAATTAACAGGGAACTTTTCAGATTCCAATGTGAAAGGACTACATCTCCAATAAGGAAAGGGAAAGAAGAACATGACAATCATCTCGCAAAAGCACTTACCAGTTAGAGCTTCTATAGATGTGTAAAAATAAATGATTAGCCAAAATTAATATGGGTGCCTCATCGACTGAGATAGGAGAAGTTAAATTGATGAATAAGAAAATTGCAGAGAAATTTTAAAAAATGTCTTCACTGAGTGGATGGAAATTTTTTGGAATTCTTAACCTGAAAAGGTTGTAGAGTCTTGACATGACAATGACACCATCTATACCATGTAGTGGGTTGTGTAAAGAAAGGCAATGAGTCAGCATATAGGAACGAAACTGAATGTTGCATCAGCAACAACCTCGCACTCAATGTCACCAAAACCATGGAGCTGATTGTTGACTTCAGGAAGGAAAAAACAGAGGTCTACAATCCAGTGATCATTGGGGGAATCAGGGGAGAGGGTGAGCACATTCAAATTCTTGGGAATCACTATCTTGGAGGATCTTTCCTGAACCCAACACACTACAGGGCATCATGAAGAAAGCACGCCAGGGCCTTTACTTCCTCAGGAGTTTCTGAAGGTTTGTATGACACCAGAAACCCTGTGTGGTGGAAAGTGTGCTGACTGGCTGCATCATGGTCTGGTATGGAGACACCAATACCCCTGAGTGTAAAGCCCTCCAAAAAGTAGTAGACACAGCCCTGGACATCACAGGCAAAACCCTCCCCACCATCAAGAACATCTACAGGGATTGCTGTCATTGGAGAGCAGCAGCAAACATGAAGGATCCACACCACTTAGCACATGCTCTGTTCTCACTACTGCCATCAGGAAAGAGGTATCTGTGCCACAAAACTCACCCCACTAGGTTCAGGAACAACTGCTAATCCTCCACCATCAGACTCCTCAACAACAGACTCAATCAGGGACTCACTTCGACTCTCACTTTTCCACTTTATTGATTTTTAAAATTCTCTCTATATCGCATAGTTTGTTTACATCCATTATCTGTATACAATTCTTTATTTGTTTACATGTGTACATTTTGTTCAGTTTTTTTTCACTACCAATAAGTTGTATTTCTGCCTGGCCCACAGGAAAAAGATGACATGTATGAACTCTGACAATAAATTTGGAATAGAACATTGTACAGCAAACTACAAACCCTTCATCCTGTGATCTTGTGCCAACCTATATAAACCTACTAAACCTCAATCTAACCCTCCTCCCAGCCCATAAACCTCCATTTTTCTTACATCCATGTGAGAGTCTTTTAAATACTCCTATTATCTTAGCCTACACCACTATCCCTGGCAATGCATTAAAGGCACCTATCACTCTCTACGCTAAAAAAAACTACCCTGGCATCTCCCCTAAACTTTTCTTCACTCACCTTAATCAGATTGGTATTGGCCAAAGCCATCCTGGGAAAAATGTGTTGCCTGTCCACCTAATCAATGCCTCTCATTGACACACACACCGCTGTTAAATCCTTTCTCATCTTCCAGAACTCCAAAGAGAAATGTTCTAGGTCACTCAAATTTTCCTCATAAGACATGTTGTCTAATCCAGGCAGCATCTTGGTAAATCTCTTCTGTAACCTCTTAAAAGCTTCCACATTCTCTTCATAATGAGGCAACTGGAACTGAACAAATACTCTAAGTGTGGTATCACCAGAATATTACAGAGCTGCAACATTACCTCCTGGGTCTTCTGATCTCAATCCCACAACTAATAAATGTAAGCATACCATAATACCTTCTTAACCACCCTCTCAACTTGCATGGCAATCTTGAGGAGTCCAAGGACTTGAACTCCAAGATATCTCTGCTCCTCCACACTAATAAGAATCTTGTCATTAAATATATGCTCAATCTTCAAATTTGATTTTCCAAACTGTATCACTTCACTCTTTTCTGGGTTGAACTCTATCTGTCGTTTGTCTGCTCAGCTCTGCATCCTGTCTATATACATTGCAACTTACGACAACCTTCTATATAATCCAAGTCATCTGCAAACTTACTGATGCAACTCTCCATTTCTTTTTCCAAGCCATTTATAAAAATCACAAAGAGCAGGTGTCCCAGAACACCATTAGTTATTGACCTCCAGGCAGGAGACACTCCATCTACTACCACCCTATGCCTTCTGTGAGCAAGAAAATTCCAAATCCATGTACCCATATTTCCATGGATCCATTGCTTCATGAATTTCTGGATGTCTCTACCATGGGGAATCTTGACATACATCTTATTAAAATTCATGTACCATCATATCCACAATTGTTTCTTCATCAGTTGCTTTGATTATATCCTTGAGAAACTCAATTCGGCTCGAGAGGCATGGCCTGGCCCTCACAGAGTCATGCTGACATTACCTAACAAGGCAATACTTCCCCCAATGGGCATAAAATCCTGTACCTAAGAATCCCCCATAGTTTGATCACCATTCATCTAAGACTCACTGGTGTGTAATTCCCACTATTATCCCTATTATCTTTCTTGACCAATAAAACACCATTTATCATCCTCCAATCCTCTGGTACCACTCCTGTGGCCACCGAGGACACAATGATCATCCTCAGAGCCCCAAATATCTATTTTCTCACTTCCTTTAGTAACCAAGATTATATCCCATTCCTGGGATAACCTAATGTTTTTTCGGAGTTCCAATATACTTCGGCACATTTGTCTGCTATATACTGACCTCACATTTTTCATTCCTTCTCCCTGGTGAAGACTAAGCTAAGTATCCAGGGTCCAGGAAATTTTGGTGCCTACATTTTGGCATTCACAGTTTTGCACCCACAATTTGGCACCAGACATTTTTGAGCCCACAGTTTGGCGATGGACATTTTGACGATGGACATTGATGCACCATCAACTGCTCGAATGACTGTTATTAAGAAACCAATAGGCTTCTATTCACTTAAGAACGAAGGTGCATCCATACTGTTCGATTGTCCTTCACTAAGGAGGGTCAATGGAACAGTCACCTTTATCCAGGAACCTGTAGGAGGGGCCACAGGTAAGACAGCCAATCGGTGTGCCTCACCAGACAATTATATGCAAAGAGTGGTTTACCACATTCACCCATTTTTTTTAATAAAAAGAGTCCAGCAGAGTGAAGTGGAACTTACAAAGTCACAAATTAAGTCTCTCAGGTGGCATGGTCATTCGTTGGGACCATCGTAGTATTGGTTGTGGCTGAGGTGCAATGATGGGGTCCTGGATGGCCTCAGGCACCTGTATGCACTAATCAGTGTTGTGATGGTGGGTAGGCACTGGTGAGTCTGGTGTATCCTCCCTTGGGACAGGCTCAGGGTACCAGGGGTCAGGTGCATCATGCGTGTTCAATTGTGAAGGGTGTGTGGAGTGATCCGTGGAGGTCTTCAAGGCCCTGGGGGAGATAGGTCCCTAACAGAGACAGTGTCTTCATGTCCAAGAGGGAATGCCACATAGGCATATTGGGGTTTGGCATGGAGGAGGTGGACCATTTCAACCAAAGGTTGGAACTATAGCTCCTCCCATGCTTCTGGAGTAGGATGGACCCTAGGGATGCCAGCCACACCAATAGTGTGGTCCCTGTCACCGATTTCCTGGAAAAGGAAAACATACATTCATGCAGTGTGGCATTTGTGGCCATACATAGCAGGGACATGATAGAATGGAGTGTCTCCAAGAGGACCTCTTGCCAGCAGAAGACTTGGAAACCGTTAGACGGCAGGGCTAGGAAGATAATCTTCCAAACCATGGCATTGTCCCTTTCAACATGGCCATTCCCCCGAGGGTTGTAGCTCATAGTCCTGCTCGTGGCAATTCCCCCGGCCAACAGGCATTGGCGCAGCTCATCTCTCATAAAGGAGGAACCCCGGTCATTGTGGACATAACTGGGGAAGTCAAATAGAATGAAGAAGCTGCGCAGGGCCTTGATGACTGTGGCAGCTGTCATGTCCAAGCAAGGAATGGCAAATGGAAAACAGGAGTATTCATCAATGATATTGAGGAAATATGATTTTCTGTCCTTTGAAAGGAGTGACATAAAAGCAGGTGGAGTAGAGTCTGTTTAGATTGAGTTGAGGAATTGCAAGGGCAAGAGGACCATAATAGGAGTCATATAAAGGCCCCAAAACAGTAGCTCACATATAGGAGGCAGAATAAATCAAGAGTTAAGATTCATGTGTCAGAATGGTAATGATACAGTTGTTATGGGGGATTTCAACATGCAGGTAGACTGGGAAGATCTAGCTGGTGCAGGACTGCAAAAAAGTGAGTTTATAGAATATCTGTGGGATAAATTCTTAGAGCAGCTCATGATGGATCCCACCAGGGGTAAGACAATTCTGGATTTGGTATTGCATAATGATGCAGATTTTGATAAAAGTACGGGAGCCATTAGGTATTAGTGACCATAATATGGTAAGATTTAATTTGTAATTTGAAAGACAGAAGGAAATAAAGTCAGAAGTATCAGTATTACAGTTGAATAAAAGGGGATTATGCAGCCATGGGGGAGGAGCTCACCAAAATACAATGGAAGGATACCCTAGCTGGGAGTACAGTGGAACAAAAATAGTAGATATTTCTAGGCATTTCTAGGTACAGGACCAGTTCATTCCAAAGAGGAGGAAAGATTCTAAGATGAGCAAAGGGCAACTGTGGGTGACAAAGGAAGTCAAGAAAAGTATCAATATCAAGGAGAGGAAGTATAATATAGGAAAGAAGAATGGGAAGCCAGAGGGTTAGGAAACCTTCAAAGAGCAACAGAAGGTCATGAAGAAAGCTATACAGGAGGAAAAAATGAAGTACAAGAGTAAACTAGCCAATAATATAAAAGAGATAGTAAAATCTTCTTTAGATATGTAAATAGGAAAAAATTAGTTAGGACCAAAATTGGGCCCTTAAAAATAGAAATAGGCAAAATTATTATGGGAAGCAAGGAAATGGCTGATGAGTTTAACGGATACTTTGGATCTGTCTTCACCAGGGAAAATACAGGTAAAGGTCAGATAGGGAGTAGAGCTCCTGTGGTATCAAAGGAATTGATAGAATTTCCAACAGTAATGGAGGAATTGATGGAAATCCAGATTCAGAAGCATGTGGTCTTGAGTAAATTGAATGAACTGAAGACTGATAAGAATCCAGGGCCTGATGGATTGCATTCCAGGGTGCTTAGGGAGGTTGCTCTTGAAATTGTGGGTGTGTTGGTCAACATTTTCCAATGTTCTATAGATTCAGAAGAAGTGCTTATGGCTTGAAGAGTGGCTAATGTTGTGCTGCTTTTTAAGAAGGGAGGGAGAGAGAAAACGGACAATTATAGATATAAGTGGTGGGGAAGATATTAGAATCTATTATAAAAGAAGAAATAACAGAACACTTAGACAATTAATAGTATCATTACAAGTCAGCATGGATTTCTGAAGGGAAAATAATACTTGACAAATCTTCTGAAATTTTTCGAGGATGTGACGAGAAAGGTGGATTGAGTGAGCCAGTGGATGTGGTGTACTTGGACTTTCAGAAGGCTTTTGATAAGGTCCTGCACAGGAGATTAGTAGGCAAAATCAGAGAGCATGGTATTGGGGGTAGAGTGCTGACATGGATAGAAAATTGGTTGACAGACAGGAAACAAAAAGTTGGGGTTAACAGGTCACTTTCGGGATGGCAGGATATGACAATTGAGTCCTACAGTGCTGGGTCCTCAGTTGTTTAGCATATATATATTAATGATTTAGATATGTGGATTGTAAATAACAGCAAATTTGCAGATGACATGAAACTGAGTGGCTGTGTGAAGTGTGAGGAGGAAGTCAGGAAAATGTAGGGAAACTTGGACAGGTTAGGTGAGTGGGCGGATACATGGCAGATGCAGTTTAATGTGGATAAATGTGATGTTATCCACTCTGGTGGCAGAAACAGGAAGGCAGATTATTATTTAAATGGAGTCAAGTTAGGGAGTGGGAAAGTGCAATGTGATCTAGGTGTACATCAGCCACTAAAAGCTAACGTGCTGTTCAACAAGTTGTGTAAAAGGCAAATGGCACGTGGCTTTCATAAAGAGGGGAATAGAGTATAGGAGTAAAGATGTCCTTCTGCAGTTGTAGAGGGCCCTAGTGAGACCACACCAGGAGTATGTGTCCGGTTCTGGTCTCCTAATTTGAAGAAGGACATTCTTGCTATTGAGGGAGTGCAGCATAGATTCACAAGTTTAATGTCCGGGATGGCAGGATTGACATATGCCAAAAGGTTGGATAAACTGGAGTTGTATACTATGGAATTTAGAAGAATGAGGGGAGATATGATTGAGGCATACAAGATTATTTAGGGATTGGATATGATAGAAACATATACCCGATGTTGGAGGAGAACTAGGACTAGAGGCCATAGTTTAAGAATACAGGGGAGGCCCCTTAGGACAGAGGTGAGAAACATTTTTTTACCCAGCGAGTTATTGGTCTGTGGAATGCTTTGCCACAGAGGGTGGTAGAGATGGGTTCTCTAGATAAGTTCAAGGTTCTTGCGGACAGGAAAATTAAGGGTTATGCAGAGAAGAGAGGGACAGGGTACTGATAGTGGAAGATCAGCCATGATCTAAATGAATGGCAGTGCTGGCTTGATGGGCTGAATGGCCTACACCAGCATCTATTGCCTATTGTCTATTGTTCCTTCTTCCTGCAGCTGGAGCAAGTCGAATCCTTTGCTGGGCGTTTCCTCTGATGCTTGCCCAAGCCTCAGAAGTAACACTTCAGGGGAACCCAGAGCACTGCGGGTGTGGTTGGGTCACCGATGGGACAGGGCGATGGCGGTGGGAGGCATTCACAGAGCACTGCTGCTGTGGTCAGGTCGTTAGTGCTGCATGGGTTGGCGGTGCGTCCCAAGATGGTGGCACCCAGGGAAGCAATGAGGCAACCGCTTTATCGGTCGAATAGGCCTCTATGTTCTGGAGAGCAACCTCCAGCGTACCTGCCAGTTCGACTGCTCTCCGCAGACTGAGCTCCCTATCAATAATTTGCAAAAGGTTGAGTAGTGAAACAATCTGGCTTTTAATAGCTAAAACTGGAACACTATCAAACAACCATCCACCTCCTTGACTGATCAGAGCAAAAGGAAAGGGGTAGCCTGCAAGGGCCTATGGGTAGGATCAGTCTCAGGAGGTGGGTCCAATCGATAGCAGCCAATCATGTTGTAACAGTGGTTTACCACATTCACCCCTCCTTTTTAAGAAGAATTCCGAGGGGAGAGAACAAAAGAGACTGATAAATCTGTACATGTACATACTTTACAGATTAAGTCTATCGGGGGGGGGGGGGTCTCCTCTTTTGCAGTGATGGGGGGGGGAAGGGTTGCCGTAACATCATGATTACGTTGAGGGAACTGGTGGGGATGTAAGGGAGTGTGATATGCTGGTACATCATTGGCAGTAATAGTAGCCTGGGGTAAGGGGTGGTCAGCTGCAGCTTCAGGGGCCCCTAGGTTAAAGTGGGGGAGAGTGATTGAGAAAAGTCAGTAGTAGATCTTGCGGAGATTAGCATCATGGTCCTGCAGATCATGGCTGCAAATGGTAACGTCATCTAAGTAGGGGAAAGAGGCCTGTAAGTTGTAGCAATCCACTATGCTGTCCATTTCCTTTTGTTTTTGAAAAATACAAATAAAAAAATGCATAAAAACAAACAAAAAAAAACTATAAACTACAACTCCTCCCCCCTACTTCTTTCTTTGGCTTGGCTTCGCGGACGAAGATTTATGGAGGGGGTAAATGTCCACGTCAGCTGCAGGCTCGTTTGTGGCTGACAAGTCCGATGCGGGACAGGTACTAAACTAAAAGAAAAAACCCCAACCCACCTTGGAGCCTTAAAAAAAGAATATTAAATATTCTCTATTTGGTGTGCCAACTCTACAACATTTACTTAATTTCTATAGCCATATTTTAAATACAAACCCCACATATCAACAAAAAAAAGAATAATTATTACATAAATTAAGTTATTTTTTTCTAAATACAAACATGACTGTAGTTCATTATGCCATTCTTGCAAACTCAATTGTACATCATTTTTCCATGTTACAGATATACATTTTCTCGTTACAGCTACCCCTAATTTTAAAAAAAGCTGATTACAGTTTAATCATTCGTAACTCTATAAATGGCACATTAATATAACCTAATAAACACATCAATGGATCCAATTGCAAATCTATTTTGAACAAATCTCTCAAAAACTTGATAACTTCCTCCCAAAAATATTTAACTTTTTTAAATAACCCAACTGAATGTATAAAAGTACCTTTTTGCTCTCCACAGCTAAAACACAAATCTGTTAAACTAAATCCATATCTCTTCAATTTCTTAGGTTAAATATAATTGAGGTAAAAAAATTATAATTAACCACATTATACCTCACGTTAATTAACTTTGTAACACAATCCACACACATTTTTGACCATTCTTCCCATGTCAAAACAATATTTAAATCATTTTTCCATTTCTCTTTAACCTTATTCATATCTACCTTTTCAATTTTCTCCTGTAACAACCTGTACATATCTGAAATAAAACCTTTTTCAACTTTATCTGCAATTAATAACTCAAATTTCATTTGACCTGGTAAAATTAACTCCTGCCCATAATTCTTCTTCAAAAAAATACAAAGCTGATAACAAGCAAACAAAGAGTTTGACTCGTTACCATATCTCTCCTGTAACCTTTCACACAAACAAAATCTCCCTGCCTCAAAACAATCCAATATATTAACTAATCCTCTAATCTCCCAGTCTTTTAAATAAAGAATTAATTTATTTTGATGTAATGGTGATTTTGTAGATATTATCTCTTTAGAACCTATAAGTAAATTTCAATTATACCAAACATTCATTATATGTCGTAAAACAGGTAACTTAAATGTTTGTAATAATAAGGGTTTCTATTTATAAATAAAATGAGTAATATTATTTTCAGAAATCTGATCCATCTCTATTTTTGCTCATCTAGGGGGTTATTCAATATCAAATAACCTATTAATAGACCATCTAAATTTAATAATTTGCCTACAGTCTTCATCAGCTATTGGTAAAATCTCACTCTTTTCCCAATTAATTTTATATCCTGATAACCTACCATATTGATTCAACAAATCTTGTATTGACTTCAATTATTTATTAGAAAGTTTAAATTTGGAAATGGAAATTGAAAGTTTGGAGAAAAAATTTATGGAGAAAATGTACTGAAGATGATAAGTTACAATTATCTAAATTGAAATTATGTTATAATAATTTACAAATTTATAGATATGAAAAAATGATTTTGTGATTTGTGTTGGGTGAAAGAGCCCATAAGGTTTTGGCATGGCAACTTAAAACTGAGCAAGTATTAAGAACAATTAATGCTATTAGGAAAAATGGTGAGATTACTTATAAATGAGAGGATATAAATCGGGAATTTTTAAAATTTTATAAAAAAACTATATACATCAGAGGATCAAATTGATTCATTTTTTAAATCTAGATTGGATTTGCCATTATTGAATAAGTTGGATGTGAAAGATTTAGATGCTTCATTTACTGATTTAGAGTTGAAGGAAGCCTTGCAATCAATGCCTAATGAGAAATCTCCTGGAGAGGATGGATTTACAATAGAGTTTTATAAATAATTTAATGATTTGTTATTTCCGTTAAATAAGGATGTATTGAAACAAGCAATGGAAACTGGTGTATTCCAGAATCTTTTTCAAGAGCATTGATTACTGTTATACCAAAATAAGATAGGGATCCCTTAAAAGTGGCTTCATATAGACCGATATCATTATTAAATGTTGACTATAAAATTGTGGCTAAAGTTTTAGCTAATAGATTAGCAAAATATTTGGCAAAATTGGTACATATTGATCAAGTAGATTTTGTTAGAGGTAGATATTCAGCAGATAATATAGTTAAATTGATTTTATTAATTAATGCAGCAAAACAGCAACTTAATCAATCAATGGTAGTATCTCTGCGTGCTGAAAAAGCATTTGACTGAGTTGAGTGGAACTATTTGTTTAAAGTACTAGAAAAATTTAATTTTGATCTGTTATTTGGAGGTTGGGTAAAAGCTTTGTATGCTGGACCTACAGCAAGAGTAATGATGAATGGTCAGATTTCAAATTCCTTTAATTTATCTCGTTCTACAAGACAGGGTTGTCCTCTTTCTCCTGTTTTGTTTGCTTTGGTAATAGAACCTTTGGCTCAAGATGTTTAGCAGGATTTTAATATTAAAAGAATTACAGTAAGAGAAAGTGAATATAAGATTAGTTTGTTTGCAGATGTTGTTTTGATATGTTTAACAAATCCAAAAAATTCATTGAAGTCATGCTGTCCATTTTCCATTGGAAAACGGAGACCCTATTTGTGATGCTGAAATGGACCCAGAGGACATGATAAAGATGACTGTCTGCCTTGAATGCTGTATACTGGCAGTCCTCTAGGCGGATCGGCAGCTGGTGGTTAATCGTGGAAAATACCTGATACTTGGCAATCTGGTTGACCACATCGGTATGCGGGGAAGTGGGTACACATCGAGCTGTAGTCAAGGACCATCCTATTCTTTCCCTATTCCTGACCACGGTAACCAAGGACTATTACTAGCCTCAACGATACCCTCACCCTCTAATCGCTGGACCTCCAACTTGATAAATGCCCTGTCAGCACCACAGTACTGTCTACTCCTACTGGCTACCGGCTTGCAATCGGGAGTGAGGCTGGTGAATAATGGGGGGTTGGGGGATCAACCATTAGAGTTGAGAGGCCACATGATGCCTGTGGGAGAATGGTTTTCCGCAGATGATAAGGTGGGGGGTAAGGGCCCACCGAATTGCAACGAGACCTTCAACAGTTGGCACTGGAAGTCCAGTCTCATTAACAGGGGGCACAGAGCCGAGGCATGACAAGCAGTCTGAAGTGTTCATACCCTTCGTCTCCAACAGAAAGTGCCATTACGCAGGATCCTGTGGAGTATGATTCAGATGCAAGAGTTATCCTGTGTTTGGTGGGCCGTACTTTAAGGGACAGACTTTTAGCAGTATTGGGGTAGTTAAAACTTTCTGTACTCCCACTATCGAATAAATATTTGATAATGTGCCCGTTTACCTGGACATCCATCATGGACCTGACGAGTTCATGTGGCGCCTCCTGATTCAGTGTGATGGATGCCAGTATGGATTCAGTGTCCAAGTTTGTTGGGTGTTTCTGCTCCTGAAATGGCCACTTTTGGCCTCAAGATGGGGCAGCAGCAGCACCTCGTGGTACCATAGGCCTGGGGAGATGACATTTGGCACCGACTGCGATTCCTGGAATAGTGAATGGCCGCACGCAGAGCTACTGGATCTCGTGGGTGGTTTAGATTGGAAAACATTCAGGTCATTAGAGTGGTGGGTCGATATATGGAACCAGTCACTCGTGGGATGGCATGATTCCCCATTCCAGGATGGCAGCGCCCACAGTGACCAAATAGCCAAATAGTCATTGGAGTTCTGGACAACTACCTCCAGTGCTTCTGTATGCTTGACCACCCTCGCCAAATCGAGCACCTTTTACTCCAGTAATTGCTGGTGTATGTACTCCGTGCGGAGGTTGGCATTTCTAATAAGGTCCTCAGCTTACTGGGCAGCAGACATGGGCTTACAGTCACTGGCTCTGCACAGGATCCGCAGGGCCCACAGGAACTCAGTGCTAGACTCTTCAGGGCACTGTTTTCTGGTGGCTAGGAGATGCCTGGCGTAGACTTCATTGACCTTCCAGTGATACTGGGCCTTGAGGATCTCTATTGCTGCCTGGTATGAGTTGACATCGCTGATCATTGAAAAATCTGGGCCCCGCCCTATGAGAGGAGTAGTCTCAGCCGATCTGCATTCATGGTGATGGCACCTGCGGCTCCCGGCAAAAAGTTTTCAAAGCATTGTAGCCACAGCTTAAAGGTGTTCATGGCATCTGGTGACCAGGGTTCGATGTCAAGTTTCTTTGGTTTCAGATACTGTTCTATACTCCTTAGAAAATTTTAGCTATTAAAATTGATGTAACATCAATAATTCACAAGATGCTGAGTAGAGAAACAATCAGGCTTTTAATGGCTAAAAACTAGGTCACTATCAAACAACCATTCACCTCCTTGACTGATCCAAATAAAAGGAAAGGGGTAGCCTGCAAGGCCCTATGGTTAGGATCGGTCTCGGGAGGTGTATCCGGTTAATAGCAGCCAATCATCGTGTAACAGTGGTTTACCACCCTATCCTTACTCCAAAAGTCTCTGGAGGATGTAATTTGATCTGATCCCCACAACGTAGGCATCCCTGACCATGTCCTCCAGAGTTTGAATTTGGTGGATGCCTCAGGTGATAGAGGGTCAATTTCCAGCTTTCCTGGCTTCAAGATCTGCTCCATTGTTAAAACAAATTTTCAGTCAATAAAATTGATGCACCATCAAATACTCGAATGATTGTTGTTGAGAAACCAATAAGCTTTTATTCACTGAAGAACAAAGGCACATCTATACTACTTAACTGACTTGCCCTGAGGAGGGGGCTGCGGAACAGAGGCTGTGGAGGGGCCACAGGTACAGTCAGCCAATGGATGTGCCTAGCCAGAAAATTATATTCAAACAGTGGTTTACCACAGTTATATTTGGCCCACTTCCCCACTTACTGTCTGCTGGCTGACTCCATCCCGCTGGCTGCTCTGTGACAGCCCCATTGGCCCCACCCTGTGACAACCCTGCCAACTGTGTGCTGACAGCATCGCTGCCTGCCCTGGGATTGCCCCATTGGCCACACGCTGACAGCTCTGCTTACGAGAGTCACAGATTAAAATTAATTTAAAAAAATGGTAGAATTAAGAACTCTGAAGAGTCCGGGAGTTTGTGATGCACTTTGTATAAGTAATAGTTACCTTAATTAGAGGGAGGGCTAGATTAGTTTTAATTTTATAGGTTTTCTTTATTTTACTTTTTTCTTTTATATATTTTTACCCAAATAATTTGGTAACCCTAATTTGGTTTATTTATGTACATTAAGAATATGTTAATGGCTTTGTTTTTCACATGAATAGGCAGTTGGCTAACTCTGTTATATTATTCTTTCTGTTTTTTTACATGTACATGAGATGACAGGTTATATATCTCATTAATTTTTAATGCAAGTTTATTTATTAAACTCAATAAAATATTTTAAAAAGAAAAGAAAAAGCATGGTGAATTAATATTATCTGAAATGCACTGTCTGAACTGTAGAGGAACCAGATTTAATATTGACGCTGATTATTTATGTTTCTAAAATGCCTCAATGCAACGGGGATCCAGGCCAGCACTAAACATGAACCTAGTATAACAATAAATCCCAAATGTTTACAGGGTAGGGTTAGATTATTTGTAATTGTATAATAAATGATAAATGCCAAAATGCTTCTGAAATGCTGCAGTGCGGGGGTTGCTGGGCTACCACCAAACTGTGGCCACCAAAATGACTGAAGGGTTACATTAGATCAATCAAAAATTCCATTGTGAATTGTCAAATACTGAATGATGATAATCTTCAGACACTATTATGTGAAATTGAAGCTATTTTAAATAGTTGTCCAATAACAAAAATTTCTCTCGATTCAAATGACATTGAGGTACTTACATCGAATCATATCTTACTTCTTAAATCTAAACCTTTAATGCATCTGGGTCAATTCCAGAAAGAAGATATTTATATGAGACACAGATGGAGACGTGCAGTTTATTGCGGATTTATTTTGGAATAGCTTTTCCCATGTTTCATTCTTTATCTTTATGTTTAGATCTTGTTCCCATTTTTGTTTAGGTTTACAGATTGTTTCCTCATTCTCCTTTTCTTGCAGTTTGATGTACATGTTTGTTATAAATTTTTAAATTATCATTGTGTCTGTAATCACATATTCAAAATTGCTTCCTTCTGGTAACCTCAGCCTGCTTCCCAATTTGTCCTTCAAGTAGGTTTTCAGTTGGTGGTATGCAAACCTTGTATTGTGAGTTATATTATATTTGTCCTTTATTTGTTCAAAAGATAAGAATTTATTTCCCGAAAAACAATTTTCTATTCTTTTGATCCCTTTTTTCTCCCACACCCTGAAGGAAAGGTTATTTATTGTGAAAGAGATTAGTTGATTTTGTGTCAATATTAATTTTGGTAGTTGATAATTTATTTTATTCCTTTCTACGTGAATCTTCTTCCAAATGTTGAGCAGATGGTGCAATACTGGCGAATTCCTACATTGCACCAATTTTTCATCCCACTTATATAGTATATGTTCAGGTATCTTCTTCCCTATTTTACCTAGCTCTAATCTGGTCCAATCTGGTTTTTCCCTTGTTTGATAAAAATCTGATAGGTATCTTAATTGTGCTGCTCTATAATAATTCTTAAAGTTTGGTAGTTGTAAGCCTCCTTGTTTGTACCATTCTGTTAATTTATCTAGTGCTATCCTCGGTTTCCCCCCTTTCCATAAGAATTTCCTTATTATTTTCTTTAATTCCTTGAAGAATTTCTCTGTTAGGTGAATTGGTAATGATTGAAATAGGTATTGTATCATTGGGAAGATCTTCATTTTAATACAGTTTATCCTTCCTATCAGTGTTAATGGTAAGTCTTTCCAGTGCTCTAAGTCATCTTGTAATTTTTTCATTAATGCCTGATAATTTAGTTTATATAGATGGCCGAGATTATTATTTAGTTGTCTACCTCGGTATCGAATTGCTTGTGTTTGCCATCTAAATGGTGATTCTTTCTTAAACTTTGTGAAATAGCATTATTCATTGGCATTGCTTCACTTTTATTTGCATTGATCTTGTACCCCGATACTTCTCCATATTCCTTCAATTTCTTATGTAATTCCTTTATTGATATTTCTGGTTCTGTTAAGTATATTATAATGTGATCTGCAAATAGATTTTATATTCCTTCTCTTTTATTTTTATCCCTCGTATTTTATTTTCTGTTCTTATCAGTTCTGCTAGTGGTTCTATAGCTAACGCGAACAGTGAAGGAGATAGTGGACATCCCTGCCTTGTTGATCTGTTTAATTTAAATTGGTTTGATATATATCCATTTACTGTCACTTTCGCCAATAGTCCCTTATATAATGCTTTAATCCAATTAATATATTTCACTGGTCGGTTGAATTTTTGCAGAACTTTGAATAAATAATTCCATTCTACTCTGTCAAAGGCTTTATCTGCGTCTAAAGCAACCGCTACTGTTGGAGTTTTGTTTCCTTGTACTGCATGGATTAAGTTAATGAATTTACAGATATTGTCCGTTGTTCGTCTTTTTTTAATAAATCCAGTTTGGTCTAATTTTACTATTTTTGGTACACAGTCTGCCAATCTGTTTGCTAACAGTTTAGCTATTATCTTATAATCTGTGTTAAGTAGAGATATTGGTCTATACGATGCTGGTGTTCGTGGATCTTTCCCCGTCTTTGATATTACTGTAATTATTGCTGTTTTGCATGAATCTGGTATGTTTTGTGTTTTTTCAATCTGGTTCATTACTTCCAGGAGAGGAGGAATTAAAAACTCTTTAAATGTTTTATAGAATTCTATTGGGAGTCTATCCTCTCCTAGTGTTTTATTGTTCGGTAGTTTTTTTTATTATCTCCTGTATTTCTTCTATTTCAAATGGTTTTATTAATTTATTTTTCTCCTCTGTTTGTAATTTTGGTTGTTCAATTTTAGTTAGAAATTTATCTATTTTGTCTTTTTTCCCTTCGTTTTCAGTTTGATATAGTTGTTCGTATGAAGTTCCCTGAAATTTTTGATTATCTCCGTTGGGTTATATGTAATTTGTTTGTCCTTTTTCCTTGATGCCAATACGATTCTTTTAGTTTGTTCTGTCTTAAGCTGCCATGCTAGTATTTTGTGTGTTTTTTCTCCTAGCCCATAATATTTCTGTTTTGTCTTCATTATGTTCTTCTCCACCTTATATGTTTGTAGTGTTTCATATTTTATTTTCTTGTCTGTCAATTCTCTTCTTTTAGATGTATCTTCCTTTATTGCTAATTCTATTTCTGTATTTGTTATTTCCCTTTCCAACTGTTCTATTTCTCGATTGTAGTCCTTCTTCATCTTAGTTACGTCCTCTGATGAATGCTTTCATTGCGTCCCATAGTATAAATTTATTTTTCACTGATTCCATATTTATTCAAAGTACATTTTAATTTGTCGCTCAATTAATTCTCTAAAATCCTGTCTTATAAGTAGCATGGAGTTTAATCTCCATCTATACATTCTTGATGGGATGTCCTCTAGCTCTATTGCCAATAACAGGGGTGAGTGATCTGATAACAATCTAGCTTTATATTCCATTTTCTTTACTCTTCCTTGAATGTGGGCTGATAACAGGAATAGGTCTATCCTTGAGTATGTTTTATGTCTACCCGAATAATATGAATATTCCTTTTCCTTTGGGTGTTGTTTCCTCCATATATCCAAAAGTTGCATTTCCTGCATCGATTTAATTATAAATTTGGTTACTTTGTTCTTTATGTTAGTCTTTTTTCCAGCTTTATCCATGTTTGAGTCCAAATTAAGGTTAAAATCCCCTCCTATTAGTATATTCCCTTGCGTATCTATGATCTTCAAAAAGATATCTTGCATAAATTTTTGATCTTCTTCATTAGGTGCAAATACATTGAGTAAATTCCAAAATTCTGAATATATATGACATTTTATCATTACGTACCTCCCTGCTTGATCTATTATTTCCTCTTCTGTTTTGATTGGTACATTTTTATTGATTAATATAGCTACTCCTCTGGCTTTTGAATTATATGATGCTGCTGTTACATGTCCTATCCAATCTCTCTTTAATTTCTTGTGTTCCACTTCAGTTAGATGTGTTTCTTGCATGAATGCTATATCAATATTTTCTTTCTTCAGTAAATTTAACAGCTTTTTCTTTTGATTTGGTTATGTATTCCATTAATATTTAAAGTTATATAGTTCAACAGGACCATTTCATACTTTGTTTATCTTTCCTTTCCATTTCCTCATCACTACCTTCCCTTCTTATCCATTTCTGTTTTCTTATTTTGAACACATTGTAAGACAACATTTCTAAAACATAAAATATTTCCACTATTCCCTTTGGTGTTGTTTTTATCTTGTGCATCGCGCATGCAGAATTATCTGATGTTTCTTTAATGCGAAAAGTCCCTCCCCTCTCTCAGTTGCCCTTTGTCTCTTGTCGGGCAACCACATCTCCCCTCTTCATTTGGATTTGCAAACCTGCTCGCAAGCGTCAACTGATTTCACAGTGACTGTTATTCTTCCTCACCCAGCCCCCCCAGAAAAGATTTTAATCTTCATATATAACAAAGCTCATTCTCTTAATTTCTTCCTTACTTATTTTCTTCCCTTTCTTTCTCTTCTTAGTTCTTACTTATACTTTATTCTTCTTTATATATAGTTTGTTGTCATTTTTGTTCTTGTTATATCTCTTCATCTCTCTGTCTGTTTTGTATGTGTTCTGCAAATTTTCGTGCTTTTTCCGGATCCAAGAACAGTTTGCTTTGCTGCCCCTGGATAACTATTTTAAGCACTGCTGGATATTTTAACATAAATTTATAACCTTTTTTCCATATGGTCATTTTTGCTGCGTTAAACTCCTCCCTCTTTTTCTGGAGCTCAAAACTTATGTCTGGATAGAAAATTTTTTTTGACCTTTGTATTTCAATGGTTTTTTGTCTTCTCTTATTTTCTCATTGCCTTCTCCAATATATTTTCTCTTGTCGTATATCTTAGGAATTTTACTAGAATGGATCTTGGTTTTTGTTGTGGTTGTGGTTTAGGGGATAATGTTCTGTGTGCCCTTTCTATTTCCATTCCTTCCTGTAATTCTGCATGCGCGATGCACAAGACAAAAACAACACCTGTGTAGAGTTTGATGTTCTCCCTCCTCTTCTTCTGAGTTCACTCCAGGATCTGTGTCCGTTACCTCTGTCTCTTCTGATTTTCTTGTTGGGTTGTTTATTTTGTTTTGTTGGGTATTTTTATTTTTATTCTTTTTATTAAAGGTGTCTTGGTGTTGGTCTTCTTCCTCTGGGTTGGTCATCTGTTGTTTCTCTGATTTCCTATTTTTATTCTCTTCCTTCTTGTTCCCGTTATTTTCTATGTTTTCCTGTTGGGAGTCTTGCTGTCATGTTATACTTGTCTGTTTCAGCTGTGGAGATTTACTCCTCAGCTGGTCCCCCCTCCCTTTGGTGACGTACCGAATCTCCTCAAGCACCTCACAAAGTATAGCAGCTGGTGAGTCTTCTTCATGATTGAATCGACATGGAGGCTCCAGGACAAATTCTTGGAGGTGTTGACACCCAGGAATTTGAACTTCTTGACTCTCTCCACCAGTGAGCTCTTGATGAGGACTGGGTCATGTTCCCTGACTTCCTCCTGAAGGCCACAATCATCTCTTTGGTTTTCATGATGTTGAGCGCAAGGTTGTTGGCATGACACCACTCAATGAGCTGATCTATCTCCCTCCTGTACGCTTCCTCATTTCTGTTTGTGATTCTGCCGACAACTGTGGTGTCATTGGCAAATTTGTAGATAGAATTGGAATTGTGCCTGGCCACACAGTCACACATGTATAATGACTAGAGCAGTGGGCTAAGCACATATCCTTGAGGTGCACCTTTGTTGATAATCAGTAAGGAGGAGACATAATCTTCATGAAGTGAAGATTAAGAAGTTAAAATGTACCATTTTATTGTAGTTAGCCAATAATTTTCTCAAATTAGTTACATGTATGAATTTGTAAATGAGAGTAACTACAAGTGGAGCCATGTGTACCTTAGAATGTTAATGAAGTTAATGAAGAGATTCTGGAGTCCCAGAGTTAACAGTATAGATTATCAGATGACTTGTCCAGTTCTACTGAGATGCCTAACTATGCCAATCCCATTTTCCTGCATTTAACCTATATCCCTCTACTCCTTTCCACATACATGTTCAAATGCTTCTTCAACACCATGATTGTACCCATCTTTTCAAATTGCTATGGCAGTTTGTTTTATGTACTGTATAAATAAATGCATGTAGTAGCTGAATTTTGTGGACCAATTTTTAGGGTAAAATTTAAGGGTCGATTATTGCACGCATACTAAACCTAGCAGAGGCACATGAAAATATTTTAATAGGAGGGGATTTAAATTTTTGTTTCAATCCATTGTTGGATAGGTCTACTTGGGTAACAATAAGATTAAAAGCTGCGAAAGCTACAATGAGTTTGATGAGAGATTTGAATTTGATTGATGGATGAAGACGAATCTATCCTAGAGGGAAAGATTATTCAATTTTATTCTCATAGGTTTGATTCTTATCCTAGAATTGATCTATTTTTGGTTTCAGCTCAAATACAAACTAAGATTTTTGAAGGGGATTATAAGCTAAGGATTTTATCTGACCATTTCCCTTTGTTGATAACTATGGAAATGCATGATAAGGAAAAGTCAATTATATAGATGGAGATTAAATTCTTTATTGTTAAAAAGGAAAGATTTTTTTGTGATTGTATTCGTCACCATATTAGGATATTTTATGATACAAACTTGAACGCGATAAATGATAAATTTGTCATATGGGACTCTTTAAAGGTATACTTATGAGGGAAAATTATAAGATTTACATCTAAAACTAAAAAGGATTATTTGAGAGAAGTAAGTCAATTAGAAAAATAAATTAGTTTTAGTAAAGGACTTTCAAAAGTCTGTTTCTAAAGATAAATGTAGACAAGTGATTAATAACAAGTTTCATTATATTACATTGCAAACTTAGAGTACTGAAAATCTATTATTTGGATGAGGCAAAAGTATTATGAATTAGGTGAGAGAGCACATAAAGTACGAGCTTGGCAATTGAAAGTGGAACAAACTTTGAGAATAATTAATTCAATTAAAATGATACTAATGTAATTACTATATAAACATCAAAAAATAAATTTCTATAAGAAATATATACTTCAGAATCTTTAGGAGATGAAGCTAAAATAAATAATTATTTATCGCAGATAACATTATCAAGACTAAGCTTAAAAGAACAAATTGGACTTGATGTTCCATTTACTGAGGCAGAAGTAAGAGAAACAAAGAGCTCTCTACAAAGTAATAAATTTCCAGGAGAAGATGGTTCTCTATCTGAATTTTATAAAGGATTTAAGGATTTATTAATTCCCATATTTATCCAAGTACTAGATCAAGCTTCACAAACCTCTACTTTTCCAGAATCATTTTTGATGGCAATAATTACTGTGATTCCTAAAAAAAGATAGAGCTTTTAAAACCCTTATCTTATAGACCTATTTTACTATTAAATGTAGATTATAAAAGAGTAGCAAAGGTTTTAGCAAATAGAATGAATAATTTGTTACCTAAATTAATTAACACGGATCAGACAGGATTTGTTAAAGAAAAAGACAATCCGGAAAATGTAGCTAGACTGCTTAGCATAATCCATTTAGTTCAATAAAGAATGGCTTGTCTGTTGTAGTGGCTTTAGACGCAGTAAAGATATTTGATAGATTAGAGTGGGATTTTTTTAAATTTAAGCTATTAGAAAAGATTGGATTTGGATTAATTTTTTAAAGTTGGATTAGAGTATTATATAATAGTCTTAAAGCTGAAGTAGTAACAAATGGGGAAGTGTCTATGCCTTTAAGTGAGAGAGCTCAAGTAGACAAGGTTGTCCTTTATCACCAGTTTTATTTGTGGAAGCCATAGAACCACTTCCCCAGGTGATTCATTCTGATTTACAAATTAAGGACTTTAAGGTAGGTCATGAGGAATTTAAAATTAGTTTATTTGCAGACGATGTTTTAATATATTTGACCAATCTTGAATATCTTTATAAAGATTATATGCTCAATTAGAATAATATGGAAAAGCTTTAGGATACAAAATAAATTGGGATTAAAGTGAAATCATGCCTTTGACAGCAGGTAATTATATTCAGTGCCAGACGCATATGCAGTTTAAATGCCAAAATAAGGTATTATATATTTAGGAATACATATAGATAGTAATTTTAAGAATTTATATAAAGTGTGGATATACAGCAAAGATATCAGCATCAATGGCACACCATTGGTTCAATTTCTCGGCAGCAAAAATATCGGCTACCATTCTCTGTCTCCTATCTCTGAGACAAATTTGGATACAATTTGCTCAGACACCTTGAATCCCATGTGCTTTCAATTTCTGGACCAGTCTTATCAAAAGCACAGATGCCTAAGACATGCAGGAAGGTATGTTCATTGTCCTATGTAAATTGGACAAGTGGTAGATTCTGGGAGAGTTGAAAATATAGCAAGAGCAAAATGCAATTGATTAAGTGTTAATATTAATGAAGGCTTGATAACCTATCAAAGATTCATTGGGTCAAAAGGCCTGTTTCCATGACTTTTTAAATTCAGAATTGACATAGTCAATCTCAAATTATAGATAATAATCTAGGACAGAGATAAAGAGAAATTTGCTCATTCAGAGGACAGGAGTTTTGGCCATAAAGGCCAAGCCACTTTTAAGAAATAAATGGATCAATTTCTAGTTAAATGGAAGCCATGAAGGAGCATGGGGAGAGAGTGGGAGTAAGGTATTTATTGAGAAGATTAGCTATGATCATATTGAAAGGCAGAGCAGGCTCAAAATTCTGAATAGCCTACTCCTGACACCTAGTTCTCTACACAGGTAGCTTAGGATTTATGACTGTGTTCTGTTCTGACTGTCCAGTCATATCCCGAAATGGACATAAGTAAAAAATATGTTAGCATGGCATGAAGTCGTAAATTGGTTGATTACCTTCATTTTCAATTCCAAAACAGGAATCTTCCTTGGCTTCTTGCCAGATCTATCAGCAGGGGATGGGGTTTTCCTATTACATATTAACTACTCTATGAATTTCATTCCATTGAATTACTTATTTTTCATATGTACAGAATTATAGTGAAAAACCTTTTTATTTGTCTGTTTTCCTCGGCAAATCAAACCATATCTGAGTCCAATGGGCAAAATGAAACAGAAGTGTAGAGCATAATTAAAAAAAAAGAGTTATTTTTAGACATACAACACGGTAACAGGCCTTTCCAGCTCACAAGCCCGTGCTGCCAAAATACCCAATTAACCTACAACCCCCAAAAGTTTTGTTAAAAGAGGACAAAAGAGTCAATAGAGTACAAGGACGTTATCATTTTACTATTAGTGAACCATTCAAGAGCCTGATAACAGCAGGGAAGAAGCTACCCTTGAATCAGGAGGTGCATGTTTTCAAACTTGTAACTTCTGCCCAACAGAAGGAGGAAGTGTCAGTGTGGCCAGAATGGAATGGGTCTTTTTAACGTTGGCTGCTTTCCTGAAGTAGCATATAATGTAGATGGAGTTGATGAAGTTGGAGTTGTTTACCTCATGGCCTGAGCTGCTGAACGCAATTTTTGTGGTTTTGAACAGGGGTTATGTATTACCCTTGTAATGCTCACTTCTAATGTTCTGGTTTATAATATGTTCTGCATTACTTCTGTTGACTTCTCCTGCTCATGTTTTCTGCAACTTCCCCTTCTTAGTTCCATGCAATGGGAAAATCTGCTGGTGGAGTAGGAAGGCAGAGATCAGATTGTGAATGTGTGCTTTGTATCCATGCTAGCAGGTTTCCTGGATTTTTACCAAAGTTGCAATAATCAAGGAGAGGTTGATGCCTGGCACGGGAGGTGTTAGGAAGGCTGTTTGTCCCTAAAGTGGTTCAGTCACTCAGTCTGGATAGGATCCATACTGGATTGATGAAAGAATTTGGAGTAGAAAATGCTGAAGAATTTGTTGCAATCTTTCAATTTTGCTTGGAATCAGGGAAAATTTGATGGCAAATGTTATTTTCTGGCTCAGTGGTGGGGGGACGGGGGTGCGATGGAATAAACATGGGAGAAATTTGTTGGAGATGGGAAGCCTTTAGAAGGGGTAAACCAGAGGAAAATTTATATCTCTTACATATTTAAGAATGAGACCTGATTTAATAAGGAAAAAACTGTTTTGATTCGTCCTCATTGATATGTAACATATACTATACATTAGATGAGTTTCATGGAATTGCTATTTTATACATGGTCTTTGATTACCTATGACTTCAGAATCAGGATTTATTATCATGAAAAGTCATGAAATTCAGTGTTTTCCAGCAGCATCATGGAGCAAACATTCATATTGTAACCATCTTACAACGTTACTATAAAAAATAAAATAACAATAACAATAATAGAGCGGCCGTGTCTTTGGTTCATCGATCATTCAGGAATCTGATGGCAGTGGGGAAGAAGCTGTCCTTGTGCAACTGAGTGCCCATCTTAGGGCTTCTGTACATTTTCCCCAATGGTAGCAAAATGAAGAGAGTCTTTGAGGATAGAGGCTGCTTTTTTAAGACACCACCCCATGTAGATGTCCTTGATGGAGTGAAGTCTGGTGCCTGTGATGTCACAGGCCGAGTTAACAAGCTTCTGGAGTTTATTCTTGTCCTGAGAGTTGACACCTCCATACCAGGCAGTGATGCAAGCAGCCAGAATGTTCTTCACAGTACACCTGTAAAGGTTTTCGAGAGTCTTCAATGACATACCCAATCTCCTCAGAAACCTCACAAAGTATAGCCACCGGCATGTCTTCTTTGTGATTGCATCAATGTGGAGGCTCCAGGACAGATCCTCAGAGATGTTGACACCCAGGAATTAAATTTCTTGACCCTCTCCACTACTGAGTCCTCGGTGAGGACTGGGTCATGTTCCCCTGATTTCCTCCTGAGGTCCACAATTATGTCCTTGATTTTGGTGACGTTGAGTGCAAGGTTGTTGTCATTGCACCATTCAATGAGCTGATCTATCTCGCTCCTGAACACATCCTCCTTGCCATTTGTGATTCTGCCAACAACTGTGGTGTCATTGGCAAATCTATAGATGGTATTGCAATTATGTCTGGCCACACAGTTATGGATGTATAATGAGTAGAGCAGTGGGCTAAGCTCGCATCCTTGGGGTGTGTCTGTGTTGATGATCACTGAGGAGGAGATGTTGTTGCCAATTTGTACTGACTGTGGTTTTCCGATGAGAAAGTCAAGGATCCAGTTGCAGATGTGAGGTACGAGAGGCCTCGAATTTGTAGCTTCTTGACCAGTACTTAGAGAATATTGGTACTGAAGGCCGAGCAGTAGTCTATGAAGAGCAGCCGTATGGATGAGTTGTTGTTTTCTAGGTGATCCAGAGCTGACACCTTACGCGTCAACAGGTATCTCAAACTTAGAAGCTTTAAATTAAGGTTTAATAAAACTCAATCTAGACGAGCTCTCAAATTAGCAAGAGCACAAATAACTTCTAATAAATGTTTTAACGTTACCTTTAACCACATTATAAGATTTACAGCTTGGATTTAAAACACCACCAGTGTGGGATGAACTGACCAGCTTCACTCCAACTGGGGTCATAGCTTTATCAGAGTTTCAAACTCAAGATTCCTTTATAATTGTTGCTCTAAGCATTTTTCATCACAGGACAGTACAACACAGTTTACCCTTCAGCCCATAGTCTTGTGCCACCCCATATACAAACTTACTCCATTATCAATCTAACCCTTCTCTTCCTCAGAGTCTATAACCCCTTTTTTTCCTTATATTCACATGCTTATTGACGTCTTTTAAATGTTCCTATACTATCAGCCTCCACCACTACCCCCTGGCAGTGCTTTCGGTGAATTGGTCTGAGCACCTCTTCATTTGATACAGAATTTCATTCTCAATTTTCTCAGCTTTTATATGTTCTTTCACAGACTCAAGACCCTTATGATTCTGAAACTGTTCATTGAAGCTGTCACTCAAGGTTGTGTGAACAGAACATATCCATCACATGTATTATAAGGAAAAGGTAGTGTTAATATTACTTCACAGTTTTTGGACACAAATCTGTTGCTCCTTTGTGTCCAAGGACAGTCCACAGAGTGAGAAAACTGTTTCTTGCTTTGTTCTCATAATGATCCTTTAGCAGTTGTAATCAAGACTTCACTTCCTTGTTCTCAATTATCAAACTTTATTCTCTCTCTCACAAGGAATCCGGGTAACAGTTACTGGGATAGTTGACATTTTGTTGTTCTGCCAACAAAGTCAATGGGATTGCTTTCACTGGAGTAAGTAGACTGAAGAGTGAATCTAGAGAGGTCTTTAAAATCATAAGGTGCATAGATAAGGTTAAAGGTCACAGTCAATTTTTCCCAGGGTAAGGTAATCTATAACTAAAGGTCATAAGTTTAAGATGAGAAGAGAAAGATTTAAAGGGAATGTGATAGGCATTTTTTTTTCACACAGATGTGGCAGCACAGTTAGATCAGCAGCTAGTGCAACAGTATTATGATGCCAGTCACCAGGGTTCAAATCTAACACTGTCTGTCAGGAGTTTGTATGTTCTCCCCATGTCCACCCACATTCCAAACGCATACATGGTTAGGAGATTAATTGGGTGAATTTTGGTGGCCTGGACTAGAAAAGCTTGTTACCATGCTACATCTCTAAATTAAAAATTAAATTAGAAGGTGGTGGGTACATGGAAAGAGCTGCCTGAGGAAGTATTTGAGGCAAAAACAAATTTTTAAATGACATAAGGTTATGTACATGGATAGGAAAGGTTATTAGTGGATCTGGGCCAAACACAGGCATACGAGCTGAGATCAGGTAGACACATTGATCAACATGGGCTGATGGTCTTATTTTTGTGCTCTATAACTATATGACTCAAGTACTGGTTATAAGAATAATATTGCCACTTGAAATATTAAAGCTCTTAGGATAAAAGAGAAATGTTTACAAAGTTATAAGAACAGGAAAAGGGTTTGGATTATTGTTGTATTGTTAGTGATCATAGCAGAAATCCCTTGGATACAGGACGAGGAGGACCGCTGCTTTGGAGATAAATGCATGATTAAGAATTAGAGATATTCAAAACATTTCTAAAATTTAGTCTCCAAACTTAGAAATGCCATAAACAGCAAATAGAGCCTGATGAATCTGGGAGCACCAGGCATCAGCTTGGTAGGAGTAATAAACAGAGGCCCGTATCCCTTCAGACCTTTCCTAACCATGTACCTGTCCAAATATTCATTAACATTAAAAATGTACCCACTTCTCTGGAAACTCACTCCACACACCCTCAACCTTTTAAATATTTCCCTTTTCTCCTTAAAATCTATGTCCTTTATTTTTAGATTCCCCTACCCTGGTTAAAAGACTAGAACGATTTGTCTACGTCCTTCATGGATTCATAAATCTCTGAAAAGTCCTTCTTTAGCTTACTGTACATATGGTACTGCTTCCATCATGCATTAATGAACCAGAGTTTATTCCCTGGCATAATCATTACAGGAGAATGAGCGATATGCCAGGCCATGAAGTTGCAGGTTATGTTTGTGTTATTTTCTGATGCTGAATGGTCCACAATGCCTCATGGATGCCCACTTTTGAGCTGTCAGATCTTTTAAAAGTCATGCATTTATCTCCAAAGCAGCGGTCCTCCTCGTCCTGTATCCAAGGGATTTCCACTATGATCACTAACAATACAACAATAATCCAAACCCTTTTCCTGTTCTTATAACTTTGTAAACATTTCTCTTTTATCCTAAGAGCTTTAATATTTCAAGTGGCAGTATTATTCTTATAACCAGTACTTGAGTCATATAGTTATAGAGAACAAAAATAAGACCATCAGCCCATGTTGATCAATGTGTCTACCTGATCTCAGATCGTATGCCTGTGTTTGGCCCAGATCCACTAATAACCTTTCCTATCCATGTACATAACCTTATGTCATTTAAAAATTTGTTTTTGCCTCAAATACTTTCTCAGGCAGCTCTTTCCATATACCCACCACCTTCTAATTTAATTTTTAATTTAGAGATGTAGCATGGTAAGAAGCTTTTCTAGTCCAGGCCACCAAAATTCACCCAATTAATCTCCTAACCATGTATGCGTTTGGAATGTGGGTGGACATGGAGAGAACATACAAACTCCTGACAGACAGTGCTAGATTTGAACCCTGGTGACTGGCACCATAATACTGTTGCACTAGCTGCTGATCTAACTGTGCTGCCACATCTGTGTGAAAAAAAATGCCTATCACATTCCCTTTAAATTTAAAAGTCAATGCCACTGACCACAACAGTAGAATTTTTGCAACACAGTAGAACATGTCCTTGGTGTGCTTGAGTGTGGTAAAGGTTAAAACCTTGGGTTTTTGATTCATAGTTAATTTTGGCTTTTCCCTTTAAGAAAAAAAAATATTGTTTGTAGTGTTACCATAGTGACTGTGATGTCACGTGTCCTAATATCTGAACAGGCAGAGAGCTTGCATCTCATTCTTTGAAGAATTATGAAGGGGATGTAAGCTCGAGATAGTTTACCTTGAATTTTTATAAAATCATCTTATTTTAACTATTTATAGCTGTTTGAAGTTGAATATCATTATACAGTATGCTTTGTTTATTCATTGCAATGAAAATCTCAATGCGAAGTTATGCAAAATGATTATCCATTTCATCAACGAATTAAAACTACTTAAAGCTGTGACAAGGAAGTTTGGTTTATTGGATAAATAATACAGAATATCGTCACTCACATTTCCTTGAAGGTGACATGTTTTGAAATTGGGAAATACTAGAACTTGGAAAATGTCATCTATAAGTGTGTCCTCAAGATTTTGGACTGAATAGTGGTTGCTTCTACGAATGGAGGTAGACTGGTTCACCTTCACTCACTGCACTCCACAAACAAAATCCAATGGTTATGCCATTAGTATTCATCAATTTTTTTTCAGTGGTGGTGTTCTTAAGTATCTTAGCTCCCCACCCAGAGTATGCCCTATGTCCTTACGACCTTCAACATGGAAGAGCCATTGATTTATCAGTTGATAACCACAGTAGAATCAAAACTGTAGAAGTGGAAGGCAGAATAGGACACCCTTCATCCCTTCTATTGAATGTCAGGCTAAAGTGGACTTTAGGTTAATTCCAAGGCCCTGCAGGTCATGACTCTTTAAGTTCTCATTCATTACACTTTAAATGTGATGACAGTTTTTTTTTATTCAGACATAAAATCTTCAGCACTGAAGCAGACTGTCAACCCACCAGGTCTGTGCTAATCATCAAAGACCCACGTAAACTTATTTTACTCTGGTCTCATTTTATTCTCCTCACATTTGTGACCATGCTCCCAGATTCCACCACTCACTACATGTTACAGATAGTTTAAAGCAGGCAGCTCACCTACTAATCCACATTTTGCTGGGATTTGAATTAGAAATAGAGCACCCAGAGGAAACCACGCAGTCACAGAGGAACATACAAACTCCACACAGACAATTTCCCATGTCAGAATTGAACATGTCAGCTAGAGCAGTGGTTCTCAACCTTTTTCTTTCCACTCACATACCACTTTAAGTAATTCCCATGCCATGGGTGTTCTGTGATTAGTAAGGGATTGTTTAAGGTGATATGTGAGTGGGAAGGGAAGGTTGAGAATCACTGTTATAGACCTAATTGTTACTGTAATATTTTGCTTGAGAAAAATAGTAATTGGCCCATTTCGTTTGGAGTGATGAAACCATGCACATAACGAGTCAATTGGGTACGATAAAAACAGTGGTTTTTAAACTTTTTCTTTCCTCCCGCATACCACCTTAAGCAATCCTTTACTAATCACAGAGCATTGATACCATAGGGAATACTTAAAGTGGTATGCAAGTGGAAAGAAAAGGTTGAGAACCACTGGGCTAGAGCAATGAAACAGTGCCTGTACTAGCACCACAATGGTGCTGCTTACACCATTTGTTCTATGTCAGCACACTTGTTTGTGCTGCTACCTCACAGTTCCAGAATCTAGGTTTCGTACTGATCTTGGGTGATATTATGTGCTCCCATTTTCAGTTCATTTTCATTTGAGTGGGACTGTCACTTTAAGAGAACAAATTAAGCTGCAAGCCCTGCAAGCTATGGGAGATTGATTGTGAGCTGACGAGCTAAACAGTGTATACTCAAATTCGCTTCTTCTGAAGAGAGAGGAAGTGGCCTTGGAAAACACAGGTGCAGAGAACATGTGACCAACAAATTAAAAACACAGTACCCTACTTGATCAGGGGCCATTTTAAGGAAGCATCTCATTGAAGGGATACTGTGCTGAAGTGGCCTCATGTGGTAATAGACAATTTGCCTGATTTCTCCGTGTTGTAGGAGAATGAGTATATCCCACTGTGGCAAAAGGAACAGTCACTTTTGAAGGGAGATTTGTAGACCACATTGTGACCAAAAAGGAAAAGTCACTTTTGAGGGACTTGTTGAATCCCACTGTTGCCAAAGGAGACGTCATTTTTGTTGGAACTTGTTTAACCCCACCATGACTAAAGAAGGTCTCTTGGAATAGCTGGCCCCTGAAAATGGTCTGGAAGATTGGTGAGAATCACTTGCTTTGTGTCCCCTAGAAAAAGAGAAAAGGAGCTTGGATTGCCACTCATCAAAAAAGGGCATTTCTCTGGAAGCATCTCGACAAGGATTTTATGAGTTTATAAACTGTCTGTCACCTCGGTCCCACCCACCTACTTTGTGAACTTTTTTGCATCTATTTAAAGCCTGTATGTCAACATTGGATTTTCTGAGTCTGAACTTTAAACTGCATTTCCAGAATTTTGCCTGGGCTGTAGTGGCTTGGGGTATTCCACATATACTTGTGTATATTCACAAATAGGTGGGGGGGGGGGGTTAAGTAGATTAGTTTAGATAAATTAGATAAGGTGTTATATTATTGTAATTAATATTAAAATATTATTTTAAATATAACACTATTTTGGGCTAATTTTTATTGCTGCTGCCTGGTATGTAAAAGTGACATTTGAGTGGAGTATCCCTTAGATGTGTGGAATGGGAGGCTAATTTGCCACTGTAAATTGCCCTTCAAGTGTAGTGAGTTGTAGAACCTGAGAGAGCTAAATGGAAAGTGATGAGATTAAAACTGGGAATAATATCAGATATATGTATAACAGTTCAGTGCAGACTCAGTGCACCAAAGGACTAATTTCTCTTTGATGTTGCTATTATTTCAGGAAGTGAAATCTGATCTCACTCTGCTAATTTAATGCCTTTTTTTTTACTTCCTGCTGTGAATTAACATTCAAATTTCTAGTTACTGAATGCCTTGCTAAGGGAAATTGATTCTTAAATTTGGCTCAGCCTAAGCTTTTCATAATTTAATAGACCTCAATGAAACTTTTCATTTTATATTCTAAAGCACACAACTGGATCTAGACAGCCAGTACTCAAAAGCCCTGGCTGTATCTCCCTGAATGCTCTCAATTGTAATATGGTTAACAGATTTGCACAGAGCAGTTTAGCTGTGGCCTGACAAATATTTCACAAAGTTTTGCTAATGGCCTGTCTCTTCATACCTTTATGCCTCATCCAATAAAGCCAGCTATTTTGTATACTTAAGTTAGCAATCAACTCCTTGGTTTTGGTGACTTTGAGAGTTGACTTATCGCTCTTTTTTTTACAATCCACTACCGAGGTATTGTCAGTGAATTTGTAGCATATGCTTCAAGGATGATAACAATATCTGAATGTCAATATGCATAGGTCAAGAAATAATGTCTGGGTCTGGTCTATGGATTTGAGAAATTCCACACATGTTTATGGTCTACTAACATTTGTGGCAGAGACAGACCATTAGACGTTAATAGCGATAATCAAGTAAAATCTCAGTAAAATGTCGCCATGAATCCAGTAGGTTGACAGTCATCATATTTTTGCCGAAGAACTGCTCCGAGCGCACTATGTGATGCATCTGATGATGTCTTCATGGATTTCACTGGGTCATAAAATCTCAGAACTGGTTCCTCTGTGAGCAGTTTCTTTAGTTCGCTCCACGACTTTTCATGCCCATGATCCCACTCCCAGTCAATGTTCTTTTCTGTTAGTCTTCTCAATGGATCCATCTTTTCTGAGAGGTTGGATATGAATTTACCCATATAGTTGACCATTCCATTAAACCTCTTTATATCCTTTTGCATTGTGGCCTTGGCATGTTCCCAATAGCGGACACCTTTCTGGGATCTGGTCTGATGCCCTCACTGCCAATAATATCTCCGACAAATGTTAGTTCTGTCACGCCGAGCTGGCATTTCTCTCTATTCAACTTCATGTTTGCTTTCAGAACTTTTCTTAGTCTCTCATTGTGCTCCATTCTCGTGGTTCCCCCTACTATGATGTCATCCATTGAGGTATCAACTCCATCCAGCTGCTCATAGACAATATGGATAGTTTTGTGATATATTTCAGGAGCTGAGGCAATTCCAAATGGTAACCTCAGGAATCTGTATCTGCCAAATGGATTATTGAACATGTATGAACTTGCTTCATCCAATTTCAACTGCCAAAATCCTGATAATGCATCTAACCTGCTGAAAAACTTTACCTTTGTAAACTGTGATATGATTTCTCCATGCGTCAAAAGCTTAAAATGTTCTCTCTTTATTGCTCTGTTTAGATCTCTTGGATCCATGCAAATTCTAAGCATTCCATTCATTTTGACCTCATAAATGAATGAACTAACCCACTCCATTGGCTCATCTATTTTCTGAATCATGTTCTGCCCTCTCCACATCTGCTTTTAGTTGCTTTTGAAGTGCAAATGGAACTTTTCTGCATGGATGTATTATCAGTGGCACACGTTTATCCACTCTGATCATGTGTTCTCCTGGAAGGCAGCCTAGACCTTGAAATAGCTCATTGTACTCTTTCATGTGTTCATCATAGACTGTCCCTCCTTCGCCTTCCACTACGAGGACTCTTTTTACCAGGTTGAGTTTCTCACAGGCTGTTAAATCTAGTATGGCCTGTACATCCTTTGTCACGATGAATGCAAGCATGTGCTCTTTGTCCTTGTGTTTCACTTTGACCATGCAATCTCCTTGCACTGGTATATCGGTACCTGAATAACTGGCAGCTAAATAAGTAAAAGAAAGACAGTCACCTTTAATTTATAATGGGAATAATATTTTCTTTTACCCTGATATAAGTTATGATTTGTTAAAAAAGAGAAAAGAATTTAACGCAGTTAAAAATGTATGATGCAAAAACGGTTATGCCTTTGTCTTGAGGTATCCAGCAGTTTTGAAAGTTTTTATTCCATGTGGGATAAACAGATTTTTTATGGAGTCGAATGAGGCAAAGGTGTATGCTGATTCATTGCCAGAAAGAGAGAGACAGCTTGTTGTTGACACTTGAAAGGACTTTATGACTGAATGAGTAATGGAAAATTTTGAGATAGTTTAATTGGGAGGAGAATTTTAACCTATAAGTGATCTATATAAGTTTAAAAGAGTTATGAATAAATATGAATGTATAGTAATAATGGAACAGGGGTCTGCATTGCATTTTGAGTGAGTTAGTTGGGAAAATGGAGCTGACTACTGCGGAATCATGAGAGCAAGTATGGTTTCAACCACATCCCATATAGATCAGGATTTTAAAGACATAAAAACATCATGCGCCTTTGGGGAGGGGGGATTTCCTCTCTTTTTTTCTTTCTTTTCCTTTTCTACTGTACATCTAGATTGCCAAGAATATTATGACATATGCTAATACTATGAGCATGGGAGGATTGGGAGAGCTGGAGTGTTTGGACAAAGGATTTTATAAAGGTACTTGATGGCAGGGAAATTGAATATTATTAGCATCAATATTAATGGAATACAGAATCCAATAAAACACAAAGAAATTGTTAATATATAAAAAAAAACAAAAGTAGGTTTTGCTTTTTTACAATAAACTCATTTGATGGAAAAAGAGCATAAAATGTTGAAAAGAGAAAGATTGAATTGGTATTAACATTGTTACAAACCCAGAGGACCCTAAAACCCAGTAGCAATAGATATTCACCAAGACAAATGGTTACTTAAACAAAGGTTGTTTTAATTACCTTTAAACATAAAAACAGAATCATACTTTAACTTATCACTATTGACTTTAGTTGCCCATTCAGAGCCAGCTCTTCAGCGCTTGACGTCCTGCTTTGCGGAAACTGCCAAAATGTTTGGCCTGGAAGTCAGCCTGAAGAAAACTGAGGTCCTCCATCAGCCAGCTCCCCACCATGACTACCAGCCCCCCCACATCTCCATCGGGCACACAAAACTCAAAACGGTCAACCAGTTTACCTATCTCGGCTGCACCATTTCATCAGATGCAAGGATCGACAATGAGATAGACAACAGACTCGCCAAGGCAAATAGCGCCTTTGGAAGACTACACAAAAGAGTCTGGAAAAACAACCAACTGAAAAACCTCACAAAGATAAGCGTATACAGAGCCGTTGTCATACCCACACTCCTGTTCGGCTCCGAATCATGGGTCCTCTACCGGCACCACCTACGGCTCCTAGAACGCTTCCACCAGCGTTGTCTCCGCTCCATCCTCAACATCCATTGGAGCGCTCACACCCCTAACGTCGAGGTACTCGAGATGGCAGAGGTCGACAGCATCGAGTCCACGCTGCTGAAGATCCAGCTGCGCTGGATGGGTCACGTCTCCAGAATGGAGGACCATCGCCTTCCCAAGATCGTATTATATGGCGAGCTCTCCACTGGCCACCGTGACAGAGGTGCACCAAAGAAAAGGTACAAGGACTGCCTAAAGAAATCTCTTGGTGCCTGCCACATTGACCACCGCCAGTGGGCTGATAACGCCTCAAACCGTGCATCTTGGCGCCTCACAGTTTGGCGGGCAACAGCCTCCTTTGAAGAAGACCGCAGAGCCCACCTCACTGACAAAAGGCAAAGGAGGAAAAACCCAACACCCAACCCCAACCAACCAATTTTCCCTTGCAACCGCTGCAATCGTGTCTGCCTGTCCCGCATCGGACTGGTCAGCCACAAACGAGCCTGCAGCTGACGTGGACTTTTTACCCCCTCCATAAATCTTCGTCCGCGAAGCCAAGCCAAAGAAAGAAAAAGATTGACTTAACTAACCTAACTTAACTCCCTTCTAATTCTATGCGGACGTGCATGTAATATGTGTGTAAGTTCAAAAAAGTTATTTGATTCACAGTCCAATCTCACTTCTCATTCCTCCAAGTTCACTGGTTGAAGGCAATTCTTATACTGTGTACAGAATTTAACATTTATAAAGTTCACCAGTGTTTGGTGCTTGAAAGGTAAATGGTTACTACTCAGGAAGGTTCTTGACAGTTTTCAAAGAGAGTTTTGTTGTTCCAGGATCACCACAACTGATTTATTTCCATCAGTCACTTTAGTGTCTTGCAGAAAAAAACTTGCCCCCTCAGGGTTCTCCAGATGATAACTTCTTTCTTTCCGGTCACCCCAGAATGCCTTTTGGTGTTTCTCTTATTCCAAGTGAAATATTAGACAGCCAGTCCTCTCCTCTTGCAAGAACCACAAGGGGTTTGTCCAGGTTGAATTAAGCACTCACAACCCATCTTTCAAATGGGGTTTTCCATAAGCTTGCCAGCTTGGTCTGTTCCAGTCCCAGTTGCTGCTGCTGACTGTAACACTGTAGAACTGATCTCTCCCTCAGAGAGAAAGTTTGACTCTTTCTGCTTGAAAAACTGTATGACCCTCTTAGAACAGCAAGTACCCCTCCAGAATGTCTGAGGCTCTGACAAGCTCTTTCATCTGTTGTCTTTTTGTAAACAACAATCCATTAGTGAAGTCTCTTGGGCACTCTCCAAATCTTTTGCAAAGGCTCCGAGGTATTTTAAATAAGATCTGTTTTAAAGTGTTTGTATGTGACCTACACTAACAAACCTTTCCCCAATTTATCTCCTCAAAACATATCTATATTCTGTCACAACATCATAATTTAATTCAGAAGCTAGAGGTGTGTCAATATTCATGTATAAAAATGTACCAGTTAAAATATTAGATACAACTATAGAACCCCAGGAAGGTATGTAATGGTTAATTGTCAAATTTATTCAGAATATTGGATTTTATTAAATGTGTATGCACCAAATGTAGATGATGGAAAATTGATACAAGATGTATTGATGCAATTAGCAAGTGCAAAAGAAAAAATATTAGTTGCCAGAGAATTTCATTTTATTTTTGATATAAAATTTGATAGGTCAGGTGGTAAAATTATAAAATGTGAAGTAGTTAAGATTGAACAGGTTTATTGAAAGATATGAGTTTTATAGATATTTGGAGAAGAACCCATCCAACTGATAGAGACTATTCTTTTATTCTTTTAGACACCAAGTTATATAGATATATTTATATTCTCTGCACAGCTACAAGCTCAAGTCTGAAAGGTTGAATATCAAGCGAGAGTTTTATCAGATCATTCACTTTGAATTTTTTCATTTACTTTGGTGGAAGAAAAAAAATATAGGTTATAGATTGAGATTTAATACAATATTATTAAAGAGAAAATATTTTTGTGATTTTATGAGACAACAGATAATTTTTTTCTAGAAACTAATGAAAATCCAGTCATGTACAAATTTTAATATATTGGATTCTATCAAGGTATATCTGAGGTCAAATAATAAGTTATACATCTAAGATAAAGAAAGAACATATGAAAGAGGTAGACAAATTGGAAAAGGAAATATTAAATTGAGAGAAGAAATTACATATCCAAAAAAAATGGAGAAGAGTATTGGAATAAAAAAAATAAGATTTAATACTATGCAAACTTATAAATTAGAAGGAGATATAATGAGAACATGACAGAAGTATTATGAACTAGGCAAAAGAGCTCTTAAACTATTAGCAATTGAAAGCTGAACATTATCAAGAACAACAATTGCAACAAAGAAGGAAACTGGTCAAATCATCTATAAGATGTAAGAAATAAATGATAATTTTAGGAATTTTTATAAAAAATATATCAATCAGAATCCCTGAAGGATGAAAAATAGAGAAATATTTATAACAAGTTATATTATCTATGTTAAATATGGATGAAACATTAGAGCCATCTAATCCCTTTTCTGAGATTTTAATATCATTACAAAACATTAAGGGCAATAAAGATGGTTTCCTCCCAGAGTTTTATAAATAATTTAAGGAATTTTTAACTCTTGTATTAATGAGAATATTATATCAAATGGGAGAGTCACATGACTTGTCAGAATCTTTAAAACAACATTAATAAGTTATTCCAAAAAAAGGGAAAGTTCCTTTACAACCTTCCTCTTATAGACCTATATCATTATTAAATACAGATTATAAAATTGTATTTAAACTATTAGCTAATAGATTAACTAAATATTTACCAAAATTAATAAATGTGGATCAAAGTAATTTTATTAAAAATAGATCTGTAGTTAATGTAGTTACATTTATGAGTTTATTAAGTGTAGCACAAAAAGAAAAGGAACCAGCAATAGCAGTTGCATGAGACACAGAAAAAACATTTGATAGGTTAGAATGGGACTTTTTAAAATTTAAAGTATGAAGTACATTTGGAATTCCAAATGTTTTTTATAAATTGGATAAGTACATTATATAATCACCAAAAAGCTGAAGTGGTCATAAATAAGCAAAAATCAAAGCCTTTTCTATTAGAAAGATCATCTGGGCAAGGGTATCCATTATCGCCATTTTTATTTGCTGTAGCTTTCGAACCTTTGGCAGAAATAATTAGAAGAGACAATGAGATTAAAGGTTTTGAGATAGGTAATAAAGTGCATAAAATTAGGTTGTTCGCAGATTGTGTTATAATCTACTTTACAAAACCAAAAATATCCTTGTGCAAATTAAATGTAAGATTAGCAGAATATGCTTTAGTATTAGTCTATGAAGTAAATGTTGATAAAAATGAAATGTTGTCGATGGTTGATATATAACCATATAACCATATAACCACTTACGGCACAGAACAGGCCAGTTCAGCCCTACTAGTCCATGCCGTAGCAAATCCCCACCCTCCTAGTCGAACTGACCAGCACCCAGTCCATACCCCTCTAGTCCTCTCCTATCCATGTAACGATCCAGTCTTTCCTTAAATGTAACCAATGATCCCGCCTCGACCACGTCTGCCGGAACGCATTCCACATCCCCACCACTCTCTGTGTAAAGAAATTTCCCCTCATGTTCCCCTTATAATTTTCCCCCTTCAATCTTAAACCATGTCCTCTAGTTTGAATCTCCCCCTTTCTTAATTGAAAAAAATGGATTATACACAAAGTAAAAAAAATGGCAACATTTAAGTGGCAAAAAAAAAATTAAATATTGAAGAATAAAAATAGAGATTTCAATAATTTATTTACATTGAATTATTCACCACTATTAAAAAAGTGAGGATGATTTAAAAAAAATAGAATGATTTGCCAATAACTTTAATAGGAAAAGTAAATTGTATTAAGATGAATATTTTTCCAAGTATACAATATTTGTTTCAATCATTACTCATCGTTATACCAGAGAAATTTTCTCAAGAACTAAATAAAAAGTATAAAGAAATTTATTTAGAGAGATAAAATGCCAAGAGTAGCCTTAGAAAAACTGACAGAAATTTGAACAAGAAATTTGGAATATCAGTGAATTCTTGATTTGTGTATTATCAGGTTCAAGCATTAGTTAGGGATAATTTTGGAAAATAAATGATAATGCCTAAATTAATGAAATTTGAATTTTTGATTTCACAATTGCTAAAAAAGGGTTTCATTTCTGATATGTATGCTCTGTTACAGGATAGTATGGATAAGTCAATTTTAAATAAAACTAGAAATAGATGGGAAGGGGATCTATCTTATGATATACCTCAGGAAGATTGGGAAATTATGTGTCAAGCTGGGGTGACTAAATTACTTAATGTAAGATATAATATGGTTAATTACAATTTTATACATCAGTTGTATTTGACCCCTGAGAAATTGAAAAATATATGGATTGAGTAATATGGATTTATGTTTTAGATGTGGGCAACATGTTGGAACATTTTTGCATTCAGTTTGGCTTTGTGATAATGCAACCATTTTGGGAAAAAATTAGAGTATTTTTGGAAAAAAAATTCAAGATTAAATTGCCATTAGATCCTGAATTTTTTTTTTGGTTACACTGTTTCGTTGACTGGTTTGGGGTTGGATAATGTATCCAAATGTATAGTGATTACGTGGAAAGATGATGTAGAAGTAAATATAGTTCGTTGGCAATAATGAGTTGAGGTCTTGTATTTGTATGGAAAAGATAACATGCAATTTGTAGGATAATTATATTTTTTTTGTTCAAATGTGGTCACCCTATTTGAAATGTATGGGGTTGGAAATATTTTAAGATACTATATAGTTTATTTCTATATTTGTTACTTATATATATTTTTTGGCTCCCCTTGTGGGGTGTGCTGAGGGTGGGATGGGTTTATGCTTAGATTATTTTGATATTATTTTTATGTATAGTTTTTCTGTATTTTTAGAGCCTTAAATAAAGTTTATAAAAAGGAAATTTGATCAAGGAGGATTAAGATAATCAAATTTTAAATTTTTTTTATAAAGCAGCATTAAGATTCTGGTCCTCCTGTTATCAAATTTGAGAAGAAAAAAACAATGTGGGTTCAGATGAAATAAATTAAATAGGAGAAATTAACCCAGAGTATTTTTTTGTATAAATGGGATAATGAATTATTGAATAAGAAGACAGAAGTACCAATTTTAAAGCATTTGCTTAAGGTATGGAATGGAATCCATATCGAAAGAGGAATAAAAAAAATATCAAATACCTAAGATGATGTTAAAACAAAATAATCTTCTTCCTTTTACTTTAAGTAATTCTTTATTTGATTCTTGGTACAATAAAAGGTATAAAGAGGATAAAAGATTGTTTTTTAGGCTCCTTTTTAATGACTTTTGAACAAATGAAAAATATGAAATACAAAATAATATAATTTTCTCATATTATCAACTTAAATCATATTTAAAAGGGAATTAGGTGTGAATATTTAATTACAGATAGATTTATTGATAAATGTATTACTAATATGTATATAAAGTTACAAGATATTATGGGAAAAAAAGAATTATGCAAATCAAAACAAAGATGGGAAAAAGATTTAAATACGTAAATTCAAGATGAACTTTGGTCAAGGTTGTGCCAAGAGAGTGTAACAAATACAATTAATGTTAGATATCAAATGGTACAATATAATTTTTTACATCAATTATACTACTTCATATAAATTATTCCAATAAATGTAATAAGGAATAATTAGATGTAATAAGGAATTAGGTACCTTTCTACACTCAGTTTGGTCCTGTATTAAAGTGGAAAAATTTTGGAGAGATTTGAGCATATTATTAGGACAAATTATGAAGATAAAAATACAAAAAGACCTGAAAATATTTTTACTTGGTAATACATAGGAAGGAGATATAAAATTGAAGTTAGACCAATATCAAATACATTTTTGAGTATAGCAGTAGCAGTGGCAAAAAAAATGTGTGGCAGTCATTTGGAAAACTGAATATGTTATAATGATGAATAGATGGAACACCGAAATACAAAATTGTATACCGTTGGAAAAAATTACTTATAATTTAAGGCACACATGTCAAACTCTGGCCCGCGAGCCAAATTTGGCCCGCGATATAATTATATTTGGCCTGCAAGATCATATAAAAAATGTATTAGAGGTGGCCCGCTGGCTGCTGCGCCAGTATAGCGCATGCACAGTAACCGCTGTGTCCCAGGGTGAGAGAGAGAGAGAAAAATCCTGGTCCTTGAAAAGTAGTGGTGGGTGGTTTTATAAACACGCTGTCATGTCCCCTCGCCCACCCCCACACCACAGCGTGGCCTGGCCGGTGTCAGAGGAAGCCAAGGCCACTTCCCAGCGCCAGGAACCCCAGTGGCACAGCGTTTCTTGGAGCTGCAGATGGAGTCGGGACGCCGGAGGGAAGATTGGGGCTCTCCACCGGGCAATGGGGGCGCCGGCCACCAGCCGCCCTGCGCCTTCCCACCAGACCAGCGGCGGGTGGCCGGAGTACACGTGGAGAGCGAGGCTGGTCGGGCAGGTAGGGTGGAACCCCCTGCCAATCTCGGGAGTGGCGTGGGCTGGATCGGGATTAGCCATGCTCACCTGCTCCTCCACCGCTGACTGGGATCCCAGCGCGGTCCTGAGCGCGGAGACTGCCCTGGAAAGGTCCTGGGACACCGGCACGGAAAGAAAAGGGGGTCCGGGAGAAACACAGCAGGTCAAGGGAGGTCCAGGAGAAACTCAGCAGGTCAAGGGGGGTCCGGGAGAAACACAGCAGGTCAAGGGAGGTCCAGGAGAAACTCAGCAGGTCAAGGGGGGTCTGGGAGAAACTCAGCAGGTCAAGGGAGGTCTGGGAGAAACTCAGCAGGTCAAGGGGGAGGGGTCCGGGAGAAACTCAGAAGGTCAAGGGGAGGGGGTCTGGGAGAAACTCAGCAGGTCAAGGGGGGTCCAGGAGAAACTCAGCAGGTCAAGGGGGGTCCGGGAGAAACTCAGCAGGTCAAGGGGGGTCCGGGATAAACTCAGCAGGTCAAGGGGGGTCCGGCAGAAACTCAGCAGGTCAAGGGGGGTCCAGCAGAAACTCAGGGGGGGCCTGACCTCGCCAGGACCATTGCCCACTCCCCCTTCCTGCCGCAGGCCGACCCGCGACATGGTGATGGGGCCACTGATCCGCCAAGATGCCGCCCTGCAGGGAGAACCGATGCCCCCGCACTGTCGTTGTCCAACAAGATCGCCCGTAAACCCTACCCTCCCGCATACAGGAGTAAGTATTATGAACTTTAATCTCAGGATAAAACAATCTTCCAATAGTTTCATGTCACAGTGATAAATATATTCCTGGTTAAAAATGGTCCTGCACCTGGATACAAGCTCATTAGGCATAAAACTTGAAAAGTGTGTAAATCAAAGGATATCTGTACCAATGGAAAAAGGGCATGGCAAATTACCCTGCTAGAGTTCATGCCCAAAATCAGTCACCCATTTGATTGTTTCAGGAATCATGTTATTCTCCCACATTCTCAATAGCCCTCAGATTTTACTATTCGACAGCACACTAGCAACATTTGACAAATCCTCTCTAGAGAAATATTATTTATTGAATATTTTATTTCTCATTTGTTAATGCTTCTGCAAAGAGTTTATCCAAAACTATTATTAAACATTTCTTTTAATAAGAAAAAGTTTAACATTACATATGTTGAAAGAAGAGAAAACATGCAGATGTTGTTGAAAATTTTCAATAAATATTTAGTTCGGCCCTCGACTTAGTCCAAGTTTTTAATTTTGGCCCTCCATGAATTTGAGTTTGACACCCCTGGTTTAAGGAATCAGATTGGGAACTTTATAAGATTTGGGAACCATATATGGAATTTGTTAACAGAAGTCCATCCACATCATCCATATCACCAACTCCTCTCAATTAATAATTAGAAAATACAAAATTTTGTTAGGAAAATATGAAGTGATGAATATATAGTTTAGGCATTTTCTTTCTTTTGGGGGAAGGGGTTGGGAAGAAAATTTTTTTAAAATTGTATCATTTTGTATTGAACAGTATAATAATGTACTACTTATATATATAATTGAATAATTGTTTGTCATTGATACAAGTGATAAATAAAATTTTAAAAAACTGGTAGCTAAAACACCAGAAAATTTGACAAAAGCAGCGACTATAAAAACACCAACAGCAATGAAAACAACAATACATGCTTGTCAGGTCAAGTCACCTTTATTTATCTTTCATACCATGCCCGTACAGTAAAGACAAGATAGTGTTTCTCCAGGACCATGGAGCATATTTACATAAATATAAGTATAAGTTAGAATAGAAGTTAAACATAATCAAATATTACAAGATTATGATACATCCAGTGAAAGTCCATGGTGCACCATCCACATATATTCTGGGAACGGAGGAGCCGCTTGAGGGAAAAAACGATTGCCCAATCTGGAGGTTAGGCCTCAAGTGCTACGGTACTGTAGAGTGAGCAGATGAAATCACATGATTCAATGCATTATTGTAATTGAGTAATGATGACTGCTCTGACCGCAGTGCATTAGAAGGTTCAAAAAATAAATTAGCATAAAGTTTTAGCCTTATAGGTATATTGATATATATAAGCAAGCTTAGAAAAAATATTTTTGTTGTTATAACTAACTAGAGGGATATTTTTATTAAAAATTATAAATTTCTGATGAAACACTGCACAAAAAAATTATAGACAGCCATCATGATGTCACCTGGTGTTGTCTGCATCCTCCATACCCATCTAGTGATGCCAGTGATTCAGATGTCCTCAGATGGTGAGAGGGCAAATGGGAAGGTCGCTAGCAGAGTGATGGAATTGGATGGTAACAAAGGGAAGGGTTAGGGTTTCAACAACAGATTTCTAGTAATGTTACAGAGGTGGAAATTGGTGAAAAGTATTATTTTATTAAATATTTTAACTCAAATCAAAAAGAATACCTCATAATTCTAAAAGAATTCAACCTCTTTCTGGTTTTAGGGTTTTCTTAAACTAGATTTAAATACTTTTCTTAAATATCAATGACTTTTAGTTTCAGAAAGAAGGTTGCATTCTTACATAATTTTCTATGGAACGTTCAAAAATCTTTATCACATGAATTCTTTCATGTATTTCCACTTACACAAATCTTTGAAGCCTATACCTTACTCACCCTCTGTGTACCTATTCCATGACACTCTACCTTCTCCTCTCTGTCAACCTGAGGTGATTTAAACTTGTCTAAACTGCTGTCCCTGTCTGAACTTTCACCTTCCATTCACCCATTTCCCTTTTAACTCCTGGTAAATCTCTGCTTCAATTTTAAAATTCTGAGCATTTCCAAATCTCTTCCTTACCCTTTCCCTTGTAAATCAGCTAACGCAGTGCACATTGCAATAGTGAAGACTAGGAGTGATGAGCTTGTTCAAGGAAGGGTGATGAACGTCAACAAAATTCTTTCACTTTTAACCCTCTGAAATATCTATTCTCCTGTAATCTGGTCGCCCAAATCTTAAAGGTTCCACCATTGGTGAATGTCAACTGTAATATGCCGGACATCAGGAATTCTTTACATTTGTATCTCTCCTTCCACTTTCATCTATTGTACAATCATTAAACCCTGCTGATTTATCCCAACAATTGATCCCCTGCTCGAAGCAGTGTGAGAGAAGCACTCTTCACAATACATAAAGAGCCAATATTGCAAATTGGGAGATTTTCTTGATGCTTAGTTTAGAAAATCATAGGTAATTTTTATTTATTTCAAAAGTATACTTTATTCATAATATATGCATTAAAGCAATCAGTCCATATCCTCCACTAAATTCATTATACAATTAATTTCAATATATTCTCTCGCAATGTATTCACGCCAACCGTGCTTCCTCCTTAAACAATGCATCCATGAATAATTTAAGGAGCTATTGTCCTTCCTTACAGAACCTTGAAAAGCTACCTTGCTTTTAAATTTTAAATTTATACTTTATTCATAATAGCAAGACCTGGACATGCAACCTTGCAACAGGCAGGGAATAAAAGGTCTGTGTATGTCTGCAATAAACCAGTCTTGAGTTGACTACCTTTGTGTGTGCTTGCCTTTATTTAGTAGCAGCTACCATAGTAGCCACTACAAATTGGTGACCCCAAAGTTAAGATTCAGTGAATTTGAATCATTATGGAGAAGGAGGACATTTCAACAGTACCAACAACTGTCGCTGCCGCCACGACAGTTAATGCAGTTGGGCTTCATTTGCCTCCTTTCTGGACACATCAGCCTCAAATTTGGTTTCTTCAAGCTGAAACTCAGTTTTGTCTTCAGGGTATAATGGCAGAAGACACAAATTTTGGCATGTCATGAGTACATTGGACACGGCCACTGCATCGCGAGTAAGCGAATTTATTGCCCATCCTCCGGCAGAAGACCAGTACACCAGGTTCCGCCAGTTTCTTCTTGACACATTGGAACTTACTAGGCATGACCTTGGCATGTGTCTTTTGAACATGGAAGGCCTATGTGACAAGAATCCATCAGACCTGATGAATGAGATCCTGGCATTGTCAGATGGTCATTCCCATTGTCTGCTTCTTGAAACCTTATTTCTGTCAAAACTTCCAGCTCATGTTGCCTTACCCATTGGTAACATGGATTTCCGCCGTCCTCATGACGTGGCTCAAGAGGCTGACAGGCTCTATCATATACAAGAGGCTGCCCAAATACATCCAGTTTTTGCAGCAGAAGCATCTCCCGCATCCTACCAGCCTCCTGTATCTGCAGTCCAATCCCAGAAAGAGGAACGTCCTGATGTACATCGAGAGTGGTGTTTTTACCTTCGTTGCTGGGGATAAAATGCCCATAAGTGCATCCAGCCACGTACCTACTACAAAAATAAGTCGGAAACAAGAGAGTCGGCTGCCAGTAGTGGCCTCGGCAGCTGGCATACATATAGGCCGATTGTATCTTCAGGACAATGTGGGTAAGCGCAAATTCCTTGTAGACACAGGTGCTGAACTTAGTTTGCTCCCGCCGACCTATTTTGAAAGGACGCATAAAAAATACCACTTGACCCTGCAAGTAGCGAACGTAACTGCCATTCCAAGTTTCGGCACTAGACGAGTTGCAATCAGAATAGGTGGAACCATGCCCAATTGGAATTGTGTCCTCGCTTCTGTCACTCAACTCATTTTGGGTGCAGATTTTTTGTTCACGCCACCACTGGTATCCATTGGTGTGCATCAAGGGGAAAGTTTCACAGCTCGGAGTACAGATGTTACACAAGGACGCATATACTGCTCTACTCAATGAATTTCCCCATATTCTCACCCCTTACCAATGCCTCAAGAACAGCCCATGCTGTGTCTCATTGCATAGACACATCAGGCCCACTGGTCCATGCCAGGGCTCGTCGTCAGGTGCCTGATAAATTGCAGCAAGCAAAGGCAGAATTTAAAGCAATGGAAGAATTGGGTATCATCCGATGCTCAAACAACCCTTGGGCCTCACGTTTGTATGTGGTACCAAAGAAGACAGGCGGATGGAGACCCTGCAGTGACTACCGTAGGCTTAATGATGTCACTATACCTGACAGATACCCAATTCCACACATACAGGATTTCACCGCCTATCTGTATTATTGCTGCTTATTTTCAAAGATTGATTTGGTTAAGAGATATCATCAGATACCGATTCATGAGAATGATATTTCCAAGACAGCAATTATTACGCCGTTTGTCTTTTTGAATTCCTCAGAATGCCATTTGGCTTAAAGAATGCCGCACAAACCTTTCAGTGGCTATGGACGTTCTAGGCAGAGATTTAGACTTTGCGTATATTTACTTGGACGACATCCTTGTAGCAAGTCAAAATGAGCAAGATCACCGCCTGCATTTGCACCACCTTTTCCAACTGCTCCAAGACTTTGGACTGACAATTAACCTTGACAAATGTCAATTTGGCAAGTCAACCATAGAATTCTTAGGGCATAAAATGACAGCAGATGGCATATCTCCGTTATCAGGCAAGGTAGACGACATCTGTACATTCTCCATACTTGTCACCGTCAAAGGGCTACTGAAATTTTTGGGAATGATAAATTTTTATCACAGATTTATTCCTGGGATTGCTGACATCCTGTGACCCCTTTTTGACATAATCTCTGCTCCAAACAAAAACATTACCTGGACCACAGATGCGGAGGCCGCATTTATGTCCACCAAAGAGGCATTAGCCAAAGCAGCAATGCTTGCGCATCCAAATCCTGAAGCTGCTTTGACACTTAGCACAGATGCCTCGGGAACAGCTGTGGGTGCAGTTTTGGAACAATACATCAGTGGCCATTATCAGCCTCTTGTCTTCTTTAGTCGTCATCTAAGACGAGCGGAAGTGAAATACAGTGCCTTTGATCGAGAACTATTAGCACTTTATCTGGTTATTTCATTATATCTTGGAAGGTCAACATTTCACCATATTCACAGACCATAAACTGCTCATTTTTGCCTTCAGCAAAGTCACAGATACTTGGTCGGCAAGACAACAACGACATTTGTCCTTCATTTCGGAGTTTACTACGGACATACATCATATTTCGGGAAAGGACAATCTGGTCGCAGATGTGCTCTCTAGATCAAGTGTGTGTCATATTCAAGGTGGAGTCAATATTGCTGAACTGGCTGCAGCACAATCCATGGACCAGGATATATAGGCATACAGTACAGCTATTACTGAACTCGACATTCGACAGGTGGCACCACAACAAGGTAATCCAGAACTCCTTTGTGATGTATCATTGGGCTATCCTCGACCATTGGTCCCATTATCTTGTAGATGGTGTCTTTTTGATGACATTCACAATCTATCACACCCATCCATCAGGACTTCAGTCATAATAATGTCAAACATGTACATGTGGCATGGGCTGAAAAAAGACGTCACGCTGGGCACGAACGTGTATATCCTGTCGATCTGTGAAAATTCAACACCACACCAAGGCACCCCTGTAGCCTTTCCCAACAATACGCAGAAGATTTGAGCATGTGCACGTGGATCTGGTTGGACCATTACCAGTATCACAGGACATGAGGTATATTCTCACTGTAGTAGACCCCTTCACACGCTGGCCAGAGGCCATTCCATTGCCAGTCAGTGATACTGAGGTATGTGCTAGAGCGTTCATCTTAAATTGGATTGCTAGATTTGAAGTGCCTAAACACATAACTTCAGACCGTGGACCACAGTTCACTTCGGCATTATGGGATTCCTTGGCTTGTTTTTGTGGTACACAGTTTGTGATAGTATAGATTCTATCACCAATGTGTATGTGTACATATGTATAGATGGTAGTGTAGGATGACTGTGAATGGCTGAGGGTGTAGCCACACCTACTTGTGATATGCTCCAGTCTTTTAGTTAATAAAAGCCTTGGTTTGGATCAACAAGTCTTTGGTTCTTTCGACGCATTACAATTTTTTAACTAAAATAAATTTTGAAGGGATGGAGCGTATGCTATGGCTGGAATGCCTCGACATCGACCCGCAGACAGCTACAGCCTCGAATGACTTTAAGCACTGGGTGAGATGCTTCAAAACATACTTACAGCTCTCTGATCCTGCCGTGATAGAGGACAGCTGTCGACTACTAATATTGATGATTATGGTGTCCCCGAGAGTCTACCAGAGTGTTCAAGACGCGACCACTTACGCCACAGCCACGAAGGTGCTGGAAGGGCTCTACGAGCGAGCAGTGAACAGGGTCTATGCTCGGTAGAGACTGTCTACAAGGAGGCAACAGCCTGGTGAGTCCTGTAAAACTTATATTCAGGGACTAAGGGGAAGGAGCAGGGACAATGTTCTGCACAGACAGAACTGCTGCGAAGACCACAGACGATCTCATTCGGGATGCCTATGTGGTCGGGGTTCGATCGAATGAGGTGAGGCAGTGCCTGCTAGACTATGGGGGAGAAAACCTAGAGGACATGATCCAGATCGCAGAGACGATGGAGGCTGCGGTCTTGAGTATGGACATGTACTCTTGGGGCTGGACCCCACACTGAGTAGGATGCCCTCCCTCTACTCTACTACTGCTGCTACGCTGTCCGAAGCAAACCCAAAGTGTTATTTCTGTGGGAAGAACAAGCACAGCAGGTCCCAGTGCCTGGCGAGAAAAGCCAGGCGCCAGAAGTGCCTTAAAAATGGCCACTTTGCTGCAGTCTGTCACTCCAAAATGGCCACCGTCAAACACAATGCCTTGTGTGAAGCCAAATCGCCACTCTCTATTTCAAACACTTTTTCCTCAGATCTCTCGATCAATGAGAGTGAGGTCTCCACCGCGCAGCAGCGCCTGACGTCACGGGGAAGACGCAGAGCGCAGAAGGTACAACCCACACTAGCCGCAATGACGTTCACCCTAACGTCCGACCAGGCCCCAGCCCTGACCTCAATGCCCGTCGCCGCCACCGAGCAGGGACCTGCTGCTGCCGCCACCAACCAGAGACCCGCCGCCACCAACCAGAGACCCGCCGCCGCCAACTGGGGACCCGCTGCTGCAAACTGGGGACACATCGACGCTGCCAACCCAGTACCTGCCGACGCTGCTGACCAGGAATCCAACGCTGCCGTCTGGGGACCCACCACCACTGACCGCTTCCCCGCTGATCACCCCACCGCCGACGGCAAGCAGTGACATCCAACACTTACCTTTTGTTTCAGGCCATCATCCCAACACTGTTTTACAGGCCCCACTGTTTGCGTGACGTCATCACGCACACATTGTGTGACATCATCACGCAGGTGTCCACTGTCTACATTACAAGTCTCTGCATCAATAACCCTTGACCAGGACTTCCCCCAACCCCTCACAAAAGCAATGGAACTGATTAAAGTGCATGGACACTATACCAATTGCTTATTTGACTCGGGGTCAACTGACAGTTTTATCCGCCCGGACCTGGCCCACTGTTGCGGACTAGCTATTCTCCCCACTACACAGAGAATTCATTGGCGACCAGATCGCTCTCGACTGGGGTAAAGGGGTACTGCGTGGCGACCCTGAAAGTCCAGGGCATCACGTTCACAGACTTTAAACTATTAGTTCTTCCCCAATTGTGTGCCCCTGCTCTGCTGGGACTGGATTTTCAGTCCCAGTTTCAAACCATTTCCCTGCACTTTGGGGGGCTTCACGCTCCACTCTCTGTCTGTAACCACTCCAACCCGGGAACTTCCTGCCAGCAGCAGTCCGAGCCACCCATCCCCGCGCCCTGGGGCCTCACTTGTAGTCTCTCCACCCTCTGAGTTGCTCCGCCAGCACTTTTCGCAAATCTCACCCCTGGCTGGAAGCCTGTGGCCACCAGAAGTTGGCAATATAATTCTGAACACAGGAAATGCAATCAATATTAGGAACTTTATTCACTACAGAAGAAACACAAATGGTTCAGCAGCCAGGACTGAGAATTTGGGAGAGAGAGAGGACCCCCCTGGAGACCACCAGAGAGCTGGGGAAGCTAAATTTCCAACTGTTCAGCCAGACTGGGGCTAGCAGCAGGAGGAGGGAAGGAGGAATATGCGGGATTTAAGAGATCTAATAATAAAAGGAATTAGAGAAGGCTGGCCGTTGGGGGTGGGGGGGGGGGTCTCATTAAAGAGCTCATTGGAAAGTGGCGCCTGTTAGCACAAGAAAAGAAAAGAGATAGGCTTGCAGGTTGCCAAACTAATGCTGTAAAACTGACAGAAGGGGGGATAGTAAACCTATGGCTGTCCTCAAGAAAGAATGTGCACATAGAAAGGAGCAGGACAGAAAAAATCAGGAAAGGAAAAAAAGCAAAGGGTAGGCAGGAGAAGCCTCCTGCACAGGAGGATAGACAAAGACTACGTAGTCAAATGGAAGTCCTAAGGCTGATGGAGGAGGGAGAGGCAAGTGACCCCGAGTACTCATCAGGTACCCCCTAAGGACCACCACTAGCATATCATCTGCCTGTATCTAGACCCCTAGCCAGCAATACCCAAAGTATTTTCGAATCCTGTTAGTGCTCAAACCCAGAGCTATGATAAATTACTATAACAAAGAAATTAAGATTTAAAGAAAGTCTGTGTTAAATTCTAGAAGCTTTTGTTAAAACACATTTGTCTGTATTTGCACAGTTTAAAAATTATGCTGTTCTCAGTAAGGACAGAGAGAACTCAGCAGAAAAACATGATACCAGCCAGGCAAATTGGCAGGGAGCCCAGAAGAAGAGATAACGCAGCCAGTTTGTGCAGAATACTACAGAGCAGAGAACGAAGACAGCCAGGAATACTCTTAAAGGGGCCACGCAAGATACCAATTTGTTTGCAGTTTAAAGTTGAGCACATACCCATGATAAAGATGTGATTTCTTAAACTTAATGAGGCAGCAGATAAAGTAGCTAAAGTATCTAAAGGGTTATCAGGATTTGGACCCCAAAGATTTAGTTCAACAGGAGTCCTCCTCACAAGCCTTATACCTTCCATCCAGGAGATTAGACTCCACCAGAGGGACACCTCTGATAGAGAAATTGAGAGATGGAAATGTTCCGGTTGTTATTATGTTGATGTACTTGAGTTTTGGGTAACCCCCGCAGTCAGGGTGTTACTATTGCAGGAAAGTGGGACATTTCAAACAGGAATGTTCCAAATTAAAGAGGAAAAGGGATGCTATCCCTCGGATGACTTTTGGGGAGGATTAGTGGGATCAGGGGTTTCTTCCAGGTTGGACCCAACAGAAAGGATGCTGTTTTTCTGGTGGACACAGAGGCCACTAGATTTGTGAGTTAGATTTACTAGTCAACAATTAAAGGTATCAAGGATAAAATGGGAAGAGTTTTCTGTATCTATTTTGGAGCACATTATGATTGGAACGGATCATGAGGAAGTGATGTGGCAATTATTATACATTCTGGATATTGGGAGTAACCTCCTGGGTTACAATTGGGGTTAGAAAAGAGGGTAAAATATTTGGGATACTTAACAAGTAAGGGAAGAGGAAAATTAGTCCCAAAAGGATTAAAGGGATATAGGAAGTGGTTCTCCTGAAAACAAAGAAGGGACTGATGGGTTATTGTCGACTGTGGATAGATTCATATGCACAAAAGATTAGAAACTTATACTTCATCTCTAGGATACTTCAAGAAACAATGCAAAAGAAATAACAAGGTATTTTCATACCCCATGGCAACCCCCTTCCTCAGGATGGGTAGAACAAATGAATCAGACATTGTCCAAATTGGTGCTAGAAACAAAGTTACCCTGGACTAAATGCCTGCCTATAGCATTACTGCAAATCTGAACAGCACCTCGAAGGAATGTCAGATTGTCCCCTTATGAGATGCTATTCGGACTGCCATTTTTGGGAAGAGAAGGGGAATTGCCTACTGTTGAAGTCACTGACAAATTTCTAAAGAACTATGTATTGGCGCTCGCTTCTTCTTTATTTGTTCTTAGGAAAAAGGGTCTGTGGGCCCAGACACCTCACTTGAAACTGCCATTCACAAAAGACATGGAAGGACGCCAAGCTTCATCCAAGTTGGGAGGAGTCATTTCTAACCCTCCTGACCACTGAGATAGTGATAAGAACTGCAGGAAAAGATGGACACATCACAAAAGAGTGAAAGGACTGGTGAGGACCCCTACTGAGCCGTCAACTTTGCATATACATCCCACCGAAAACCTGCTCAAGATCCAGTTGAAAAGACATTGATGGCCATTAGAACAGGACTTTGAATAGTTTGTGAAACATGTTAAATATCTATGTACAACCCTCCTCCTTCGGTAGAAAGAAACATGAGATGGTGATGGATATGCTGAATAGAGTTGGTAAATGGGAACCAGGGATGGGCTGATGGGATTCATACCCCAGTAAGGAGAGGATTGGAAATCATCGTCAAGCCCTCAGGGCCAGTAAAGTTCACCATTACCATTCCTGAGAGTTCTAAACCACAAGTGATACTGTTCGATGCTTGTAGTTTAATAATCGTAGAAGGATCAAAGACTAATTTGAAACTAGTACAGATAGTAGAGGTAGAGGAACTTTGACAGATGATTGAGAGTGAGACAGGATATGGGGATACAGATGCCTGGGTAGAATGGATAAAATATATGGTGAAGAGTTTAAACAAGAGTAATTGCTGTACATGCACTTCTGGACGTCCGATACCACAGGTGGTTCTACGTCTGTTGGGATGGGGTAAAAACAGACAAGAAATGAGGTACATGATGGCTTTGAATCAGGATAGAGAGGCCTGGGGTAACCAGTCCTGTAAATCTCTGTCCTTGATGTTCCCTTCTCTGAAGAGGAAGGATGTCTGGATTTCGCCGGCATTCTGGGTTGTGTCAGGGAATCACAGCCTGCATTTCGAGACAAGGAAGACAGTTCACAAAGGACCATGGAAAGCTATAACTATGCACAAGAGTACAAGACATGACAGAGGAGAGGGGAGGGAACCACTTAGCCTTGAATGTACCTCCTGCAGAGGCAGGATTCTTAGACCGATTCTTCCTCCCAACTGGAAGGACACCTGTGCAATCATTCAATTGGCCATACCCTTCACCTTGGCATTTGAATGGGAGAAGGTAATAGTGATAAAGAAAAGTAAGAAGGAGTTCCTTGGGATGTTTTTCAATAACCAAATTTATATTGATTCAATTGGGGTAAGTATCAAGGGGAGTACCTAATGAATTTTAGGCACGCAATCAGATAGGAATGGGGTTTGATGCAGTTTAATCAGAAATACATGGTAAAGAAAAAAAGGGGGAATTGTGAAATATGGATGAAAATGATTAAACTCGCACCATTCTGTGAAAAGTAATGGAATGCAAAGTATGTGGATAAAAGCTTGAGAATAGACAGTACTGGCTAGTGGGCCCCTTCTTATCAGGAGCACCAAGGATGCAAGCATCTGGTTCAGGCTGGTACAGTGACCTAAAGTAGTTTATAGCTCGTACTGCCCTTGCTTAATAGAGACATGAATATTAACTTAGATGCCCCTAAGGAAGGAATGAACTAATTAACATAACATGCGATGCATGAAGAAGCAGCAACTGAGTGATACTTGGATTGATGAAAGGGATAAGAAGAATATTGTAATGTACTAAGATTCTGATTGGAAGAGGTAAATGAAGGTGGGGTGATATTGAGCCCAGGACTGTATAAAGAGTGATGATTCTGAACGACCAGTGTGTCTCCAGACCAGGGACACCCGACTCTGCAGACTCTAAATAAAGCTGAACCTGTTCTCCAAGACTTTGTCTCCAGAGTAGTGATTGTGAACACTTTATATTTCACAATATCGAAGTCAGTTCTAATTAATTTAGCTAATGGTTCAATTACTAATACAAAAAGGGCAGGCGATAATGAACAACCTTGTCTCATTGACCTTGTTAATTTACTATAATCAGACATGAAACCATTTGTCACTATTCTTGCTCTTGGGTCAATATATAATGCATTTATCCAATTTATAAATGTTTGTCCTAAGCCAAATTTATAAAAGAAAGTCTCATTCTACTCTATCAAATGCCTTTTCATCTAAAGCCACTGCTTTCTTTTGGGCTGGATGAATTAAACTAATCAACCTAGTTATATTATCCACTGATTTTCTTCTGTTCTTAATAAATCCTGTTTGGTCCTTGTTAATTAGTTTTGGTAAACAATTTTCCAGCCTATTTTCCAATAATTTAGCCACTATCTCATAATACACATTCAATAACAATATTGGTCTATATTGAACCTCCAGTGTGTCTCCAGACCAGAGGCACCCGACTCTGCAGACTCTAAATAAAGCTGACTTTGTCTCCAGAGTAGATTGTGAACATTTTTTATTTCACAGTATCTAAGTCAGTTCTAATTAATTTAGCTAATGTTTCAATTAAAGGATCTTCACCTTTTTTTTGGAATCACCATTATAATTTCTGTCTTAAAAGAATCAGGTAAATCTCCAGTTTCTTCCAATTGTAGTAAAACTTTCATAAATCAGGATTCAGCACATCTTTAAATTCATGATAAAATTCTGATGTAAATCCATTCTCACCAGGGGATTTATTATTTTGTAAAGAAGCTATAACTCTTTGTAGAGTGTGTCGAAAGAATCAAAAACTTGTTGACCTCCAAGGTAGTAATCTCTGGATTGCTGCCGGTGCCACGCGCTAGTGAGGGTAGAAATAGGAGGATGTGGAGGATGAATGTGTGGTTAAAGAGATGGTGCGGGGGGCAAAGGATAAGATTTTTGGATCATTGGGATCTCTTCTGGGGAAGGTCGGACCTCTACAAAAGGGACAAACTCCACTTGAACTGGAGGGGGACCAACGTGCTGGCAAGCAGATTTGCTAGAGCTGTGGGGGAAGGTTTAAACTAGTTTGGCAGGGGGGTGGGGAAAAGAGTGTGAGAGCAGTGTCAAGGGAGCATGGCCACCTAGATAGGAATAATAATGATAACAAAGGTAGGATGGAGATTAGGGTAAAAAGTAGAAAAGAGAATATAGGTGAGGGTCATTCTCTGAAATGCATATATTTTAATGCAAGAAGCATAGTGAACAAGGTAGATGAGCTTAGAGCATGGACAGATACTTGGGGGTCATGATATTGTGGCAATTAGTGAGACCTGGCTACAGGAGGGGCAGGACTGGCAACTTAATATTCCAGGATACATTTATTTTAGATGTGATAGATTAGGGGGTAAAAAATGGGGAGGAGTTGCTCTGCTTGTTAAGGAAGACATTACTGCTGTGAGGTGGCAGGATGGTCTGGAGGGATTGTCCAGTGAGGCTGTTTGGGTGGAATTGAGGGGTGAAGGAGGCATGAGGGTGCTAATAGGGGTGTATTACAGACCACCAAATGGGCCAAGAAAATTAGAGGAACAAATTTGTAGGGATATAACGTATATGTTTGAGAATCATAAGGTAGTGATCATGGAAGATTTTAACTTCCCTCACATTAATTGGGATACCCATACAGTTAGAGGGCTGGATGGGCTAGAGTTCGTTAAATGTGTTCAAGATTGTTTTCTAAATCAATTAGTAGAAGAACCTACTCAGGACAGTGTAATACTGGATCTCCTGTTAGGGAACGAGCTCGGTCAGGTATCGGACATTAATGTTGGAGAACAAATTGGGTCTAGTGATTTTAACTCTGTTAGTTTTAGGGTAGTTTTAGGGAAGAGCAAGGAGGGGCCTAAAGTTGAGGTTCTGGATTGGGGAAGAACAAATTTCAAAGGAATAAGAAGGGATTTGGGGAGTATTGAGTGGGACAGAATATTTTCAGGTAAGGATGTAAATGAAAAATGGAGGATATTCAAAAAAGAAATTTTGAGGTTACAGAGTAGATATGTTCCAGTGAGGATCAAAAGAAAGGCTGGAAGTCATAGGGAGGATTGGTTTTTGAGGAATATTGGAAATATGGTAAGGAGAAAAAGGGAGGTGTATAAGAGGTATAAAGAGCAGGGAGCTGAGAGTTTGAAGGAGGACTACAAGGAGTGTAGAAGGAATCTTAAGAAAGAAATTAGAAAGGCCAAAAAAAGGCACGAAGAAGCTTTGGCAGACAGAGTAAAAATAAATCCAAAGGGTTTCTATAGGTACATTAAAAGTAAAAGATTAGTGAGGGATAAAATTGGACCCCTTGTAGATAGTGAGGGTAGGCTGAGTGAGAAGTCAGAGGAAATGGGGGAAATTTTGAATGATTTCTTTGCTTCGGTATTCACTAGGGAAAAAAATGTTGAACCAGTTGAAGTAAAGAAAAATAGTGGGGAGGTCATGAGGCATATAAGGATAATCGAGGAGGTAGTGATGGCTGTGTTGAAAAAGATAAAGGTGGATAAATCTCCTGGACCGGACAAAATATTCCCAAGGACACTCAGGGAGGCTTGTGGACAGATAGTGGGGCCATTAACAGAGATATTTAGGATGTCACTGGCCACGGGGGTAGTGCCAAAGGATTGGAGGGTGGCGCATGTGGTTCCGTTGTTTAAGAAAGGGTCCAAATGTAAACCTGGCAATTATAGGCCCGTGAGTCTGACGTCTGTGGTGGGCAAGTTGATGGAAAATGTTCTGAGGGATGGTATTTACAAATATTTGGAGGTACAGGGATTGATAGGGAGTAATCAGCATGGTTTTGTCAGGGGTAGATCATGCTTGACAAACCTGATTGAGTTTCTCGAGGGGGTTACAAAAAAGGTTGATGAAGGGAAAGCTGTGGATGTTGTCTATTTAGACTTTAGTAAAGCTTTTGACAAAGTTCCCCACAGGAGGTTAGGAAAAAAGGTGGAGGCATTAGATATAAATAAGGAGGTAGTGAAATGGATTCAGCAATGGTTGGATGGGAGGTGTCAGAGAGTAGTGGTAGAAAATTGTTTGTCCAATTGGAGGCCGGTGACTAGTGGAGTTCCTCAGGGATCGGTCCTGGGTCCACTATTGTTTGTTATATATATTAACGATCTGGAAGTAGGGATGGAGAATTAGATAAGCAAGTTTGTGGATGATACAAAGATTGGTGGTGTTGTGGACAGTGAGGAAGATTACCATAGATTAAAAGGTGATTTAGGAAGGCTGGAGGTGTGGGCTGAGAAATGGCTGATGGAATTTAATACAGATAAGTGTGAGGTGTTAAATATTGGAAAGGCAAATCTAAATGGGTCATATGCATTAAATTGTAGGCTATTGAGATATGCAGAGCAACAAAGGGATTTAGGAGTTACGGTAAATAGTACCCTCAAGGCTGATACTCAGGTAGATGGTGTGGTGAAGAAGGCGTTTGGAATGTTGGCCTTCATAAATCGGAGTATTGAATTTAAGAGTAGGGAGGTTATGATGAAATTGTACAAGGCATTGGTGAGGCCCAATTTGGAGTACTGTGTACAATTTTGGTCACCAAATTATAGGAAAGATATAAACAAAATAGAGAGAGTGCAGAGAAGGTTCACGAGAATGTTGACAGGATTTCAAGGTTTGAGTTACAGGGAAAGGTTGTGCAGACTGCGGCTTTTTTCTCTGGAGCGTAGAAGATTGAGGGGGGACTTGATAGAGGTGTTTAAGATTTTAAAAGGGACAGACAGAGTAAATGTGGATAGGCTTTTTCAATTAAGAGTGGGGGAGATTCAAACTAGAGGGCATGGTTTAAGATTGAAGGGGGAAAATTATAAGGGGAACATGAGGGGAAATTTCTTTACGCAAAGGGTGGTAGGGATGTGGAATGAGCTTCCAGCAGATGTGGTTGAGGCGGGATCATTGGTTACATTTAAGGATAGACTGGATAGTTACATGGAGAGGAGAGGACTGGAGGGGTATGGACCGGGTGCTGGTCAGTGGGACTAGGAAGGTGGGGATTTGTTACGGCATGGACTAGTAGGGCCGAACTGGCCTGTTCTGTGCTGTAAGTGGTTATATGGTTATGTGATTCAAACCAAGGCTTTTATTAACTAAAAGACTGGAGCATATCACATGTAGGTTGGCCACGGCTCATGTGGATGGACATTTCTTCAAAGGCAACGTAAGGAGAATTTGTGACTCTGTAGCAGCCACAACTCCAGTCTTTCCATCAATTTATTATTAATTCTGGGGGCATCAAATTTCACAGGCCTACGTACAAAAACAGAATTTCAAAGACGGAACTTTGAAATAACTTTCTAGATTTTTGCCTGGAATATAATGGTTTGGGTGTATCACACGCATACGCACACACACACACACACATACGCACACACACACACACACACACACACACACACACACACACACACACACACACACACACACACACACACACACACACACACACACACACACACACACACACACAAGCTCATAGTTGGGGATAGATTTAGTGTTAAGGATAGCTTAAAATAAAATTAGTGTTTTAAAATTAAACACTGTCTGGTTCATTGTCCATAATTGTTCATTTTACTCCATTCATAACATTATTAAGGAAAGGTATCTTAATGATTTTGTAACACTTTTTTTCAGCTTTCTGATTATGACATTATTGTGGGTGAGTCCTTTCCACAATTCAGAGAATTTCTGGATCTTCTTTTTCTGTCTTGGTCATTTCAAACTGGTTGATTTGTTGTGTTCTGCTAGAATCATTTTACTATGCCTAGAGTGAAACCCAACTAGGGGACAGTCCCATTGTCCCAAAAGATCAGTACACATGGTGTGGGTCTCAGCTAGGAAAGTCCCAAGTCTGATCCATGCCTTCTGTGATGACTTAGCTAAAGTCTGGTGAAGATACAGCAGCAGGTATATAATTATGCTCTCTTAAAAAAATTCAGTGAATGTGTGAACAACTGCAATTTTAATTTTTAGTTGTAGGTCATGTGTGTCAAACTAAAATTTATTACCTGTTGTCAGTTGCCTCTCAAAGGGCATTCTTGAACAACTCTCTGGGAGGGTGGGAAACCGTGAAGGACTTGCAAGGTCAGCCAGTGTGATCATTTATAATAGAGTTCTGGCCATGAAGGGAATCAAGGGATATATTGAGGTGGAATATGAGCCATTATCTGGGTGAATGGCAAAACATCCTTGCAGGGCCAAGTGACCTGATCTTGTTTCTATTTCTTCGTTAACTGTTGCAGCCCTTCTAGTGAAGGCATTGCAACAGGTCTGCCCAGGAGAATGTGTTACACACCTTAGAACCCAACTACCATTTAACCCTTCAAGCATAACCCCCCCTTCCCCCCTCCCCCCCCCCCATATGATCATAGCTGACCTTCATGCATTAGCAAGAGGCTGAAATTAGAAGACCCTGGAGAGCTGTATTGCTGGAAGAGATTGCAAAGGTAGTGAGGGCTGAAACTGTGAACAAACTGAACTTGAACAATGTAGAACAGTAAAGGCAAGGATGATGATGTTGGTTAGGAAGACTAGCAGCAAACTTTGATTTCCCAGAGTCTTATGGGAACTAGTTGGAGGGAGTTGAAGTTCAGTTGTGTTCAAGTTTATTGCCATGTGTACATTTGTTTTTCATGCTATCCAAAATGTCAACCCTTTTATTAGTGCAGGAGGTCAGCCAGGAGTGCATTAAAGATTCAAGATAACTAAGGTATGGGTGAGAATTCCACCAGAGCTGAAGCAGGGTGGAATCAGGTAATACCACAAGTAAAAGCAAGTGGTCTTTGTGATATGGTCGAATACACAACTCAAAGTCAAATATGACACCAAGTTTCTGAATCAGGTTCAAATTGGGCGACGTTGATTGGTAAAGGATGGAGTCAGTAGTTAGGGACATGAATTTATGTCAGAGAAGGAGACAACAACATGGATGTTCCAATTGCACAGCAGCTGTAGATGCCTCCGCAGAGTTCAAACACCAAAACATCTGGGTTAGTCAATTAATTGCTGACGGTAAACTGCCTCAAATATAGGTGAGTGAAGGGGCTGATGGGTACGTGAGAGAGACTAGCTTCAGAGAAATGAACAGGGGAATGGGTATGAGAGGATTGCTCGAAGAGCTGGCATTGACTTAGAAGGTTGAATTGCCTCTTTCAATGTTGTTATGAAGTGTGAAACAGTGTTAAGACAGAAAAAAAAATTAAATTCTGGTGTTAGATGCGAGGCTAACAATTAGACAATTTGGCAACCTGTGGAAGGATCGAAAGAGGCTTTGGTGAGGAAAATCAAATACTATTAATGTGGAACCAAGATGAAGGTGTTCCTGGATGAATCTGCTGAGGGACAGCATTTGTTAAAAATGGAAATGGACAACCAAAGTGAGTGAAACAGTTGCAAGAAATAGCATTGCCTGCATTGTCCAGCTGTAACTGAATGGAATCAAGTGAATGCAGCATCACCCTGCCTGGAGGATAGTGGATAGGTGTTGATTGAAAACATTTGAGTAGCTGCAGTACTCTAAAGAAATTTAGCAGAGGAAAAGGAGGCCGAGGTGGTGGTTGGGAGTATGAGGTTCCAAAAGTTAGAAAGATTGATCTCAGCACATTTTAATGAGTATAGAACATTACAGCACAGTACAAGCCTTTGAGCCCTCGATGTGCCAACCTACCAAAAAATACTAAACCCTTCCTATCCCATAACCCTCTATTTTCCTTTCATCCATGTTTCAGCCTAAGAGTCTCTTAAATGCCACTAATGTTTCAGCCTCCATCACCATCCCTGGCAAGGCATTCCAGGCATCCAAAATTCTCCCTGCAAAGAAAACTTACCCCTAATGTCTCCTTTCACTTTGTGCAGATCTCCTCTGGTGTTTGCTATTCCTGCCCTGGGAAACAGGCACTGGCTACTACCTGATCTATGCCTGTCAGAATCTTGTAGACCTCTACAAAGTCTCCTCTCATTCTTCTAAGCACCAAAGAGAAAAGTCCTAGCTCTGCTAACCTTGCCTCATAAGACTTATTTTACAATCCAGGCTATGTCCTGGTAAATCTCCTCTGCACCCTTTTCATAGCTTCCATATCTTTCTGATAATGAGGTGATCAGAACTGCACACAATATTCTTAAGTGTGATCCCACCAGAGATTTGTAGAGATGCAACATGACCTCTTGACTCTTGAACTCAATCCCCAAAAGAATGAAGCTCAGCATCCAATAAGCCTTCTTAACTATCCTGAACCTGCACGGCAACCTTGAGAGATGTATGTATTTGGTCACAAAGTCCCACAGTTCCTCCACACTGTTAAGTATCCAACCATTCACCCTGTACTCTGGTTTGACTTCCAAAATGCATCATATCACACTTCTCCAGATTGAACTCCATCTGCCACTTTTCCACCCAACTCTAAATCCTGCTCTATCCTTTTGTTATCTATGACAAACCACCACTACCAACATCTCCTCCAACCTTCATATCATCTGCAATCTTACTGGCCCAACCATCCACTTCTTCATATTGGTCATTTATAAAACTTAAAAAGAGTAGGCAACCCAGAACTCCATTGGTCACCAACCTCCAGGCAGAATTCTCTCTGTCCATTGCTACTCTTTTCTTTCTATAGACAACCCAATGGATTCTGTGCCTCATGACTTTCTGAATGAGTCTCTCATGGGGAACTTTGTCAAATGCCTTACTAAAATTTATACCAACCACATCTATTACCCTACCTTCATCAATTTCTTTGTTACCTCCTCAAAAAACAATTAAGCTTGTAAGGCACAACCTTCCCTTCACAAAGCCATGCTGACTTATCCCTGAGTTGACTGTATTTTCCAAATGCTCATAAATCCTATCCTTAAGAATCCTCTCCAATAATTTGCACACCACTGACCAGTCTACAATTCACAGGATTATCCCAATTACCTTTTTTAAACAAGGGGACCACATTTGCCAATCTCCAATCCTCCAGTACCTTCCCTGTGGCCAAGACTGATTCAAAGTTCATAACCAATGCCCCAGTTATCTCCCCTCCCTTCCCACCAGGGGTATATCGTGTCCAGCCCTGGGGACTTCGTTCTGCCACCTGACCAAGTTTATTGCCCAGTACTAGATTCACTATGGCCTTTCCTCTAGTTAGCTGGTCAACATACTGTGGCAGGAATCCTCCTTGGATACACCTGACAAATTCAAACCCAACTATTCCTCTTGCACTCAGGAGATGCAAATCAATACTAGGAAGTGGAAGTCTCTCATGACAATAACCCTGTTATTTCTGCACCATTCCAAAATCTGCCTACTTTTTCTGTTCGTCTGTGTCCCGAGGGCTATTTGGGGGCCTATTGACTACTCCCAGTAGAGTGATAGTTCCCTTCCTATTTCTGACTTCCAGCCACACTATCCCTGACCAGTATTGCTACTCCACCCTCCTCCACTCTAACCTCCTATCCTATTCCTTTTAAAACACCTAAACCCCAATACCTGCATCAGCCAATCCTGACTTTCTGCCAGCCAAATCTCTGTAACAGCCACAGCACCTTAATTCCACATACAGATCCATGTTCTGTTCACCTCCTTTATTCCTAATAAACCTTGCATCGAAATAGACACATTTCAAACCCTCTAACTACATTTTATGCTTCCTCCCCTGCCTGTCCTTCCTCAAAAACTCATACCACATAGGATAGAAGAGAGAATTTACCTATGTGTTTATGGTGGGTGCAAAGGGAAAAGAAAGTGGAATGGTCAGCAGTTTAGTGGAATTGGTTAAGTGGACAAAGGAGCAATGACATGAATGGAAATCAAGGAGATTTATAGAAGTCTGAGGCTTGGGTTGATGGTATCATTAGAGCGAGGTAAGCAGTCAATGTATGGACACCAAAGGAGATTAGTCATAGGTTGAAATTATAGGATGAAAGATATTGTGATCCAGTAAATGTTGTTGAATCTAAATGTTAATCCAATTGAAATTTTACCAGATTCTATAACTTAGGGTTTTATTTTGATTTTGTAAATGCTTTGGCAGAGTGGTAATATCCCCAAGCGCCATCTATATACTTGGTTCCCTCTCACACAAGAGATCCACCACTTTGTAGGTGTCCAGTAAACCCTCTGGAACCAGAACCACAGTTCAAGAAGTTGCCAGCAATTTGTACCAGTCAATGGCAAGATTCACTGAAATGTTCCAGACGCCTCTTGATGGAATGCTTGTTGCCTTTGTTCAGTTTAGATCTAACAGTATTGCTAAGTTCTCATGTAATTACCATAATCCCATGTAAGGGAATTTACACAAGGAAAAAGAAGAACCAGCAAAAAGAAAGTGAATTGAGATGAAACTATTACTGAAACCAATTATGTGTAAAACAGAAATGTCTGTATATCTGATCGATACTCTATATTACCTGTCAATTGAAACTTCATCAAGATTAGCAGTGGATCATAAATTAATTTTACACTTGGTGCAGTACTAACATACATTTATCTGCACTGAAAATACTAATTTTGGTCACAAACAAAGAATTGAACATATTTTTCCGTGGATTATTATCAGGATTGTAATTTTGCCTTTTTATTACATTTTTACTCATCAGATCTAATTCACTCAGACTTTGAAATTTCATTGCAACTGAAATGAATTTTCAAACATAATTTTTAGTTTCTAATAAACCATGTTAATGAACTCTTTCTTATTGAATTCCTGACATATAACTCTCATTGTACATTTAATTGTTCTTCATGTATCATGTGTTATGAGGACTCCAAAACCCAGCAGCAATAGAAATTCACCAAGACAATGGCTAGTTAAACAAAAGTTGCTTTTAATTTTCTTTAAACATAATAACAAGATCAATCTTTAACTTGTTGCTATTAACTTAATTGAATCCCCTTCTAATTCTTAACATATATGTATGTGATGTGTATATGTTCAGGAAAGTTCTCTGTTTCGCTGTCCAGTCACTCACTTTTCACTTCAAGTTCACCAGTATCAGGCTGTGGTGCGCTATTGAACAGAAGCAAACTCACAAAACATAAAGTCTGTTCTACAGGCTTTATTCATCTTAAACCTTCACCACATTTGGTATGAGAACACTGGTGCAAGCTCTGAGACTGACTCCAAAAAGGCCCAACCCAGCTTATATTCCAGAGGGTGATTGACAGCCAACTGAGTGAAGCTTGTCCATTCAGGTCGGCGGATTGACAGCCAGCCAGGTGTTGCCCTGTCCTCCCATGTTCTTCTGCAGGTACAGAGGTCGCTCCCTGCAGTAGACTGGTGGTGTGCTACCACATTCACCCCCTTCTTTAAAATTGTCCCGGTGGGGGAGGGGGGAGGTTTGCAGTCCGTGATGTTCCAGAGCCCCAACATATATACATAGTTACAGGTTTAGACAGTCTGGCAGCTGTCGGAGTCTCTAAAACCATCGTAGGGTTAGCTCCTGGTCACAGGTCAGCGAGGGTAAGCAGGGGCTGGGGGCGGGGGCCAGAGCAGCTGGCTTGGTGCAGCGCGGAGGGGTGTCCAGGGGGGCTGGGACTGAGGCGTGTGTGATGTGTTGGATGGGTGAGGGGGCAGGTTCATCCCCCACAGTTGTAGTGAGTCCTTGGTGCCCAAGGAGGTCTTGAGTGTCCCATAGCTGTCTGGGGGTGGGGGGGAGGGGTGTGTCAGGCCAGCATGGTGCTGGGCTGGAGGATGCTGTGCTGTGGTGGGTGCTCCTGTTGGTACCAGGTCCCTGGTCGAGACAGTGTCCTCCCTGCTGCTGCTGAACCTTACATAGGCGGAGTTGTGGTTTGCGTGTAGGAGGAACACCTGCTCGACTAGGGGTTCGCCCTTATGTACCCGCATTTGTCTATGCAGGAGCAATGGTTTCGGGGAATGTGAGCCATGCTGGGAGAGATGTTCCCTTCACTGATTTCCTAGGGAACAAAAACAGGTGATCGTGAGGGGTCTCATTGGTAGCTGTGCACAGGAGTGACCTAATGGCATGGAGCACCTCGGGAAGGATGACCTGCCAGTACTTTATGGACCATCTCTTTGACTTAAGGGCTAGGAGAACTGCCTTCCAAAATGCCCCATTCTCGCATTCCACTTGCCCATGACCAATCTGGTTGTAACTAGTCGTGCAACTAGTCGCTATGCCCTTTGCTGTCAGGTACTGGCACAATTTCTCACTCATGAAGCTAGAGCCCCAGTTGCTGTGGATGAATGCAGGGTAGCTGAACATGGTGAATATCTATGTCAGTGCCCTGATGACGGTGGACGCGGAGGTCTCTGGGCATGGGATGGCGAAAGGGAAGCAGGAGTACATCCATCATTGACATTGGTACCATCTTTGCTGTAGGCCTGGGAGGGCCTGGGTAGTGGTGATGCCTGCGCTTGACCGACCCAAGATGGTGGTGTCACGTGGGGTTATGGGACAAGGCTGACCTTCTTCCATGGCTGCAGGGGAAGTGACATCATGCCGTCGGCTGTCGGTGAGGGTGATGTCATTACGTGTGGTGGAAGTGATGTCATTCCATGGACTGAAAGTGATGTTGTGATAATCTTCGTGCGGCGGCGCTGGTGAAAGCGAGGGCTAGTCCGGATGCGTGGCATACACACGGCGATCATTGTGGGCGAGGACAGAATTTGGACCACAGAGACTGGGGAGGCCGGAAGTAGCTGGAAGGGCAATGGCGTCACCCGGCAATCGCACGTGGCGGGGATCGAACGGGGGGGGGGCAGGTCGTAGAGGGTCGTTGAGCTGCCGGCAGGCTTTTAGAGGCATATTTTAGCGAAGTGGCCTTTTTATGCTGCATCTCGAACAGGACTTGTTTCTTGCTGGGCAGTTTTGGCATGATCAGACCCACACTGGGATCCACAGTACTTACAAGGGCGCTGGGCATCCGCAGCAGCGATATTTTCATCCCCAATCTGGTCTGGTGCCACAGCAGCTGACTATGCTGATTAAGTAGAGGCCTGGGGAAGCCTGGAGTCAAAGGCTTTGCTGTGCAGGGCTGCTGCCTCCAGGATTCAGACTACCTCCACTATTTTGGCCAGGGAGTAGATAATATCCTCTAGCAGCTTCTGCCTGATGGCCATTGAATGTAGCCCCCAGACGTAAGCATCTCTTATTAGTCTCTCGACCTCCCTTTCATTTACCCCAGGTTCAACCTGAGAAGATTGGGCTAACTCACGCAGGGCTCCCAGGTAAGACTCGGCCATCTCCCCGGGCAGCTGGGCATGGATACTTAGGAGGTACCTTGCAAGGACCACATTTGTGGGAGGCTTGTACATGGTTTCGAGGGTGTTCATTGCTTCTGAGTACCCATTATAGTCTTTGAGCGCCTGGAAGGCTCGGGCGCCCAGCTTCTATTGGAGTAAAACGAACAGAGTCCAGGATGTTGTTGGCATGAGCCTCGATGATCACTTCAACCGTGTGTTTCCAGATCTCGAAGTGTGCTTGCACTTCCGGGTGGCGTGTGTCAATTTTGTGACTCCCGGCGCTCAGGAGCTTCTCCATAGCAGCTTTAATTTGAAGTTGAATTAATTGTGGTGTGCTATCAAACAGAAGCAAACTCACAAAATATAAAGCCTATTCTACAGGCTTCATTCAAGTTAAACCTTCACCACACTTGATGTGAGAACAATGATGCAAGCTCTGAGAGGTTTGGACCCAGCTTATGTTCCAGAGGGTGATCGATAGCCAACTGGGTGGAGCTTGTCCATTCAGGTCGGTGGATTGACAGCCGGCCAGGTGTTACCCTGTCCTCACATGTACTTCTGCAGGTACAGAGGTCGCTCCCTGCAGTAGACTGGTGGTGTACCACCACACAGGCAATTCTTATACTGTGCACAGAATTTAACATTTATGAATCTTCACCAGGCTCTGGTGCTTAAAGTTAAATAGTTATCACTCAGGAAGGTTCTTTTTGATTTCAGAGAGAAATATTTTGCTCATTGGACACACACAAACTGATTTCCTCCAATCAATCACTTCAGTGTTTTGCCGAAGAAACTTGCCCCATCATAGGTTTTCCAAATGATAACCTCTTCTTTCAGTTCACCACAGATTTCCTCTTGTTTCCCTTATTTCAGGAGAAACACTCTAGCCAACCATTTCCTCTTGTAAGGACTACAAGGATTTTGAATAGGCTGAACTCAGAACACACAACCCATCTTCAAAATGGGGTCTTTCGACAAGCCTCCAGTTTGCCATTTTTCAGCCTCAACTGCTACTATAGATCTGCTACTCTCTCTAAAAAATAAATCATCTGTTTGTTTTTCCTCTCTCCACTTGTAAAAACCCAATCGTTGTAAAATCTTATCAGCGTATTTGCATCTGCACTTTATTGCCCATGCACAATAGATGAACATTCTTCATTACTTCTGCAAAGTCAACTAAAGCCTCAATGTCCAGCTTCAGCAAAGCTCTTGCATTTTAAATTAGATGTCTTTTGTGAAGTGTTACTCTGTTTGTGAAGTATAACCTACACTAAACCCCCACAATCTCTCTCTTTTAAAGACATATTGTATCCATAACTATTTTAACATGTCCTGTAACACATGGATCAGCACAATTATTCCAAAAAATGCATCAATTTATATAGCAGCTATCACAACCCCTCAGGACCATCCAAACTATTTTGCAGACAATAGAGTGTATGTTCTTCTACCATATGGAAAAGATAAAGGCCAACTTGTGTATAGCAATGCTCCAAAAAACAGCTTTGATTTATTGTGGAAACCTGGGTAATTGGTTGAGTGATGCTGAAAGGTGAGGCACTGAGAGTTCCCAGCCTCTTTAAAGTAGTCTCATTTTATCATCCTACTTCATACAGGTCCAGGAACCCCAGGTTTGATCCTGACTCCAGCTGCTGTCTGGGTGAAGTATGTATGTTCTCCCTATTACTGCAGGAGTTTTGTCCTGTCAGCAAAGATATGCTAGTTGGTAGGTTAATTACTTTGGTGAAGGAGAAGGAATGGAAAGTTGATGGTGAGGCAAGAGTTAACACTAGATTAATTTGGATAGGTTCCCTGCCACATGATTTTGATTTGAACAAAGCAGTGTTTCCTTCAGTGCAGCCTGGAAGTGTTGCTCTTGATTATATCACTTGGGTTAACTTTATTATATTTAGAAACAATGCAGGGGAAGGAATTCAAACTTATGTTGGTTTTAGGATGATTCATTCCTCTTACACATTGGCATCTGGCTCTAATTGTCATCTCATTAAAGTGTAATGTTTCAAGGCATGATCCAAGTATCAAAAGCATACCTCACATTGCAAGGAAATTTTGCAACACCCATGACACTTGAAGGAAATGCAGTAGAGACAGAGTGAGGGCAAGGTTAAGGAAACAGGATGCAGGAATTAGGGGGTTGGGTGACACACATTATAAGTGGAGAATAGAGAAAAAGAGCAGTTGAAGATTATTTGACAGATCAATTGTGTTGTGTGCTTTCCCTCCTACAAATAAATGTTAGAGTTGTGTAAACTATCATCAAATACTTGAGTGTTGATATTATGTTTTGTGGAATTACCGTATTTAAATCTAAATGCATTTAAATCTAAATAGTTTAAAAGTTGACCATTCATTAAATCTAGTGATTGTCTTCCTTTATAAAAACTTATCCTTGTCGTAATGACAAATAATATAATTCAGTTATCGACTATAAGTCCTTGCAGAATAATATAGATTGGTTATCAGTTGTAATGGCTGGCATGTTGCACAGGACCACGAGGGAATAAAAAAAAACAATAATAGTGGAATAAAACAGAGCATATTTTGAAGTCTAAGATTGTTGACTTTATTTGACCTCAGGATTCGACATCGGTGACGAGGATGAACTGAGATTCTTGATATTTAGCTGCACAGGAGAACAATTGCATTTGGAGGAATTGAAGCCACAGAAATTAAAGGTTTGTCTCCATTAGACCCGGCTGGAGAAACAAGCATAGTTAGTGCTCGCTGGATGGCTTGGTTCGAGGAATTTGATTCATATGCTGACAGCTTGGGACTGTTTGCTGATGGGGTGATGCCGGCGGAGCTCACACAGAGGAAGGTGCCACTCTAGTATACTACTGGGGATGCAGTGCGGGAGATTTTCAAAACTCTGGTCAATACAGGGAACAAAGCTGATTATAACAGGGCAGGGGATGCCTTGAAAAATCATTGTGTTGTGGAATCAAATGTTACATTCCAACGCCATGTCTTTCAACAGATCAAACACAGGGACATGGAAAACATTGCTCAATTGGTCACATGACTCAGAAAGGCGGCCGAAGGTTGCAGTTATGGAGTAGATTTGGAAATCCAGATTCGAGATCAGGTGGTACAAAATTGTTCATCAAACCTCTTGAGACACCATTTGTTGGAGAAAGGTGCAACACTCTCACTGGCAGATACAGTGACAATAGCAGCATCATTTGAAGCAGTGGAAACTCAGTTTCAGGCTATGAAATTGGATGGTCCCCAGCTGGGGTGATGGTGCAGTTTCTGGTCAAGTTCATAAGATATTTACCCCCCCCCCCACCCCAAGCAAAGGACAGGAACATGGAAGCACACTAGTTATTTGCAAAGTGGTCGTGAATGTTATTGATGTGGCAATATCGGACATTTTGGCAAGGATTTGTGCTGTCCGGCCAGGGGTGCAGAAGCAACGGTAAAAAGGGCAATTTTGCTAAGAAATGCAGAGCCCTACCCCAGGGAAGAGGTGAACATGGACATGCAAATAATTGTGGAGGACGAAAGAGGATGAGAGGTGGACATAGGCCGAGGGGCGAACAAAATGTACGTCATGTTGAAAATGGTTCATGTGAACATGAATGTACACATAATGGCGATCAGGAAAAACAAACTGAGACCAGATATGCTTTTGCCATTAACAATAAACATGCAAATACAAAGGTGCAAGTTGTGATTAGAGGTGTGAAGGTTGACATCATGGTGGAAGATGTGAGTGACACCAACTTCATAGACAGAGTACTGTGGGATAAATGGAAAAAGAAAATAAAATGTATAACTAGAAGATGTGAGATAAAGTTGTTTCCATACACCTCATTGAAGCTGCTTCAAACAATTGGCTGCTTTACAACAGAGGTGCAGTCTTTGTAGTTTCGAAACCCAATGGAGAGATCAGTATGTATTGATATGAGGAGACCAAACGAAGCATTAGTAAGGGAAAGGCAACCCATTCCTACATGGATGAAGTCCTACTGGAACTATCAACAAGTAAAGTCTTCTTGAAGTTGAATTTGGAATGGAGTTTCCTCAGCTAGAACTAGAGCCAGAATCAAGAAAAAACATTACATTCATCACACGCTCCAGAGATCTATCAACACAAAATCTCCAAAGTGATCCAAGGAGTTCTAGGCACAGCTAACATCTTGGATGATATCATTGTCCATGGTGCCACACGTGAGGAACATGATGAGAGATTTAGACAGACAGTAACCCAGTTGAGAGATGCTGGATTGACAGTGAATGCAGACATATGTTTACTGGGTGTATCCGAGATGGTGTTCATGGGTCACAAGCTGACTAGTGAAGGGATCAATCCAACTGAAAATAAAATCAAGGAAGTTGCAGAGGTTCGAGAACTAAGGAATGCCACAGGAGTGAGGAGCTTCCTGGGCCTAGTGAACTTTAGTGCAAGGTTCATACTAAATCTAGCAACTATTGCAGAACCAATGAGGAGGCCAACAAGGAAAAATGCTCACTTTGTGTTTGGATCCGACCAAAGGAAGGCATTTCAGAAATTGAAAAGAAGCCTAATGTGTGCACATACATTGGGATATTTTGATTCAAAGGCTCAGACACAAATCATAGTTGATGCTAGCCCAGTGGGACTAGGAGCAGTCCTAGTTCAGAAGCAAGAGGAACAATGGAGGGTGATTGCATATGCGAGCAAGTCACTTACTGATGTTGAAAGTCATTATTCACAGACAGAGAAGGAGGCCCTGGGACACGTATGGGCCTGCGAACATTTCCATGCTTATCTATGTCGCATAGAGTTCCAGCTCTTAACTGAACACAGACCACTGGAAGCCATTTATTCTCCGAGATCAACGCCATGTTCTAGAATTGAAAGATGAATCCTGAGACTACAACAATATCACTACAGAGTGATTTACATAGCAGGGAAAAACAATATTGCTGATTCACTATCAAGATTGCTGAAAGACGATGGGGTAAAGCACTCAACGCTTGAGATGGAGGCTGAATTGTTCATGAGATTTGTTGCGGTGAATGCTACACCAAGGGCAGTACAAAGCAGGGAGATTGAGGTGGCCAGGAATGGAAAAAGATGTGGGAAAAATATGTGAGATCATGTCATGGGTGTCAGGTGACAAGCAGACCTAACCCGCCAATACGAAGCACACTGCTACCAGCAGGATCAGGGGAGGATATTGCAGTCAACTTTTTGGGCCCATTCCCAACTGGAGATTCGATTATGGTGGTTGTCGATGATTACAGCAGATATTATGAGTATGTCATAATGAAATCAATAGTAGAAAAGATTTCAACTTCACTGAGGGAGATCTTCGCCAGACATGGCTTACCAATGACTTTGCATTCAGACAATGGACCTCAATTCATATCAGAGATATTCTGAGAATTAATGAGAATCATCGTTGTACATCACCACAAGGTTACACCAAAATGGCCACAGGCCAATGGAGAAGTTGAATGTCAGAATCAGTCTCTGGAGAAAAGAATTAGAATCACTCAAGCAGAAGGCAAGGACTGGAAAGAAGCTCTTTTGACCTGCATAGCACCATACAAAGCAACACCACATAGTACCACAGGGAAAGGTCCACCAGAACCCTTGTTCAGAAGAAAGATCAGAAACAAAATACCACTGGTTGTTGACATAGTGAATGACCAGGAAGTGGAAGACCATGATGCTGAACGAAAAGGGGCAACAAAACTGTATGTGGACATGAAAAGGAATGCCAGACCTTCAGATGTAATACCAGGGGATGAGGTACTGGTGATGAAAGAAAGTCAGAATAAAGTGGACACACCATTTATTCCCCAACCATATATTGTGGTGTCCAGAGAAGGAAATCAGGTGACTGTCCAGTCACCAGAGCGTATTACTTATAACAGAAACACATCACATGTGAATAAGTATTATCGTCGCAACACTCCAGTGATGTCAACGTCAAATGAAACTGTGAGAAAGCAGAGTTGAGATGACCAGCGTGATGGACCTGGGATGAACCATCTGGAAAGAGAAACTACTGGAAACGAGCATAAAGGCAGTAGACAAACTGAGCAGGACATCGTGGCCAGCAATCCAGAAGTGGGCCAGATAATACGAGGAGGGAGACTGCAATGTCAGCGACGACCACCAAGGAGATTTCAAGACTTAATGATGTAGTAGTGTGGAGAACTTTGTATTTTATGGTTTAAACTGTGTTTTGTAAATCATCCAAGAAAATATGTGATTTGGAAATTGAAGTTGATATTGGTATTGAAAATAATCAGTATTGAAAGTTGACTGGTTTAAAAGTAGTTTAAGCATCATTCATTTATTTGATGATCCTTTTATTTGATAAGAGAGGGATGTCATAGTGATAAATAATATAGTTCGGTTATCAATTCTAATGTATTGCAGTATAATATAGTTTGGTTATCGACTGTAAAGGCTGGCATGTTTCATCGGATTTCTCCATTCTATCGCTATTTCCCAAATAGAGTGGGATAGCTACTCAGATAGGCTTTCCCTTGGTTTGACCATGACAGACAACCGTCGGTCCTTCGTTTCTGCAGTCATTTCATTCCCTGTCTGATACAGGCATGTCCCATCTTCATAAAACACTCGCAGTTTAGCAGGGTACGGACATTGGAAGCTAATCTTTCTTTGTTTTAATTCTTGCTTTGCTTCAGAATATTCATTGTTTCTGCTGGACCGCTGTGGGTAATCTTGATCAAAATATATTAAATTCTCATTCACAAATACCTTCTTTGTTCCGCAGGTCCTGCGCAGAATCTCTGTTTTGGTTTTGTACTGCAGGAATCTGATTACTATTGTCTGTGGTTTATCTTCCCTGTCCCCAGATGTCCTTGGGACGAGCGCATGATGTGCTCTCTCAAGTTTCGTATTCGAGCGAATCTCCAGTGCGTCTCGTAGTAACTTTTCTACAAATGCCTGAGTATTTTCTGTTTATATTTCAGAGTTAGAGCATCTAATTTTTTTTTTTAACTTTAATTAAATTTTTACTTGATTCAGGACATTTTGCACTTCTGTAAACAACCAATATTTTGTCACCACTAAGTTTTCCCTCAGATTGAAACCAGGCTCATCTTCTCCATCAGTATTGATGGTACCACACTCAAAAGTATCACTTCCCTGTTGACCCTTCTTCTGAGTCTCTTGTTTCTGAGCTGTTGTCCTCAGCTGTTGCACTGAAGCTTCTGTGAACTGGATCTTGCAATCCATTATTTGGCTGGACTACTTGTTATTGAGATTCAAAAACATTTCCATTGCTTTGAGGTGACAAGTAATGTCTTTGCTTTAAGGACTTTTTTTCACCTGCTTTGAACTCAGAACATCCCTCCCTTTGGAGTACCCTACTCTCATCTAATTCTCAGCTTGTTCTTGACGCACAGGAAACCAATGATGGTGTAATCTTGAGATGGCAATGAAGAAATGCAGAGAGAAAAGGAACATGGCTGCAGCATCAAACGTCCGTGAAACTTAGTCATTGTGCCAGAGAGCAGGTGAAAGCATGGGAGGGACAGCATCAGATGGAGGTGAAGACAGAGAGAGGAAAGAAATGTGACGGTGATCATGAGTCTTGGTGACATCATGGTCGATCCGAGTAAGGTTTATCACTTTAATTTGCAGGTCTGTTTGGCAGCCTCTGTTATCAGCACTCCCTAACATTGTACACTGCTACCATTGAGACCTTTCACTTACTTCACTTGTCGAACCGCAACAAAACAGGAAGGCTTAGTCAGCAATGAATGCCAGCCTCTCAAAAGAATGCCCACAGGATTCCCTCTCCCCATCATTGAAGATAATTTGTTAATAGTACCCTGACACATTAGAACCCAGAGAAGTGTGAAGTGGTTCATTTTGGTCAGTCAAATATGATGGCAAAATATAGTATTAATGGTAGGGAGGCCACTTCCAAATTTCCAAAAAGGAGAACATGCAGGGTCAGTGTCAGGACAAGTCTAATGGGGGTGGCATTAGGGTAACTGTTGTGGTGGGGGGTGCACAACCTGACGTTCAGAAACTTTCTCATCAGGGGGGAGGGGTTGTGCCCACGAATGCCACCCTTGGTGCCAGCCCTGAGGAAAAAAATATTTTTTTAAATAAAATTTAAACAGTATTGCAAGATCAACAAATGCAAACTGATGATCACCTCAGTTATTTTATTAATTAAAAATTCTAACATGATTTTCTTTTTGTCTTTTAACATAAATAGTGATTTTCTCCTTTTTCCTATTCAATGATTTATCATTCTGCATATTACACACAATACATTAATTCATACAGTATAAATAAAGAACTGAAAGAAATGAATATGGAGGCACATTCTCCCTCCTTCAAAGCTGCCACTATTTGACGTCGATAGGCTTACAATCGTGCCTGGCCTAGACATCACCCCGCCTGTGGGCCTAGTGTCAGTGCCAGCCGGCTCCAGTAAACAAACCCACCACGCGTGCACCAGCTGGCCTTGGTACTCCAATCCATTGTGCATGTATGCAAGAATAAGCATACTTGTGTACAGCCTACAGAACCTGGGATGCTTCATTTAACAATGTAAGTACCCCCTCTCTTACCCTTTCTGCCCCACACCCAAAAATGGAGGACAAATTAATGTCCGGCTCGAGGTGGTGCCAGACGAATGACAGAGTGCTCAAAAGCCAGACTATCTGACCTAAAACCGAATGTCTGGCCTCACTAATTAATGTCTCTTGGCAGTGTGGAGGAACAGAGGGATATTGGGGTCCGAGACCATAGGATGCTCAAAGCAGCTGCGCAGGTTGCCTCTGTGGTTAAGAAATCATACGGTATATTGGCCTTCATTAATCATGGAATTGAATTTAGGAGTCAATAGGTAATGTTGCACCAATATAGGACCCTGGTCAGACCCCACTTGGAGTACTGTCCTCACTTCTGGACACCAGAAGGATGTGGAAGTCATAGAAAGGGTGCAAAGGAGATTTACAAGGATGTTGCCTGGTTTAAGGAACATCCCTTATGAAAACAGGTTGAATGAACTCGGCTTTTTCTCCTTGGAGCAATGGGGGATGAGAGGTGAACTGATAGAGGTGTATAAGATGATGAGAGACATTGATCATGTCAGAGGCTTTTTCCCACGGCTGAAATGACAAGATGACACAGGTTAAATGTGCTGGGGAGTAGGTACAGAGGAGATGTCAGGGGTAAGTTATTTACATAAAGAGCGGTGAATGTATGGAATGGGCTGTCAGCGATGCTAGTGGAGAAGGATAAGATAGGGTCTTTTAAGAGACTTCTGAATAGGCACATGAAGCTTAGAAAAATACAGGGCTATGGGTAAGCCTAGTAATTTATAAGATAGGGATATTTTGGCACAACTTTATGGGCTGCAGGGAATGTATTGTGCCATAGGCTTTCTATGTTTCTATGTTTCTAACCTCACTCATTGAAATATCATACTCTCACTGAGACCACTAAAATTCACCACAGCCCTTTTCATAATATGTAACATCTGCAGCCTGATTTCACTTTCATTTTGCTAAAAAATTTCATGACGTTCATGAAAATAAATTCTGATTCTGACTCTGAATTGCAATGCTACTACAGTGTGGTTAGGTTTTAGGTTTAACTACAGTCCAAGCTTCATATTCCTTGCCGCATGCAGTGCCATCAAATTACTTCTGCACCTGTGCTTGCAAAACACTAGCTATGCCTTGTTCAACTCGTAATTGTTAACCATTTTGTCCATCTGACTTTGGAAGACCGAGATCCTGTTGATGATACCAAAAGGGACCCCGGAACTGATAGAGCTGTCCATTTGCCTCAAATGCTGTGTAGGGGAAGTCCTTGGAATGGAGCTTTCAGGTCAATGGTCGAATAGACCTGATACTATGCAATTTTATTTACCATGTCCAAAATTCGAGGGAGGGAGTGTTGGGTGCTACCAGTTGCCCCAATAATTACAGAGACAAAGACTGAGGGGAGCAATAGGCTTTATTACACACGAAACTGCTGGCCTGGGTCCAGGCTAGGGAAAATGGGGAGAGGGAGGGGACTCGACCTTTATGGCCTAGGTCACAGGGAGGAGTCTAGGAGAAGATGTCATCAGGAGGGAGGGCCAGCCTGTACGTACAACCATATCATTACAGTCACCCCCTCTTTTTAAATAGAAACCACCAGGAACAATCAGAGGAAAAAAAAAGGGGGGGGGGAATGAACAGAAAGGCGGATGCTCCCTCTGACTAGAGGTTTAGTCGCATGGGCGACTTCCTCCTTCTGTCGGACTGCCGAGGGGGCGTCGTGTCTGTGCATTGCTCCTCCAGTGAGGATGCCATCGCAGGAGAGTCCGAGGCAGGAACCGTCTGGCTCAGGGTGCTGGCGGGGCACTCCTGGGGGGATAGGAGGTTCGCTGGTTCGCTGCCTCACGGGGGGTAAGTTCCTGGACGTCCGGTGGTGAGGCAGGTGGCTTGGACTCCAGAGTTGTGCTCCTGTGCAGTGCGATCAGATCTACTGTCTGGTCCGTGTGCAACAGGGCTGTTTTGGGGTCTCCGGCCCTTGCCAGGTCTCGGATCGGTACAGTGTCCTCGTGGCCATCAGGGTACCTCACAAATGCATATTGGGGGTTGGCGTGAATGAGGTGCACCACTTCCACCAGTGGGTTTGGCTTATGGCCCCTGATGTGATTCCGTAGCAGAACCGGGCCTGGGGTTGCCAACCAGGGAAGAATGGATGAACCATTCGCTGATCTCCTAGGGAAAGCAAAGAGGTGTTCATGTGGAGTGGTGTTAATAGCGGTGCATAGCAATGACCATATGGCGTGGAGGGCCTCGGGCAAAAATGTCCTGCCAGTGGGACACTGCCATGCTCTTAGACCAGAGGGCCAGCAGCACCGCCTTCCAGACAGTGGCATTTTCCCTTTCCAGCTGGCCATTATCCCTGGGGTTATAGCTGGTGGTCCTGCTGGTGGCTATGCCTCTGGCTAGGAAATACTGTCACAGCTTCTCACTCATGAATGAGGACCTCCGGTCGCTATGAATGTTGTCGGGGTACCTGAACAGGGTGAAGATGCTGCACAGTGCCTTGGTAACTGTTATCGAGGTCATGTCTAGGCAAGGAATAGCAAAGGGGAACCTGGAGAATTTGTCCACCACCATCAGGAAGTAGGCGTTCCCATTGGAGGTTGGGAGGGGGCCCTTGAAATTGACACTGAGTCATTCGAAGGGGCGTGTGGGCTTAATGAGGTGTGCCTTTTCTGGCTGGTGGAACTGTGGCTTACATTCGGTGCAGATCTGGCAGTGTCTGGTAGTGGACTGGATGTCCTCAACAGAGTACGGGAGGTTCCGAGTCTTAACAAAATGGTACAGCCTCATGATTCCAGGGTGGCACAGATTGTCGTGCAGGGCCTGGAGATTGTCGAGATGTGCGTCCCTTGGGATAAGGCATCTGGGGGATCGTTGAGTTTGCCCAGCCAATACAAGATATCATAATTAGAAGTGGATAACTCGATCCTCCACCTAAGAATCTTGTCATTTTTGATTTTACCCCACTGTCTTGTATTGAACATGAAGGCCACTGCCCTCTGGTCAGACTGCAGGGTAAACCTTTTACCGGCCAGGTAACGCCGCCAGTGACACACCGCCACAACGATTGCTTGTGCCCCCTTTCGATGGAGGAGTGCCGTACTTCGGGACCGTGCAGGGTGTGGGAGAAAAACGCTATCGGCCTGCCTGTCTGGTTAAGTGTGGCGGCCAGTGTGAAATCGGAGGCATCGCTCTCCACCTCGAAAGGAATGGCCTTTGCGATGTCTCCTCTGATCTGTTGAAACGCAGCCTGGGCTTCTGCTGATAATGAGAAGATTGTGGACTTAATCAGGGGGTGGGCTTTATCGGCGTAATTGGACACCCATTGTGCGTAGTAGGAAATCAGCCCCAGCCACCTCTTCAGCGCCTTTAGGGTGTTTGGGACTGGGAGCTCCATTAGTGGTCGCATGCGGTTGGGGTCTAGGGCAATTACACCATGTGCCACGACGCATCCAAGAAGGACCAGGTGATCTGTATTGAACGTGCTCTTGTCCTTATTGTACGTCAAGTTGAGGGACTTGGCCGTACGCAAGAACTTGGTGAGGTTTGGGTCATGGTCCTGCTGGTCGTGACCGCAGATTATGACATTGTCGAGATATGGGAACGTTGCCGTCAGCTTGTGCTCCTCCACCATCTGGTCCATAACCCTCTGAAAAGAAGAGACACCGTTAGTCACATCAAAAGGCACTCGCAGGAAGTGGAAAAGTTTGCTGTCGGCCTCGAATCCTGTGTAGATTCGATCGCTCAGGTGGAGGGGGAGCTGGTGGTAAGCCAACTTAAGGTCAAAAAACTCTATAACGTGCAATCTTATTGACCAAGTTGGCTATCCAGGGTAGCGGGTATGCGTCCAACTGGGTAAACCGGTTGATGGTCTGACTTTAGTCAATCACCATCCTGGGCTTGCCTCCCCCTCTGACCATGAGGACCTGCGCCCTCCAGGGTTGGTGATGATCCCCTCCACCAGAAGTTTCTGAACCTCAGCCTGGATGAACTGCATATCCTCTGTGCTATAGCACCCTCTCTTGGTTGTGATGAGCTTACAGTCCGGGGTGAGGTTCGCAAATAATGATGGAGGGGCTATCCGTAAGGTGGTGAGACTACAGGACGGTGCTGGAGACTGGGTGCTTGGTTGGGGGAGGTGGTCCGCAAGCTGGGGATTGTGAACCATCAGGGGCGGTTGGGGGCTCCCGAATGCCTTCGTCATACTCCTGAGCTGACTCTGGAAGTTGAGGCCCAGGAGAATCAGTGCGCAGAGCTGGGGCATGATCAACAGTACAAAGTCATTGTAACACTCTCTCCCCACTGTTAGAGACGCTACACAGAACCCCTGGATATAGGTTTGTTGGTCCTTCGCTGCCATTGATACCAATCCAGTCATCAGCCTGACAGGAAGGGAGAGTCCACAGACCACGTCAGGATGGACAAAATTTTCGGTACTCCCACTGTCAAAGAGGCAGTTCGTCTTATGCCCATTCACCTCTATCTGCATCATGGAGTTCGAGATCAGGTGAGGGCTGGCTTGATTCAGGGTTACTGACGCCAGGACAGGCATCTCCTCATCATCGTCGTCGGTGGGGAGGCCTGCCCAAGATGGCGACCTCCATGTTGTCCATGTTGACCACGCTGCCCTCGTCGGAGAAGGGGAAAGTGGGGCCATGGCAGGCGAAAGTGACGTTATTGGTGTGGTAGGCTGCGGCGTAGAGGTTGGGAGTGGTAGCAGGTAAGATGGCGTCCCCCTTACCGCGCATGCAGTCGGTATCGGAAGTTCCTTGGGTACACACACCGCACTGCTCCTGGACAGGGGTCTGGACCTACAGACCTTCTGGTAATGGCCCTTTTTCCCACAGCCCGAGCATGTGGCTCCTTTCGCGGGGCAGAGGAATCTCGAGTGCCTAGCCTGCACGCAGAAGTTGCATCTAGACGATGCCAATTGCATCACCGCAGCGGTGTTTGGTTTGGTAACCCCCGACTCTAAGTCCCAAATGGTGGCCCTCGTGGCGGGACATTCGTGGTAGGCCCGCTTCTGTCCGCGATCGACTCCGTGTAGCGCTGGGCCGAGTCTAGAGTTTTGATCAGGCAGACCGCCCTTTTTAGCAGGAGTTGATCCTCCTCGAGGAGATGTTGTCAGATACAATCTGACCTCAATCCCGACATACAGGTGTCTCGGACCAGATCTTCTATGCACTGGGTCAACAATATTGTGGCCGTGGGGTTCCCCAAACAGTCTTTTCCCAGTGTGACCAAGGATCGGATGAACTTTTCAGCGGACTCACCAGGCTGTTGTTTTCAGGACGCCAGCAGGTAATGGGAGTAGACTTCGTTCACCTTTGGCTTGTACAGCCATTGCCTCGATGTAGGTCACGCTGCTTTGGATGGTCTGGAAAGTCATCTGGCTGACTCATCCTTATAAGAGCTACAACTTCTTCTCGTTGGAATTGAGAACTTCAGCGGCGGTGTCGAGGAAATTATTAAAACAGTTCACCCACTGTTCAAAGAGTTCAGATGCACCCGGGACTTGGGGATCTAATTGCTGATCAGGAGGCAGCAACTTCTCCATTACCGGAGACCTTCAAAATCTTGTATAATAAATTGTTGGGCATTACCAGTTGCCCCAATAATCACCAAGACAAAGATGAAGGGAAACGATAGGCTTTATTACACATGAGACTGTTGGCCCGGGTCAAGGCTAGGGAAAATGAGGAGAGGAAGACAAGACTCGACCTTTATGGCCTGGGTCACATAGGAGGAGTCCAGGGAGGAGTCTAGCAGAGGATATCATCAGGAGGGCGGGCCAGCCTGTACATACAACCATATCATTACAGGGGGTACGTGTCCAGGAGTGTGAAATGATTAATTGTTTGGCTGTAGTCATTCATTAGCCTGGACTTTTTTATTCCCCTTTCACAACTACCTCCCGGGCTCTCCATGGGCTGTTGCTAGGTTCGACGATGTTTTCTATGAACAGCCGCTGTGTCTTGGCTCTGATAAACTCCCAATCCCCCGCTCTGTATTGCCTGCTCTTTGTGGGTATTGGTTTGCAATTGGGAGTCAGGTTAGGAAATGGGGGGGGCGGGGGGGAGGGGGGTGGGTGGAATTCAATATTTAGGGTGGAGAAATGGCATGTGGTGTCTGGCTTTTGGGACCTTCCATTCCACACTGTGATTGGAGGGAGTGGGCCAGAGTACTCCATGGTCACCCTTTTAAGGTGACACAGGAAGTCCAGGTCCAGCAACACAGGAGCACACAAATTCTTCAGTACATATAGTCAGAACTTAAAAAATCCCCCCCCCCCCCATTTTACTGTTAGATGTACTATACAGTACCCCTGGATTGTCGCAGAGCATGAGTGCGAAGCTAGGAAAATATGATAGTTCGTCAGGTACACTCTTAAATCATACTACAGAGCCTTCGCAGCATTTATAATGCTCTAAGTAGATCCATTGTCAATTAAGCAATCAGTCAAATGTCTGTTCACCCTCTCCTCCAATGTCAAATTATTCAATTGGTGAGGTATTTCCTGATCCAGGACAACCGATGCCAGTGCTCCGGAAACCCCATCGTTTCTCACACTGATGTTGACTCTATCTTCTTGGCCTGTGGGAAGACAAGATAGCGTAAACCATGAACTGATGGACATCACAGAATGCCTTTTTTTCCACACTGTAGTTTCCCTGCCATCAAAATGAACTGAGCTCTTGGCCACAATTTTTCCATTTCCTGTTCATCTGTTCTCATACATTCCTCACAAGGTCGAGACTCAAGAGGGGAACTCCCTCTTTACAGCTTTTACACAATTAGACTCACATTTTACAGATTAATCTCTGCCACCTTCATTCAATGTGATTATCCACATTAATTTCAGGATGTTCCACAATGCCAAGTTAAACTAAATCTCTGCTGCTGCTTGCACATGATCAGATGAATGCAGAGAGTAATTTCCCAGAGAAATGGAAAATCTGGGTTGTAACCAGAGGACATAGGTTTGAGGCATGGGGAGGAAAAATTTAATAGGAGGATTGTGGGTGTATGGAATGGAATGCCAGAGGAGATGGTGGAAATTTTAATGAAAAAGTTTGACAGATGAATGCCTTGGATGGTATTAGAGAGATATGGGCCAAATACAGGCAGGAGGGACTTGAGTGTATGGGACATTTTTGGTTGACATTAGCAAGTTTGAATGAAGGGCCTGTTCCCGTGCTGTATGACTTAATAACATAACATATAACATAACAATTACAGCACGGAAACAGGCCATTAGGCCCTTCTTGTCCGCACCGAACCAAACACTCCTCTCTAGTCCCACCTACCTGCACAATGACCATAACCCTCCACCTTCTTCTCATCCATATACCTGTCCAGCTTTTTCTTAAATAATAAAATTGACTCTGCCGCCACTATTTCTCCCGGAAGCTCGTTCCACACCGCTACCACTCTCTGAGTAAAGAGGTTCCCCCTCATGTTACCTCTAAACCTCTGCCCCTAACTCTTAACTTATGTCCTCTTGTTTCAATCTCTCCTACTCTTAACGGAAATAGTCTATTCACATCCACTCTGTCTATCCCTTTCATAATCTTAAATACCTCTATCAAATCCCCTCTCAACCTACGCTCCAAAGAATAAAGACCTAATCTGCCCAATCTCTCCCTGTACTCTAGATGCTTAAACCCAAGTAACATTCTGGTAAATCTTCTCTGCACTCTCTCCACTCTGTTTATATCCTTCCTATAATTAGGCGACCAGAACTGCACACAGAACTCTAAATTAGGCCGCACCAACGTCTTATACAGTCTCAACATCACTTCCCAACTCCTATATTCCATGCAATGATTGATAAAGGCCAGCATACTAAAAGCCTTCATCTCCACCCTATTCACATGAGTTTCTACCTTCAGGGAACGATGTACCGTTACTCCTAAATCCTTCTGCTCTTCTGTATTCATCAATGCTCTCCCATTTACTATGTATGTCCTGTTCTGATTCTTCTGACCAAAATGAAGCAGCTCACACTTATCAGCATTAAATTCCATCTGCCATTTTTCAGCCCACTTTTCTTAGCAGCCCAAATCCCTCTGCAATCCTTGAAAACCTTCTTCATTATCCACTATTCCGCCTATCTTGGTATCGTCTGCATATTTACTAATCCAATTCACCACCCCATCATCTAGATCATTAATGTATATAACGAACAACAATGAGCCCAATACAGATCCCTGAGGCACACCACTGGTCACCGGCCTCCAACCTGACAGACAATTTTCCACTACCACTCTCTGGCCTCTCCCTTTCAGCCAATGTTCAATCCATTTGACCATCTCAAAATTTATACCTAAAGACTGCACCTTCCTAACTAACCTTCCATGTGGTACCTTATCGAAGGCCTTACTGAAGTCCATATAGACAACATCCACCGTGCTACCCTCATCCACGTTCCTAGTCACTTCTTAAAAAAATTCAATCAGATTGGTCAAACAAGACCTTCCGCCTACGAATCCATGTTGAGTGCTCCTGATCAGACCCTGTCTATCCAGATATTTATAAGTACTATCTCTAAGAACTTTCTCCATTAATTTACCTACCACAGACGTCAAGCTTACAGACTGATAATTGCCAGGCTTCCTCCTTGAACCCTTTTTAAATAACAGAACCACATGCGCAATACGCCAATCCTCCGGCACTATCCCCATCTCTAATGACATTTGGAAAATTACCGTCAGAGCCTCTGCTATTTCCTCCTTTACTTCTCTCAATGTCCTGGGGAAGATCCCGTCTGGTCCCAGAGACTTATCCACCTTTATATTCCTCAAAAGCCCTAACACTACATCTTTCGTAATCACTATATTCTCCATATTTACCCAATTTGCTTTTTTTTATCTCACATATCCCAATATCCTTTTCCTTAATGATACACGTCCGTTCATCCTCTGCATATTAATGTGTCTTTATAAAACCCTCTTAATTGCATCTGATGCAAGGATCGACAAAGAGATAGACAACAGACTCGCCAAGGCAAATAGCGCCTTTGGAAGACTACACAAAAGAGTCTGGAAAAACAACCACCTGAAGAAACACACTAAGATCAGTGTGTGCAGAGCCATTGTCGTACCCACGCTCCTGTCCAGCTCCGAATCATGGGTCCTCTACCGGCATCACCTACGGCTCCTAGAATGCTTCCATCAGCGCTATCTCCGCTCCATCCTCAACATTCATTGGAATGACTTCATCACCAACATAGAAGTACTCGAGCTGGCAGAGTCCGCAAGCATCAAATCCATGCTGCTGAAGACCCAACTGCGCTGGGTAGGTCACGTCTCCAGAATGGAGGACCATCGCCTTCCCAAGATCGTGTTCTATGGTGAGCTCTCCACTGGCCACTGAGACAGAGGTGCACCAAAGAAGAGGTACAAGGACTGCTTAAAGAAATCTCTTGGTGCCTGCCACATTGACCACCGCCAGTGGGCTGATATCGCCTTCAACCATGCATCTTGGCGCCTCACAGTTCGGCGGCCACCAACCTCCTTTGAAGAAGACCGCAGAGTCCACCTCACTGACAAAAGACAAAGGAGGAAAAACCCAACACCCAACCCCAACCCACCAATTTTCCCTTGCAACCACTGCAACCGTGCCTGCCTGTCCCGCATCGGACTTGTCAGTTACCAACGAGCCTGCAGCAGACGTGGACATACCCCTCCATAATTCTTCGTCCGCGAAGCCAAGCCAAAGAATTGCTACTATTAGAATCAGAGAAGAATACAGCACAGAAATGCCCTTTGACCCACTTAGTCCATTATTGAGCCTCATCCCATTTACCAGTACCCAGATCATAGCCCTCCATACCCCTCCCATCTACATACCTATCAAAATTTCTCTTAAATGTTGAAATCAAACCTGCATCCACCACTTTCACTCATTCCACACTGTTAACCACTGGCTGATTCCTTCCATGGTATATGCTTCCACCACTACACTTGGCAACCTAGTCCAGGTATCCATCGCCATCTGTTTAAAGAACATGCCCTTAGCCCAACTTCACAATTTTAATCCCTTTTTATTATTTTGTACTATCTTTTATTTTGTATTTATTATCTATTTTAAATTTAATGTATACTATTGTATTTGTTTTCTTTTTCATAGTTGCAGGAAGTAAGAATTTTGATGCATAGGCACATTGTATAATATTTGTGACAATAAACTCATTATTATTGTCATTTATGAACTTACTAATCACTCAATATTTGCTTATGAGTTTTATACACACACATACAGTATATATACATATACACACACACACACATTTTTATATACATATATATATTATATATATATATCTTTCTTTGGCTTGGCTTCGCGGACGAAGATTTATGGAGGGGGTAAAAAGTCCACGTCAGCTGCAGGCTCGTTTGTGGCTGACCAGTCCGATGCGGGACAGGCAGACACGATTGCAGCGGTTGCAAGGGAAAATTGGTTGGTTGGGGTTGGGTGTTGGGTTTTTCCTCCTTTGCCTTTTGTCAGTGAGGTGGGCTCTGCGGTCTTCTTCAAAGGAGGCTGCTGCCCGCCAAACTGTGAGGCGCCAAGATGCACGGTTTGAGGCGTTATCAGCCCACTGGCGGTGGTCAATGTGGCAGGCACCAAGACTATGATGGAATATTTGGGATATTTATGGGAGATAAATTGGTAAAATTAGAGTAGGTTGCATACACACACAATTTAAAACAGATCATATTTGAAATACTGAAGACTTCATATCCACAGTACTTTGCAGAAACTACAGAATGTCTATGGAGGATTTCACAAGTGGGTGTTACTTGAATTGACATCATAAATTAATGAACTATTGAGTTGCAGAGTGGTCACTCAAACATCATTCAGGTCCTAAAAACCACAGATGAACCAGGAGACGAATTCCTCATGTTTGCTGGAGAAGGATGGGGTTTTACAAGTGAGAGAGAGAGAAGGCAGCTGGAATCTGAGAGATAGAGAGAGACACACAGCTGAAACAAGCAAGAGAAGCTTTTTGGAAATGAAACAGAAGCTCCAGACAGGCAGATGGCTGGAAGTGTTATCTGTCTGATATTTCTCTTGGAATAAGAGGAATGGAAAGGAATTCTGTGGTAGTCTGAAATAAAGAGGTAATCATCTGGAGAACCCTGATGGGACAAGTTTCATTAGCAAGACATTGAGGTGACTAATGGTGGTACCTCAGATGTGGAAATCCTGGAACAACAAATCTCTCTCTGCAAAACCTACAAAGAACCTTCCTGAGTGGTAAACATGTATCGTTCGAGCACCAAAGCCTGGTGAACTTTATACATGTTAAATTCTGTGCGCAGTATAAGAATTGCCTGCAACCAGAGAACTTGGAAGAATGAGAGGTGAAATTGAACTGTGAACTAAAGAACTTTTCTTAAATTTACACACACACACACTAGAAGGGGGTTAAGTTGGGTTAGTTAAGTTAATAGAGATAAGTTAAAGTTTGATTCTGTTTTCATGTTTAAAGATAATTAAAACAACTTTTGTTTAAGTAATTACTTGTCTTGGTGAATATCTATTGCTGCTGGGTTTTGGGGTCCTTTGGGCTCGTAACAATATATATATATTCATCTACACACATAAACACACACAGTTTATACATACACACACACACACACACACACACACACACACACACACACACACACACACACACACACACACACACACACACACACACACACACACAGAGAGAAAATACTAATGAAATTTCTAACTTGTTCTGTTTTCAGACATCATATAAACATATTAAAGCATATGGCAATGGAATCATTCACTCTTGTCTGACATCAGTGCACTGGCTTTGGATACAAAAGTCTTTTCTTAATTTCTGTAAGTATTGATGAAGGCAGGGTTGTAAGTTTAGACTATATGAACTTAAATATGGCATATGCAATGGTCCTGCTTGATAGGATGGTTCAGAAGCTTAAGACACATGGGATCTAAGATGAGATTGTTAATTGGATCCGAAGTTTTCTTGGCGATAGGATGCAGAGCGAGTTGTGGTGGAAGGATGCCTTTTGGAATGAAAGTGTGTGACCAGTAGTGTATAGCAGAGATTGGTACTACGACCTTTGCCATTTGTTACATATGTTAATGTTTTGGATGTGAATGTAGGAGGAATATGATTAATAAGTTGGTGGATAACAAAAAAAATTGATTGTGGATAATGATAAAGATTGTCGGAGGCTAGAACTTGACATAAATCAATACTAAGTTGGGCAGAATATTGGCAGTTGGATTTAATCCTGATGAACACCAGATGGATGTATTATTTTCTGTTCGGCACATATAGGTAGGATGTAATTGCATGGGGCAGAGTGTATTGCAGATTACGCAGGACGTTGCCTGGATTGGAAGACTTTCATTATGGAGGAGATTGGAGAGCTTAGCTTGTTTTCCATGAAGGGATGGAAGCTGAATTAAAACTGACAGAGGTAGAAATATTATGTGGAAGAGGGTAAATTTAGCAGATATTCAGAATTTTTTTTTCCATTGCAGGCTTAACAAAAATAATAAGGACATGGCGTTAAAGTAAGTGGCAGGAGTTATAATGAGAATCTGAAAGATATTTTTTTATGCAGAGAGAATTTAGTGTTAGATGAGATGATGAAATCAGATACAATAATTGGATTTAAGAGACAGTAATAAATGGGATTAGTGTAAATGGGCAAAAAGTTGGCCTGGATGTGATGGGTTGAAAGGACAATTTTTTGTATTCCATGACCAATGAACCCTTGGTATTGCAGTAACAAGAAATAAATACGGTTTATTCAGTTATGTTAAATTTCTAAAATAAACTTGTTGAGATCTTATGATTTTTGATTTATTCACCCTAAGGCTCCTGCCATAATCTTTTAAAATGCGTTTCATCAGTTATAGCTGTGACTTGAATTGCTGTGAACTGTATCATCTATTATCACTCTGAGATTTATTTATTCCAGGAAATACTTCTTTAATGTTAATAACTGAACTACTTTGTCCTACTGCAAAAATCCAGCAATTGAATTTAAGGCTCACCTCTCCATAATTGACCTTTAGATGATGACAAAAGTTGCAAATTAAGAACTGGCCATGGTCTGAGTAATATACAGGAAGCAGGATTGAACTTAAACAGAGAGAAAGGCTAAAGGTGATATGAAATGTCAATGGAGAGTGAGATTGATAAGCATCCCAGGGAAGTTTATAGATAACATCAAGAGGGTAGTACCAATCAAAGACATGCGAGGGAATTTATGCCTAGAACCAGAGGAAGAGGCAAGATACTAAACAAACACTTTGCATTGGCATCCACCAAGGACCCGGAGGATATCAAGATCAGAGAGTTGTATACTGATATTCTGAGGCATGCTGATTAGATATCTCATGGTACTTTTCATCTTTAAGCTCTAAGTGTTCTATATTTTCATTTATTGTTCAGAGTAATTGATGCTCCTGTGGCAGATGTAGCCAATTGGAAAAACTTCTGAGTCATCATGTTCTTGGTTCATGTTTTTGGTCCAGAGATCAGAACATAAGATCAAGGCTAATGCTCCAATGCAATACTAAGGGAGTGGCTTTCATTTTTCACATGGAAATTTAACTATCGTATATTTTGGCACTTAAGTCAAGTCATGAAACCTAAAAGAATGCTCATAAAATGGGGGTCGACTTATACATCAGATATACTTTTGAGACCTTAAATTCAGCTCAAAATCCAGTCCATGTTGATCCGGCGTATAAGTCGAACCTTGAAAAAAAACCTGACTGTGACAGATTTTCATTGAGATTTTTATTGAAATTAAAAAACACAATTAAGCACCCTTCAAAACTGCTATCATTGTCTGAAAACCACACATTTAGAACCCTTCAAAATCAGTCTCACTATCGTCGTCTGAGGCAAAGATGGCGGCAAGCACATCCACCCTTGCACTGTTTAAACAGTCATCAAATGGGTCTCAGTGTGTATCTGATGAGGCGGTTTCAGCTTCGTCATCAGTGTCCTACAATAAATCATATTTTGTGGCAACAACTGCACAAGAGATACCACACTTTTTAAACCATTTATCACAGTCTCTACTTTCAATTTTGTCCCATGACTTGAACATGAAATTACACAGCATATCAAGTAATGCAACCTGCATTCCCCCACCTTTTGTAAATGGCTTTTCTGCACTCGACCTCCATGTATTCCATTCTTCACTCACTCTTTGAATGGCTTGTTCAAGCAGACATCGAGATTTTGCAATACAGACATCAAACCACCTGGGAAAATCGTCATGTAAGTATCATGTAGTGTTAATCTACTGTTAATGTTCTCAGTTAAGTGACTACGAAACATATCCCAGACCAGTAAGCTCCATTCTTTGCGTAAACTGCCTGGTCACCTGTTCCACACGTTGTCTATCCATAGTTTCATACTATTTTCATCCATCCATCGTTATTCATGAAAATGTACAAAAATACCTGTCGGGAATTTCATTTTCAGTTTAAGTTTACATTTGAAGATTACAATGGGTTTTAACTTTGTCCTGTCGACCATGCATGATAACACCACGGTAAACCAGATCCTTTTATGTCCTGTACTCTGGTTTGCACAGTTTCAACACCTTTCTATTCCACTGCTCTATTACCTATCATGTCAAAATTCATAGCGGTTTCATCCATATTTCCGAAGTTTGCCAATTCAAACTGGTGTTGCTGCCAGTTGCATAATAATAAACTGGTGAAAACTTACAAGCTTATGATAAAAAACCATAGTGTCAACAGAATCCTGAGTTTTACCCCCAACTTTATGATCAAGATCTTTTGGTAGTTTCTGTGTATTTTTTGTTTTCTGGTGTAACACCAGATATTTTCTGTTCATAAAACAGTTGCATTAGCCTACTGTGGAAGTCAACCAATGTCTCTGAAATTAAATCAGACTGCAAAAGAGCACAGAGCAAAACTATCTTTTCAAAGAATATAGATTATTATTTTAAATGATCAATTCATGTACAGAAATGAGGATGGCTATCAGGAATGTAGGATCCTATAATTCAACATTCATGCTGATATATTATAAGTACCTTGTGACTGCAATAATTTTTCTTTGGCTTGGCTTCGCGGACGAAGATTTATGGAGGGGTAATGTCCACGTCAGCTGCAGGCTCGTTTGTGGCTGACAAGTCCGATGCGGGACAGGCAGACACGGTTGCAGCGGTTGCAAGGGGAAATTGGTTGGTTGGGGTTGGGTGTTGGGTTTTTCCTCCTTTGTCTTTTGTCAGTGAGGTGGGCTCTGCGGTCTTCTTCAAAGGAGGTTGCTGCCCGTCGAACTGTGAGGCGCCAAGATGCACGGTTTGAGGCGATATCAGCCCACTGGCGGTGGTCAATGTGGCAGGCACCAAGAGATTTCTTTGGGCAGTTCTTGTACCTCTTCTTTGGTGTACCTCTGTCTTGGTGGCCAGTGGAGAGCTCGCCATATAACACGATCTTGGGAAGGCGATGGTCTGGAGACGTGACCTGCCCAGCGCAGTTTGATCTTCAGCAGCGTGGATTCGATGCTGTCGGACTCTGCCATCTCGAGTAATGCTGAGTCATTAACCTTATTGTTTTATGTCAATGATCTGTTGCATAATTAATACCCAAGCCCATTATAACCATATATGGTAAAATGTAAGCTCTGTATAGCTATGACTGAACCATCTTGGAATGTGACTTAACAACAACTTGGTCCATGTGTTATGTGAATAAACTACTTGAATTTCAGATCTTACTCAATCAAGTTGTGTGTCTTACTTCTGTTCTTTTACTTCTGTAAATGAACTACTGGGGCTTCTAACCATCCTCATATTTTCTCCAGTACACAAGATTGACGACGAGGACTTTTAAAGTACACACGATGGCAGATTTCAGTAATGTTGCTGTTTTTGCGGAGACTGTGGAGTCTTTTGAAGACTATGCTGATCGCATGGATCCCTTTTTCAAGGCCAATACCATTGCTGAGGGCAAGAAAACAAGTTTATTTCTTGCAAGTGTGGGACCGACGACATATAAGTTGCTGAAAAATCTGTGCAGCTCGGATCAGCCCACCAGAAGGGAATATCCAGGTTTGAAGAAGCTGCTTACTGAATATTTTAAGCCGGAACCTATTGTCATTGCATAGAGGCATAATTTTTGGATGGCACAACAGGGAGATAGAGAGCCCGTGGCAGACTTTGCCATCAGACTGAAGCATTTGGCTCAAATTGTTCCTTTGGCTCCTTTTTGAAGGACTACATCCCAAAATGTCCCGTAATCAGTGATATCTTCTTTCAGTTCGTGATTTAACATTGACAGTGCAAGGACTAAAGGCATCGCTGACGAGATAGTTGGGGCAGCAAACCTGGACTACATGGGGAAAGCACCCAGCAACGGAGAGGCACATTGGCTAGGACGGGAGGAAGAAGCAGATGTCAAAATTCCCTTCTAACTCATTCAACAAGGGGATGCAGTGCAAGTGCTTTGGAGGAAATCATTGGGCTGACACCTACTGATTCAAAGGCGCTACGTTCCACAGATGCAAGAAGTGAGGACATGTTTGCTCGGTGTGTTTCTCCTCAAAACACGGCCATGAGAAGACAACATTTGTTGAAACTGATTCTGATGATGACTCGAAGACTGAGAGTATACAAACGGACAAGGCATTTGGTTTGTTTCAGCTTGAGGGTGAATGTTACCATACATTTTTACCGTATAAGGTTAACACAAATGCAGGAAATGCATGTATTGAGATGGAGGTAGATACAGGAGCTTCCCGCTCGACCCTGTCTGACAAGGTGTACAATGCAAAATTGTCAGAGTTTCCATTAGAGGAAACAAATATCATCCTTAAGAGTTGCTGTGGGGAGATAGTACCACTCCTCGGTAAGATAACTGTCCCAGTGCAGTATTAAAATAGTGAAACATTCAGGCTGGAATTGTTGATTGTGAAAGGAAATTGTCCAGCTCTCTTTGAGAGAGATTGGCTTACCAAAATCAGATTGAATTAGGAGAACATTTTGCTGGTTAAGGATCAGGGTAATGAGACCAAATTTAAGTCCAAGCCAACCCATAAATCACACCATAAATGGGTTGCCACATCTTCTGCCCAGTTGGTGTTAGACTCAGTTCTAAGAATGCATGAGTAATTGTTTAGGAATGAAGGATCAGGCATAAAAGGGTTTATTGCTTCAGTTAAATGCAAGCCAGGTGCAAAACCGACACTTCAGAAAGTGCGACCTGCGCCCTACGCACTGGTGGAAACCAAAAATAAAGAGTATGAGTGGCTCGTAAATGATAACATACTGATTCTGTTGCACATAGTAAGTGAGCCTTGCCCACAGTTCACATTCTCAAGTCCCAAGAAAATATTCGCCTGTGTGGCTACTACAAGCACATGAATGAGGTCATCGAAGATAATGGCTAGAAGCTGCCCAATACACAAGATTTGTTTGCGGAACGCACAGAAGATAATACTATGTCGAGAGTGTATTCGGTCAATGACCAAGCTGGTGCTTTTAACCAGCTCTTTCTCGATGAGGCGTTGGCTGAACTCTTTGTACTCAACCCTCATACTGTGCAGCAAATTGCAGATTGAACGAGAAAAGATCAGGTGCTTGCAAAGGTGAATTAATGCACCCTGTCAAGATGGGCAACTCATAGTGAAGAAGTGTTGCTGCAACCATATTTCACACGTCGACATGAGCTGTCCTTGGAAGAATGATGCATTCTATGGGGTAGATGAGTTGTCATCTGAGATGCGCAATGTCAGCACCTACTCAGTAAGTTACATGAATGTCAATCTGGCATGAGCCGAATGAAGGCTTTCACATGATTATTCATTTGGTGGCCTGGTATCAACCAGGATATTGAAGACACAGTGTGCACTTGTTCGACATGTGTTGAAGCGCATTGACACACCTAAACAAGTTCTGTTGCTATTCTGGCCATGGGGCATGGATCCATGTCAGAGAATTCACTTTGACTTTTCCAAAGACAAAGGTCAGTAATTTCTACTTACAGTAAACGGCCACTTGAAGTGGCTGGAAGCATTTCCTTTGAGTGGCACTACATCAGCTGCTTCCATCACTACACTGCAATCCCTATTTGTCCATTTTGGATTGCCCTTACAGGGAGTAAGTGATAATGGCCTGTAGTTTACATCTGAGGAGTTTGTATCATTCCTCAAGGGTAATGACATCATGTTCAGACTTTCAAGCGGCTGCTTGAAAAATCTGACAAGAAGCTACCCATTCAACATAAGGTAGCAAACATGTTGTTTCATTACGGAAATACACCGCACACAACCATCAGAAAAACACCAAAAAAATCAGAAAAACACCAAAAAAAATTAGTTAGATTTCTCAAATATTTGCTCATAATAAACCCATCCTTACTGGCCGTGTGGGCTTTGATCCCCAAGATGTCTGTAGTAGCTGCCTGTGGACCATCTCTACAGCAGATAGCCCTGACTTAGCCTGCAGTGTCATCTGCATTTTAAACAATGCTAGGGCTAGCACTTTTTAGCCAATCTTAGACCTGTTTCTTCAGTCAACTTCGCCAACTTAAATTTTTTTAAATGTTTCATTCGCACATTCCACTATTTCTGGTGCCTGGAGTAGTGGAACCACAGTCAGATCCCCAATTCCTTATAAGATCCCCATTTCCTTATACAATTCTTCATTTATCTTGACTACAAATTGAGGACCATTATCTGAAAGCAATGCCTCAGGCAGACTGTAGCAGGGAATTATTTCTCTTAACAAAATTTTAAATAGTCAAAGCAGTAAAACAAAATCTTAATGACGTCAAGGCAGTATTGTCTTTTAAAAAAAAATGGCTAATTATAAACATGAAAAATGGCTTGCTGGCAAGAGGTACATACCTGCTGCCATGGTATCTCTTTACCTAAAATTTGGATGCCACCATGTCTGCAGTGAGGCATTTACAGTAAGATATCTATCATTCTCTCCTTGCCAATGTGGGAATCATTGTGAAGATAATCAAGCAACAAAGATATCAAGTTCTGTACTTATGTTTGGCTGGCTGACATAGTCTGAAACTGAGTATTTGTCTGTTGGCATTTTTTGGTTGATTATTGTCTCTGTTGCTAAGTTGCTGCATTTCAATGCATTAAGAAATCATATGGGCTTGTTCATTTTCACTTTAACCACTTACTAATTGCATTACCTTTGACGGTTTGCAGGAACACTATGTTAACTTATGACTGAGCTTAAAGAGTCCTCAGAAAATTGGTATTTAGGTCATCAAAATGTATATTCAATGATTATCAAGCATTGTTTTATTTCAAAGCATGTAGTCACCGGGCTGGAGGAGGGGTACCTCTTTGCCACCAATGGGTTCCTCAAGCTCTCTCTCTGTCTCCTACACCTGTGAGTGTTGGACTGACAGTGCTTTGGTCACTTGCTGTACATAGGTGACCATTTTGTCTCTTAACGTAGGTAAATCTAAAGTAATGTCACATCATTCTTAGCATTTTAACCCTGTACTGCGGTGTGGGGTTATACACATTTCAAATAACGCCAACGGCAATATCTTTATCCAATTCAATAGTTTCCTCTGACAACTTAGACAACTTGTTCTTTAAGGTCTCTGGTAAACTCTGGTAAATTAACAATACTTTTAGTTACACACTTAATTCTATAAAATCAATCTATGTACATGCAAATGGTAGGCATTCATGTCCTTCCCAGAAGGCATTAAATTTTTTTACCAGGTCTATTTTCTCAAATTAGTGATATGCCACTCCTATTATTCCTTCTTAGTCAAATATATTATTGCATATATATATAATTAAGTAGCACAGGTAAAAAAATTGCATTAGGTACAGAAAGTGTCCAGTTTCTGGATTTCTGTCACCCACCCTCCCCCCGCCACAGTTGTTTACAGAGCTTAAATGAAATTAGCAGGGCAGGGGCATATCCTTGTTAAGCTTCATCCCCATATCAGGCATCATTCTATTTTCAAGCTGTTTATCACTTTCTGAATAAGCGGGCAAAGGAACCATTTGTAACAACAGCTTTTGCAGTAGTATTTGTGTAAACATTTCCAAGAGCTACAAAGTACTAGTACAGGCTTAAATATTCCTTTCCCTATCATGTAGGTTCTAATAAGGATAAATAATTCAAATTCTGGGAAAACTGGATTATAGAAGGCAGCTGTCTTTATTACTTCATTTTTGTATTTTTCACAATTTCACAATTTGCAGTGTAGACCTGTAACATCAACGAAGGCTGACCAGTCAATTAACCAAGTTGCAGTTTGACTAATAGGAGTGTCTGTTAAATCTTCTCATTCCTGAAATAAAAAAGATAATTATGTTGCAACAATCATAAGATGGTCATTCAGGTTAATCTGGAGGTGGTGTTAAGAGAAGACTGCCAAGTTAACAGTAGGCCATTTCAGGTGAATCCTCCACCTTGAGGCCAGCGACAGGAGTGGATTGAATACTGAGAACTCACCTTTCAGGCAGTAGCCCTAAAAGGCTGCTCTAGTGTCTCATTCATATCCAGAAGCACCTCATAGTGCCCTCTGGATCTGATGGAGGTGGGGCGACTGGTGCCGCAGTGCCACCCGTCATAAATATGCTCTTTGTTTCCCAGAACAGTTCCAGCTGCATGGGAGATTATGGGTAGGGAAGACCGCCATGCTATGCTGCATTTTGGACCACAGAGAGTGGCCCCAAAGACTGAATTGCCCAGTGAGGTGCTGGAGTAGCCAGTTGAGCTGTCACAGCCCGTACCAGCCACTCCCAATGTCCCCCGCCGGCCACCCCTGCCCTGACATCCCCCACAGTCCTCCCCTGCCCCGGCGGCCCTCGCTGACCTCCCTCCCGTGAGAGGCTGGAGAATGTCAGGTAGTGGGGTGGGGGACTGTCAGGTAGCTGGGCAGGGGGCTGTCAGATAGTTGGGTCGTGGTCTGATAGAGTCATTAGCCTGCCCCTAAACAGCCGCTTAGTGAGGCTGTACATTCAGGTGAATTGGCGGAGTGATGCGCTCTGCTGATTAACTCTTCCCAAGGAGGGTTGGCATCAGCACCTCGGAGGTGCTCTCGGTGCATTCATGTAGGTAAGTATTTAGCCACAAGGGGGTATAATCTTTGCCTTTACACAAAGGTGTTTGGTCCACCTGAAAGGGCCAAGTTATACAGTCATGGAAGGTCAGATGAATTCACTAAGGGAAATGTAGCCTGCCTGATCAGACATAAGGAGAGCTATCACTGAATGCTGGATGTATTTCACTCTGGGTTTTAATGGTGCTTCAGCTCTCCCTCTTTATTACTTGGGCAGAAGGTCATCACCGCTCTTCTCAGTTCTTTATTTTAAACAATTTTGGAGGTTTTTTTTTTCTGGTAAGCTTTGCATTAAATATCTGATCTGCAGCATAAGTCTGGTATGCTTCCGAAATTCCTGCGCATTGGAGAGGGCCAACTCTGAAGGAGTTGAACATCGTTTAACTGTTATTAATGTCCAGCAGCTGTGAAGCTGTGAGTTTTTTTTACAAAACCACTTCTTCCTCTTCATGCACAGCCTCATTACACAAACAAAAGTGATCAAAGATGGGAGGCAAACTTCTATCAAATTTCTTTTTCCCAAAAAGAGCAACAATTCTCCATCAAAGCCAAGTCTGAAACCTTTTTCTTTATTGTAACTAGTAAGAGACATAACTGGTCACTCTGACTACTTGATTACATATGGGAATTACATATTCCTTGCCCACAAGGAATCTTTTGATTCCTCATTCTCATCATTCTGCAAGAATAGGGTCACGGTGGCTGATATCAGGTCCCCAGGGTTTTCTTTTCTCACTTTGTTTGTTAACATTCAGGCTGCAGAACTTCTCAGTTTTAAATTTTCTTGCTGCATCCTTTTCTTACATTTATCTGTCCCTGTGATTTAAAGGGAAAAGAAATGGTTGCGTGAGGGAAAGACTGATAATTAGGTAATGGTGTTTCCCTTCTAATATGTTGAATCAATGTATGAAAGTTTCAGAAGCAAGAAAAAAATGGGCACTTGATAAATCAATTTATTTAATAATGCCTAAAAAATTTATGCATGTATTTAAAGATATGTTAAAAATTGGCCCATAACATGTTTTGTCTTTGAAGAGTTTCAAGTAGAGCATTTAATGTGGGTTCAGTGCTGTTTTGAAAATGCTAGAAGCACTGGTGCTTAACGTGGTTTCAGAATACACGTACAGATTAACAGAACAAAGCGTTAAGTCAGTCACTTAGGCAGCAGAAAAAAATCTCTCTCTTAGGTGGGGATACAGGCAGAAAAATCCGCTACCATCTTTATAGTAAATATATCTTTAATCTGAAATGCTAAATCAATTGCACATTCCATTGTTGGTGCTGGTTTGTTCCTTACTTAAATTTTAGCCATTTGTGATCTTTAAACATCCCATTTAGTTTTAATTTCAATATTCATCACAATTGATAAGCACCTTCTAATTTAATGTCTGCTCATTCAAACAATTTAGCTTGATTATTTTCTGTAACCTCCTGTAAAAGATAAATTTCAGTCTTTAAAAAATATACTGCACAGACAGGGTGGGAGCTGCCATTCACTTTTAACTTTACTTGTTCTACCTTGTCTGTGTTACTAGTGTTATAAATTCTTCCTCCTGTTCCATATAATTTTGGAACAGTTCTGGTAAACTAGACATGGACGGGACTGGTTCCTTTTCTAATATATCATTGGTTTTTTAAACTCTATCATAAATTTACCCAGCATCTTGCTCAATTCCTCCCCTTTTTTTTTATTGAGTTGTGCAACTCACAGTCCAATTTAAATTTCTACCCTTAATCCCTTACCCTATTTTGGATACAAATAACAGATTTGCTGTACTGGACAGTTCCACCTGCCTTATCCATTTGCTGTCCCATATCATATCTCCTGCCTGTTTCACAAATTAAAACCTTTTATCCAGGCCCCTCTGGCCAAATGCTTGAATTAAATTTAACCTCAGGCAAATAATATAACCTTATTGGTTCTTTTGTGGATCTTGGCATGGAACCAGATCAACCTCGGAAGAGGGACCACAGTGTTCCTGGGTGTGGGTGATGGAGTCTGGGCGCAAAGGTCGTAGAGGTGCATTATCAGCTCCGTCTGACATCCACATATCTGTTCTATCCCTATCAATCATTTTTGTGAGATCCTTGCTTACGACACCAATGTGGAAGTCAGTCCGTGCCCTTGAAATGAAATCAGACTGCAAAAGAACACACAGCAAAAATATCTCTTCAAAGCATACAGATTTTTTAAAATTATAAATGTTCAATTCGTGGAGGGGAAGTGAGGATGATGATCAGGAGATGTCTCAAGCAGACATCTTTCTGAAGTCTCAGTACTCACTTCAAAAATACAGAGGTGCGCTTCTATACTTATTCAATTTCAAGTGAGTAAGGGGCAAAACAACCCTCACTCTTCATATTACATCATTCTATATTAAAGAAAATACAGTTTCCCTGCCCCGACACCTGGCTTTTTGGTTCTTACTTTTCACAAGCAAAATAGAATGTGTTATGGTCTAGCATTGCCTCAAAAAATACAAATTAATGATGTTTATGCTTGCTTTATCTAAACCTTTGCAAGCCATCTTCTTATTCGTCCGTCCTTGTAAAGCAGATTGGGTGCCATTTTTCACAACATGTTGCAAGGTCATATTTGCAGTTGTCTAACTGTTTTCAGGTATCTTATGACACATTAAAGGTTTGGTAGCCACCTTGTCCGTCTCCAAATGTTAAAAGCAAAAGCTTTAGCATTGAGATATAAACTATACTTCCACACTACTGTCACCTGAAAATCACCACTGAGGTCTAGGTGCGACTTGGCCCACTGCTGTGCAAAGGTTCTTATTTTATTTTGGGTTACTATGCAGCAATCCATTCATGTACCCATTCTGCAACATGATTTTCCAACCCTGGCCTACAAGTGATTCCTTTTCTCAAAGAGCATTGCCTTTTGGGTATGTTTCTTAAAATCTCTTCTTTCTTTCTCTTACCAACTTCAAATGCACATCAAATTTTCTGGTAGCAGCACAGTTATTGGTTTTCTTGACCATTTCTATCACTTTCAACTTAAAGCTCACTCCCATATTTTCATCATGTGCTGCGTTGTGTCGATGGAGACTCCATGATAGCAATCACCTCCACCAACTATGAGCAGATTAATCTGCGCCATCTATGGGTGTCGACGAATACGCCAATCAATGGCCCATTTCAGGCATTTTATGCTTTGGGGTTCGACCTATACGTTGGTCAACAGGGCATCTCAGTCAACCAGAAAATTGGGGTTGACATATTTGCCGGATATACCAGAAAACCCTTAAAATTAGGGTGATGATGGGGGGTGGGGGGGGGGTCCCGACATATACGTCAAAATGTACGGTCCTTTCCCCCAATATTTTAAAGAGCTCTCTTTAATTATTAAATATAAAAATATAAGCACATATTAGGAGTGGTTCATCAGGCCCCTTAAACCTGTCCTGTCATTCAGTAGGATCCTAGCCTTTGTGAGGTATTTAAGCAGATTTTGAATGTTACCAAAGACTCTTGAATACTTCTAAGGTGTACCGTGGAGAGCATTCTGGCTGGTTTTATCACTGTCTGGTACGGAGGTGCCAACACTCAGGACAAGAAAAATTCCAGAGGCTTGTTAACTCAGCTTGTGATATTACGGGCATCAGACTTCACTCCACTGAGGACATCTACAAGAGGCAGTGTCTTAAGAAAGCAGCCTCTATCCTCACGACCCAGGCCACATCTTCTTTACTCTGCTACCATCGATAAAAGCCTAAAGGAGTCTAAAGATGAGCACTCAGTGGCACAAGGACAGCTTCTTCCCTGCTGCTATCTGATTCCTGAATGATCAATGAACCAAAGACACTGCCTTAATTTGACTTTTTGTCACTATTTTTATTTATTTTTAGAAGGTGGTTTATATGAATGTTTGCACTGTGATGCTGCTGCAAGGAAAGAGATGATCTCATTTGTTCATGTCAATAAATTCTGATCTATTCCTCTTCTGTGCCAGTCCCTATACCCCTCAGCATTCTTGTTAAAAGAGATCAGAGGAGTAGTTCAGAAGTGCAGGCTGTCTGGGAGTGCAGCTTGCTGTTCTAAGAGGGTCATGTGGTTTTGCAAGCAGAGAGAGTTGAATAGCTTTCTCTGAGTGAGAGAGAGAGAGAGAGAAATCAGTTTTGCAGGGCTACAGTCAGCAGCAGCAGAAGCTGGGACTAGAACAGGACAAGCTGGAAAGCTTGTGGAAAACCCCCATTTGGAAGATGGGTTGTGAGTGCTTAGTTCAGCCTGGTCAAATCCCTTGTGGTTCATACAAGTGGAGAGGACTGACTACCTAATGTTTCATTTGAAATAAGAGAAACAAAAAGGAATTCTGTGGTGACCTGAAATAAAGAGATTATCATCTGGAGAACCCTGATGGGGCAAGTTTCTTTGGTAAGACACTGAAGTGGCTGATTACAAGGAATCAGTTGTGGGGGTCCAGCGAACAACAAATCTCTCTCTGAAAACCAACAAGAACCTTCCTGAGTGGTATCCATTTACCTTTCAAGCACCAAAGCCTGGTAAACTTCATAAATGTTAAATTCTGTGAACAGTATAAGAATTGCCTGCAACCAGTGAACTTGGAGGAATGAGAAGTGAGATTGGTCTGTTAACCAAAGAACTTTTCTTAATTTACTCATATAGTTCATACACGTGTGCTTAGAATTAGAAGAGGGTTAAGCTAGGTTAGTTAATAGAAATAAGTTAAAGTTTGATTCTGTTTTCATGTTTAAAGATAATTATAAGTAACTTTTGTTTAAGTAACTATTTGTCTTGGTGATTATCTATTGCTGCTGGGTCTTGGGGTCCTCTGGGCTTGTAACAATTGTAATAAGCAATAATACTTGGTCGTTGAGTAATTGATTTGGAATTGAAACAGCATAAACGAAGTGATTCTGGGGTGAAAATCAAATTAAGTTTTTGAGTAATAACATGCTTAACAGAGAGTCAGAGAGGTAAGTTCTGAAAGTGAGGGAATTAGAGGTGCTAATAAATATGGAGGTAAAGGTCATTGAGAGATGGAAGAAGAGAGTTATAGAAAAAAGTACAGAGAGATGGAGACAGAGATATGAAATATAGAGTGTATTGACTGTAAAGTGCTTTAGAAAGTCCTAGGGTTGTGGAAAATTAAATATAAATGCAAGAATTTTATTCTTTTACTCTGTTTTCATATTTTTTTCAGAATCCTCAATCTGACTGCAGTATGCAGCAAAATCTAGGCTGTTAATCAGCCTCCATGAAGAGACAGCTGTCCTTTGAGAAGCATCTATTTGAAATAAAAAGATTTTTTTAGACAGCCATTTTATTTTAGACAAAATACATCAAGCATGCTCTCTGTTGATGCATGGAATGCTGATATTTCTCCAAACATCTCAGGGATGGTTTTGATGTATGAAAGTTTCAATACTCTGAGGACATTGGCATGATGTTGTATCTTCTGTCAGATCACACATGAAAGCAATTACTTGTGGAGTGGACTGTGATGTAAAAATGTTCTGGTTGAAATGCACCATTCCAGAAATTTAATTAGACATTTCCTGCCTCAAATTGCAGTTGCTTTGATACATAGGTTATTAAATAAGATGAAGGTCCATGGAATTACAGGGATGCTATTAGACTGGATAGAAAATTGGCTGATAGGCAGAAAGCAAAGGGTTGAAATTAAGGGATCCCATTCAGGATGGCTGTGGTGTTCCACAGGTGTCGGTCTTGGAGCCACTGCTGTTTACAATTTATATAGCAATTTGGATGGTAGAATGACTGGTATTGTGGCCAGATTTTCAGATGACACTAAGATAGGTGGCGGAGCACAAACTGTTGAAGAAACCGTAAAATTGCAGAAGGATATAGATAGATTGGGAGTCAGGGCAAAAATATGGCAGATAAAGTACAATGTTGAGAAATGTTTGGTTCTACATTTTGGCAGTGGAAATAAACAGGCAGAGAACTATTTGGATGGGGAGAAAATTCAATCCTTGGAGGTGCAAAGAGATCTGGGCATCTTTGTGCAGAGTAATCTAAAAGTTAATGACCGGGTGGGATTGGTAGTGAAGAAGGCGAATGCTATTCTTGCATTCATTTCAAGAGGTATAGTACATAAGAGCAGAGAGGTATTAATGAGACTCTATGGGGGGCTGGTGAGACCCTATTTGGAGTTCTGTGTACAGTTCTGAGTCCCCTATCTTAGAAAAGATGTGATATTGTTGGAGAGGGTGCAGAGGAGATTTGCTAGGATGATTCCTGGAATGCAGGGGCTGGTGTATGGGAGTGTTTGACAGCTCTTGGGTTGTATTCGTTGGAGTATAGGAGAATGAGGGGGGGGGGTGGTGGGATTTCATAGAGACATTTTGAATATTGAAAGGTTTTGATAGAGTGAATGTGGATAAGATGTTTCCCTTAATGGGTGAATCAAGGACAAGGGGTAATAGTCTTAAAATTAGAAGGAGGAAGAACTTCTATAGTTAGAGGGTCGTGGACCTGTGGAACTCACTACCACACAAAGCAGTGGACCCCAGATCACTGGGAGTATTTAAACAGGAAATTAATAAGTATCTCATTAGTTAGGGTATCAAGGGATATGGGGAAAAGGGAGATAATTGGAACGAGGTGTGAACTTAATTCAGCTAGATGTAGAGCCTTGGACCAAATTCGATGGGCCTCAGGGCATGCTTCTGCTCCTTAAACTTGTGAACGGGAAATATCAGATGCAATTTCCTCATGCAGCACCAGTTAGAGGACCATCTGAGAATTAGATAAGACTATTTTGAGTACTGTTGGACACTCGTAACTTTATTAGCACTGCTCCATGGACACATCCCAACCTCAGGCTGAAAATCCCTCTTGGATATGTCCTCTTACTTCTCTCTTCTGGGAGTCCATCTATTTTGTACAGGTTTTACCTCCTATACCACCCCTTCAATTCACTGGATGACTGCTTGTCTGTGCACTCTGTCATCACAAACATAGCCGAACTCCCCTGATGAAGCCTAATTCCCTGATCGTCCCTCCTCTTCCTTGATCACTGTTTAAAATCCAACCCCAGCTATTATGTGAGCCCCTAACTCTGACAAAGGTCTTCATCTGACTTTTTATTCTAATGAAACCTGCAATGACCAATAACCTTAACAACAATCTCCCTTTTTTTTCTTGTTGCCTTAGTCTCTGCCACATCTTTATTTGATGCCTGATATTAAGTCTTAAAAGTAACAAAGCAATTTATGAAGTTGCAAGGGGCAAGTTGCTCATGACCTGAAATCCTTCACCACGTGGGAGGGCAGCAAAGAATCAATTGTCTGTTTCAATACTTGGTGGGTTGGCCATGTGAGGAGAGAGTCGTAGAGTAGGCTTTTGTTCTGTAGAGTTTAGAAGAATCAGAGGAGATCGCAAAATGACAAATTTCTTAAAGGACTAATCAGGCTGGATGCAGTGAGGGCCTCTTCCACTGGCTGAGAAGACTCAAATCAGAAGTCACAATCTCACATTAAGAGCTAGGACCGAGCTGAGGAAACCATACTTCAGGCAGAGGGTGACGAATTCTCTGACACACAGGGTTACGAATGATGAGCTCATTCGATACAGACCCATTGATTCCATCATTTTCTGTTCAGTATTGTAGAAACAAATAGAAATATCACACAGAGTTGGGGTTGGAAACAATGGGTGATTGATTAAAACTGATGCCCAGTCAAAGCTGATCTCCTGAGTATGATTTTGGTACAGGTTTTATACACTCAATGGATATGATCAGAGTTCTTCTGTTTTGATAACAGAATAGGAGTTACAAGATCTAGTTATTGGCAAGATAAATGGTGATTTCAGAATAGGATCCTTACTTATCTTTAAGTTTAACAGTTAACAATGAGTCTATTTTTCTGTTTCAAAAATGGGTGCATTATGATTGTAACAGTTTCCGATGATGTTTCTGAAACTTGGTCGTCATCACCGCTGTATTTCATGGCTCTACTCTTGGGCCTGTCTTTGGTTTCCTGCTATCATATTAGCACAATCCACCCCTCTTTAGTAGTTATAGGCCTCTCTATTCTTCCCCCACCACAACTTTCCTATCACCCATTTTCCCACTTCCTAGACCTTTTCCTTTTTATGCTTGACATCTCCCCTTCAATAAAGGATCCTGACCCAAAATGTTGACCAACCATTTCTCTCCATGGATGCTACTTGATCCAATGAGTCCCTCCAGCTTCTCTTTGTTCACCAGAGATCATTTAATTTATAAATTTCAGGGGGATTAACAGATGTGGAAATAATTAGGAAAACAGTGTCAAGCAACTCCATTTTAATAGCGAATTGATTCTAGGTGCATTTGCTGTCATAGCATCTCTGTAGAATGTATGGCCTTACAGACCATCAGCACTGGTTTTGTGCAGGATGATGCAAATGAAAGATCCTTTCAAACAAGGGCAGGCATAGTGGGCGTTGACCCATGAGCAAAGACAACAAACCAGCACCTGGAAATTCTGATGCATTCAGGCTGAGTTGTACCCATTAGTAGGGTGTTGAGTCATAACTACCTGTGCAGATAGAAAAGCTTTCGTAAATGGTTGAGAGAAGCAAAACTGCACTGCTAGGTCACAAACAAATCCACAGCTGAGTGAGCACATGGTACATCAAATGTGATAAAGGAGGGTTTGCACAGGTATGCAGGGTTTTCATAATTCTCAAAACACAAAGTGAATGGTGTCTCTCAAATCAGACCAAGTAGAAAAAAAGATCTTTGGTCGGAAGAATCTGTGCAATCTATCAAACATTTATTTACACGATGCCTACACTATTCTCCTTTTAAACTCCCACATTCCCATCACCCCTTACCAAAACATTTGGGGAAATTTATAGATAGTCAATTAAGTTATCCACCTGCAACTGGAGGAAACATACGTGATCATAGGGAGAACACATAATCTCCAAACTAACACACTGAAGTCAAGATTGAATCCAGGTCAGTTGTGAGGCAGCAGTTCAAATCCATATGTGATGTCATGTATGTGATGTCATGTGTTATATATAGAGAATTTAGGTTAAAATGGCTTAAGTTAAAATGTGATGATTAATCATAAAAAGGGAAGCCAGAACGGACAGGGAGCTTACTAGCAGCCAAGGACAAAAGGTTCAGCTGGATATGTTTTTTTAAACATATCTTTCCATGGTCATAGTGAGAGACATGCAGGAGACAAAAGATTGATAAGAAGGGTGAGAAACAGAATTTAGTGTATGTAGAGTTCGCAGCGTACGTAACGAACGTGATAATTAAAAATGCAGTTGTACTTAGAATGCTTTTGCAATACTAACCAATTAAAACAGTATTAATAAGTAGGGGAAGGGCAAACAACAAGGGTATAAAAATCAATGCACTGTATGTATCGGGGCTTAACTGGTGAGAAGCCAGTTGAGTCCAACTCTGCAGACTTGTAAATAAAGCTTGTCGTGTCATCAGTTTTAAAGAGACTCATGTGTGAGAAGTTTTATTTCTGACATCATGTATGTTCATTATGGTTCTGACAACTGAGAAAGATGACAAAGTCAAAACCACTGTTTTCCATCCGTGAATCTTAGTGAAAGTTTGGAAGTCCTGTCCAAGGGCTAAGTTCTGCTTCTTTCATACATGTACTTGCTATTGAAAAAAATCACTGGTGGTTTACAAGTGGTTTGTGATCTGATGAATGGCCATTATTATTCTGGAACTTTACCTCCATTTCTCTCTCCATAGATCCTGGCTGTCTGGTTCAGTATCTGCTTTTATTTCAGATTTCCAGAATTTGTAGGATTTTGATTGTGAAATATGTCCTTGGATTTTCTTTTGAAACCCAACATTTAACCTGGGAAATTGATCTGTTGAGTGAACCCAATTTATGTGAATGGTGAAAAATAAATCAATTGCAGATTTATTGTCAGAGTACATACATAACATCACAAACAGCCCTGAGATTATTTTTCCTGTGGGCGAGGCAGAATTACCTCTCAATGATAATGCAAAAAAAAAACTGTACACAGCATATACATGTACACAAATAAAATAAGCAACTGACTCTGCTATACAGAGAGGACAAAAAGACAAACTATAAAGTCCTTAAATGGGTCCCTGATAAAGTTTATTGCTGAGGAATCTGATGGTGGAGTGGTAGCAGGTATTCCTGAAGTGGCGGTGTGAATCTTGTGGCACCTATATCTCTTTCCTGATGGTAGCAGCAAGAACAGAGCATGTGCTGGGCAATGTTGATCTTTGATGATTGCTGCTCTCCGACGGCATTGCCCTCCGATGTTCTCGATGGCGAGAAAGTTTTGCCTGTGAGGTCCTGGGCTGTGTCCGCTACCTTTTGTAGGGTTTTTATGCTCAGGGGTATTGGTGTCCCCCATAATGGACCATGATGCAGCTGGTCAGCAGACTTTCCACCACGTATCTGTAAAAATTTGTCCGGGTTTCTGGAGTCATACTAAACCTCCACAAACTCTTGAGGAAGTAGAAGTGCTGACGTGCTTTCTTCACGATGCTGTTAGTATGTTGGCTCCAGAAAAGATCCTCTGAGATAGTGACTCCCAACAATTTAAGTTGGCCCACCCTCTCCAACTCTGATCCCCCAATGATCACTGGATCATTCACAACTGGTTTTCCCTTCCTGAAGTTAACAATCAGCTCCCTGGTTTTGGTGATATTGAGTGCGAAATTGTTGTTATGCATGATTAATGCACCATTTGGCCAGGTTTTCAATCTCTCTTCTGTATGCTCATCAACCCTTTTTATACAACCCACTAACGTGGTATCGTCACTGGATTTGTAGATGGTCTTGTCATACTGATCCACACAGAGGTGAAAGGAAGATAAAGAAACAATTTCCGTTGACTATGTAAAATTGAATTTTGATAGTTTGTGTATTTAATTGTATTAAACACTACGCATTTTACCTTATTGTACCACTGTATAAAAACATGTCTCTAGTTTAAAAAGTTCTACATCATTCCCCATAATTCAATAGATTTGACAGTTGACAAAACAGAAGGGGATGTCTCGCTGACACTCAAAGTAGTTCTGTAGACAGAAATTACAGCTGAGACACAGTCAGCATGAATTGGAAACAACGTCTCCTCCTCACTGATTATCACACAGGTGCACCCCAAGGATGAGTGCTTAGCCCACTGCTCTACTCTTTATACACCCATGACTGTGTGGCCAGGCACAATTCCAATGTGATCTACAAGTTTGCAGATGTCACCACAGTTGTCAGCAGAATCACAGACGGCAATGAGGAAGCGTACAGGAGGGATATTGCTCTAGCTCGTTGAATGGTGTAACAACAATTTGCACTTAACATCAGCAAAACCAAGGAGATGATTGTGGACTTCAGGAGGAAGTCAGGGGAACATGACCCAGTCCTCGTCGAGGGCTCAGTAGTGGAGAAGTTCAAATTCCTGGGTGTTAACATCTCCAAGGATCTGTTGTGGAGCCTCCATGTTGATGCAATCACAAAGAAGGCTCACCAGTGGCTATACTTTGTGATGTGTCTGAGGAGATTTGAGATGTCATAAACTTCTACAGGTATACCATGGAGACCATTCTGGCTGGTTGAATCACTACCTGGTATGGAGGTGCCAACTCTCAGGGCAAGAATAAAATCCAGAGATTTGTTAACTTGGCCTGCAACATCATAGGCACCAAACTCGACTTCATCGAGACCATCTACTTGAGGTGATGTTTTAAGAAAGCAGCCTCTACCCTCAAAGACTCCCACCACCCAGACCACGCCCTCTTCACTCTATTACCATCAAGAAAAAGGTATAGGAGACTAAAGATGAGCACTTAACGGCACAAGGACATCTTCTTCCCCGCTGCCATCAGATTCCTGAATCATCAATGAATCAAGGACACTGCCTTATTTTTTGTGCACTACTTTTTATAGTAATGCTGTAAAATAGTTTATAATATGAATGTTTGCTCCGTGATCCTGCCGCAAAACCCCAAATTTCATGACTTGTTCATGACAATAAATCCTGATTCTGATTCTGAAATGACTCTGAGCACAGGATATCTCATCTGTCAGCTAGAAACTATCTTTGCAGAACTCACTGCAGTATTCTGGCATTATCTTGTAGATATTAGCTGCTGTTGTTTTGGGTAAGGGTCACAATTCCATGTGTCTGAGCGTTGATAAAATTAAGAAGACGATCATTGACTCCAGGAGAGAGATAGTCCACACTCTGTCTACACTAATGGCACCAAAGATGAAAAAGTAGATAGCTTCAAGTTTTTAGGAATAATGTATCTGCAATGAACTGACCTGGAACAAGTACATTGACCTGATGGTCACTGAAGCACACTTAGAAGACTAAGGAAATTTGGTATATGCGACTTGTCCCTTAACAATTTCTACAGGTGAACCATTGAATGCAAACTTGCTGGATGCATCATAATATCCACTGCATGGTATAGGATCTGCTCTTCTCAAGATGGGTAGAAGGTTTAGAAGTTTATGAATGCAGCTCAGAACAGAACACAAACTTCCTTCCACTCCATTGACCATGTGTCCCTCCCACTCCCTATTAAAGGCAGCCAACACAATGAAAGTCCCATCACAACCTAACACCCTCTTCTTCCCTTCATCAGAGTTTAAAAGCAGGCATCAAGATGCTTGAAGATAGTTTCTTCCCTGCAATTTCTGAATGAACCACATAATAGTGCTATCATGCTTCCTTTGCTTGGTGCTAATTAATCTTTCTTTTCATTGCAATCAAATAATTTGTAAATTGTGCTTCATACACTCCTGTATGTAATGCTGGAGATAACTTGTTTATCTGTTTGTAGAATAGCGCTTTGTGCTAAATAAACTTAAAATTCAAACAAAAAGATGATCATGGCCTGATCTTTGTGGTCCAAATGTCATTTAATCCTTATAAGATTGAACTTTTGTAGTGTCAATATCTTCTGAATGTAGGTGTAAACTGCTTTGTTACTTGAGTGTCCAGAAGAATCATCAAAAATCTTAAGAAGGTCTTTTGAAAAATTCACCAGCAAAACTTCTCTCAAATGAACATAAATGGAACAGTTATATAATATTTAACTTCAGCATTTTCACCATCTGGCTGTTTAAATGATTTAAGAGGCATTAATACATCACTGCACTTCTTCCTGGTTTGTTATATCAAGCATGGTGACATTTGATAGAATAAATGCTGTGGTATAGCTACATACACATTGTCAGGAGCTAACTGTAAATATGGAATGCTGTGATTAAGGCCTTGCTTCAGGATATTGTCCAGTCCAAATCCCAACATTGCAAATCCTGACAGGCTGAAAATCCATTGTCGATTCTCTGGCAAAAAAAAATACTGAGAGAACATTCAAATGATTTACAACTTCTGTGTTTATGTTCACTCTATCTCGGGTGACCCTGGGGATTCCCATCAACAATGGATCAGCACTCTGTGTATACGCAAGTTATGAATGATATCAACTCCAAACACTAGTGCCAACAGTGAGCTCCACGGTTTGCAAATGTTGGATGCCTCATGAAGTTCTGCCTGTCTTGTTGCCACTTTCACTTAAGTCTATTTTGCACTCAGAACTAGAAACCACTCAGGGCTGGTAGATAGTAATGGTGGGTGAAAATCTGTTTAAATTCATATTGGGTTATGATTGCAAGGTAGTTTCTGGATGATGGATCAATTTGTTCAAATTTCACCACAGCAAATGAGAAATTCAAATTCAGTATTATATAACCATATAATAATACAGGTTGTTAATTTAACTCAATTATAACCATATAACCATATAACCACTTACAGCACAGAACAGGCCAGTTCGGCCTACTAGTTCATGCCTTAGCAAATCCCCACCCTCCTAGTCCCACTGACCAGCACCCAGTCCATACCCCTCTAGTCCCCTTCTATCCATGTAACGATCCAGTCTTTCCTTAAATGTAACCAATGATCCCGCCTCGACCACGTCTGCCGGAAGCTCATTCCACATCCCCACCACCCTCTGCGTAAAGAAATTTCCCCTCATGTTCCCCTTATAATTTTCCCCCTTCAATCTTAAACCATGTCCTCTAGTTTGAATCTCCCCCTTTCTTAATTGAAAAAGCCTATCCACGTTTACTCTGTCTGTCCCTTTTAAAATCTTAAACACCTCTATCAAGTCCCCTCTCAATCTTCTACGCTCCAGAGAAAAAAGCCCCAGTCTGCACAACCTTTCCCTGTAACTCAAACCTTGAAATCTTGTCAACATTCTCGTGAACCTTCTCTGCACTCTCTCTCAGTAAAGGAGAAGAATCTTACATTTTTATTTTGTTGCTCCCCACATGCTTTATTGAATCATTTTGGCTTAACAATAAAGGAGTCTTTTTGAATTGAATTGTTTGGTGTGATCGCAATTGTGGAGATACAGTGAAACACTATGTTTATGTGTCATCCAGAAATCAACCCAAACATAAATAGAACAAGATAGGACAAAAGTGCAGGCTACTGTTACAAGAAAACTCAGATAAATAAATGAAAGGGTTGTAATAAGATGGGTTTGTGAGATCAAGAGATTGTCCTTAAAGTATGAGAAGGCTGTTCAAAAGCACAAAAACAGCGGGGAAGAAGCTGTCTAACACACATTTTCAAACACTTGTATCATTTGGTGGACAGGAGAGGGGAGAAGAGTGTGGCCAGGGTGGAATGGGCCCTTTATTTGGACAAAATTACATTGGTTATTTTCTGAATAAAAACCACAGAAGTCAATTGAAGTTTCAAAAGTGAGAATGCACCAGGATGAGGAGAGAACTGCCTTGGAATGTCAGAGAGTTAGAAAATAGATACACTCACAGTTCACAACCCTTGTGCATTCCATTTTTCTACTTGAGTCAAACTGTCCAAGCATAGAAACCAGAAGAACAAAAATGGCTCTCCTTGTTTTCTCCAACATCTCATACCTCCTCTCCATGAATGGCAGATGGGATATCACAAAGTCGGTAGAAATAAATAGAAAAGCAGAGTCATTTTTAAATGGTGACAGACTGTTTGTCTTCAGAGGGACCCTCTGCCTTCCTGGACCCTTGAATTATGTGAAAATGAAGAATTTACTATGCAATATTTGCACCCAGTGTGTGTTAAGGCTCACTGCAGCTCTCTCTTAGCATGCCAATTGGCCCATCTTTATATATCAACACTTCACGGAAAGAAGTCACCTGGACTATCTTGACTGCCATGATCTTTCGAGGAGAAATCTAGATGGCCCTTTTCCTACATTCATGATGTGTTTTTTTCCTTCAGATATTTCTGCAATTTTCCTTTGATAGCTACCATTGAATCTGCATAAAAGATTTACATTGATTTATAGAGTTTGACAACATGGAATTGGGCTCTATAGCCTAACCTGTCCATGCTGACCACTAGTCACGGATGTCTTGCCTGCGCGCAGAAGTTGTATCTCAACGATCCCAGTGCTTCTGCAGCCACAGTTGGGTCAGCCATCCCCGACGCTGACTCCCAGGATGGCGGCCCTTGTGGTGGCGCGTACTGGGTAGGCCCACTTCTGCCCATGATCGACTTCACGTGGTGCTGGGCCGAGTCTAAGGTTCTGGCCAGTTGGATTGCCCATTTCAGTGGGAGTTGATCCTCCTTGAGGAGAGGTTGTCAGTTATAATCCGACCTCAACCCCGACACGCAAGCGTCCTGAACCAGGTCTTCCATGCACTGGGCCCCCAGCACAGAGACCATGGGGTTCCCGAAACTGTCTTTTCCCAGTGTGATCAGGGCTCGAACAAACTCTTCCACCAACTCATGAGGCTGCTGTTTTCTGGATGGCAGGAGGTAACGGGAGTCAACCTCATTGATCTTGGACTTGTATAGTGCCCGTAACTCAGCCATTGCCTCTGTGTAAGTCATGCAGCTTCTGATGGCCTGGAAAGCCCTCTGGCTGACTCTTGTCTGTAGGACTTTCAGCCTCTTCTCATCCGAATCGACCACTCCAGCAGTGACCTCCAGGAAGTTGTTAAAGTAGTTGACCCACTGCTTGAAGAGTTCCAATGCACCCGGGACTTGGGGATCCACTTCTAGCTGATCGGGGTGCAGCAACTTCTCCACTACCGGGGACATTAAATTTCCTATGCAATAAATTGTTGGGAACTATCAGTTGACCCAATAATTGCAATGACAAAGAATGAGGGGAACGATAGGCTTTATTGCACAGAAGACTTGAGCTGGCCCGGATCCAAACTAGGGAAATGCAGGGAAGGGAGAGGTGGCCCAACTTTATGGACTGGGTCCCAGGGGAGGAGTCCAGGTAAGAGTGTCATTAGGGGGCAGGCCAGCCCAAGCCCATTAGCATACTCAATCCATACTATTACAGGTATGTTACAGGTTCTAATGCATTATTGTATAAAGTAGAGCTTCATATGCTCGATTCTTTAAATCTTGCCCTCTGATTATGGACCTTTTAGCCATAGGATAGTTTCTTTTAATTTAACTTTCTCAAAATGTTTGATAGTTTTACATATATACTATTGTCATTTTTTTTTCTTTTTGCTAGAGTGAGAGCTGGTCTGAGTTCCTGTAATCAATTGAAACAATTCTGATGGGTAGTTTCCAAATTGGTTCACTCCTCCCACTACTTTGTGTGCTCCCGATGCATGGCCTCGAGAGTCTTCTTAACATTTTCCTGGGGCAAAAGCAGCAAATACCCCAATGTGAGTGGGGGAAAGTTTAGGGAAGACTCCAGAAATATTTTTTTTACACAGAGAGCTATGGGTGCATCAGAATAAGTCTACACAAAAGATCATTAAACCAGCCAAAACAGATAATTGGGTTTTCCTTTCCTCTATTGATGACATTTACTGTGAGTGTTGCCAGAATAAGACTCAAGGAATAATAGAAGGAGACCCTTTCCATTTAGCACACAGTATCTTTAACCCATTACCATCAAGAAGTAAGTACAAGAGCATCAGGACTGTCAGGCTAGGTAATAGCTTCTTCCTACTGGCTATGAGATTGATGAACAGTATCTATACAAATCATGCCAAATATTTATAGATAATAATAATAATAATAATAACAATTACAGCACGGAAACAGGCCATTAGGCCCTTCTAGTCCGCACCGAACCAAACACCCCTTTCTAATCCCACCTCCCTGCACAATGCCCATAACCCTCCATCTTCCTCTCATCCATATACACCTGTATATAATAATATAATAATAACAATTATTTACAGTACAACTCTGATTCTCCAAAATTGGATTCTCCAATTAAAAAAAAAATTCGGATAAATGAGGATATCTGAAATATATCAGAAATCCAAAATTTTTTCAGATTGAACTGACCAGGACGTCAGGCTCCTGGCGACGGCAGCAACAGACCTCGGGCACCCGGCAGCAGTAATGGGGACCTCAGGCTCCCAGCAGCAGCAGGAACCTCAAACTCCCGGGAAGGAGCTGGACCCTCAGGCTCCTGGCATGAGCAGTGCTTCGGTTGGAGAGGTGTTAGTGATTGGTGGTGGATAGCATTTTTTCTGGTGAGAATTATACATTATTTTAATACTTAAAAAGCCTTACCTTGCTGTTTGTTGTTGTTTAAACATTGATACAAGTGATTTGCTGTTGCCACTGGGCTGTTTTAAAAAAAATGACCAGTTTTCCGAAAATTTGTTTATCCGAAGTAGACTTGTATTGTATTTTGTTTGTTTGCATGATCATTTTGTGCTGTGTATTGTGTGTGTTTTTGTGTGTGCACCTTGGTCTGGAGGGATGCTTTTTCATCAGGTTGTACACGTACAATCAGATGATAATAAACTTGAACTTGGACTTGACAGCATTGCTGGGCATAATGGTGGATGCTGGTGCAATAGGTACATTCAAAAGATTCTTAGACAAGCACAGGGATATAACAAAAATAGAGGTTTAAGGGTGTGAGGTAGTGAAGGATTAGATTGTTGTGGTGTAGGTTTATCTAGATAGGCTCCGCATCATGGGACAAAGGGCCTGCACTGTGCTGTAATGTTCCATGTAACACTGTCATCTTCCATGTAAATCAGTATGCTGGATGGAAAAGGTCTTCTATTATTCCTTGAGTCTTTTTCCGGTAACACTCTCATTAAATGTCATCAATAGGAGAAAGGGAGACCCCACTTTTTGTCAAATCTCCTTCTCCACATTGAGTGGTTATTGGCCAGGGATACCCAGGAATCAATGAGGGTGTTGCATTTCCTCAAAAGAAAACAATGAGCACATCCTTGAAAATGTTTCCCTTTAAACTTAATAACCTCTCCCCATCTCACAGCTTGGAACAGTGGTTTTGGAAGCCAGTGATGAGCAGGTTAGGGTTGATATAATTATTCTGTCCGCTCACTCAGCTGGTCCATCGCAGATATTCTAGAAAGGTAAATGAGGAGGAGCAAAAAAGATAACCAAATTTTATAAAAGTAAACAATTTACAAATAATAGGAGTTGGAAGTCTCCCACCATCTTCTAACCAACAACATTAACAAAACCAGCAGACCTCTTGTGAGTTTTGAAGCAAAAATGAGGCAGAGACTACCTGCAGATTTTTTCTGACCCTTGCCAACTCATATTTGGGTGACCTTTGTCAAGGTTCAGCATCCATACGCTTTCTTCTACACCCTCACCTTCCATCTCTGAGGTTCGGCAATGGTTGCACATCACTGCCCCCTTGGGCATAGCTATGATATCACCACTGTCAAATATCATTCACCTTGTATCATGAGGTAAAAGAAGCACCATTGTGGACTAATTTCTGCACATGAGCGAATACCCAATAAGTGAAGGTTTTTGCTGAATGATTTGAAAGTATCAAGACCGCAGCCATTTCCGTTATCTATCAGCAGCTGAAAATTCCTGTCAAGAAAGTTGCTGGGCATCCAGATTCTGCCTCTAACTTCCCCGATAAATGCAGTTATATTTTCCATCATGACCTACAAAGCTAGTAAGGATTTATATTTTATTTTTTGCACTAATAATATATTGTGATCCTGTACAACAAGAAACTCCATTAGCTCTATGGTTTATCATGAATTCAACAGTGGTGTATATTACACTGGTAATCATCGTGCAGATTAGCTGATAACTTCCTTCCAACCACAGCCTTTTCAATGGCGTTGTCTGCCACTAGATTTTCTCAGGCATTAAATTCTAAATGGATCAGCCTTAATATTTGTTGAAGTAGAACTGAAGTCAAGAATGTCAGTATTGTTTATTGTAATTGTACTAGAGTTATCTATTGCTTTTTTTCCCAGTTGCAGAATGATTTGATGATGATAAGAAGCTATTGCAGAATAATCCATAAAATGCCCTTTCCTTGTCCTTCCTCTTTTTTATTTCCAACATATTCACTTTACCTGTTGAAACACAGAGGGTCATCTCACTGGTCATAACTCTTCTTTGGCTTGGCTTCGCGGACGAAGATTTATGGAGGGGGTAAAAAGTCCACGTCAGCTGCAGGCTCGTTTGTGGCTGACAAGTCCGATGCGGGACAGGCAGACAGTCATAACTAAGTCGAAGGTAATCTCCCCATGTCAATCAAAACCAGACCTGCCTTTGGATCAATCATCCTTTTGAATCTTTAGAATCAGAATTTATTGTCGAGAACATCTCACAAAAGTTGTTGTTTTGCAACAGCATTTTGGGTGCAAATATTTCTTAAAGTACATTTTTAAAAATAAGTTAATTAAGAGAAAGTGAGGTAGTGGCTGTGGTCCATTGTTCATTCGGAAATCTGATGGCAGAGGGGAAGAAGCTGTTTTTGAACTTTTGGGTGTTTTGTCTACAGGCTCCTGTCCCTCCTTCCTGACGGTAGCAGTGTGAAGAGGGCATGGCCTGGGCATTGAGGGCCATTGAGGGCAGAGGCTGCTTTCTTAAGTCTCCGCTTCTTGCAGATGTCCTCAATGGAGTGAAGATTGATGCTCATGATAGCACTGGCTGAGTTGACAACTCTCTGGAGTTTTTTCTTGTCCTGTGTACTGGTACCTCCAGAGCAGACAGTGATACAAGAAGTCAGAATGCTCTCCACTAAAGCAATTTTCAAGAGTCTTTGATGACATAAACTCCTCATGAAATACACCCATTGATGAGCCTTCTTCATGATTGCGTCGACATGGATGCCGAAGGATAGAACTTCAGGGATGTTGACATCCAGGAATTTGAATGTCTCAACACTTTCTACTGCTGACCCCTCAATTAGGATTGGTTTGTGTTCTCCATATTTCTCCCTCCTGAAGTCCAGAACCATTTCCTAAGTTTTGCTAACATTGAGCATAAAGTGGTTGCTGTGACACCACTCAACCAGCTGATCTATCTCACTCCTGTACGCTTCCTCATTGTCACCTGTGATTCTACCAATGACCATGGTGTCATCGGCAAATTTGTAGATGGCATTTGAATTAAGGCCTAGCCACACAGTGATTGATGTAGAGCAAGTGGAGCAGTGTCCTTGAGGTGCACCTGTGTTGATTGTCAGTGAGGAAGAAAAGGTGCTTTCTATTTGTGCTGACTGCGGTCTTCCGATGAGGAAGTAAAGGATCCAGATTGAGAGGGAAGTGCAGATATCCAGGTTTTGAGGCTTGTTAACCAGTACTGAGGGTATGATGGGGTTGAAAATTGAGCTGTAGTCGACAAAAAGTAGCCTGAAGTCACGTGATTCAATACCCCAGACTAAGCCACCTTCTGAATGGTCACCCTCCTCACTGAAGTCATGTAAATTAATAACCTAGGCTGGCCTCTGGCCCCCAGAGTACAAAAGGCAGCAATGTGCTAATTTCTCTCTCAGTTATCCTGAGCCACTCAAGGCTGTGATCTGTGTACAGTGCTAGAGGAGCCATTGTAAGGGGTAGGGTACTCAATTATGGTGTGCAGCTGGGTGAATCACCAGAGTTCACCCAGTTTAATTAGATATAGATTTAACTTCTTTCATCTGTGTGCTGTGCTGTACATGGGAGGAGCAGTATCAGGCAATATTTGTTTTAACCACCAGTAATTCTAGATAACTTCCATCGGTAATTGTAGCTGAGGTAAACTGAATATGAGTGAGATTTGGTTTGTTTGTAGGAGTGCTGTTTCTTGTTTCATATTTGTTTCTCACGTAAATAAGTTCTGAAGAGCATGTGTTATAAATCTTGAGCCTTTCAAATCTGTTACCTGAACACTCATCACCACACCTCTTTAGATATTTTACAGGGGGGAGTGGCAAGATGGCATCGAGGGCAGACGTGCGATCCCACCCCTCCTCAGCCAGTTTTTTAAGCACCCGTCTTTAAAGTTTATCTAAGTGATTAAAAGTTGTATCTTTATTTTTGGGAACATTAGTGGGTCATAATGGTGACTAATGTTAAAAAAACAAAAGCTCAGTTACAGAAGAAATTACCTTTTAAAAGTGCTGAAGAATTGAGGCCTACCTGTTCAGCTGAAGCCACGGAATTATCATTTGGAAACTTCAAGGCACAGAGAACTCCTGTCAGGCTGAGTATTACACCGGCGCTGACCTTGTCTCCACAAGATGGTGCCGGCATGTTGATGAGCTCGGCCGGCGTTGATTCACACATTTGTGATGTCGGACACATGTGTGACCCAGCTGAGAGAAGAGCTCTTGAGCACGGACTACCGTTGGGTGAGCCGGGGACACGCAGAATGGCGTAGGTAGCTGCCTCTGCGCAGTCCCTGGCCTTGTCAGGCATGCGCAGTGCTGCAAGGGTCCATGAGTTACTGGACCGTGTGTGGGCCCTCGGGCATGTGCAGACCTGCAGCCGCACCGGGAAGGGCCCGTCAACATTGGAAGAACAGGAAGACTGACCTTTAATGAGCAGTTCACAGGAACAATTGGAGGTGATGTCTAGAGAAGGTAGGCCTCAAAATGTAGAACTGGAACCTGGAATGGAGTCTGTTTGTACAGTCTAGGAAGGGATAGCCTATCATATGGTCCATATGTCTAAACAAATGGCTCAAGGATTTTTGGATGTGACAACTAAAATATCTAATATGTCTGAAGATATATCTACAGTTAAGAGGGATGTCAGTAAATGTACTAAATCAGAGGATACAGTGCAAGAAAATTTAAAAAAAATTGAAACAGCTTTTTCTGAATGTAAAATTCAAGTTGTACGTAATAAGGAAAAAATAGAGAAAGTGGAAGATTAGTTTGTGGATCTTAATCCCTAATCACAACCCTAATCCAGAAGAAATACTTACTGAAAAAAATTGATTCATTGGAAAATCAAAGTCGGAGAAACAATGTGAAAATTGTGGGTCTGATCCAATAAAATTTTTAAAGAGTTGGATTCCCGAGGTGTTGGGCAAAGAGTTTTTTTCGGAAGGTTTAGTATTGGAGAGAGCACATAGAGCATTACGAAATAAACCGTTACTGGGACAGCCACCACAAGTGGTCTTAGTTCGGTGCCTGAACTATCAAGACAGAGAAATTATATTATGGTGGGCGGTACAGAAGCCACGACAAAGTCAATCTCCAATAATGATTCAAAATAATAGAGTATTTTTTTAGCAGATTTGAGTCAAGAAATTATTAGGTGATGACGGGAATTTAATTCGGCTAAAGAAGTGCTGTGACGGAAAGGTTATAAATTTGCTTTTCAGTATCCTGCTGAGTTAAAAGTATTTTATGGTATCTTTCAATCTCCATTTTTTGAGAATGACCAAGATGCATTAATTTTTGCTAATTCATTACCGGATTTACGAGGACATGGAAGAGTTTCGCCACCTTCGCCTAAAAAGAGGGCAAATTGAAATTTAAATGGGCAGAATTGGAAGATTGGGAAAAATGGAAAAAATGGGAAAAAGTGGAAAGAAAGAGGTTTTAACACAAAGTTTTATTGACATTGAAGATCTGGAACAATCATTGGGAATTGAGTCATTGGGTTGCATATATTTACAGTATTAATGTGAATGATGTATTTCTGGCTGGGGGGGGTGGATAGCACTGAAATCTTTGATAGTCATCTGCCACTAGTGGGGTTTACCACACCCAGTTTTTTAGGATGTTACTACCTTTGGGTAGTTTTTTTTGGGTGGGGGGAATAATTAAAAGTTTTTTTATATACTTTCTTTTAATAAATATTTAGGGGAGGGAGAGTGGTTTTTATTTAATAGAAGGGGAGAAATATTTTGTAGTAAGTGATTATATTGTTAGTTTATAAGGATGTCTAATTTGAAATTTGCAACTTTTAATGTTCAGGGGTTAAATAATCCAATTAAATGAAAGAGAATTTTGTCTTATATCAAGAAAATGAAATTGGGCATGTGTTTTTTTCTTCATTTAATTCTAAGGCAAGTGGTGTAGTAATTTTAATTCATAAGAATTTGTCTTTTGAGTTGCAAACTATGGAAAGGAATGCTGGAAGGGTTTTAAAGGTGAATTGTAAATTTTTTAATAAATCTTGGACTTTGCTTAATGTTTAGGCACCTAACGTGGACAATGAGTGTTTTATTTCAGGTGTTTTTTTGTTATTAAATCAAGCTAATGAAAATATTTTAGTTGGGGGAGATTTTAATTGTGTCTTGGACCCTTTGTTGGATAGATTCCCCCAAAAAGTATAAAGAAATCAAAGATGGCGATACAAATTGGGGCCTTGATGAAGGATTTAAATTTGGTGGATATTTAGAGAAGGGTCAATCCTACATAGAAGGATTTCTCTTTTTATTCATCTTGACATTATTCATTTTCTGGAATAGATTTTTTTTAGTATCGGCACATTTACAAGGAAGGGTATTACAGGCAGACTATAAAAGCAGGGTTATTTCAGATCATTCTTTATTATTTTTTTCTTATGTAAGTTCAGAAGTGGTACATTCATCTTATAGATGAAGATTTAACACAATGTTGTTGAAAAAAACAGAGTTCATTATCTTTGTTAAAGAACAGATTACATTTTTTTTTGAAAATGCTAATTCAGTAAAAAGTTGTTTTGTATTATGGGATGTGTTAAAAGCTTATTTAAGAGGACAGATTATTAGCTATACCAGTAAAGTTAAGAAGCAGTACATGGCAAAATATGTAGAATTAGAAAAGCAAATTGATGAATTGGAGAAGGAATTTCAGAAGGAATTGACAGAAGATTTTTAAAAAAAGTGCCTTTGACTAAATTGAAATTGAGTTATAATATGTTGCAGACTTATCAATTTGAATGTTTAATTAATCAATCTAAGCAGCATTATTATGAGTAGGGTGAGAGGGTACATAAGGTACTTGCATGACAGTTAAAGAAGAAACAGATTTCATGGTTTATTAATGCTGTAAAAAAGAATTCAACAGTTACCTATAAACCTCAGGAAATTAATGACCAGTTTTAATCATTTTATTAAAAAAAATATACACTTTTGTGCGGAAACAGGATAGTGGTTCTATTGATTCTTATTTATCTAAGTTAACGTTATCTTCATTAGAAGAGGAGGATGTTATGGATCTGGAAGCTCCATTTACAGAATTAGAGATTAAGGCGTCTATGTTGGAAATGCCCAATGGGAAGTCACCAGGTGATGATGGGTTTTCGGTGAAATTTTATAAAACTTTTTATGAAGATTTATCTTCGGTGTTTGAGGAGGTAGTACAACAAGTGACTGAACAGCATGAGTTACCATAATCTTGCTCTAGTGCTTTAATTACTGTAATCCCAAAAAAAGATAGATATCCATTGAAAGTGTCTTCCTATAGATCTATTTCTTTATTGAATGTTGATTATAAAATTATAGTAAAAGTCTTAGAAAATCGACTTGCTAAGTATTTACCTAAACTGATACATCTTGATCAAACAGGTTTTATTAAAAATAGAAATGCTTCAGATAATATTCTTTGGTTGATTAGTTTCGTCAATGCATATCGACAGCGGAAAAAGCCTTTGTTAGGGTCGAATGGGATTTTTTATTTAAAGTATTAGAGTAGTTTAAATTTGGCCCTTTTTTATTGGTTTAACCCACACATGTCAAACTCTGGCCTGCGGGCCAAATTTGGCCCGCGATATAATTATATTTGGCCTGCAAGATCATATCAAAAATGTATTAGAGGTGGCCTGCTGGCCGCCGCGCCAGTATAGCGCATGCACAGTAATCGCTGTGTCCCAGGGTGAGAGAGGGAGAAAAAAATCCTGCTCCTTGAAAAGTAGTGGTGGGTGGTTTTATAAACACGCTGTCGTGTCCCCCCACCCACCCCCCCACTGCAACGCGGCCTGACCGGTGTCAGGGGAAGCCAAGGCCGCTTCCCAGCACCCAGAACCCCAGTGGCACAGCATTTCTTGGAGCTGCAGATGGAGTCGGGACGCCGGAGGGAAGATTGGGGCTTCCCGCCGGGCGATGGGGGCGCCAGCCGACAGCCGCTCTGTGCCTTCCCACCGGACCAGCGGCGGGTGCCCGGAGTAAACGTGGAGAGTGAGGCTGGTCGGGCAGGTAGGGTGGAACCCCCCGCCAATCTCGGGAGTGGCGTGGGCTGGATCAGGATTAGCCTCGCTCACCTGCTCCTCCACCGCTGACCGGGATCCCAGCGCGGTCCTGAGCGCAGAGACTGCCCTGGAAAGGTCCTGGGACACCGGCATGGAAAGAAAAGGGGATCCAGGAGAAACTCAGCAGGTTAAGGGGGGTCCGGGAGAAACTCAGCAGGTCAAGGGGGGTCCGGGAGAAACTCAGTAGGTCAAAGGGGGATCTGGGAGAAACTCAGCAGGTCAAAGGGGGATCCAGGAGAAACTCAGCAGGTCAAAAAGGGGTCCGAGAGAAACTCAGCAGGTCAAGGGGGAGGGGTCCAGGAGAAACTCAGAAGGTCAAGGGGAGGGGGTCTGGGAGAAACTCAGCAGATCAGGGGGGTCCGGGAGAAACTCAGCAGGTCAAGGGAGGTCCGGGAGAAACTCAGCAGGTCAAGGGGGGTCCGTGAGAAACTCAGCAGGTCAAAGGGGAATCCGGGAGAAACTCAGCAGGTCAAGGGGGGTCCGGCAGAAACTCAGCAGGTCAAAGGGGGTCCGGGAGAAACTCAGCAGGTAAAGGGGGGGTCCGGCAGAAACTCAGGGGGGGCCTGACCTCGCCAGGACCATTGCCCACTCCCCCTCCCTGCCACAGGCCGACCCGCGACTCACGGTGACGGGGCCGCTGATCCGCCCAGATGCCGCCCTGCAGCGAGAGCCGATGCCCCCGCACTGTCGTTGTCCAACCCGATCGCCCGCAAACCCCGCCCTCCCGCACACAAGCCTGAGTAAGGATTATGAACTTTAATCTCAGGATAAAACAATCTTCCAATAGTTTCATGTCACAGTGATAAATATATTCCTGGTTAAAAATGGTCCTGCACCTGGATACAAGCTCATTAGGCATAAAACTTGAAAAGTGTGTAAATCAAAGGATATCTGTACCAATGGAAAAAGGGCATGGCAAATTACCCTGCTAGAGTTCATGCCCACAATCAGTCACCCATTTGATTGTTTCAGGAATCATGTTATTCTCCCACATTCTCAATAGCCCTCAGATTTTACTATTTGACAGCACACTAGCAACATTTGACAAATCCTCTATAGAGAAATATTATTTATTGAATATTTTATTTCTCATTTGTTAATGCTTCTGGAAAGAGTTTATCCAAAACTATTATTAAACATTTATTTTAATAAGAAAAAGTTTAACATTACATATGTTGAAAGAAGAGAAAACATGCAGATGTTGTTGAAAATTTTCAATAAATATTTAGTTCGGCCCTCGACTTAGTCCAAATTTTTAATTTTGGCCCTCCGTGAATTTGAGTTTGACACCCCTGGTTTAACCAGACCAATAAAATTCCCAACCAAAGCTTTATATATGAACCCGACTGCTAGGATGGTGACAAATGGTCAAGATTCATCATCGTTTAAATTGACGCGTTCAACTCGACAAGGTTGTCCATTGTCACCAGCTCTGTTTGCATTGGCTATTGAACCATTAGCTCAAACAATAAGGCAGAATGAACAGATAAGAGGGATGAGGGTTCTGGATGAAGAGTATAAGATTAATTTATTTGCAGATGATGTTTTGATATATTTAACAAACCCAGAACGATCATTGCTACATTTACGGGAATGTTTGTTACAATATGGAACATTATCTGGATATAAATTTACCTGGGATAAGAATGAAATTTTGCCAGTCAGAGAAGAAGATTATTCTGAGTATAAAAATATTATAAAACTGAAATAGGCTGATAAAATTAAATATTTAGGAATAATTGTAAATGCTGAGAATCAATCTTTATACAAGTTAAATTATGTTCCATTATTAAAAAAGATTAAAGCTGATTTAATTAAGGGGAAAGATCTTCAGTTAACTTTAATTGGTTGAGTTAACTGTATTAGACCATTAGCATTCCAAGAGACAAAATTAATGTTTTGATCCATTACTTAGGTCAACCCTCCAGTATATAAAGGGTTAACCAAAGCAGGGACCCATGCGCCCGGAAGAAGAATTAAGATATAAGGAAGGACCGGAAATGACGACGTGTCAGCCATATCTGTAGTTCTAAAAGAAAAATCAAGAAAAAAACGAAAGAAAATGAAACATAAAAACCCCTGAAAGAAAAACAAAACCCACCCCCCCACCCACAAAGCCCCCCATCCGACCAGCGAGTGATCAGAGAAAAAAGAAGAGATAATACTAAACCTACCCCCATGTCTTCAGACGGCAGCTCCTAATATTAAGATAAGATCCACCACCTAAACTTATAAAAAGGATAACTCAAGCTAAAATCAAATGCTAAATATTGAAAGAAAAATATTTAAAAAGAAATAAAAGAAAAATCGTAATTGTGTAGTACCTGCTGATAAAACAAAGTCATAAAGAGTTAAATCATTTTAAAATTACTTTATGAAGAAAGACAGAGAAAATGGCGAATGTAAAAAAAACCATGAAAAATTTTAATAAACAAAAGATAAAAAATCGCCATTTTCAGTAACTCAGAAATAAAATAGTAAAGAATATAATCATATTATTAGTATAGATTAATATAAAATTAAACATACACTTATATATTTAAAAAAAAAATTCTCACAGAGGAGAAAGAAAATATATAAAAATGTGTTAAAGATGAACAGGATAATTAGAGCTATAATGATCTATTACTTTTCGAATGGTCAGAAATCAGAATCTGACTATTAACCTGAAAAAGACCGATATCTACCGCATTTTTTATCGGTCACTCGGGCTGAGAGGTCGCGCTAGACGGGAAATTAGCCGACAGGTAGTTCCGTGCTGCAGACACGGAGTCGAATATTTGACGAGCTTGGTTCTCCGGAGAGATCCTGAGCCTCGCAGGATACAGGAGCGCAGGTTTCAGTTTCTTCTCAAAACATTCGGACATCAGATCTTTAAACAGTCTTCGAGCCCGTACTACCTCCGGACTAAAATCTTCATAGGCTCTTAGACTAAAGCCACGAACAGTCACATTTCCAAGTCTTCTGGCTGTACGAATCAATCTATCCTTTGTACTCACGTAATGCATACGGACCATCACCACTCTGGGTTTGGAAGCTTCAGCATTTCGGTTCCAGATACGATGTACTCTATCGAGTTGCGGTGGATCAGCAGGGAATTCGGATGGGTATGCTTCTTTTAAAAGCTCAGCAAAAAACGTCAGGAGATCTCCTTTCTCAATGCCTTCAGGAATTCCAACCAAACGAATATTTTGTCTTCTGGAACGGTTCTCTGAATCAATGCTTTTCAGCTGGAGCGCTTCTAGCTGTTTAATTGCTTTGGAAAGTTTCTGTTCGACCTCAGTCAGTCTAATCTCTTTTTGTTGAACTTCAGTTTGAAGAGCTGCAATTTTTGTTTTTTGGTTTCAGCTTCTGAGGCAATTAAAGCTGTACGAAGTTCAGCTAGGTCTTTTTTGCGACAAACATCTTTGAATTCATCACGAAAGAATTTTAAAAAGTCAGTGAAGGTCATCTCACTTAGTTTAATGTCTGGTTGTTTCTTCTCTCGGCCGTCACCTTCTTCTGCCCGGGTTTTAGCTCGTGTAACTTTTCCTTCAGTCATTTCTTCAAAATTTTCAGACTCAAGTATAATTAGAGAAATAATAAAGATCTTTCTGACTTCTGTGAAGTTAGTTCAAAGGTGGATACAGGTTAAAAATAGTATATTTTATGGAGCAAAAACCAAAACGTGTTCACTCCATGAGCGCCACCTGGAGACATGTTTAAAAGGAGGAAGGTCTTTAAAGTATTCCAGAGACTGAAAGCACAGATTATTTTTTTACAGGAGACTCATGTGAGGAAGGAGGATAATCTGCATTTTTGTAAATCTTGGAAAGGCCCACAATTTCATGCCAACTCATGCTCTAAGACTCGAGGTGTATCTATTTTTATTGATCCCTCTATTACATTTGTTCAACATGACATCACTGTAGACCCTAACAGCAGATTCTTATTGGTTACTGGGTTATTATTCAATATTAAGGTTGTCATGGTTAATGTTTATGCCCCGAATGTAGATCACCCTGAGTTTTTTAGATCTTTGTTTACTATTTTACCCAATCTAAATGAATATCATTTAATAATGGGTGGGGATTCTAACTGTTGTCTGAATCCCCTGCTAGATAGGTCGAAACCTTCACAGCTCCTACCGAATAAATCGGCTACATATATTAACTCTTTCCTTACTAACTCTGGAGCTGTTGATATTTGGAGATTTATTCACCCGACAGATAAAGAGTTTTCCTTTTTTTCTCATGTATACCATTCATACTCGAGAATTGATCACTTTTTTATTGATTCATGTTTTATTCCACTTGTAACTGCTTGTAAGTATGACATTATAGCCATTTCAGATCACTCTCCATTACAACTCTCTCTTAAATTCAAAGACTCTGTTTCTACTATTAAGCACTGGCGTTTTGATGTTACATTATTGCAAGATTTAGACTTTGTTAAATTTATGAAAGAACAAATTAACTTTTTCTTTTCAACAAATTACACTACGGAAATTTCTTATGGAATATTGTGGGATACATTCAAGGCTTATATTCGTAGTCAAATTATTTCTTACTCAGTAGCTTTGAAGAAATGCATCAAAAACAAGATTCATCTATTGGTTGAGAAGATTAAAGACATTGATAAGAAATAAGTGACTGATCCTACTGAAGAACTTTACAAACAAAGAATTGAACTGCAGATGGAATATAATTTGTTTCTTACATCTTCGATTGAAAACCAGCTAATTAGATCTAAATCTGATTTTTATGTGCATAGTGAGAAATCGGGTAAACTGTTGGCTAATCATCTGAAGAATATTTCAGCTAGACGCCAAATTGTGGAGATTCGCAAACAGAATGGAGAACTGACTGCTAACCAGGAAGAGATAAATCAATCTTTCCAAAATTTTTATACATCCTTATATAGTACAGAATCCCCTCAAGACCTTAGTAATATGTTTAATTTTTTAGAACATTTGAAACTCCCAAAAGTATTACTTCAAGATAACTTAGAATTAAGTAAACCCATTACAGATTCGGAGATCAATAATACTATTTTCTCACTGAACTCGGGGAAAGCACCAGGTCCCGATGGATATTCTGTGGAATTTTATAAAGCTTTTTCTTCTACTCTCTCTCCCTGGCTGATTAAGATGTTTGATGAATCTATCACATTGGGTAAACTACCACAATCATTTTACAGAGCTACGATTTCTCTAATTTTGAAAAAAAATAAAGACCCGACCGAATGTTCTTCTTATAGACCTATTTCTTTGTTGAATGTTGATTTTAAGATCTTCTCTAAAATTCTAGCGACAAGGCTAGAGAAGATATTACCATATATTATCTCTGAAGACCAGACTGGATTCATTAAAAATCGTTATTCCTCCTTTAATATTAGAAGATTGATGAATATTATTTACACTCCTTCACATAAGTCTTCAGAATGTGTTATTTCACTAGATGCTGAGAAGGCCTTCGATAGAGTAGAATGTCCTTATTTATTTACAGTTCTTGAAAAATTTAATTTTAGTCCGATATTTATGTCTTGGATTAAACTTCTTTATAATTCCCCAGTTGCCTTGGTTTTTTACTAATACCCAAAGATCGCCATATTTTCGATTATTTCGGGGCACCAGGCAAGGGTGCCCCCTTAGCCCTTTATTATTTAACTTAGCTTTAGAACCTTTGGCAATTGCTATCAGAGAAGCACCCAATATTACTGGTATTATTCGTTGCAGGGATATTCATAAAGTATCACTATATGCAGATGATTTATTGTTATATATTTCCAATCCTGAAAATTCTATTCCTGCAGTTTTATCTTTATTAGCCCAATTTAGTAATTTTTCGGGATATAAACTGAACTTAAATAAAAGTGAATTATTCCCTTTTAATGGATGGGTTCCTATTTATGATAGTTTACCTTTTAAAATAGCTAGAGACCATTTTATATATTTAGGGATTAAGATTACTAAAAAACATAAAGATTTGTTTAGGACTAATTTTTTCCCTCTATTGGACCTGATTGGCAGTTTACTTACCAATTGGTCACCATTATCCCTATCCATGATAGGCCGAATTAATGCTATTAAGATGATGATCTTACCTAAATTTTTATATATATTCCAAGCTATACCTATTTTTGTTCCTAAATCATTTTTGATAAGGTCGATTCTAAATTGTCCTCGTATATCTGGCAAAACAAGAATCCTAGATTGGGGAAAAAATATTTACAGAAATCTAAACTAGAGGGAGGGTTGGCATTACCCAACTTTAGAATTTATTACTGGGCAATTAATATTAGTTACTTAAGGTATTGGTTGAATTATTCAGAATTATCTCTAAATCCCCATTGGGTAAATTTAGAAATTAAACCGATACAAAATTTTTCAATTAGCTCTATTTTGGGAGCTGCTCTCCCTTTTACTCTTACTAAATTATATAAACAAATTGATAATCCAATGGCTAAACATACACTACGTATATGGTTTCGATTCCGGAGATTTTTTTGGCCTAAGTCATTTTATCTTGGAAACTCCTATTGTACTAAATTTCCTTTTTCATCCCTCTCTAATTGATCAAGCTTATTTACTCTGGAAAGTTAAAGGTATAACATGCTTTTCAGATTTATTCTTGGATAACTCTTTCATGTCATTTGAACAATTATCCATGAAATATGATTTACCTCGATCTCATTTCTTTCGATATTTGCAGATTAGGAGTTTCTTAGTTTCGACTTTACCCTCTTTTCCCAATCGGGAGACTACGACTGTTTTAGAGGATATACTATATTCAAAATTCCCTCCAAAAGGTGTGATATCTAAATTATATAATATAATTACAAAAATAAATTCTGGGACTTTTGAAAAGTTTAAAAATGATTGGGAAAGAGAACTCAACCTTCATATTTCTAATGAAAATTGGAATAAAATTCTGTGACTGGTAAACTCTTCTTCTCTATGTGCAAAACATTCACTAATACAGTTTAAAGTTGTTCATAGAGCTCATATGTCTAAAGATAAACTCCATCGCTTTTATTCTCATATCGATCCTATATGTGATAAATGTCAATTGGAAATAGCTTCCCTTACACATATGTTTTGGTCCTGGCCCTCTTTACAGAATTATTGGAAGGAAATTTTTTCCATTATATCTACTGTTTTGAATATTGATTTACAACCACATCCCATTACTGCAATTTTTGGATTACCTATGATAGATTTGACTTATTTATCTCTTCCTGCGGATCATATGATTGCTTTTCTTACACTAATGGCTAGAAGATCTATACTATTGAATTGGAAAGAGGTTAATCCTCCCACTGTTTTCCAATGGTTTACCCAAACTATACTATGTTTAAATTTAGAGAAAATTAGAAACTCTGTCTATGAATCCCCTTCTAAGTTTGAGTTAACCTGGCGACCATTTATTCAATATTTTCATTTGTGGTGAGTTGATCTGGCTCCGTTTTCTTTCTATGATTATGTATGATAATTGGGCTGTAAGATGAGATCGGAGTGATCGGCGTGGTTTAGCTATATCTGTAGGTTTTTTTTTTAAGTTTTTTTTAATTCAGATTTGTTTTTTCTTCTTTTTTGGGGTTTTTTTCTCTTTTTTCATATATTGTTATTAATTATATCTTTTTTTTTAGAGATAGTTCACACCCTAAACTGATCTAAAAATTTTTTTTATGATATATTTTTATTCTGTAATATTATTGCTTAATATCTCTGTATTAATTCATTACTTACTATGTATTTTTTATATCTCTTTGAACTGTATGTGTTTATAAATTATAATAATAATAAAAAGATTGAAAAAGAAAGAGTTAACTGTATTAAGTTGAATATTTTTCCTCGTATTCAATATTTATTTCAATCAATACCGTGTTCTCTTTCAAAGAGTTTCTTTCAGGATTTAAATAAAGTTATGAGAGAATTTTTATGGAAAGGTAAATTACCATGGGTCGCATTATATGAACTTATTTGGAAGTATGCGGTAGGTGGGCTTCAATTACCTAATTTTCAAAATTATTATGAAGCAACCCAGTTGAAATTTATTAGTAGATTGATGGATTTGGACCATCCCTTGAGTTGGGCTAAATTTGAGATGGTTTGTATTTCTGAAGTTGAGGTCTATCAATTTATATTTTGATGGAATGTAAATTTGTTGAGAGAATATAATGTGCCGATATTAAAACATCTATTAAAACTATGGATTAAAAAAATTAGGATCAAAAGATAAATTGTCATTTTTAAATCCATTATATAATAATCAGCTTATTTCTTTTTTAATGTTTAATAGTCATTTAAGGAATTGGGAACCTAAGGGTATAAAAACATTACAGGATTGTTTTCTAGTTGGACAGTTTCTTTCTTTCAATCAATTGAAAGAGCGTTTTGATATTGCTGAAAACTCTTTATTTGATCAACTTCGATCTTTGGTGAAAAATATATATGGTAGAGAGATGATTCTACCTGTATTGTCAGAATTCAAGTCTTTGATTTCTTCTATACCAAAAAGGGGTTATATTTCTGTTATGTATCAAGTATTACAAGACAATATGGATAAGTTGGAATGGGAGAAGTTCAATGGGAAAATGATTTAGCTTTTGTTTTTCCTGAAGATTACTGGGTAGATATGTGTCTTGATAGTGTTACTAAATTGACGAATGTGCGGTATAGAATGGTTAATTATAATTTTCTACATCAGTTTATTTAACCCCAGAGAAATTGAAAAAATATGGTTTTAGTAATTCAGATTCTTGTTTTAGATGTGGTGTATGTACTGGAACTTTTTTTACATGCTCTTTGGTCTTGTGTGCATGTACAACCATTCTGGGATGAAATTAAGTTAATTTTGGAAAAATTATATAATTTTAAGTTACTATTAGATCCATCTATTTTTTTTAATGGGTTATATGATTCCTTTAAGGGGATTAGGGTTGGATAAATTTCAAATTGCATTTATATATTTAGCATTGTCTGTAGCTCAAAAATGTGTAGCAAGTACATGGAAAGATAATATAGTGATTAATATAATGCGATGGCATAATTGAAAGCTTGTATTGTTATGGAAAAAATGACATATAATCTGCATGACAATTATTCTTTTTTAGTTAATAAGTGGTTACCGTATTTGGAATATATGCATTGAGATATATTTTTATTTATTATATGCTTTTAGTTTCTGTTTATTTATTTTTAGCTCTCCTTAACAGAGCTGGCTGATGGGGTGGGGGGGATTTGATTTAATTTTTTTCTTTCTTTTTGTTTTTTAAAATTTTTAAATATAAAAAAAAAATATTCATATTAAATTTTCTTTATGGAATGTATTTTGTATTACTACTAATGATTCTTCAAATAAATAAAGTTTAATAAATTAAAAAAAGATATTTTACAGGGTAATTGCTGGTCAGGAATTCAGAACACTAACTTTTAAAAGTTATCTGCCAGAGGATAAGAGACATGGAGTCATACAGCACAGAAACAAGCCTTTCAGCCCATCATGTCTGCACTGACCATCAAACACCCATTCACAAGAATCTTTCACTGTCTATTTTCTCTGCCCTCCATTTCCCTCAACAGTCTCCAGAGTCTACCACTCACCTGAAATTCACCTTCCCACCCGTACAGCTTTGGGACTGGAAGGAAACCAGAGCACTCAGATGAACCCAATGCAGACACAAGGAGAATGTACACACATTCACACATACATCATCCAAGGTCAGAAATGAACCTGGACCACTTGAGCAGCAGGACATCAGCTCTATCAGCTGTGCCAATGTAACACATCTGTAAAATGCTACTTTTCTGATGAAAAATTTAAATTGGCTAACTAAATATCCTGTAACTTTTAAAATTTAACTTAGAGATACTGCACAGACTTCTGGTCCACTAGTCTGTTCCGCCCAATAAACCCAAGTGATCAATCAACCTTCTAACCCTGTATGTCTTTGGAATGTAGGAGGTGACCGGAGCACCCAGGTGAAACCCACACAATTACAGGGACATCGTACAAACTCCTTGCAGGCAGTGCTGGGTGAGTGATACTGTAATAGGGGTTGTGCCAACCGCTATACTAACCATCTCACACTAATGACATAATAACCATGGATATATAAATTGAAAGATCCTGAAACTCATCACTTAATAATTGTGTAGTGGTGCAAATACTGGAGAAAATCCATTAACCTCTCAGCTAAAATTAGCTATGACAATTGAAGAATGCTGATATTCCCAAATGAATGAAAATAAAGATTTCCATTTCAAAGAGAAGTAACTATTTCTCTTTGCAGCACATTTCCCATTATATCTATCTCATCGTTCCAAACCATAATTATTTATCCACAATAGCTTTGCACTTGCCTTTAAAATCTTCAAACCAAATCACTTCTCACACATAGTGCCTGCAACAAGACTGGTGGAAGGCTAGACCCTTGAACCAGAGGAGGTTTCACATGGATGGTGAAGACCAGCTCTGAACTCTTTCACTGCTGCAGTGATGCTGGGTCAGTTAGCTGACAGGCAACACCACTGCAGGAGGGTTAAAACTATTGGTCGGAGCGGATAGGTAAAGTCCATCAGAAATTGGATCTGTGGGTGTGATGCTCCCTCTCAATAACAGAGGAGAGCCTCTCATCAAGAGCGAGGTGCTGTACTGGTGTAGGTGTGGCCCATGCCTTTCACCTCCCCCTTGGAAGTCAGCAGAGCAGTCTGCCGATTCATCTGGGGATCCAAAAAGGAATGGGCCTGAAGTGTCAGTATGTTTATTTTGCCAGCAGTGGGGCAAGCTCACACCCAATGTGGCACTCATCCTAATGACTACTTTCTTGTGTGGCTGCTTCAGGATGTATGTGGGACCAAAGAATGAGGGCACCAAGTGCTGTCATATGCTGAGTTTAACCTGTCCCAGGTTTTGTGAGAGATGGGCCGTGGCAGCATGGTTAGTGTAGTGGTCAGAGCATCGCTCTTACAGCGCCAACGATTGGGACCGGGGTTCGAAACCTGGGCTGTCTGTAAGGAGTTTATACATTCTCTGGGTGTCTGCATGGGTTTTGTCTGGGGTTCCGATTTCCTTCCACCATTCAAAACATATTGTGGAAGCAGAGGCAGATATCCAGAGCTGCTGGAAGACCATTAACTTAGTGAAAGACACCCCTGGTCTGCCTGAAAATTGTTGGTCTTCCAGCACAATGAGGGAATGCTGCTGACTGGCACATTCCAAGCTGCAGGAGTATGTGCTGAGGGACGCACCGAGGCTTGGAGCAACCAACGTGAGGTTTTTGTGGGGAAGGAACATAGTCTTAGGATCTCCTGCTACTGGGCATTGAGGGGCTGAAATCAATGGAGGTTCCTCAAAGATCAGAGAGGGGAATAACTGCAGGGGGGCACATTAGTAGTAATGGTGGATATGGGGTGAAATAAATGATTGGCATTATGATGTAAAGTAATGAAATTAACATAGACATATGACACTAAAATGTAAAGAGAACTTTGCAGTTTTGGTTATGTATGTTTTATTGTGAATAAAGTTTCTTTTTTAAATAAAAAAGTCTGCTGCAGTCTGAGCTTTCACACTAGTAATCTGAGCTCCCACTGTGACCCTCAGATGTTACGTGGATTCTGCTATTCTCTCATGGAGATTGGAACACGGCCATTTGATAGTGTATGGTGCAGGGAGACCTTGCTGTTCAATTCATTGTTTCGATATTACATTGGAAGTGTATCAAGTCAAGATTCACTTATCATTACCTAGACTTAAGATTACATCATCACTTGACTCGTACAGAATTACTGGGTGACAGAGTCCAGTTGCTCAGCCATCATTCTGAGATTAGAAAATGAGACTGGAACCCCATGAAGTGAAGACCCAGAGTTACCATCTATAATTCATATAACCATGGCTCTCCCATTCTCATATCACTGCATCCTCCCTTTCCCCCACAACTATCCAAATTGGCCTCTTTCCTGATCTTCTTCTTGGCCCAGATAAAGAATGCATTGAGCTTTACTGAGCTCAGTGTTGCAGCTTCTGAGAACATAGGGCAGCACGAATTGCAAAGTGATTTGTGCCATCGATTGGGACTTGCGTTCAAATCCCGCGTTATCTGTAAGGACTTGCGTTCAAATCCCGCGTTATCTGTAAGGAGTTTGTATGTTCTCCCCATGTGGAAGGACCTTTTATTGTGCTCGATGTCTACATTTTAAAAATTAGTGTCAGTGTAGAATGTGGGTGGCTGTGCTCAGTATGGACCTGGGCAAAAGGCACATTTCCATGGTTTTCGATTCTAGGACTATATTTCTCCTGACCATCGAATTGTACCGTTCAGTTAAGAAGGTAAATCACAATGAATCAGAATCAGAATCAGAATCTATTGTTGTGAACAAGTCATGAAATTTGTTTTTTTGCGGCATCACAGCCGTACATTCATTTTACACCATTTTACTACATCACTGTAAGAAAATAAAATAGTGCATCAGAGTAACATTGGTTCATAAAATTATTGATTACTCAGGAATCTCACGGCAGCGGGGAAGAAGCTGTCCTTGCACTGTGTTGAGTTCTCATCTTTAGGCTCCTGGGCCTTTTTCATGATGGTAGCAAATTGAAGAGGGCATGGCCTGTGTGGTGGGGGGTCTTTGAGGATAGAGATTTTTCTTTCTTAAGACACCTCCTCGTGTAGATGTCCTCGATGGAGTGGAGTCTGGAGCATGTGATGTTGCAGGCTGAATTAACAACCCTCTGGAGTTTATTTTTGTCCTGTGAGTTGGTCCCTCCATATTAGGCAGTGATGTAACCAGTCAGAATGCTCTCCATGGTTTACCTGTAGAAGTTTACAAAAGTCTCCAGTGACATGCTGAATCTCCTCAGACACCTCACAAAGTATAGCCACTGATTGCATCAACGTGATGGCTCCAGGACAGATCGTTAGAGAAGCTGACACCCAGAAATTTTAAGCTCTTGATCCTCTCAACTATTGAACCCGTTGTGAGGACTGGGTCATGTTCCCCTGACTTCCTCCTGAAGTCCATAATCATCTCCTTGGTTTTGCTGATGTTGAGTGCAAGTTTGTTTTCATTGCACCAGTCAATGAGCTGATCTGTCTCCCCACTATATGCTGAAGCCAGTTATAAATCTATTTTCTGAAATGGGAAGTGAGCATGGTTCACAAGCAGCCAATATTAATTATGTGCAAGCCTGTGAACCTATTGCACAAAGTGAGTCTCAACCTATTTTCACCAATTGATCATCTTATTCCCTTGTTACCACGGACCAACCATAACCAATCCATGAGCCAACTTTGTGGTTTGGTAGGGCAGGGAATTTACTTACGAATTCAAGACCACCACTGTGATATTTAGTGGGAACATTTTTGAGAATTTTCAGGGTTTTTTTTTTCCTGATCAACAACCTTATTTTATTATATCAGTTTCATTGCCACTCATAACAAACCCTAAGACTACCAGACCACAGTGTCTGTGACCACAGGCTGAGAGATACTATACTAGATGATTCTTAGTAAGCAATGGGAGAAGCTGGAGGAATTCAGCTGATTGAGCAGAATCCACAAGAGAAATAAACAGAAAACATTTTGTATCAGCTTTGTTTTGTGAGACAATGGTGAAAAGAGGAGATGGGAAGCACAAAAAGAAGGGGAAAGTGAGAGAGCATCTAAAGTAAAGGGATATTGGACAGATGAAAGTGGGAGAAATGGAATAGGAGTTGGGGGTGTAATGGTGGAGACCATTGGGAGGTGGGTGATTGAAAACCGGTTCTGGATTGACTAGAGAGAATGGGGGCAGGTGAAGATCAATGGATATAGTAGAAAGTTATTGTCTGGCCACATCTTAGCAGTGGATAAAGCTGAGGGCAGACAGTTCTGTGATGGAATGGAAATGGGAAGGGCTGGCAACTTGGAATTCCAGCTGGCACGCGTGAATCGATAGTAGCAGCTCAACAAAGCAGTCGTCCAATCTGCAATTGATCTCTCCAATGGATAGGTAAGAGAAGTTGCAAATCAAGTTCAAGTTCAATTTTATTTGTCATCTGTTGTACTACTTCTTTGGCTTGGCTTCGCGGACGAAGATTTATGGAGGGATAAATGTTCACGTCAGCTGCAGGCTCGTTTGTGGCTGACAAGTCCGATGCGGGACAGGCAGACACGGTTGCAGCGGTTGCAGGGGAAAATTGGTGGGTTGGGTTTAGGTGTTGGGTTTTTCCTCCTTTGTCTTTTGTCAGTGAGGTGGACTCAGCGGTCTTCTTCCAAGGAGGTTGCTGCCCGGTGAACTGTGAGGCGCCAAGATGCACAGTTTGAGGCGAGATCAGCCCACTGGCGGTGGTCAATGTGGCAGGCACCAAGAGATTTCTTTAGGCAGTCCTTGTACCTCTTCTTTGTTGTACTACTACATACTGATGAAATAGCATTCTCTGGTTCATGGTACAGAACAGTGCAGGACATAGCACACATACAGACAAACAAAACATAGGCACAGCATTTAAGTACACACCTTACATGTTAAAATAAATAGTCTTAATAAATAGTAGATTAACCAAAAGTTGATTTTAACAGTCATTCAGCAACCTTCCTGCCAGTGGGATGAGGATGTTTCTCCTCAGACGCTGGTTCTGACTCTCATATTTCTGTATCCTTATCCCGACTGGAGTAGCTGGAAGATGCTGCATACAGGGTGGTAATGGTCCTCCCTCCCTGATTTTGTGAGCTGTCTTTAAACAACAATCCCAGGAAATTACCTCAGTGGGGGGGAAGGAGACCCCAGTGATCCTCACTGCTGCCTTTATAGTCCAATGGATTTATCTCTGAACCAATGCTTTATAGCAACCGTACCACACCGTGAAGCAACCGGCCAATAGAGCTCCTGTAGAAAGTTGACAGAATGGTGGCCTGTAGCCTCACCTGCATCAGTCTTCCAAGGAAGCGCAGTGGCTGTTGTGCCTTCTTGATAAGTAAGGAGATAGTATTTGTCCAGAATAGGTCATTTTTTAAGAGATTCTACTCTCTTCACCACTGAAGTATTAATATGTAATGGAGAATGGTCATCCCTGGTCTGCCAGAAATCTTACAATCATCTTCTTTGTCTTGTCCACATTGAGACCCAGGTTGTTATTCTTGCACCATTTCACAAATTTTTCCACCTTTTTTCTGAAGTGTGAATCATCATTGTTGCCTGATGAGGCCCAACTACTATCATGTCATCTGCTAGAGCTGGATCTGGCATTGTATCATGGGGCAGTAGCATGAACAGGAGTGCATTGACCACAAAGCCCTGAGATGCACCAATGCTCAGCATAATGGTGCTTGATGTTCTGCTCCAAGCCTCCACAGACTGTCAAACTTAAGTTAAGAAATCCAGAATCCAGTTACAGATAGGGGTATTGAGTAACAGCAAGGACAGCTTTTCCATCAGGCTCTGGAGTATAATAGTTTTAAATGCCAAGCTGATGTCAATTTATAGCTGCTTGGCATATGAGGCATCATTCTATAGATGAGTCAGGATGGAATGGAGGGACAAGCCTATAACATCATCAGTAGAACGGTTCCACCTGTAGGTGAATTGAAATGGATCCTGTGTCCCTTGGTGGTGCACTTTGATAGGTTCCATCATCAAATGCTCGAAGCATTCCATAATGGTGAAAGTCAGTGCACTGGGCAGTTGCCAATGAGGCCTGTTAATGTCAGCTTCTTTGGTACCGGGATGATGGTGGCTGCCTTGAAAACCATGGATTGACTGCTGCAATGATGTGTCGAAGATCTCCAAAGTGGAGAGGAAATATGAAGGTTGCAGAAGGACTTAGACAGTTGAGGAAATGGGTATAGGAGAGGTAAATAAAATATAATGTCAGAAAGTGTATGGTTGTGTACTTTTCTAGACAAAATAAACAGGCAAATGGACTGATATGATTATTGTCAAAATGGGGAGAAAATTGAAAATATCCCGATGTAAAAGGACTGGGGAGTCCTCATCCAGGATAGCCTCAAGGTAAACTTGCATGTTGAAATGATAGCAAAGAAGACAAATGCAATGGTAGTATTCATTTCAAGACCAATTGAATATTAGAGCAGGGATGCGATGTTGAGCCTTTGTAAGGCACTAGTGAGAACTCACATGGAGTTTTGTTAGCCGGTTTGAACTCCTCATTTAAGAAAAGATGTGCTGAAGTTGGAAAGTGTTCAAAGGAGATTCAAAAGGATGATTCTTGGAATGAAAAGGTTATCATGTGAGGAGCGTTTGACAGCTCTTTGAATTTAGGAATTTAGGAATATGAAAGGGGATCTTGTTGAAACATTTTGAATGTTGAAATGCATGGACAGAGTAGATGTAGACAGTTTGTTTCACATGGTGGGACAGAATAGGTTAAGACAGCGCAACTTCAGGATTGAGGGGCATCCACTTTCAACAGAGATGCCGAGGAATTTCTTTAGTCCAAGGGTAATTTGTTGCCACAGGCAGTTGTGGAGGCCAAGTCATTGGGTGCATTTAAGACTGAGATTGATAGGATTAGGCAGGTCATCAAAGGTTATGGGGAGAAGGCCAGGCAGTGAGGATGAGTGGGAAAATGGATAAGCTTGTAATTAAATGGCTGGACCAATGGATGAGTTGAATAGCCTATTTGAGCTCCTATGTTGTATAGTCTTATGGTATCAGTCAGAATGCTGAATTCAATGTCAAACCAGGTCCAGAATGGAGGAAGAAGAAGAAAGAAATTTTTAAAATAATGACTTTTCAATTATTTAAAGTCTAATCTAAATTGTTGATATTTAGGTCCAAAGTTTACTTGGTAGCAGTTAAGGATTTCTATAAAACAATGTTTAGATAGGAACAAAACAAGAATTACTACAGATGCTGAAAAACTGGAGCATCACACACAATGCAGGGGAAACTCAGCATCTGAGGAAAGCAAAAGGCAGGCAATGCTTTGGGCTGTCACCCTTCATTAGTAATCTGCAGATGAGAAGCAAAGAGATGGCTGCAAAGATTTTTTTGCTTTGGTCCTGCAATCCACCCAGAATGTTGTACAGCAGAAAAATCATCATGTCAGTCCAATTTAATGCCAGCCTGGCTCTTTTGAAATCACACTTCTTTGACATTATTCAGCTGGATATGCATTGATGGTGTGAAGGACCCATGAGCAGGACTAATTCAATGCCACATTCAAACCATTGGAAAAATTCATTTGACAACTAGCACTGTTCTGCTTGGTGCTGAAGTTTTGTTTCATTAATTTAAAAATGTGGACAATTGGCTGTGATGGGCTGCATGGTCGACCTTCCTCTTGAAATACAATTTGAGAGGTGAACATGCAGAAGGTTTGCAGAAGAGGCTGTAGAGGGCAATCTTTGGGGAAAATAGACATTGAAATAGCATTGACACAATAATTTTAATATTCCACCAGCCACCCTCCCCTCCCCTACAGCACTTCCACTTACAAATTCAGGTGATGCAACACTTACACCTTCATCTCTTTCCATACCAACCAAGATGCTGACCTGAGCTAGTCCAATTTGCCTGTTGTTCCATACACTCTCTCTGTGGAAAATCTTTGCCCTTGGGACCCCTTTAAACCTTTGCCCATACAGATTTGAACTTATGCCCTCTAGTTTTAGACTACCCTCAGAAAATGACTGTGACCATTCACTTTATCTAAAAAAAAGCCTCATAAATGTATGTACCTCTAGAAGTTCATCCCTCAGTCCATTTGGCTTCAGGAAAAACAATCCCACCATATCCAGTCCCTCTCCTTATTATTTAAGCCCTCCATTCTCAGCAACATCCTTGTGAATCTTTTCTGCACCCTCTCTCACTGAATCACATCCTTCCAATTGTGTGGTGATCAGAACTTCACACAATATTTGAAGTACAGTCTCACCAATATCTTTCACAGCTGTAATATGATGTTCCAACTTTTTAATTCGGTGCCATGATCAATGAAAGCAAGCATACCAGATGCCTTTTTCACTGTCCCTTCCACCCTTGGCATTCCTTTTAGAACCTCTAAGTCTCTCTGGCCTGCAGTGCTCTCCAGAGTTATCCCATTCACTGAGTGTCCTTCTCTGGTTTAACTTATCCAAATGCATCATTCACACTTGCCTGAGTTAAATGCCTTCTTGCATTCTTTTATCCATTTTCTTAATTGTCTAAATCCTGTTGTAATAAGAGATAACTTTTTCATAGTTCCATTTGCTCTAGATCAGGGGTGTCAAACTCAAATTCACAGAAGGCCAAAATTAAAAACTTGGACTAAGTCGTGGGCCAAACTATATATTTATTGAAAATTTTCAACAACATCTGCATGTTTTCTCTTCTTTCAACATATGTAATGTTAAACTTTTTCTTATTAAAATAAATGTTTAATAATAGTTTTGGTTAAACTCTTTCCAGAAGAAGTATTAACAAATGAGAAATAAAATATTCAATAAATAATATTTCTCTATAGCCTTTAAGCTCCTTTTAAATGTTTTTTTTTCACAAGCCAACAAGTCAAAAAAATAACAAATTGCTTCAATGAAAATCCAATCTTTCAACTATGAACAGTCCAAAGTTAACCAAAGAAAATATTAATCCAAGCTTAGCTTGCTACACTGTGATTTACTCTGAGGCACCTGGGTCTAAACCAGATACGTGGCATCTCTTCTTAGATGCAAGTTCATCAAATTCTGGGGTCAGAGTTTGCCTCCCACCTGTCTTGAAAGGTCCTGTTTTCTGTCTTTCGTTTGGCCATTTTCCGTAAGGGGTTTATTACATGTGAGTTGGGTGACAGGTCGCAGATGCTAATGAAAGTAAAGAGAGGAGGTGGGGGCGAATAGCGGGCTGATGGGCCGGTGCCAATGCATTTGCAAAGCATTCTGGGATTTGTAGTATTAACTGTGCATGCGCTATACTGGCACGGCGGCCAGCGGGCCAGCTCTAATACATATTTGATATGATCTTGCGGGCCAAATATAATTATATCATGGGCCAAATTTGGCCCGCGGGCCTGAGTTTGACATGTGTGCTCTAGATCCTTTTATAACCAGATACATCTTCTTCCCCTCCCACTTGTATTTGCTCTTCGTGATATGGTCTCCTCAACATCAGAGATAAAAAATGTAGATTGACTTTATAGAGCATCTGTGTTCAGTGACGAGGGAAAAATTGGACTTCCTGTTACTTCCACTTTAATTCTCCATTCCAGCCTCAGCCTGATCAATCAGTGTGTGGCTTCCTGCTCTGTTACAACAAGGCCAAATGGAAAATTGAAGAATAGTATCTCATCATCCCTCTGCCAATGTTGCAACCTTCTGGACAGAATATTCATATCACAATCTCAAGTAACTTGACTTCTGTCTATATTAGTTATCTGTAATAGTTATTCAATTTGTTTGCATTTTTCACCTTTCTCTTTTCAGTGATTTGAGGATGTACCCATCCTGACCTGCCAGGCATGACTTCCTTCATTACATTTTGCAATTCATACATTCCTTGGGCTATATTCTTTTGTCTGTACTCCTAATTATGGCCGAGGACATTTTGGAGCCCATGTTTTTGCGCTGGACACTTTGGGGCGCACATTTTGGCGCGGGACATATTAGCTCTGGACATTTTGGCCGACTACTCCATTCACTCTATGCTGGTCAATTCTGTCCCACCGGCCACACTGTATCAGCCCCACTGGCCACCTTGTGACAGCCCCACCAGCTGCCCTATGACAGCCCTGCTGGCTGCATGTTGACAGCCCCGCTTAAAAAAGCATGGTGAATTAGTATGATCTGAAATGCATTGTCTTAACTGCATAGAGTAACCAGATTTAATATTGACGCTGATTATTTACATTTCTGAAATTCCTCAATGGCGCGGGGATCCACGCCAGCACTAAACATGAACCTAGTATAATAATAAATCCTAAATATTTGCTGGGGAAGGATTAGCTTATTTGTATTTGTATATAATAAGTGTGTAGCGGCCACGTAGCGGGCCGAGCGAGTGTGCAGCTCAGTGTCGCAAACCACTGCCGGCATGGTTCGGCGGGCCACAGAACAAATAAACAAACAGGTGAATACTCAGCTAAAAGAGTGGTACTGCGTGCTGGAGAATGGCGTGTTGTCCTGCTGAGTATCCTGCCGGAAGGCCCAGGACACTCGCAAGGATCAGTTTAAACCTGCTGGTCCTGTGGATTGAAAACACTCCAACAGGAATGTCCCGTCTTATCCTGTGGAGTCCGGGTATAAAAAAAAACATTGTAAAATCTGAATAAAGTCAGTCTTGAGTTGACTAATCTGGTGTGTGTGTCTGTATTACTTTAGTAGCTCTACCGTAGTAGCCGCTACAAGTGATTATTTAGTATGTATAACAATAAATCCCAAAATGTTTCTGAAACGCCGAAACGCTAGGGGTTGCTGGGGCAGCACCAAACTGTAGGGGCAAAAATGTCTAAAGGGCTACAAAGTTATATTTTTTGCCAAAATATCCATAGTCAATATGTCTGTCGCCAAAATGAGGTCTGATTCTGTCCTAATAGCTCTTAAATTCTAACTGTTCCTAATTCAATTCACTTGTTGACTAGATAACCTTGGTTTTAGCTTATCACAGATTCATCTTGATCCAATGGGCCTTTCATGGGTCTGACTAGGTTATGGCCCATGTAATACTGATATAAATGTTAGCTAGATACCATGGAACAATTCCAAGCTGATTAAATACTTGTATTTCTTTGTTTTCATTTTTTTCATCAAATAGTGCCAAAAAAAATTTTTTGGTGACTCTTGAGGTGAGGAGATAAAAGCAGTTTCCCCATTTATCCAACTGTGTCACACAATATTTTGTTTTCTCTAGAGTTTGTTAATTCATCAGATAATTTTAAAGATCAACATTTGATCTTGGGTCGCACTACAGATAGATTGTTTTGGGGGACTTCTCACATTTAGTGAAGACATCACATTGTAGATGGCCATGTATTTTGGGGAGCTATTGGAACAAGATTTTATTAAGGACTCTCAATGTTTGATGTTTACTTTACAAAAGGAATCAATGAATATCCAGAATAAAATTAAATCAAGCACTAAAATATGTGTTAAATTTCAGATTTTATTTGAACCATTTTAGTCATTACATTAGTGGACTGGAAATTAGGGGAAAATATGGTTTGATGGAGATGTTCTTGCTAATCCACACAGATTGGGATATAGAGGTGAGGAAATCCAGGATCCAATTACACAGTGAGGTGTTGAGTCCAAGGTCTTGGAGTTTGCTGATCAGTTGTGAGGAGATGGTGCTGTTGAATGCTAAACTGTAGGCAGTAGAGAGCATCATGGTTTATGCTTTTTTGCTGTCCAGAAGTTCCATGGTTTTGTGTGGGGCCAGTGAGATGGTATCTGCTGTAGACCTGTTATCATGGCCAAATAACCCAATAATCTGCACATGTGGCCACAGGGAGAACATGGAAACTCTACAAAGACAGCACCCGAGGGTGGGACTGCCCCTGTCTCTGGTACTGTGAGGCTGTAGCTCTCCTTACTGTGCCACTGCATTGCCACCTTTGGAGATGGGAGATCATGTGATGGAACATCTGGTAATGCTTTCAACTACATATGGACACTGTGGACTTGGATGGATTCTACTCTCTTGATGGCAGGATAAACATGAAAACAAGCTGCCATTTAGCACAAACAAGCAAAATTACATGACAGAATTTCAGCACCTATTAGGCTCTCCAACAGTATGTTGAACGTCCCTGTACAGGTACACGATCCTTTATCCGGACATCTAAAATTCGGAAAGCTCCAAAATCTGGCAAGTGGGGACCGCAGTCAGGGGAGATGTCTGAGGGACCGTGATCAGGGGAGATGTCTGGGCGGTCAAGGGACTGCGGTCGGGGGAGACGGCCGGGGTAGACTGCCGGGCGGCCGAGGAACGCGGTTGGGGAGATGGCCGAGGGACCAGTGGTCGGGGGAGACGGCCGGAGGACTGGCGGTCGGGGGAGATGGCCGAGGAACCGTGGTCAGGGAAGGTGCCGGGTGGCTGAGGGACCGGTGGTCGGGGGAGGCGGCTGGGCGACTGGAAAGGGGTAGGGAAGGAAGCACAATTCAGGTGGGTTTTCCGAAATCTGGAAAAATCTGAAATTCGGAACACCCTGTCCCCCAAGGGTTCCGGATAAAGGATCGTTTACCTGTACTACCTCACCATGATATACTCCAGAGCAACCAAAGAATCTGAGTGCACTATTGAAATAGCACCAATTATTTGCACTACTGTAATTACATTACTATTTATTTTCTCTCATGCCCGTTGTGTTAATTTAACTTGTTGCTGTGGAGCTTTTGCAAGCAAGAATTTCATTGCATCTGTTCATTGTACTTGTGTATTTTACATAAACATCAATTTTTACATTTATATTTCAGTCAATTTTGCTCAGATTAAAAAATAACAAAGCATCTTCTAAATATGGAGCAGTGTTTCAGTTTGTGCAAACATTTCTCCTTTGGAATGCAAAGAAGTACTTTCTTCTAAAGATCCTATTTCTGCTTCGAATTTATTTGATTCTGGTAAGTTCTTATCAAATGATTTTGGTAAGACCAACACTTGCTTTCTAACCAGAATGATACTTCAGCTAAGATTTTTACAAGTCGGTCTGCAATTGAAAGTTTTTGCTAAGATAAGCCCTTAACCTTCACAGAAGATACATTTCAGAAAAGGCTGAAGAACCCTAAAACCATAAATAGCATTTTTATGTGTACAAGGAAGTCAAAAAAATAAGCATGATATGAGTATAAAGTGTAATAAGTAACAACATAATGCTTATTGTATATTTCGGTGTATAAGTTGACCTGTGTATAAGTAAACCCCTCCCCCCACTCCACTTTTCAGCCCAATTTTAAGGGTTTTCTGGAAAGTTGATCCCAATTTTCTGGTTGCCTGAGGTGCCCCATTAACCGCCATGTAAGTCAACCCCCTAAGCTCGCAATGCCTGAGATGGGCCATTGACTAGCATATATGTCAACCCCCCATAGATCACATGGATTGATCTGCTAGGCGTTGGCTGGAGGGATTGCTACCCTGGAGGGTCCATCAACACAACACAACACGTGACAAAAATATGAAGTGAGCTTTAAGTTGAAAGTGATAGAAAACCAACACTGGGCTGCTGCGAGAACATTTGATGGGCATGAGAAGTTGGTGAGAGATTGGCGGAAGAAAGAAGAGACTTCAAGAAGCATATTAAAAAGGCAATGATCATTGAGAAAAGAAATTACTCGCTGGCCAGAGTTGGAAAATCGCGTTGCAGAATGGGTACGTGAACAGAGGCAAGATTATCACTTAGTCACCCAAAATAAAATAAGCACATTTGCACTACAGGGGGGCAAGTCACACCCAGACCTCAGTGATGATTTTGAGGCCACAGTTGGCTGGTGCAATCATTTCCTGAACAGGAAAAATGTAGTATTATGACAAAAAAAATTCTCCAGAAACTACCAAAAGATCTTGATCATAAAGTTAACCAGTTTATTATACGGAACTGGCAGAAACACCAGTTAGCTTTGGCGAATATCGTAAACATGGATGAAACCCCCATGAATTAGGGAATAGAGCAGTGGAGTGGAAAGGTGTTAAAACTGTGCAAACCAGAATACAGGGCACAAAAGGATCAGGCTTACCGTGGTGTTACCGTGAATGGTTGACGGGACAAAGTTAAGACACATGGTAATCTTCAAATGCAAAATTAAACCGAAAATTAAATTCCCTGCAGATATTTTTGTACATTTTCATGAATAATGATGGATGGATGAAAATGGTGTAAAACTATGGAGAGACAACGTGTGGAACTGATGACCAGGTGATTTACGCAAAGAACAGTTTGCTGGACTGGGATATGTTTCATAGCCACTTGACTGAGAACATTAACAGTAGATTAGAACTACATAATACTTACATGGCGATTATCCCAGGTGGTTTGGCGTCTCTTTTGCAACCTCTCTATGTCTGCTTGAACAAGGCATTCAAAGACCATGTGAATGAGGAATAGAATACATAGATGTCGAGTGCAGAAAAACCATTTAGATAAGGCAGGGCAATGCAGGCTGCATCATTTGATGTACTGTGTGTAACTTTGTCCTTAAGGTATGCGACAAAGTTAAATAAAGACTGTGATAAAATCATTTAAAAAGTGTGGTATCTTCTGTGCAATTGATGGCATGGAAGCTGAAATCACCTCATCAGATACAGACTAGGACCCCTATGATGACAGTTTTATCAGTGAGAGGGTGGATGTGCTTGCTGCCATCTTTGCTTCAGTCGATGATGGCGAGAGTGATTTTGAAGGGTTCTAAATGGGTTGTTGTTTTCAGACTATGACAGCAATTTGGAAATTCCTAATTGTGTTGTCGATTTCAATAAAAATCTCAATGAAAATCTGTCACAGTCGGGTTTGACTAATACACTAGATCAGCACGGAGTGAATTTTGAGTTGAATTTAAGGTTTCAAAAGATTATCCGGCATGTAAGGTGACCCCCATTTTTTGGGAGTTTTTTTGGGTTTCTATTGTCAAGTATAGGCAAAACCACATAGTAAGATATACAAAATATATAGGGTTAATGCGCACCCAAGCTAAAGAAAGCCTGGTAAAATTTATGTAACTACAGCATCTACTGAATGTATAAACAAGAGACAAGATATAGAGGTAGGCCATACAGCCCCACACGCATGATTCATCTCTAGCACTTGGCACTGTCCTTGATATTCTTAACCAGTTTCATTCTTCATGCAAATTTGTGACTTGAAGAATAGGAATTTTATCTTTGAGGATAAACTTGCAAGAATATAAAATAAGACTGCACTCAAGCCAAAAATTAGTTTTATGAACACATAGAGTAAGAAACAGAACAGATCATGGAGAAACTCATCCTTGGGGTGTGCCTGTGTTGATAATCAGTGAGGAGGAGACATTGTTTCCAATTCAACATAAAAGAGTTATCAGGGAGTGCTGCGTGATGTACTCTACAGAAACATGGTTAAACATGGACATTCCAGACACAGTGTTGCAGCCCAAGGTCTACACCCTCCATTGCGCTGACCGAACATCACCATCTGGAAAAACCAGGGGAGACGGCATTTATTTCATCATCAATTCATCGTGGTGCACAGACGTGAAGGTCAAAGAGTCCTGTTCCCCAAAACCTGGAACATCTGGCAATCAAGTGCCGCCCATTCCACCTGCAAAGGGAGTTCACCACCATCATCATGGTTGCAGTGTACATTCCACCCCAGACTATCGTCAGGCCGGCACTGGAGGGACTGAGCACTGTCATTAACAGCCACAAGACAGCACATCCTGATACCTTCCCGATCATTCAATCAAGCCAATCTAAAGAAGTCTCTGACAAACTACCACCAATACATACGAGATCAGAGGAACCAACACACTCAACCACTGCTAGGTCACCATGAAGAATGCACATCCACACTTTGGCAATCTTAGCATGTGGCTGTATTCCTACTCCTGGCGTACAAGCAGAAACTGAGGACGTCAGCACTAGTGATGAGGATGGCAAAAGGAGCGAGGTGGAAGAATGTCTTCAGGACTGCTTTGAATCAGTGGACTGGAACATATTCAAGAACGAATCCATAAACTTGAATGAATATGGAACAGGTGTCTCCAACTTCATCAAGATCTGCGTGGATGAGTTTGTGCGCACATGCAGATATCGGCTGTTCCCCGACCAGAGGCCCTGGATAAATCAGAGAATTCACAAACCTGGTGAGGGTGAGAACAAGGGTGTTTAAAGCCGGGGATCAGGATGTTTTCAAGAAGTCCAAATATGACCTGCAGAAGGCCGCCTCTGAAGCAAAGTGGCAATTCTGGAGGAAACTAGAGACCAAGACAGATACATGTCAGCTATGGCAGGGATATTACAGCTTACAAAGCAAGGGCAAGCATTATAGATGTCTGTTATGCTTCATTATCCAATGAGCTGAATACTTTTATGCCCACTTTGGTAAGAATAACTAAACAGTACCTACTAGAATCCCTGAAAATGCTGTGATATCTGTCTCTGAGGGCACAGTCAGAACATAATTCAAGAGGGTGAACCCTGGCATCAGGCCCTTATGTCATACCTGGCAGGGTACTGAAAATCTGCACCAACCAACTAGCTGGAGTGTTCACAGACTTTTTCAACCTCTTATTGCTGCAGTCAAAGGTTCCCACTGGCTTCAAAAGGGCATCAATCATCCCAGTACCCAAAAAGAGCAGTGTGAGCTGCCCTCAACGACTATCGCCCAGTAGCACTAACTTCTTCTATGATGAAATGCTTTGAGAGGCTGTTCATGGCCAGAATTAACTCTAAACAAAGATTTGGACCCACTCTGGATGCACTCAGCTCTGGATCACCTCAAAAACAGCAATTCATACATACAGCTGCTCTTCATCGACTACAGCTCAGTCTTTTATACCATTATTCCCTCAATGCAGTCAAGAAGCTACAAACTCTAGGCCTTTGTACCCCCCTCTGTAACTGGATCCTTGACTTTCTCATTGGAAGACCACAGTCAGTCATCAACATCACAGGCACCAGGCTTCACTCCATCAAGGACATCAACATGAGCCGGTGTCTTAACAAAGCAGCCTCTATCCTCAAAGACCCTCCCACCACCCAGGCCATCCCCATTTCACTTTGCTATGGGAGCCTAAAGACAAGCACTCAATGGTGATGAAGTCCCTGTCTGCAGCGCAATAGCGCCTACTTCTGGTGGCGATCGGCTTGCAGCCTAGCGCAAGATGTGGAAAGAGCGCCGGTGGGGTGATGCGCAGTGTGGAGACGCTGCAGGTTGGCCGGGGCTGGTAGGTTGGAGTGCTGTGAAATGTGAGTGGAGGTTGGGGCCCCCCCGAAGGCAAGGGTGAGAGTCTGCAGGTGGCACTGGAAATTCAGGCACAGGAGGAGTAGTGCGCAGAGTTTGGGCATGACCAGGAGCCTGAATCCTGTGTAAGTCTCTCCTCCCATCATTATATCGACTGAGCAGCACCCGAGGGTACCAACAGTCTTATCCTTGGCGATGAGGGCGATCGAGCAGGTGGTGGGGTGGACCTTTAACCTTATGGAGTGGGCCACGCTCGGGTGAATTAACTCTTGGTACTGCCACTGTTCCAACAGGCACTTTGTTACTTGCCCGTTGACTCGCACGTCCATCATCGAGCGTCCGAGATCGTGGGGGATGTCCCTGGTCAGCGTGGTGGCGGACAGGACCATCTTGGAGTCAGAGTTTTCGCTCTCCGGAGGGATGCGGAATGTCAATAGGGTAGCCTGGTCATAGCCCATGTTGACCACGTCGACATCGGTCGTGAGGTGCAGCGTGCGGTAGCTGATGACCTCCGGAGGCATGGGGAGCGTCTGTCGGGCGGCTTGGTCATGGCCCATGTTGACCACGTCATTCTCAACATTGTCGGGGGCCCTCCATGTCAGAAGCTGCCTGGCCCAAGATGACAGTGGCACTTGGGGGGCCGCTGCATAGCTGACCTCCTTCCCCAACCATGTCCACTGCGCCAGGGGAAGTGACATCATCACGGCCGGCGACTGTGATGTCGTTACATCGGCCGGAAGTGACATCATGCCGTGAGCCGGAAGTGATGTTGCTGTAGTTCTCAGTGTGTGGCGCCGGAGAGGGCAGGGGCTGGTGCAGATGCTCGGGGCACACGCTGTGACAGTCACTGGCAGAGCCGGATGTTGTGCAGTCGAAGTCAGGGAAGGGGGAAATCATCATGGGAACAATGGCGCTGCCTTGCATGCGCACGTGGGGAGTCCACGGGGGAGGTGGAGAGGTCATAGAGGGCCGCTGAGTTGCCGGCCGGCTTAGAGAGGCACACCTTTGCAAAGTGGCCTTTCTTGCTGCATTGGGAACAATACTGGTTCCTCGTTGGGCAGTTTTGGCTTGATTGTCGATCTGACCCACACCAGGACCCACAGAACTTACAGAGGCGCCGGGCACCTGCCACAATGGCGTTCTCCTCCCCAGCTCAGTCTGGGGCTGCAGCTGCAGTGTGAGAGGGCCATGAGGGATCCTGGGGGAACCTGGAATCGAATGCTTCAACATGCAGGGCTGCTGCTTCCAGGGTTTGGACCATTTCCACAGTCCTGGTTAAGGGCATAGATGTTGTCTTCCAGCATCTTCTGCCGGATGGCCCTCAAGCTTAGTCCTTGGATGAAGGCATCCCAGATCAGCCTCTCGACCTCCTCTACATCTACCCCGGGTTCAGCCAGTCACAGTCGGGCCAACTCTCACAAGTGTCCGAGGTAAGACTTGGGCTTCTCCCCAGGTTGCTGAGCTCGGGTGTTAAGGAAGTACCTTGCACATACCACATTCAAGGGGGGCTTGTACAAGTTCTCGAGAGTGTCCATTGCGCTCTTGTATGTGGAGCAGCCTTTGGTTACCTGGAAGGCACGGGGACCCAGCTTTGACTGGAGTAGGACCAACCTCTTCCGATTGGAGTCCAGGATGCTGCCCTCGTGTGCCTCGATGATTGCCTCGACCGCATGCTGCCAGATCTCGAAGCGTGTCTGGGCTTCCGGTTGGCGTGGGTCGACCTAGATGCTCCCTGCACACAGGAGTTTTTCCATAGCTGCCGTGGGAAAATTTTGTGGATTAAATTGTGGTGCACTGTTTGCCAGAATCAGACACACACAAAGATAAAGATTGTGCAATAGGCTTTAATCCACAAAGACTTCCACAGAGCCAGGCTGACTGTGGCTGCAGCAACTTTGTGTGAGGTCTCAGGAGGCCGGCGCAGGCTTATATCTCGGAGGATGATGACACCAGATCGGGTGGGACTTGATCCATTCAGGCCGACTGATTGACAGCTGCCAGGTGTGGTCCTGTCCCCTTACACTCCTGCAGGTACAGAGGTTGCCCCCTGCATCAGGCCGGTGGTGTACCACCACATTCACCACCCCCTGCCATCACATTCCTGAATAATTAATGAGCCAAAGACACTGCCTTACTTTTCATGCAATTTTTTTATTTATAGTGATGTTATAAGATGGTTATAATAAGAATGTTTGCTCTATGATACTGCCGCAAAACACAGAATTTCATGACTTGTTCTGATTCTGAAGAGAGAAATGAAAGAACAATTAAGCATATGTTTTGGTTTGGTTCTTCATAGATGAGGACAGAAATGAACAAACAGAAATGTTTGGGCACCAATAGTCCAAGGAAAAGAGGATTTAAATGTAATTGGAAGCAGAGAGTCAGAGTCAAAAAGACATGCAGCACGAATCACGGCCGTTAGATCTTTACTGATCTTTTTGCCAAGGCAAATGCCATTTGGTCTGTGCAAAAAGGTTAGCAAGCATCTAATGGCTATTTGTCCTCATTAAATCTATCTCTTACTATTCCCTACCAACTTAATTTCTAGTCTAAATGTGTCTTAAACAAGATGATTATATTTGACTCAGCCACTTCCTCTGGTGGTATGTTGCAGATATCAAACACTCTCTGTGTTAAAAAAAACCCTCTTTCCTGTAAAATCCACTTTTGCACTTACTTGATAAATTAAATCTGAACGCTCTTGCTTTTGGTACCCCAACCACAGCAAACAAATAATCTCTGTTTCTCATGATTTTGTATACTTCCATTCTTTTACTCAAGGAAAACAAACTTAGCCTTCCCAATCTCTACCCATACCAAAAGTCCTTCAATCCAGACAAAATCCTGGTGGATCTCCTTTGCACTTTCTCCAGTGCCACCTTGTGTAGTGATCAGCACTGCACAATACTCCAAATGTTATCAAGCCGGTGTTCTGTAAAGTTGTGACATGTTATAACTTCTATATTCTAATATTCTATCCACAACATTATGTCATAACTTTTATATTTTATGCTCCAGCTGATGAATGCAGACATGTCATACCTTCAGATTCAGATTTATTGTCAGAGTACATGTATGACATCACATACAACCCCAAGGTTCTTTTTCTGTGGCAAGGCACAATTATCACATTAGCAGTACAAAAAAAAATCACAATGTACAAATGAAAGCAAATAAATCCCTCCACCATGTAAATAAACTGTGCAATACAGAGTCTGCCTGTCCCACATCGGACTTGTCAGCCACAAACGAGCCTGCAGCTGACGTGGACTTTTTACCCCCTCCATAAATCTTCGTCCGCGAAGCCAAGCCAAAGAAAAAAAAGACAGAGAAAAAAAATCAATAAAGTGCTAAAGTAAGAGTCTTTAAAAAGTTTGTTGTTGAGTAGCCTGGGGGTGGAGGGATAGCAGCTGTTCCTAAACCGAGAGGTCCGAGTCTTGCGGCACCTCTATCTCTTTCCTGATGGCTTGTGTTGGGTGGTGTAGAACATTGATGCTTGCTGCTGCTCTCTGATGGCAACATTCCGTACAGATGCTCCCGATAATGAGGAGAGTTTTACCTGTGATTTCCTGGGTGGTATCCACTACCTTTTGGAGGGCTTTAAGCTCAAGGGTACTGGTGTCCCCATACTAGACGATGCAGCTAGTCAGTGCACTTTCCACCATATATCTGTAGAAATTTGCCAGGGTTTGCGATTTCAGCTAAACCTCCGCAAACTCCTGAGGAAGTAAAGCCGCTAATGTGCTTTCTTCACAATGCCATTAGTGTGCTGTGTCCAGAAAAGATCCTTCGAGATAGTGACTCCCAAGAACTTAAATTTTTTCACCCTCTTCACCTCTGATCCCCCAATGATCATACACATCTGGTTTTCCCTTCCTGAAGTCAACAATCATCTCCTTGCTTTTGGTGTCATTGACTGCAAGGTTGTTGTTAGTGCACCATTCAGCCAAGTTTTCAATTTCCCTCATTACCTCTTTTTACACAACCCACTACTGTGGTATCTTTAGAGAACTTGTAGATGGTGTTGCTGTTGTAAAATAAGTAGAGCAGTGGGATAAAACACAGCCCTGTGGTGCTCCAGTACTGATGGACATAGTGGAGAAGTTCTTACCAATCATCACTGAATATGGTCTGGAGGTGAGGAAATCCATGATCCAATTCGACAGTGAGGTGTTAATTCCCAAGTATTAGAGTTTGTAGATCAGTTTTGAGGGGATGATGGTGTTAAATGCCAAACTAAAGTCAATAGTACATCCTGATGTATGCATCTTTGCTGTCTGGGTGTTTCAGGGCTTCGTGAAGAGCCAGAGCTGGCATCCACCATAGATCTGTTGCTGCTCAGACAGGAGCTGATATGCTTCACTTTCAGGGAACTATAAACATGAACCCTAGGATTCTCTGTTCATCAACATTTTTCAATCTGTGTATATTTTATCTCTTTTTGATTTCCAAAAATGCATCATCCAGGTTAAATTGCATTTGCCAACGCTCTATCCAACTTTTCAGCTGTCTTTAGATAAGCTTCCTCACTGTCCACAACACCACTAACCTATGTGTATTCTGAGAATTAGCTGCCTCATATCATCAAGATAATTTGAATGCAATTTTCCAGTTTATATTGCATCCTCCACCTTACTGAACATCAACACAAGGACATCCTAACGCTAACATCTTAGTCCCCTGCTCTATTCCCTGTGCACTGCCAAGTTCAACTATAATCTATAAATATGCTGATGACACTGCCATTGTTGGTTGAATAACTGGAAATTATGAGTCAAAATACAGGAGGGAAATAGAGAATCTGGTTGGGAGATGTGTCTGATCAACAATCTTGCTCTTGCTGTCACCAAGACAAGGAGTTTAATGTTGATTTTAGAAAGGGGAGGCTGAGGGGTCACACATATGGCCATGTCGATGGGTGGGAGGTGGAGAGGTTTTTTACCTTCAAACGCAGTAGATAAAAGCGCTGGAGGATCCCATCAGGTCAAACATAATCCATGGACATTTCAACCCTGGGCCTTTAAATTCCTCTGGATGCTGCATGACCTACTAAGCTTCTCCAGCACTTTTGCCTAGTGCACTAGATCCCTGCATCTGGAGATTTTCTTGTTTATCTCATACCATCGCATTTCTCTGAGCCCATGTAACAGCACATCAGGGCAAGCATGAAAGAGGCACCTCAATGCCTCTACTTTCCAAGAAGCTGAGAAGATTTGGTATGTCATCAAATATTTATAACGGCACTGTTTGAAGTATACTGACTGGTGGCATTACAGATGATTTGGTCATTCAAGCGCCCAGGAAGGCAGAAGACTGCAGAAGGTAGCAAACATAGCCAAGTCCATCACAGGCTCCGACCCATCCATTGTAAACATCTATGTGAGACACTATGTGAGGTGAATCTATTGGCCTTACACCAGGCAAAAACAATTTCATGTAATATGACACTGTTTAATTGCATTTGAATCTTGAATTTCAGACAGGCAGCGAACATCATAAAGGACCCACATCACCCTGGTCAGAACTTTTTCTCAATGCTACCTTCAGGGAAAAGGTGCAGGAGTCTGAACAGCAGCACCTCTCAGTCCAAGACCAGTTTATTTCCAATGGCTATCAGGCTCCTGAATCTCTCTGTACTGCACTAATCAGCAAATGCTTCTGTTCCATAGAGAGGGCTGTCTGCTTCATTGTAATGTCACTTTTTTCTTGCACTATGGTAACTGTGATCAATTATTATCAATCTATCTTTGTATTTATTATCTCTTTACTTTGATTTAATATATGCTATACTATTTTTTGTTTGCCAGGTACCTGTTTGGCTGAAGCTAGCATATGTGCATGTTATAATGTTAATGACAATAAAAATGATCGTTGTCCCATGTATTTTAATCTTCTAGATCAGCTGACCATATACACCAAATATCTCACTAAAGTTTCCCATCCTGCATTCATCAATCATAGTTACTTCCTTTAAGAAAAAAACAAACATAAATAGGCAGAATTTGCCTGCACAAAGTGATGCTGCCTTATCCCTGATCAGCCCGTGACTTTCAAAATGTATACAAATCCATTCCTTTTCTCTTCTCCATTATTTTCCTACACCCGCTGTCCATCATTTTTTTTAAATTTTATTTAAGATTTTATAACATGAATAACATGTAGGATTACATTAAAAAAAAATTAAGAATAAAATAATAAAATTACAATACAGTATCAGTAATCTAAATAAACTATACCCTCCCCAATAATTATTACACATTAATAACCCAACTCAAATTAGTCCAACCCCCCCTTCCCCCCCAAAATAAAGAGTGAAGAATTAATAAAGTTAATAATATATGTGAGAAAAAAAAACCCACTTACAAAAAACAAACAGAAACATAACCGATTAAAATACTAACAAAAAGAAAAGTAATTAATACTAAAATATCAGACTTAAAAAACATATTTAAATCAAACTTAAATTCATATATTTAACAAACGGGGTTAAGATGAAATATATATTTAACTCAAACTTAATATAAAAAATTAGTAAAGTTAGTAACAATATCTATCAAAAATTCTTAAACAATAATCAATTCATAAAAAAATTGTTGCATGAAAAAAAAAGAAAAAAAAAACATTATAGAGATAAACCTTCACCATATCAACTAACTTCACATCTATCATCATATTAGTCACATAAACCACCATCTTAAAACAAAATTCAAACCTCATTAAGCATTGTACAATTCAATTTTAGAACTCTTCCACCATTTTTCCCTTTTACTCTTGAATAGTTATCCAATAAAAGCTCCAATACCACATTTAAATATCCCCAATCATTACGTTAAAATTCAGATATGCAAATAATAAAAACACATCTACAACAAAATCTATATCTTCAACAAATGGAGCATAAACCACAAACAAAATTCAAGCCTCATTAAGAATTGTACAATTCAATTTATAACTTTCACCATTATTCCCTTCGTTCTATAACTAAAATAGCAAAATAATATACACCAGAATTACCACTCCTTTCACCTTAAAGTTAAAGAAAAAATATTTAAAAAAACTTATCCATCCCATTCACATTTAAATTTCAAATATTCCTTATCTACTGAATAAACTTTACAAAAAAAACCACATCAATTTTTAGTTTTTTTAACAATCAAATACTTTCTTATGCTTTTTTTTAATATTTAAACAAAAAAAAACCCTTCACTCTTTAATCTAATAATACAAAAAAAGGGAAAAAAAACGGGTAGGAGGTTAAAAATACCCCCTCCCGTCTAAACCACGCAATGCGGTAACTCCCAAAAAAAAATGGGTGTGAGATAACTCACACGTAGCAGATGACTTTCAGGAAATAGTGCCTATCCAGTTCTCTCCCCCAACTCTCACTTCATCTTAAACTAACATCATCATTATTTAATATTCCTTTTTTTTAATAAAAACATTTGAAAAAAAAAAGGACAACTCTTCTTTTAATCAGCTCCAACTGCCGAGTCACCATTACAACCATTCCTTCTTGGAGCACGACTCTTTTCTTCCATCTCTTGTCTCCTTAGAGATCGCGGCGGACTATGTCTCTGTTGAAACTGAATAATTGGCAGCTCTTGAGCAAATGCTATAGCTTCCTTTGGAGAATCAAAGAACTTTGGTTGGCAACCATCTTGGAAAACTTTCAAAACAGCTGGATATCTAAAGGTTGCCTTGTAACCTTTCTTCCATAACAACTCTTTAGCAGGATTGAATTCCCGTCATTGGAACATAACTTCTTGACTCAAATCCGCATAGAAGAAAACTCGATTATTTTGAATCATCAAGGGTGATTTTCTCTGTTGTGCATTTCTAATAGCCACTCGTAAAATTATTTCTCTGTCGTAATAATTCAAGCAACGAACCAAAACAGGTCTTGGACTTTGACCTGAAATAGGTCTTCTACGCAAGGCTCTGTGAGCACGTTCCAGTATTTAACCTTCCGGGAAATGTTCTTGACCCAGCACCTGTGGAATCCATTCAGTAAAAAATTTTCTTGGGTCTGGTCCCTCCATACCTTCCGGCAAACCAATAATCTTTATATTGTTCCGTCTAGATTGGTTTTCCAAATAATCAATCTTTTTCACCAAATTTTTATTTTGAGTTTGTAAGTCTTCGACCCTTTTGGTCACATCAAAAACTTGATCCCATATTTCATCTATATCTTCTTCACACGAATTAAATTTATCTCTCACTTCAAGCTTAAAAGCTCCAAACTCAGCCATCTGTTGAGAATGTATTTTCACCAAAGTATTAAACCTAGTACCAAGTTCAGTCATAATCTTGCATAATCCCTGCATTGTATAAGATAATTTAGATTCAAGGTTCACAAGTCGTTCATTCATAACATTGCCGTCAGATGCTACTGCACATGTGCGAACCTGAGTAACTCTTTGTTCTAAAAGCTGTTTGGCGCCCTCTTTAGGGGGCTCTACCGATGTAACATTGATCTCTACATCCGAAACCTGTACCTCTCTCCTGGGATCCATTTCAGGCTGAGTCTCGATGTTTTTTCTGTAGGTAGGCTCCAAAACTTGAACTTTTAAAAAATGTAGTTTTTTTTTTGCTCTTTTTCACCAATTGTACCATCAGAAGTTAAATTAACAACACTGAAGTTATCTAAACTTTTAAAGAATTTTAACGGGCATTTCTAGACAAAACAATAAGATAGAGTCAGGAGAGGACTGGAAGGCACGTCTGATCCTTACGCCATCTTGCCACGCCCCCCGCTGTCCATCTTTAAGAAAGGAAAAATATTACTCATCCTCCAGTTTTCTCATATCTCACCTGTGGTTAATTAAACCTCCAGAGTCCCAGCTACTTCCTGTCTTGTTTCCCCATAGGAACCCAAGATAACCTTATCCAGCCCTGGGGATCTATTGAACTTTATGCATTCCATGATCTTTCACATCCTCCTTCTTGGTAAATGAAAATGAAAGTTCCATTATTGTCACATAATACTACATTTAGAATGTAACATATATGAATTTTTTTAACTTTTGTCTACTGTAAGGCAGACAGAGTCACCACTTTGTCCAGCCCACCTCACAGATAGATGAGAAGCATTCATTTAGGAGCTTACCAACATTGTTGCCTCCACACATTGATTATACCCTTCATCCTTAAAGGCACTGTCTCAATTCCTGGCTATCAACTTCCTCCTGGAATGTATGGTATTACAAATACCTGTGTAAATGACGTCAGATGACTTAATCGAGCTGAAAGCCAATAAACCTGAAGATTCCTGATCATACTGAAAGAAGCAGCCATGAAATTTGGAGTTCTGTGTGCAGTTCTGGTCGCCTAATTATAGGAAGGATATAAACAGAGTGGAGAGAGTGCAGAGAAGGTTTACCAGAATGTTACCTGGGTTTAAGCATCTAGAGTATAGGGAGACATTGGACAGATTAGGTCTTTATTCTTTGGAGCGTAGAAGGTTGAGAGGGGATTTGATAGAAGTATTTAAGATTATGAAAGGGATAGACAGAGTGGATGTGGATAGACTATTTCCGTTAAGAGGAGGAAAGATTAAAACAAGAGGACATGAGTTAAGAATTAAGGGGCAGAGGTTTAGAGGTAACATGAGGGGGAACTTCTTTACTCAGAGAGTGGTAGCCGTGTGGAATGATCTTCCGGGAGAAATAGTGGCGGCGGAGTCAATTGTATTATTTAAGAAAAGGTTGGACAGGTATATGGATGAGAAGAAGATGGAGGGTTATGGGCATTGTGCAGGGAGGTGGGACTAGAAAGGGGTGTTTGGTTCGGTGCGGACTAGAAGGGCCTAATGGCCTGTTTCCGTGCTGTAATTGTTATGTTATGTTATGTTAAGAGTGGATGTATTTAGAACCAAGCAACCATTGAACATTACAGCACAGAAGCAGGCCCTTCATTCCTTCTAGTCTGTGCCAAACTATTATTCTGCCTTGACACATTGATCTGCACCCAAGTCCACATTCCTCCATACCTCTTCCATCTGTGTACCTCTCCATATTTTACTGAAATTTTAAAATTGAGCCCACATTGACCTCTTCAGCTGGCAGCTCATTCCACACTCCCAGCGCTCTCTGTGTGGTTCCCCTGAATGTTCCACCTAAACTTCTCCCTTTTCACCCTTAACCCATTCCTCTTATCTCAGCTAAGCTCGATGGAAAACGTCCAATTGCATTTACTCTATCTTGTTTTTGCTGTCATTTTCCAAACTTCAACAGTCTGGAAACTGCAAATATAAAGTTACTTTAAAAAAGGAGTAAGTTGCAAAACAGCAATCCACAGAGTAGCTGATTTAACTTCAATAGCAGTCAAATTCCTAGGTTTATAAAGGACGCAATGACAGGCCCAGGCCACTTAGCAAATATATTGGAATTAGACAAAAGAAGCATGGATTCATAAAAGATTAATCATGTTTGATAAATTTACTGGAGTGTTCCTGAAGACCTCAATGGTAGAATAGATATTAGAACAAGTGATTGTGATGTGTTTGATTATTAGATACCCCTTGATAAATTCACATGGCAGAAGTTGGTATGCAAAATGAAACATGTGGATTGAGGTAATGCACTGGATTGAGAATTGGTGATTAAAAGGAAACAAAGAAGATGAAAATAGATCTAACTCAGAGTGACAGTTGATGAAGATTGAAAAAGCACCTATGAGGGGGTGGGGGGTGATGGGGGTACATCGTACCCAGGCCTGGGGTCCAAAAGGGGGCCTGGGACTCCCAGGCAAATCAGTAGGGAAAATTTGGGCAAATCTTAGGAGACGGAGACATGAATGATTCAGTTTTCGGTCTCCCTGGCTTTGCCCGATCTCCCCATCCTTCTTTCTCTCATAGCTGCAGCTCGCTTCCCAGATCCCAGCCCAAATGGCAGTGGGCCCAGAATGTTAGTGCAGCTAATGCACAGGCACCTACATCTGGTGCGAACAACAGCGGCTGCAGTTTTTCATTTGTTGATTGGAGTAGTGTTGTGTCTGTGTGGCAGCGGAGTGGACTTTGAAGGAAAGCCAGTGGCGGCGGACACTGTCCAACCAACCAGTGGCAGGTGTGGCTCCCAGACCCCGACTAGCGCAGTTCCCAGAGCCTGACCAGTGTGACTCCCAACCAGACCCTGAACAGCTTGGCTCTTAGAGAGGGAGCACTGATTACAAAAATACTGACTCTTTTTTCTTTGTTTCTCTGTCTGACTGTAAACAAAATATTGTCCTAACTTGGCGGGTTGGTTACGATGCCAAGTAAACTTTAAAGGAATATAGACTTAAAGGTGTGTAAAATAAAAGATTTTGCCTTGGGGGCAAAATAGTCTGGCACCGGCCCTGCCTGATGCAGATTTTTCTGGTCTGGATACTTTGCTGAGAATCTGTTCCAAAGGTGCGGACAACCATACGGTTTGCACCTGAGGCTGTGTGCTAACTCTGTATCATTGATTGATAAAAAAATACTTTTTTATTAGAATTTGGTACTTGTATTTTTATCTGTGTAAAATTTCTGGCAAATCAACCCGAACCAAAGAGACCCATATGCCTATGGGCAGTAGGATGGACAAATGTCCAGTTTTAGGCCGGAGGATCTGTCTTTCGAGCCTTCTGTCCTCCATCCGGTGCCACCTCGAGCTCGACATTAACTTGTCCTCATTTGGGGATGCAGGCCCTACACTCCCAAATGGAGCACAAATTAAAGGGAAGAAAAGGCACTTACCTTTTAATTTTGGTGTGCGCAGCCATGTCTTTTCTCGCGCGCATGCACGAATGCTGGAAGGGGAGGTGTGATGGCAGTTCACAAAGTCACGATGAGTGGGAAGCGTGACGTCACCGCAAGAACTAATCTGCAACTGATAAAGAAGATATAGATTTCGCACACAGATCTTTTCAAAATCTTTCCATTACAACAAATCTCATGTCGTCCACGTTACTGCTGATATGTTTTTCATTGTTAAGAGGAACAAAAGAAAAGCTGTTTATGTAGTGTAGAGCTCGTTGAAAGAATCAAAGACTTGTTGATCCAAACCAAGGCTTTTATTAGCAAAAGACAGGAGCTCTTCACAGGTGGCCGACCAGTCCGGAATGATCCGACCTGGCTAGGGACACAACCCTTTAAGGCCCAGACAATAGGCGTGGCTTAGCTCTCAGCCAATCGCTGTAAGCACAGTCTAGATACAGTAACTATATACACTATGTACATTGGTGATAGATCTGTACTATCACATGTAGCCACCACAGAACTTTTTTCTCTAGCTTGATACAAAATAATTGACCACAATTTCCTGGCCACTTTTATTGGATATCCAATAACCAATATGTCAACTGTGAAAAGATAATTTTTATAACATTAATAATACGCATCTACTACCACTTCTACCACTATTATTAAATCATTAGTCTATATTTGTTGTCTTTTTGTGTTTTTTTTTCCTTTTTTCAGATACAAAAATAAAAATTATAAATCCTCCAAAATGTATTCTTACAAATCAGCAGTCCAGAAAAGAATGAGAGGAAAATAAGAAAAGGTGTCAACAAACACTTTTTTCAATTGAGATTAAGGGCAGCTTAAAAAAAATTCTTTGGACTCACCTATAGAATTGGAGCAAGAAATTGATGGAAACCTCAACCCCAAGTAGTTGATTTGGATAATCATGTACAGGATTTTGATGAAGGGGCAGATGCATAAATTTAAAATGCAAAACAGAAAGAAACAGATACAGGCGCATGCATGTGAAAGTGAATTGGGAAGACAAGAGGAGTCACCATAATGTAGGTCTTGACAACTAAGTTTCTATCTCAAAAAGAAATAAAAAAAATTGTTACGAATGATCACATCCCTCTGCCCAAAGCATTCCCAAAAGACACCTCCAATCATGTTTTCCCAGAAAGCACACTGACATTTCAAAGCATCAATGGCAAACTACATGTAAGAGACTGGTTTGTTTGGAGTCAACAGGAACAAGCATTATTTTTTTTTTTTTTTAATTTTTTATTTTTCACACCATAAATCACATTAGCCATGATATACACTATTTCTTTTTCACACATATACAGTGACTTTTTCTCCCCCCCCCCCCCACTCCTCCCAAGCCACCCCCCACCCCCCCCTCTCATCCATTTTAGGTATACAATCTAGGTTGCATTAAGCCAGTCAGACAATGTTGTCATTCAACAAAATTACACCAGAAATTCTACTGAGTCCATTCTTTTCTTTCCTTCTCCTTCCATCAACTTAGGTAATGTTTGTCCCCGGTAGGTTTTCGCTATTGTATTTAATGTAAGGCTCCTATACTTGTTCGAATATTTCAATATTATTTCTTAACCTATATGTTATTTTTTCTAATGGAATACATTTATTCATTTAAATTTAGTAGTTTCTTCCTTTTAATTTGGTTATGTATTCCATTAATATTTAAAGACATATAGTTCAGCGTAGCCCTTTTATATTTTGTTTATCTTCTCTTTCCATTTTTCCATCATTACCTTTCCTCCTTTTCCATTTCTGTTTTCTTATTTTCAACTCTTTATAAGACAACATTCCTACAACATCCAACATTTTCCTTATTCTCCTATTTCTATCTTATTTATCCCCAATCTCCCCTTCCCCTCCTGAGTTGTCCTTTATCCCTTGTCGGACAACCACATCTCCCCTCTCCATTTGGATTTGCGAATCCACTCGCAAGCGTCAACTGATTTTGCAGTGACCGCTATTTCCCCCCACCCCGCCTCCCCCAGAAAAGATTTCACTTTTCATATGTCACAAAGGTCACTCTTTTAATTCCCTCCTTATTCTCTCTATTCCATTACCTTCCCTTATTAATTCTTGTCTATACTATCTATATTTTCCTCTAAGTACAAATACATTCATTTATGCTCATTGTCTCTATTCACTCTTATACCTCTTTACCCGCATACATATCAATCGTGATCATTTTTACTCTCATTACCCGTCTTCATCCCTCAGTCTATTTTTGTCTTTACCCACATACATATCAATCGTGATCATTTTAACTCTCATTACCCGTCTTCCTCCCTCAGTCTATTTTTGTAATTGTTCTGCAAATTTTCGTGCTTCTTCTGGATCCGAGAATAGTCTGTTTTGTTGTCCTGGAATAAATATTTTCAATACCGCTGGATGCTTTAGTATAAATTTATACCCTTTCTTCCATAAAATCGCCTTTGCTGTATTGAACTCTTTTCTCTTCTTTAGGAGTTCAAAACTTATATCTGGATAAATGAAGATTGTTTGCCCTTTATACTCCAGTGGGTTGTTGCCCTCTCTTACTTTTTCCATTGTCTTCTCCAGTACCTTTTCTCTTGTAGTATATCTTAGGAATTTTACTACAATAGATCTTGGTTTTTGTTGTGGTTGTGGTTTAGAGGCCAATACTCTATGTGCCCTTTCTATTTCCATTTCTTGCTGTAGTTCTGGACATCCTAGGGTCTTAGGGATCCACTCTTTTATAAACTCCCTCATATTCTTGCCTTCTTCATCTTCCTTAAGGCCCACTATCTTTATGTTATTTCTTCTGTTATGGTTTTCCATTGTATCTATTTTTTGAGCTAGTAGTTCTTGTGTCTCTTTAGTTTTTTTATTAGATTTCTCCAATTTCTTTTTTAAGTCTTCTACCTCCATTTCTGCTGCTACTGCCCGCTCTTCCATCTTGTCCATTTTCTTTCCCATTTCTGTTAAGGTCATCTCCATTTTATTTATTTTCTCTTCTGTGTTGTTTATTCTTTTTCTTAAATCCTTAAATTCCTGTGTTTGCCATTCTTTCAATGACTCCATGTATCCTTTATTAAGAGCAAGTATATCCTTTACCTTGCCTTTCTTTTCTTCTTCTATTTCCCTGTACTCTTCCTCTTCCTCTGGGTTGGCCATCTGTTGTTTCTTTGATGCCCTTTCCTCCTCTTCTTTCTTGTTTCCATTGTCTTCTGTGGTCTCTTCTTGCTGCAGGTGTTCTGCAGCTGTCGTTGCCGGCTGTGGAGATCGACTCCCCAGCTGGTCCCCCCTCCCGTCGGTGTGTCTTTTTCATTCGCATCGCGCATGCGCGATACTTCACGCATGCGCGGTTGCGCACTTTTACTCGGCTCTGCGAGCCATTTTTGTAGTCCATTATTTACCGACCTGAGGGAGCGGGTTTCTCTCTCCGCAGCGGGCCTCTTCGGACAGGTAAGGCCTTCACCTTTTTCCTCCTTTGTCTTCTCTTCCTCTCTTCTTACCGTTGCTTTCGATTTTTCTTTTTTTGTCGCCATCTTCTTTCCACCTTTATACTCACTTTTCTGTAACTTTTATTTCTGTGCCTTTGTGTTTTCCTTTGTTTTTCCCGACTTTTCTGGAGAGGGCTGGAGTTCACCGTCCGGCCACTACTCCATCACGTGACTCCCCCGCATTATTTTGTTTTCCATGTCAATTATTTTGGCACAAGACAGTCAAAACCAGCACTTCTGTGTCTAAGACTGTGCTGCTATCTGCTGAAGGCTGGGATTCTAATGGGAAGAGGCAAAAACTTAACTTCAGGATCCAAAAACATGAAAAAGGCAATGGTCACAGAGAATGTTACCTAGCTTGGTGAGAACTAGGAAGGCACCTGCTGCCTGGGAGAGGAGTTGACACCATCTTAGAAGTGTCAATGAAAACTGAAGCCGTGAAATGGTACAATCTTTTAAAGCACATCATCGATGTTGTACTCCTCTTGGGAGAACATGGTCTGGCATTTGCTGCCTCGTCCCATTGATTTGGTGACTTTTTAGCACTCATTGAACTGCTCTCCAGATGGGACCCCATCCTTTGGAACATGTGCTAAGTGTAGAGGAGTCACAGAAAAAGAGTGAGTGGCTTCATTCATTATCTGTCCCGACTCACAAAATGAATTTATTACAGAATGCTCGAATCTTGTGAAACAACACATTTTACTTGAAAGGCAATCTGCAGTTATAGTAGATTCCACACCAGATTCCTCCCATATTGAACAAGGAACATTTCTTTTGAGGTACATAACTTTTAAAAGAAACACAGCATGAGATTCAAGAAAGATTTCTCAAGTTTGCAGATTGTAGCAACAAAAGAGGGGAAGAAATTGCTCAGTTGATAACTGATGCATTGAATGAACATGCTATTCCTCTCAGTGATTGTAGAGCTCAAGCCTACGATAATGGGGCAAATATGGCTGGAAAATACAACGGTGCATGAGCGAAATATAAGAACAATGCTCAACGGCAATTTTTTCACCTTGAGGTTGTCGCACACTCAACTTATGTGGAAATGGTGCTGATGAATGCAAACCTGAAACAATAACCTTTTCCGGAAAAGGTATACCACCTGTTCAGTTCCAGTCCTAAGCAGTGGAAATGACGACAGAACCGCATTGGTTATTATCTTCATGGTATGTCTGAAACAAGATGGTCAGTTCGTGTTGAATGCCTTTTGTAGCTCACTTGCCTGGCATTAAATTAGCACTAGAAGACCTCCTTGAACTAAATTTAACAGCCAAAACAAGAAATGAAGTCCATGGAGTTTTATTAGATGTGACATTTTTTGCCTGTGTGGTACAAAATATTAGCCAGCATAGATATTTGCAACTAAGTCATCCAAGCTAGAGATACCACACTGGATGTTGAAGTAGCAAACATGGAAACTCTCCTCACAGATCTGACAAAACTTTGAAACAACTGGAAATCCATGTGGAATGAAGCCAAACATGTTGCATCAAACCTAAAGATATAAATAAAACTCTCCCTTAGATGTGGAGGAATTAGCCCCATGATGAAAGCATGCCTGAGGCTAACATGGAGGAAGTGTCCGACACAGATGAAATGCCAGAAGAGGCCGACTTCAGCAAATGTGTGTTTTACATTTTGGTGGACAATGTTAGAGCAGGATTAACTGGCTGCTTCGATGCTATTAAGCAGTTGGCAGAAAAATGTGATTTCTTGTGGAAATATCACACCATGTCTGAAAGTGATGTGAAGAGAAAAACATTATCTTTATCAGATCAATATCCTGTTGACCTTAACGGTGATGATTTTGGAAAAGAAATGTAACATTTACCCTCAGTACATAAAGCAAATGTTGTAAATGCACAGTTAAAGGCATGAGCTCAGTTGAACTTGTTCACAGTAGACATACTTGGTGACTTGTTTCAAAATGTTTGTGTTAGCATAAAAATACTATTAACAATTCCAGCACAGAGAAGTCATTTAGCAAACTCAAGCTGATTAAAAATTATTTAAGGTCTAAAATGTCTGATTCCATGCACTGATTCAAATTTAAAAAAAAACCCTGGAGAGCCTTTTTTAAAAATAAATGAACCCTATCGACCTCTTTTTTCCTTTTTACTAATAATTGTCTTCTGATGTTCTGATCTGCTTTGCAATATAAAAGTATGTTTCAATATGAATTATTACTCCTTATCTACATTATAGCATAAACAAAGATGTTCAAAACAAATTTGCTTTCTTCTCTTTGATCCTATTTTATTTATATTTATTATGGAGGGAGTATAGGAGCACAAGGCTTCAAATGTAGAAGATCAGCAGAGCTCTCCATTCCACCCTCACTCATCTTCCATACCATTTTTGGCCTTCCAGGATACCACTGGTGGCATAAAACTGTATTGGATAAAAACAGGATGATTAATGGAGAAGGGAAGGGGGCCCGAAAGAAACTTTGTGCCCCCAATGGAATTCCTCTCAGAAGCCCCTGCATTGAAGTTCTGTAGGCATCAGCTCATCAAGTTGAAGTTTATGATCATCTGACTACACAGTCACAATCTGATGAAACAACATTTGCCCAGACCTTAGTGCATACACATACACACATGGACATGGTATATAATAATCACAAGTAAAGATATAATTTAAAATAAACACTGTATATATAAATATTTTGGGATGATTTACTCAGTTTCAGGACACTGTTCATTGATCTCACAGCCTGTGGAAAGAAACTATTTCCAAACCTGGCAATCCCGATTTTGATGCTCATCTACCTCCTTCTTGATAGTACTGGGACAAAGGTATTGTATGCTGGATAGAAAGGATCTCCTACAATTTCTTTTAGCTTTACTTAAGCAAAGCTCCTCGTAAATGTCATTAATAAAAGAAAGGGAGACTCCAGTGACCCTTTTTGGTTCTTTTGATCCTTTGTAATGACTTCTGGCTTGATGCTTTGCAGCTATCATACCAGACAATGATGCAGCAGACATGTACACTGTTATCAAGATGGGACCTTGCACTCTTGATATTCTTTCAGAAGTGTAGGCCCTGCTGTGTCTTCATGACTAATGAGGAGGTGCTGTGGGTTCAAGATAGGTCATTCTTTATATGCACATCAAGGTACTTTGTGGTCTCCACTCTTTCCATGATGGAACAATTGATGTATAGTGGAGAGTAATTTATAATATAAATCCATGATTAGGATAAGATGATCAAATACAGTAAACCCTTAGTTTTTGAGGGGCTAAATTCTAGAAAACGTTGTGAATACCAAACACTTTTTTTTATCTCAATGGAGTAAAATAGTGTATAGACTGTTTAGATGATGTAAGAAATAATGCAATGCAATTGATGAACTTACATTGATATGGAGTTGAAATATACCTATGACAATCTTGTACTATTAATGCTGCTGTCTGGTGGTCAGTGGTAGCCACTAGTTTCCATGGATAGTGAGGAAAGAATGCAGAAGGTAGTTAATCCCTTCCCTGTAAGGATGTAGTTAATCTAAAGCAGATGAGACAGATTATGTTGTGTTTATATTGTATATAGATATGATTTTGGGAAATAAAGTGTGGCAGGTTCTTTTTAGTGCCGGTCACATGCAAACACTTCAGAACAGATCTCATTTAAAATACTAGAGCTCTGCTTAAGCTGGACAGGGCAGCTCCTGGGGGCCTTTGCAAAAACTTTGGGGAGTCCCCAAGAGACTTCACTTATGGATTGTTGTTTTGAAAAGGAACAGATGAATGAGATCAGAGGAGTAGTTTGGAGCCACAGGCTGTCTGGAGTGCAGCTTGCTGTTCTAAGAGGGTCATGTGGTTTTGCAAGCAGAGAGAGATTCAAACAGGCTTTTCTCTGAGAGAGAGAGAGAGAGAGAGAGAGAGAGAGAGAGAGAGAGAGAGAGAGAGATCAGTTTTGCAGTTTTATAGTCAGCAGCAGCAGGAGCTGGGACTGGAACAGGACAAGCTGGCAAGCTTGTGGAAAAACCCCACTTTGAAGACAGGTTGTGAGTGCTTAGTTCAGCCTGGTCAAAGCCCTTGTGGTTCATACAAGAGGAGAGGACTGGCTGCCTAATGTTTCACTTGAAATAAGAGAAACAAAAAGTCACTCTGTGGTGACCTGAAAGAAAGAAGTTATCATCTGTTAAACCATGATGGGGCAAGTTTACTCGTCAAGACACTGATGTGGCTGATTGAAGGGGATAAGTTTATGTCCAGGAACAACAAATTTCTATCTGAAAATTGACAGGAACCTTCCTGAGTGGCAACCATTTATTTTTCAAGCACCAGGGCCTGGTGAACTTCATGAATGTTGAATTCTGTGCTCGGTATAAGAATTGCCTGTAACCAGGGAACTCAGAGAAATGAGAAGTGAGATTGGACTGTGAATGAAATAACTTTTCTAAACTTACATATACGTGCATTTAAAAGGGGGCTGTTAGGTTCATTAAGTTAATAGTGATGTCAAAGTGTGAATTTGTTTTCATGTTTAAAGATAATTAAAAGCAAATTTTGTTTGGGGAGCCATTTGTCTTTGTGAATATTTATTGCTGCTGGGTTTTGGGGTCCTCTGGGCTTGTAACACAGACCATACCTGTTTTCACAAATGAAACATAAAGTCAATCATCAAACTGCCCCTGCTGAGAGAAATGGATAAGAGGATCCAAAGATAATGAACACTAATGAGCTGAAGTACAGTATCCAGCTTTCATTTTTAAAAGTTAATATGAATTCTGTGATGAGTTTCTGCCAAGTTACTCATTTTACATTGATTGGTACATTTCTAGAAATTGTAAAACCCAATGGTCATCTACTCACCTGATGGTCTGGTTACGATCTCCTCTACATCAGAGAGGCTGAATGCAACATCAGAGAGATTGAGCAATTTAACTCTGTCCGCTGCAATCGTGTGGATCTCCCTGTGGCCATTGTTTCAATTCCATGACCCATTCCTTTGCCATGCTCTCATCACTGCAAGACTGAGGCCACCCAAAAATTGAAGGAATAACACCTCATATTCACTCTGGAGACCCTTTAATTGGATGGCATTAACATTGAATTGTCCTGTTTCCATTAACCCCCATCTTCCTCTGTCTCCTTTCCTCTAGCTCTGTCTCTCCCTTTTCCCTTTTCCCTCTGTCTCCCCTGCATTCACAGAAAACACACCCCCCCTCCCCCAATCATTTGTCACCTTTCCTTTTTCCTGGCCTCCTCTCCATATCCAATTAACACCTTTAGTCTGTTGGTCTGTACTCCTCCCCCTGCCCTTTCTTTTGATTTTGATGTTTACCTGCTTTTTACTCATATCTTGAAGAAGGGCTCAGGTCTGAAATGTCAGTTATACATTTTTAGCCCCCCCCCCCCCCCCCCCCATTGGTAGCTGCGAGATCTGTTGAGTTCCTCCAGCATTTCTGTATGTTTACTGCAATCATAACTTCTATATACTTTGTGTTTCACTTCATCTGCATATACCAGTTACTGAAAACAAACATGCAGGTAAGCAAGCAGATGTCATTGCAAAATGTATGAGGTCAGGCGCAAGAATGTCTTTCTACAATTATACAAAATCGTGATGAGGCCCTCCTTTGTGGCTTTGACCATTGTCTGATATATGTGCTGTAGGAGAGAATGCAATGAAGCTTCACTGGATTAATTTCTGGGAAAGCAGACTATTATATTGGTTGACATGTCTTCTGGCTATCCATCCCATAGGATGACGAGGATTCCTTTCAGTCAGTTTGTGGTGCTTGATATGAGGATACCCCACTCCTCAGAAAGGAACAGCATGTGTGTGAATGGATTTAGGTGAGTAGGGGATTGCACAGGTCTAGACCCACCCTCTCGACATCCCCTCCTGGATTCAGCAGGATGGTGAGGTCCAAGATGGCTGGGGAAGTTCTATTGCAGTGAATGGCTAGACCAAGCTTTGATGCAAGGTATGCCTTTTCTGTGCTTCATGGCACGTGTTCGCTAGATGGTTGTTGCCCTTACGAGAGGGTTCATCCACCCTTTGCCCTTTGATAGATCTTGTTTTTCATTCATCAGGTGTCTAGCCATCCTCTGCACTAGGCAAGCCTGGTGGGGAAGCCGGTTTAGTCACTGATCACCCAACCATCTGACAGGGAATACTGGGTTACATGGTACCAGCAGCACGCAGATGAGTGATCTGACCATTGTTGACATGTATTTCTTCTTCTTTGGCTTGGCTTCGCGGACGAAGATTTATGGAGGGGGTAAAAAGTCCACGTCAGCTGCAGGTTCGTTTGTGGCTGACAAGTCCGATGCGGGACAGGCAGACATGATTGCAGCGGTTGCAGGGGAAAATTGGTGGGTTGGGGTTGGGTGTTGGGTTTTTCCTCCTTTGCCTTTTGTCAGTGAGGTAGGCTCTACGGTCTTCTTCAAAGGAGGTTGCTGCCCGCCAAACTGTGAGGCGCCAAGATGCACGGTTTGAGGCGATATCAGCCCACTGGCGGTGGTCAATGTGGCAGGCACCAAGAGATTTCTTTAGGCAGTCCTTGTACCTTTTCTTTGGTGCACCTCTGTCACGGTGGCCAGTGGAGAGCTCGCCATATAACACGATCTTGGGAAGGCGATGGTCCTCCATTCTGGAGACGTGACCCATCCAGCGCAGCTGGATCTTCAGCAGCGTGGACTCGATGCTGTCGACCTCTGCCATCTCGAGTACTTCGACGTTAGGGATGTAAGCGCTCCAATGGATGTTGAGGATGGAGCGGAGACAACGCTGGTGGAAGCGTTCTAGGAGCCGTAGGTGGTGCCGGTAGAGGACCCATGATTCGGAGCCGAACAGGAGTGTGGGTATGACAACGGCTCTGTATACGCTTATCTTTGTGAGGTTTTTCAGTTGGTTGTTTTTCCAGACTCTTTTGTGTAGTCTTCCAAAGGCGCTATTTGCCTTGGCGAGTCTGTTGTCTATCTCATTGTCGATCCTTGCATCTGTTGAAATGGTGCAGCCGAGATAGGTAAACTGGTTGACCGTTTTGAGTTTTGTGTGCCCGATGGAGATGTGGGGGGGCTGGTAATCATGGTGGGGAGCTGGCTGATGGAGGACCTCAGTTTTCTTCAGGCTGACTTCCAGGCCAAACATTTTGGCAGTTTCCGCAAAGCAGGACGTCAAGCGCTGAATTTACTAATATTCATACGAATGAGAGAGATTTTGTCGAAATGTGCAAAATTTTTAATAGGGATGGCCAGATTCGAGTTCAGTGGTGAGGAATATGCCTAGAACAAAGGACCATTGTTTCAGAATATGGGATAAGTGTTTGACTGAAATTTCTTTGCTCGCGTAGTAGTAAATTTCCAATAAAAGAGGGCTCACTTTTTTTGGAAAATTTTATTTATTAATCATGATAAATCATACAATAAAGATACAGACAAGTAAACATAATGCATACATGATAATCTACATTCAATAAAGAAATAGGTCTATAAGATCCTGCTTTTAATGGATCCCTCCCTATTCTTAAGAATAACTGTAATAATTGCTTTAGAAAAAGAATCTGGAAAAGAGCCATCTCCGTTGCTTATTTCAATACACCCATCAATAAAGGGATTAATAAATCCTGAAATACTTTATAAAATTCAGGCTTAGATTAAAGTCCTTCTTTACTTCATTAACAGTGAAAGAACCATCTAAATCCTTAATATCCATATCCTTCAAAGAAGGTAAAACTAAATCAGACAAAAGATTATCAATTTTGGCTTCATCTTCATCGGAAGTATACAATTTCTCATAAAATGTATGAAACTCATCATTAATTTCTTGAGGTTTATATGTAATCACAGAATCATGTATAAAAGCGTTTATAGTTCTAGAAGCTTGCTCTGCCTTTAGCTGCCAAGCTAAGACTTTATGAGTTCTCTCACCCAACTCATAATATTGCTGTTTAGTTCTTTGTAATAATTTCTCAAACTTATAAGTTTGTAATAAATTATACCGTAATTTCATATTCACTAAGTGTGCTTTCTTAACTTCCATAGAATTTCGTTGTAAATCCTTTTCCAAAATCTCTATCTCCTTCTCCAATTTAATAATCTCACTCATATGTTGTTTCTTAATTTTAGCAGTATAATTAATAATTTGTCCCCGTAAGTAAGCTTTTAAGGCATCCCATAAAACAAATTTGCTATCCATTGAACCTAAATTTACTTTAAAAAAAAGCTGTATTTGATCCCTTATAAATTTACTAAATTCAGAATTTTTTAACAATAAAGAATTAAATCTCCAATGATAAACATTCTCTACTCTCTCCAAACCTGCACACGTAATTAATAACAAAGAATGATCAGACAAAATCCTACTCTTATATTCAGCCCTCAAAACTCAACCTTGTAATTGCGCTACTAAAAATAAATCTGTTCTAGAATAAGAATAATGACAGAATTAATAAAATGAGAAATCTTTCTCCTTAGGATTTAACTTCCTCCATATATCTACCAAATTCATATCTTTCATTTACACTATCAACTGTAACCATATAACCATATAACCATTTACGGAGCGGAAACAGGCCATGTTGGCCTTTCGAGTCCGCACCGGTTAACTGTTTAACCATTTTAGTTCTAATCATTGATTTTGGAGATTTATCCAACAATGGATCTAAGGAACAATTAAAATCACCCCTTGCCATAATCTTATCATAAATTTTTTAAAAAAAGAGTCCACCATAAATTGCTCATCATCTATATTAGGAGCGTAAACATTCATTAAAGTCCAAGATTCAGAAAAAGATTTTACAATTATCAATCAAAAGCCTACCAGCTGACTCAAAAACTGAATCCAATTTAAAAGATAATTTTTTATTAATCAAAATAGCAACTCCTCTTGCTTTAGAATTAAAAGAAGATGCTATAACTTGTCCAATAAAAATATCTTTAAAAACATGCATATAAATATAGATAATTTTATCATTGGACATATCATTTGGCAGGGTTGCTGAACCACATTTTGTGACAGCTGAATGCTCCATTACAAGATATATTACAAGATGTATAGATGAATTCTTCCAAGGTGCGGCAAAAAGTTTTGAAATAGCTTTGCAGTATGATGTTGAAGCCATAAATCCTTAATATCCATATCCTTCAAAGAAGGTAAAACTAAATCAGACAAAAGATTATCAATTTTGGCTTCAAAGAATATTGGAAAAAGTGGAACTTTTTTCTTTCCACTCACATACCACTTTACGTAATCCTTATGCCATCGGTGCTCTGTGATTAGTAAGGGATTACTTAAGGTGGTATGTCGTTGGGAAGGGAAGGTTGAGAATCACTGCTCAAGACCGAATTGTTACTGAAAAAAATTGCTTGAAAAAAAAAAGACCATTGGCCCATTTCCTTTGGAGTGATGAAACCGTACACATAATGAGTCAGTTAGGTACGATTAAAACAGTGGTTTTCAAACCTTTCTTTTCCACCCACCTACCAAGCCCTTACTAATCACAGAGCACCTATGGCATAGGGAATAGTTAAAGTGATATGTGAGTGGAAAGAAAAAGATTGAGAACCACTGGGTTAGACTGAGGATCAGGCCAGTTTAAAGAAAATTAAAAGCAACTTTTGTTTAAGTAACCATTTGTCTTGGTGAATATCTGTTGCTGCTGGGTTTTGGGGTCCTCTGGACTCACAGCATTTTGGGGGCTCATCCGGGATTTGAACCCTGTACCTCTCGCACAAGTGAAAACACAAAAATGCTGAAGGAACTCAAAAAGTCATGCAGCGACCTGTGGAGCTTCTCCAGATTTTTGGGCTTTTACTTAGTATTTGTGAAATGTCGTTTTTGCTAATGAAATGCATCTTGTTCTGTTTTGCTGCCATATGAATGAATCCACCAAATTCTATGTCCAATCTGCCACCACATCCAGAATCATCCAGAACAGCTTAGACCCAAAGCAGGTTTGCAAAATGTCTGATTTAGCAAAGCAGGAAATCTGTTATCAGTTACAGAGCACTGTTCAATGTTACAAGTTTCCATGATAACTTGTGAATACTTTTCACAACGAAATTAGATTTAAACATCAGATTAACGCATATCCTTTTACATTTAAAAAAAAGAGCACAAAATGTTGGAGGAACTCAGCTGGTCAAACAGTGTCCTTTATAAAGCAAAGGTAAAAATACATAATTGACATTTCGGGCTTGAGCCCTTCATCATGGTACGGAAAACTGTTGGCAGGTGTCCAAACAAAAGAGTTGGGGGCGGGGGAGACGTGGTCGCAAAGACAGGAGGTAATGTGGAGAAGGGAGGGAGGGCACAGCAGCAAGCAGAGGAAGGAGGAATGGCGAGATGAATAGGGAGGGAAGAGGGGAAAAAGAGCTGGAATGGGGAAGGGAAGGGGGGAGAGGAGAGCAGGTCCTACCCCCTTTCCTCTCTATTCAGCTAGCCATCCCTCTTCCGCTTACTTGTGCTGTCCCCTCTTTCCCTTCTCCACCTATTACCTCCTGTCCTTGTGACCATAGCTTCCCCTTCCCCTATTGTTTGGACACCTGCCTAAATTTTTCCATACCTTGATGAAGGACTCAACCCGAAACATCGGTTATGTATTTTTACCTTTGCTATATGAAGGACATATGAAGGCCTGTCCCGCATCGGACTTCTCAGCCACAATCGAGCCTGCAGCTGACGTGGACATTTACCCCCTCCATAAATCTTCGTCCGCGAAGCCAAGCCAAAGATGAAGGACACTGTTTGACCAGCTGAGTTTCTCCAGCATTGTGTTTTTATATCAATCACATTATACCACCAGCTTTTCAATAACCACTACACTCAAACTACTTACCATTCTGTAACAGTGGCAATGGACAGTTCCATGACTTAAATCAGTAGTTATAAATTAAATGATTAAAGAAGATTAATTTTATCCTACTATGGGGCTGTGAAGGGATTACCCTGATATTTTGTGGTTTGTGCATAACTCACTTGGGATTTAACTTACATTTTATAGAGTATGTCTCACCCACACAAGATTAAAAGCATCAAAATGTTTCTGGGCAATAGTTCATTTTTTAAAATTAAATTGTTGTTGAAAAAAATTTTAAATTTCTTCTCTGTTATTTCCTGATCCAGCAGCAAAAGAAATTGGCAAACAAAGGAAACATTAAACACGATATAGTTTAAAATATTACTTTATTGCATTTGCATAAAGTACTCATAAAATACTTCACTAAAATACAGAATTAAAAAATGCACTAATTTAATGCCAATGGGAAACCAGGTGTTGGGCAGCCTTCTCCCTTTCTCTTTCCTGTTCTTTCCCACCCCCCTTTCTCTCTCTCTCCTTCCTTTCCCTCACCCTGCATTCACCCACTCTTTTATCTTTCTCTCTCCCTTTCTCTGTTGCTCTCCCTCTCCCTTTCCTTCACTCCCTTGCCTCCACCCTTCCCTTTTTCTCTTAGTCCCCCTCCCTTCCTTCTCCCTCTCCCCCTCCATCTTCTTCTCCCACTTTCTCTCCCTTTCCCTCTTCATCTTTGCAGAAAAGCATGTTTTTCACCATTTTCTAGCCTTGAGATTCTGCATATTCTCTGGGCATTGCCACATTCTAAGCTGACACCATTTTTTTCTCACAGGCACAATTTTTTGATAAAATCTTTTGCACATACCAAGGAGGAATCAAATATGACTTCTTTGAAATTTTACCTCTCTCCTTACAAACATGTAGCATAGTATCAGGCTACTTGGCCCAGTTAAGGAACACTGCACTGGCCATGTCAATTTTGGTGAGGATCACTTATGTGCACTGGGTGAGAGAGGTGTTCCATCCATATACAGGTGCAGATATGAGGTCTGGATAGAAAATCCCACACTTGCCTTCAAGTGATGCAATTCGTTGCCATTGTGTGGATTGTGCAATTTTTCCAAGCAGGCATTGACCAATACTGCAAATGAGTCTATTAAATTAATTGAAAGTACAGAATGTGTGTTTGAGGTATCCACTGTGAAATTCAGGAAAAATCTCTTTAACAAAAGAATAGTTGGACTACAGAAGTCACAAACCATATGACATGGTTGAGGGGAATTAGATGCAATAAAATAGGAGGATATGATAACATAATTTGAGAAATTAAAAGGACACACAAGACAAGTAGTCAGTTTCTGTGTTGTACATTCTATCTTAAAAGGAATGAACTCTTATTCTAAACAGATGGATTTTTATTTTGCACGGGTGTGGGGGTACACCACAAGGCTACTGCAGGGGGCAACCTCTGTACCAGCAGGAGTGTAAGGGGACAGGACAATACCTGGCTGGCTGCCAATCAGTCGGCCTGAATGGATCAAGCCCCTCCGGGATATAAGCCTGCGCCAACCTCCCGAGGACTCACACTGAGTTGCTGCAGCCACAGCCAGCCTGACTCTGTGGAACTCCTTGTGGATTAAAGCCTGTTGTTCAGTCTTTGCTTTGTGTGTGTCTTATTCTGTCAAACAGCGCACCACAACGGGTAAGGTGCACATTAAAATATTTTGAATCTATAGTGAATGCTGCACAAACCACAAAATTTCAGGTTAATCCCTCTGGAGACCCATTTCAGGTCAAAATGATCCTGCAGTAACCATTTCACATAATGCTACTGATTTAAGTCATCGAGCGACTTATTGACACTGACTCATTGCCACTGATTGAAAAACTATTGCTGCTGTTCAGTTATGCTTCAGATGAACCATTGCACTAATTCAGAATGAGGTAGGGGGTTTCTGGTATTGTTTAGATTCTGACTTAAGTCAATCTGAAATTCTGTTGTGGCAGAAGAAAATGCTATGCAAATGATGTTATGTTATTGCTTATTTGAAATGCAGAACAATACAGAGGCTAAAGGACATCAAAGGAGAGCATACTGAAGTTCTGAGATGGCAGTGTAACTGCACTTGAGAGCAGAGGGACTGTCCCCATTTTAATCGAGAAGAATGGTCCTAGACAGAGCATTGTTAAAGGTAAAGCTAAACAAATTGGGCCATGACGGAATAGAAGCAAGAGGAACATAATAAGCTATTGGTCCCTGGGGATGGAACTTTCCAGTCTAAAATAATGAAATCATATCTATTCATTGTATCCTTTAGACTTTCACACTTCACACTTCACTCAGCCAATGAAGTGCACCAATTGCTGAACTGAAGGAAGCAGCAGTTGATATGCAAGAGCAAGCTGATACAGGATGCAGTTTGAGAAATCAGCCTCTTGGCAATGTTGGTGAAAAGATAAATATTGGCCAGGAACCCAGAGAGAATGATGATTTAAGCTGGGATGTGAATTTAACATCTCAGCATCTCCTAATGTCCAGCACTCTCTCTGCACTCTTCTGGAATATCAGCCTGCTCGAGCCTATGGAATGGGACCTGAACCTGGAAGCAGGAGGGCAACTGTGACCATAACAAACACGTTCTAAATTACCATCACCCAAATATATGAGGATAACAATGATTGGGGTCAGCAGCAGCAGTCATGTTGCCAGACAGGACAGCCCCTCCGGATGAATGATGAGGAAAAGATAGCATGTTCACTAGTTTGCAGATACCTCAAGAAAACATTTAAGTGCCAAAGACCCATAATTTTGTGAAATAGAGCAATATAAAATATTCCATAGAACCATAAAGCACTACAGTACAGAATAAAAGCCTATAGATCAGTGACTCAGTCTCGGCCTTTCGAGTTATTTATGGCACATCAATTTTATTCACAATTATTTTATTTTTATTGCTAATAATGGACCAACTCCCGAAACCTGACAATCTGGAGATTGATCCACAGTCGCCAGACGCCTCTGACAGCTTCAAACTCAGGCTACGCTGTTTCGAGGTCTTCCTTCAAAACTCAGCCAGCATCAGACGCAAACAGACTGCATCTACTCTTCTCTCAGGTCAGACCCTGAGTGTTCCCAATGATCTGGGACGGCACCACATATGTGGAAACAATGGATGCTCTTAAGGGGCAATATAGGGAGAAAGTTAATGAGGTATATGCCAGACATATGCTGGCCATCAGCAGACAGGGATCCGGCAAATTAGGCGACGAGTTCCTTCATGCCCTGGGAGGACTCGAGTGGACATGCAACTTCCAGGTAGTATCGGCCTCCCAAAACACAGAAGACATGATCTGGGATGCCTGTGTTTCAGGCATCTGGTCTGACAATATGTGCCAGAGGTTATTCGAGCAGAATAGTTAGACTTAAAAGGGGCACTCAATTTTGCAAAGTCACTGGAGATCGCCCTCTGCAACTCAGAGGCATACTCTGTGAATGGGTCTTCATGGGGCCACTGGTACACTACTGCACCCTATTAATGAGCCCAACACAGCCACTGTCTCCCATGAGTCCTCAAAGTGCTACTTTTGCGGCCAGGGAAAACATCCCTGAAAACTGCCCATCAAGAGGCGTGACATGCATGAAGAATGGTTTCTATGCAAGAGTATGCCACTCACAGCCCTCCAGCCCCAGTACCACCATGTGCGCGGCATGGCAGTTGCCATCTTGGATGTCGGCATCTTCCAGAGATGACCACACCGCGATATGGGGGCCACCATCTTGGATGCTGTCGAATTCCGGGGAGACCCATGCCACCACCTGGGTGCCGCCATCATGCTCCCTGCCGGAGACTCTGGGTGGGTCGGACCATGGACCAACTCTGACTTTCATGGTGCTAGACCACAACAGCCCTCACTAACTTGCCTGCTCCATGATAGACATCTCCATCAACGACTAGGAGACTAAATGCCTTTTTGATAGCAGGAGCACCGAGAACTCTATTCATCCTGACACTGTCCAACATTACTCCCTTGAGGTAAAACCGATCAGCTACAAAGCCTTAAAGTCTCACTCCACAGAAAGCCACACCTACACTAAGGTGACGTTGACCATGTGGGGCTTGGCATATAGAGAATTTAAGCTCCTCATTATGCCATAGCTCTTCAGACTAGTACTGTTGGGACAAGACTTTCAGTACTACTTAAAGCAATATGATGGCTCTTTCCCACCCCTCATGGTTGGCAACCTGCAGTTCCTTAACTGGACGCTCTGCGCCCCCCCACCCCTTCCCTCCCCCACTGGTCCAACTGACGTGCAGTCTCTCTACCCTCCACACTGACCCCCTGCCGCTACTCGACAACCTCATCCCCAACTGTAAACCAGTCGCTAAAAAAGCAGGCGATATAGTGAGGAGGACAGGGTGCTTATAAAGGCGTGGGTACGACAACTCCTGGACAAGGAGATTATTGAAGCCAACACCAGTCCCTGGAGAGCTCAGGTAGTTGTGGTCAAGGATGGGGGTAAACACAGAATGGTGATCAACTATAGTCAAACCATTAATCACTACACACACCTGGATGCATAACCTTTCCTTCACATCTCTGATATGGTCAACCAAATTGCCCAGTATTGTGTGTTCTCCACAATAGACCTGAAATCTGCCTAGCACCAACTCTACATCCGCCCTGAGGATCACCAATTCATAGCTTTTGAGGCAGATGGTCACCATTACCACTTCCTCATGGTCCCCTTCGGTGTCACCAATGGCATTTCGGTCTTCCAGTGGGAGATGGCCCAGATGGTAAACCAAATTAACCTTCTCACCACCTTCCCATATCTGGATAACGTCGCAATTCATGGTCACAAATTGCAGGACCATGATGCGAACCTCCAGAAATTCGTCACCAAATCCCTGAATCTTACCTACAATAAGAATAAGTGTGTTTTCTACACTACCCAACCGGTGATCCTTGGTTGCATCATGGAGAATAGGGTCATTCACCCTGATGCAAACCGCATTGGCCTCTGCTAGACCTCCCCTTCCCCATAGCCTCAAGGCCCTGAAAAGGTGCCTGGGGTTATTTTATTATGCCCAGTGGGTTCCAAATTATGTGGATAAAACCCACTCCTTTATCAGGTCCACCTCCTACCCCCTTACAAATTAAGTATGGGCTGCCTTCTGCCGCATAAAGGAGGACATTACAAAAGCCGCAACGTATGCAATGGATGAATCTGCCCCCTCCCTTGTGGAGAGCAATGCATCTGATTTCACCCTGGCCACCACCCTCTATCAGGCAGGTTGTCCCATTGCCTTTTTCTCCCACACTCTCCAAGGGCCCTGAATTCTAACTCTCTCCTCTATAGAGAAGGAGGCTCAGGCGATAGTTGAGACTGTACAGCACTGAAGGCATTACCTGGCCGGCAGATGATTTACCCTGCTCATGGACCAATGTACGTGGCATTCATGTTCAACATAAACATCAGGGTAAGATAAAGAATAATAAATTGTTGAGGTAGAGGATCGAGCTCTCCACCAACAATTATAACCTCCTGTACTGGCTGGGGAAGCTCAAGAACCTCTCAGGTGCCTTGTCATGAGGGACATATGTCAGTGAACAGGTGGATCGCCTCAAAGTTCTCCACAATTACCTCTGCCACCCTGATGTCATGAGATTTTTTTCTCTTTATCACATCTCATAATCTGCCATAACTCCATTGGGGATGTCAAAGACATGACAAGGGACTGCAGGGTCTGTGTGGAGTACAAGCCTCATTTTTACCATTCGGACAGGGCACACCTGATTAAAGCCACTCACCCCTTTGAATTCCTGAGCATGGACTTCAAGGGCCCCCTTCCCTCCACCAACCACAATGCATATTTCCTCTTGATTACTGATCAGTATTCGTGGTTCTCCTTTGCCATCCTCTTCCCTGACTTGACCACTATCACAGTCATTGGGGCCCTGTGCAACCTGTTCACCCTGTTCGGGTACCCGTCATACATCCAAAGTGACCGGGGGTCTTTGCTTATGAGTGATAAGCTGCACCAATTCCTGCTGGCCAGGGTTATTGCCATCAGGATGACAATGAGTTATAGCCTCTGGGGGAATGGCCAAGTGGAGAGGGAGAACATTACCGTATGGAAGGCCATCTCCTTGTCCTAAAGTCCAGGGGTCTGTCTGTCTCACTGGCAGAAGGTCCTTCCAGAGTCATTCCATGCCACTCGATCTCTGCTAGGTTCTGCCACTAACACTACCCTTCACGAAAGAATCTTCTCCTTCCCCATATCGAGGACCACCCTACCCTCTTGCCTGATGTCTTCGGGACTGGTCCTGCTATGAAAACATGTGAGGGGCCATAAAATCGACCCCCTGATGGGAAGGGTTCAGCTCCTCCACGTATACTACCCAATGCTACCAGGATGGGCGTGAGGAAACAGTCTCCATCCAGGACCTCATGTACATGGGGGGCCCCGAGGACCACATCCACCAGGCAGCAACCCCCTTCCTTCCGCAGCCATGCACCCTTCCCCCTACCACAGTCACTCAAGTCGAGCCGTCACACCTGCTGAAGGTCAGCACAGTGTCGCCAATGTGGTGAAATGCTGAACTGTATTGTATTCCTCATTTCCTGTTTACCTGGCTCCACCCCGTCCTATGACTGTACCTGCAGCCCCTCCCTCTTTTGATCTTGTATAGAGCCTCCATCACCCTGACCCTTCCCCAGAAAGCTCAGGTCACGACACAGGATGAGGTCATTGTTCATTGTGAATAAAAGCCTGTAGTTCAGTGACTCAGTGTTAGCCTCTTGAGTTATTTACTGTGTGTCCCAACTATTGTCTGATTTCCTTCTTCCAAACTTATTGAAATAAAGGCCAATGTGTCTTTTATCTTCCTAAATGGTTGCATTTGCTGCCTTGAGTGGAGTTATGCTAAGTTCAGCAAGTTATGTTTATCAAAAAGAATTTCCCTGAAATAAATTTACAGCCAGCCTATCCAGTGGTGCAGCCCATCAGCAAAAGTTTCTTTATTGTAATCTAGAATTTCTCTGTTAATTGATGTCTGGCTACTAACTCAGCAATTAATTTTTCTAATATTCTCCACACTCTGAACTGCTAACTAATATTAACATATTATACTTTCCCGATAATAACTTTAAATGAGTGATGAGTGGAGCTAAGCCAAGAAATTGTATTGCGTTTGCTTAAGGAGGATAAACAGTCAAATTTGGTGGTTGCTTGACACAGTGAGCAAACAAAGTAGGGAACAGGTTGGGACCCATGATCATTTGAGGATCTGGGAAGGCGCTGGTTTAGTGGGCAGGTATTCGTAAAGAATGACCCGAGGGTTTCTCAGTGCTAGACGCCACAGCCTCAGATATATTAAATCATGAGGAGGCAGGCTTCAGAAGGCTGACGTGGCTCACAGGCCGAGTACCCAGTGGCTACAGATGTGAGAATATAAATTACGCATGTGTTGGGCGCCTCGGTAACCCCAATAATGACATAGACAGAAAACTGAGGGTAATGATAGGCTTTATTGAGCAAGAGACTGCTGGCCCTGGTCCAGGCTAGGAAAATGAATGGGAAGGAGAGAGGACTCGACCTTTATGGCCCGGGGTCACATGGGTAGGATCAAGGGAGGAGCTAAGATGGGGAGACACCAGGAGGACAGGCCAGCCAGTGCATACAGCCATATCACCACAACCTGTCTTATGGACATGATGAAAGCAAAACTTGTTAACAACTGTCCAGAAGGGAATGCCCATTAGGTCGCTCCTCATAGCTCAGCACACCTGACTTCTCAATTGCTCTTGAATCCACTGGTTAGTCTGTGCAGATTCTCCATGGACCTGACTTGAGAGGGTAGTTACCAGTACATTTCATCTTTGGCTAGTTAACTTTACATCATCCATGGGTGGCATGGACCAGGAACTAAAAGGGTTTACTTTTATTTTATTTGAACATTATAGTTAATTTACACCAGGTAACAAATTAATGACAAACATTATTGTTTAATTTGATTTTTAGGTTTTATTTTTGCACTAGTCCTTGTAATGAGATCCTGCTGGACTGATCTTGCCCCCAGCTCCCCTTTCCTTTCTGCTTCTCATATTGCTAAACTCCCCAAAGGACCACAAATATTTTTGTCTTGAATCTTTAGTCTTGAAGTGGTTCATCTCCATGGCTCTTCAATGTAAATAATTCTGAAAATTCACAACCATCTGAGAGAGAACCTTTGTTTTACCTGCACAGCCACTGGAATCCCTCTAGATGAGGAAACATCTCAGCTTCCACCTTGTCAAGCCCCTGTCTTTTATCTCCAATTCTTAATTCTTCCAAGTCTGCATAATCTTTCCTCATAAAATAACCTTGTCCTTGCAAACTACTTCTTGAACTTTCTCAGATGCAAACTGAGATTTCATTGAAAAGAAATATTTCTTGCATTTTATGTCCCAGGGAAGGCAGCAAATAAGACTTCCATTTCATTAGTACATTGTACTTATGTATGTAATAATATACAGTAAAAGACCCATTATCTAGAATTCAAGCAACTGGCAATCTTAAGCAACCGGTAAAAAAAAATTGAGGAAGTAAATAAATTTTCATATTTAAAATATAAAAATTAAAATTGTAAAGTAAATATTCTGTGAAGTAACACTTAAATCTTTGGTGATGGGAGCAAATATTCAGCCAGCTGAATGCCTTGGTCATTCATTGCTCGTAGCAGCTATTTGAATAAAGTTGTGTTTAAATAAAAATGGTGCTGCCCAGGATTAAGAGCTGGTTGATGCCACTCACCATTGGATGCCTAATTAGTAAAAGTCTTAGTAAGAGGTTCACTCAATACTTTGTCAGAGTTTTTATCTTTATTAGTATATTATCAAGTATATTAGCAAGGCTTAGATGTAAAAACACAATGCTGGAGAAACTTGGCAAATTTCATCTCATTATCAAAAATTAAGATACATAACCAACATTTCTGGCTTGAGCCTTCATCAAGGTATGGAAAAATGTTGGCAGGGGTCTGAACAAAATGTTCTGAACAACAGATTATTTTGTTCAGACACTTGCCAACATTTTTCCTCCCTTGATGAAGGCTCAAGGCCGAAATGTTGGTTATATATCTTTATCTTTGCCTTTTAATTGTTTGACTTGCTGAATATCTCCAGCATTGTGTCTTTACTTCAACCACAGTGACTGCAGAGTTTCATGTTTTACTTAATATTAGTTAGTCTTTATCTCTAAACCTGGGGCAAGTGGGGAGTGGGGGGCTTAATTTTTTATAATGTTATTGTTTGTCTTTTAGGTGGCTCCACGGAGATGCAGTGATGGTTAAATGTTTTCAATCAATGTGACTGAAAATAAAGTAAAATTCTTTAAGGTGTATATTCATGCAAGTGAAGTTTGCTCAGTGTAATTACAGCATAGTATTTTTGACTTTTAAACAGTTTATTCTGAATGCAGATGTATTAGTTAGGGATTGTAAGAGTGAGTCTCAATCAACCAGAAAATTCACATATCCAGCATCTATCAAATCCCCATAGATCGTGGTTTTACTTTACTTCATTTATTCATTCACTTAAATTTACACTGTATTCTAGATGGAGCAAACTATCAGACTTGTATACTCATTGCAATAAAAGTGTCCATTTCAAGCTTGACATACTTTTAGTTATATTATAACTGTGCTTCAAGTGTGTATATAGAAGTGTTTGGGAGATAAATTGGGAAAGGTTTATTAGAGCAGGTCACACACAAACACTTTAAAACATTGAATTTTTGCAGGAGCTTTTGCAAAAGTGCTCAGAGTCTCATGATGTACTGTTATTTGCAAAAGAGCAACAAATGTAACAACATGCAATGGCAGCTTTGTCTGGAAAACAGAATTTGCTGTCTGGAAGGTCATGTGATCGTTGCAGGCAGAGAGCAGAAAAAACAGGCTTTGCTTTGAGAGTTGGAGGGAGTGAAAGAGAAGAGAGAGAGAGAGAGAGAGAGAGAGAGAGAGAGAGAGAGAGAGAGAGAGAGAGAGAGGAGAGACACAGACATCAGTTCCAGAAGGACAAGCTAGCAAGCTTTGGAAGACTGCCTGGTCAAAGGAGAGGACTGGCTGTAAGGTGTTTGCTTTGGAATAGGTGAAACAGAAAGGAACTCTGTGATGAACTGAAAGAAAGAGGTAATCATTGGGAGAATCCAGATTATTCAGGGCTGAAAGTTTCATCAGCAAGACACTGGAGTGGGTGATTAAAAAGGAATCAGTTGTGGATGTCCTAGAACAACAAAAACTCTCTCTCTCTGAAAACCAACAAGAATCTTTCTGAGTGGCAACCATTTACTGTTAAGCACTAAAGCCTGGTGAATTTTATTAATGTCAACTTCTGTGCACAGTACAAGAATTGCCTGAAAACAATGAGATTGGACTGTGAACTAAAGACACATTACACACATACGTGAGCTCAGAATTAGAAGGGGGTTAAGTAGGTTAAGTGTCAATAGAGATAGGTTAAAGTTTGATTCTATTTTCATATTCAAAGATAATTAAAAGCACCTTTTGTTTAAGTTACCCTTTCTCGTGGTGCATATCTATTGCTGCTGGGTTTTGGGGTCCTCTGGGCTCGTAACGCAAGGATACTCAGTTCCAACACCAGCACGTCATTCTATAAGTTCCACTATACAAATTATATCTACTTTTCTTTCCAAAGTGGATAACTTTGGTAAAGTATCTGCCACAATTCTATCCACTCACTTAACCTGTCAAGTCCCCTCACAATAATTATTCATGTTTTTGATTATGTACATATATTTAACCTACTGGAGATATTTAGAAATTATTTAAAAGGCTCTTGAGAATATGAATGGTTAGAAGGCCATCTGGTTAATTTAGGATAAAGGAGCAAGGGATTGGTGATGGTGGAAAAGGCATTAGAATGAACCTATTATCTGAGGTCTGGTTGAGACCTGCTCCTCTCCATTGGATGCTCACAGTAATGACAGTTATTGATTCATCATTTTAAAGAAAGTGATTGTGGGAGCCTCAAAGGTTATTGGGAGCAGCAGAGCTGCAAAAGATAAGTTCAGCCTGAAGAATAACTGGAGTTATACTTGAGTTAAGCACCACAGCCATCATTCTTTCATCTTTAGTCTGCTGAATGTCTACAAGGCAGGCCTGTGTTCCATTTGGATGGCAAAGATGACTTCCGCAGCCCTGAATAATCAGGAAGTATCTGGCCACAAGCTCCATGCCTCTGTTCCAATATAGCCAGTCTCAACTGTGAGATTTCTGAACAAATTAAGCATTTTATTCAAATGCAGTTCAACTGTTCCCACATTTGCAATTTTTAACAATATAAACCCCACACAAACAAAGCCATATGGAATTCACACTAACCACAAAAGGTTATACATGCAGATCTGTGGGGCCCAATGATATGGTTGTTATCTGAGTCATTTCTCGTAATCTCATTGCAGGGGCATCATCTTTAAGCAGTGAAAGGACAATTTAAGAATCTGATAACAGGAGGAAAGAAACTGACCTTGAATTTAGAGGTTTGTGTTTTCAAGCTCATGGCTATTTGAAGAATTTATTTTTTTTTCTACAGAGAAATACACACAAAAACATTTGCAGCTTTCAATGCACAAGCAAAATCATAAAATCATATAGTGTGAGAAATCAATAAGAAACAGAAAATGAAAAAAATCCTCATCAGGTCAGGCAAGATTTGTGCATCGCAGGATAAGAGTTTAAGTTGAGGGGCTCTGGACCAATGGCAACTCTCTGTCTGCCTTACGGTTGATAAAAGTTAAAGAATTTCATATATGTTGCATTCTAAAATGTAGTATTACATGACAATAATGGAATTTTTACCTTTCACACAACCAGGAAAAGTAAGACCAAAATGAATTTTACTTTAAACCCTGTGTTATGTCTCTGTATTACATTGGAAGCTTCTTAAATAACTTTGAGATGCAAGATTCAAATAACAGAAGAGATTTTACTTATTGATGTCTTCTTTCAGCAACTCAGGAAACTAGGAAACTGTTCACGCACTCACATATACATATACATACACCCCACAGTGGTGTTACTACTTTGAGAAGGGTGTATTCTTATGCATTTACAAAGTAGATTCACATTATCCTGACTATATAACATCCCTCCTTCTCAAGATAAAGAAAATTTAGTGTTCTTTATCAATTTCTTTCCAGTGCAACTTAAGTAACTGAACTTCTCCACTAGTTTATTTACACAACTATTTTTAATAGTTCTTATCGATATCGCACTGGCGGCAGTAGGTTCCTTTGCCATCTTGTGGCTTTGGCTGTGACCATTGGACTCTATGTTGCTGGTACACGTGTAGGTGATGTAGCTTGTTGTGCATCACCTGACAACTGCTGTGTTGATGTTTTAGTATTGGTGATTATGGTGTCTTCACTTGATACCTCACTTGCTATTGGTGTTGAAGGCATTACGGGTATTAAAGCTTTCTGCTTCATCACATCTTGTGTCAGTCGGATGTGAATTCTGTTCCTCCTCAGCTGATTGCCAGAGTTTGTCTCGACAAGGTATAATCTTGGTGTCTCAGCCTCTCTGATGACCTTTGCTGGGGTCTATGTTTTCAACATCTGCTCTTGAATATGCACATGCTTCCCTGTGAAGAATTCTGACAATGTTTGTGCATGTTTATTATAATGCTGGCATCCTTCTTCTTCTGTGTCTGCCAGTCTTCTTCTGGTTTCCTCCTGATATTCTGGAGGGTGTATTTTGCTTGGCAGAGTTGTTTTATATCTCCTGCCATTTAGAAGTTCTGCCGGGGACTTCATATCAAACCTTAAAGCTGTTGCTTGTAATGATAGAAGAGTGAGGTGTGGGTCTTCTTTTGTTTTGTGACACATAACTAGTGGGCGCTTCACAGTTGCACTTGAATTTCAATGAACCATGACCTTTGGGGTAGTAAGGGGATGATGTAGTGATAACAAACCCATACTCTGCAGCCAGCTTTCTGAATTCTTGTGAAATGAAGTGTTCCATTGTCACATATTACTTGCTCGGGCATTCCTTGTTCAGCAAGGAGCATTCTCATTTTTGAGGTAATAGTTGATGCTCTCAGGACTTTCGCCCTTTTAACAAAAGGAAACTTGGGGTAGTAACAGGCTACTATTAACTCCCAATCTTGATCCTTGGTGAACAAGTCTGCTCCCACTGTGTGCCATGGCCTGGAAGGTACTTCTGTGGAAATTATTTCCTCTTTTTGTGTGTGTTTTTATTGATTCTTTTGGATATCTTCTTCATTTGGATCACATTCTGACAGAGATCAACTACAACTCCTGGCAGCTATGCAGACCTAGAATTTCTGGTCCAACTGTATCTACCACATAAAACGTACAGAGGATTTTCTTTCCCTTATGGCAGCTATTGATCTTCGCTCTCTCAAACTGCTTGATCATGGGTCCATCATTGGATGTTAATGTGACATTTACTGTTTCCAATACATCATCTTTTGGATACCCTTTTATTATGTTCTCTGGGAACATTTTATTTGTGTCCTCATGGCTTCAAAGGCTCTGGCTGTGTCAATAGCTTCAGCCAGCTTCAAGCTATCCTTCCCTTTAAGAGACTTTTGCACTTTGGTATGGGCACTGTAAAGGTTAAAACCTTGTGTTTTTGATTCTCAGTTAATTTTGTGCCTGTCTCTTTAAGGAAAAGTATTGTTTGTAGTGTTACCATAGTGACTATGACATCATATGTCATAACATCCAGGCAGACTAAGAGCTTGCATCTCATTCTTCGATGAACTATGAAGGAGATGTGAGCTCAAGATAATTTTCTTTGAATTTGTCTTAATTTATCTTATTTCTTCTTGTATATCTCTTGGAAGTTGAATATCATTATATCTTTAAATATTGCTAAATGCCTTGTTTATTCATTGTTTTGAAAATCTAAATGCAAAGTTATGCAAAACGTTTATCCATTTTAATCAATGAATTAAATCTACATAAAGCACATTTAGAAAGTTTGGTTTATTGGATTAATTAGATAGTAATTTGGAATATCACCCTCATGTTTCCTTGAAGATGACATATTTTGAAATTAGGAAATACTAGAACCTGGA